>NC_042620.1:369454642-370145821 GCF_901001135.1 Rhinatrema bivittatum | reverse complement strand
GAGAAATCAATTTAATAACAGGAAAATTTAGAATTCTCAAATTAAGAGATCGCAAAGCATGTTCAATATTTTCAAGCTTCTTGGAGTATATCAAATCAGATTGAACCACGTTTTGCTGAGTTTTTTCAAGGGAAACAACCCATGTGTCCAATGCCAAAAGCTTAGTTTCCTGGGATGAAACCATATTTGAATTAAGTAAAACTTGATTATTGGTATCCAAAATAACCTTAGTTAATGAAGAAATGGAAGTTTTCAAAGTCACTAAGGCATTCCATAAAACTTCTAGAGTAATCACGGGGGGGGGTTACACAGTCCAAGCTTACCAACCAGGACGGTCACCGCATCACCTCCACTCTGAAACACACCTTCTCCCAGACCATCAGAAGGGGCCGATGTCAGGGTCGAAGGCAAAGGAACAGCCGCTCCGAACGCCTCTGAACCAGGGACATTCTCTTCAGCAGTTAGCAAACTCGCCTTCATGGAGGAAAACACAGGGCTTCCAGCCTCCTCCACAACCACCCGTGTCAAAGTCGAGGCTCCGCGACTCACCTCCAGGGGAGCCAACAATAAGTTCAGTGGTAGTAGCACTCCATGGTGAGGGGGAGATGGAGTGGCCGGCGCACTTGGGCTAAGTGAGATCTCTTCAGCCAGCAGGGAAGACGTCCGCTCACAGTTATCCTCTGCAAAAGCCATCACTACTGGGGTCAATGCTGGCGTTGTGATGAAGAACCCCTCAATTCGGGGTTGGGACAAGTCCAGCAAGGGAGAACTAGTAATATTCTCCCTCAATTTGGCTTTCTGCTTAGTGTGAGGCATTAGGTAAAAAAAACAATCCAAAAAGAGAGGTAAGCAGAGAGAGAGGCTCCAAGCGCACATCTCAGTTGGCGGCCCTCCAGGGATGATTTTCAGACTATTGTACAGGTTTTGGTCCTGACAACAATAGACCATTGTAATTCTATGCTGATTGGGCCCCCAAGAATCGAATTAAGACTTTGTAGACACTTCAGAGTGCAGCAGCATGCCTGGTTCTTGGTTGCCTGCAAAGAATTCATGCCATTCCTTTACTGCAGCAACTGCATTGGCTGCCAGTAGCTCAAAGAATGAAGTTCAAACTGCCTTGTTTGTTTTCTAATGCTTGCAAGGGGGACGGGCAAGCAATCTTGTTGACTTATTACCTATGTAAGGGGCCGATGCGATACAGTGCGCTCAGCCGAGCGCACTGTATAACCAGCGGTCCAGCAGTCGCAAATAGGTGCTAATGAATCCCCTAATGTAATAAGGGCATTAGTGCCTATTCAACGTGCGTCCGGAAGCGGAGTGAGTCTAATAGCACTAATCACATGCAAATGCATGTGACTGAGCTATTAGCATTCACTCCAGATGCAAAAAAAAAAAAAAAACGGGCGTCTAGGACACATATGTAGTACTCAGCAATTAATGCCTGCCTGGAGCTGGCATTAATTGCTGAGCGCTCCTTAAACCAGTACAGAAAAGCAGAAAAAACTGCTTTTCTGTACTGCCTCCTACTTAATATTGTTGCGATATTAAGTAGAAGGAAAAACAAAATTAAATAAAGTTAAAAAATAGAAAAAAAAACCCCACTGGCAGTCGGGTGCAGGAAATGGATGCTCAAATGACAAGAGTCTGTTTCCTGAATTTATTTTATTTATTTATTTAATAATTTTTATATACCGAATTTTTCATGCGAACATATGAAACCGGTTTACAGTAGATAACAAATATTCATTCTCTTGGCTGTGCAGTGTTTAGGAACACCGACACTGATAAACTCCACGTCCGTTTTCCTAACCGGTGGACCGTCGATGTCAATCGGGTTCTCATTAGCAAGGAGGCACTAGGGGCGCCTAGCGCCTCCTTGCTAACGCGACCCCCTAATTTAAATAGGGGGTCGCATTAAGAAAGCGGGCGCTGACTGTTCAGCGCCCGCTTTCTATGCAAATTTATTGCATCGGCCCCTAAGGTTCTTCAAGGCCCCTACATACTACAGGAAAGCATTTGTTAGTTGCTCCTTCTCTGAGGGAGACATCTTCTTGAAACCTGTCACAGTTTATTTTCTGCAGCAGGTCCCTCGCAGCTAATGTCAGATTATAAATTTTTCGTAAAAAAATGAAATCTGTTCTGTTACAGAGGCCTTTTCATGAAGGATTCATGGGGTAATATTGGGTAGATATGGAGAAGTCGGTGCTGAAATTTATTTATCTTACAGGTTTTTTATACTGTCTATATCAGAAAAACTGCTAAGCAGTTTACAACAAAATATAATATACAAAGCTGATAATATAAAATAACCATGGTGTTGGATGATTTGTATGTTTTAAATATATATTGTACTATTTTAATTATATATGTTTTCTTGTATGATCTATCTAGTACTGCTGTTCTAATATAGCCTATAGCAAAAAATAAATCTAAATAAATAAATAAACTCTCAGTGAGTTCTGCCACTGAACTGCAGGGCCTTAGGCACCTGAATTTAAAATGTAATTGATAATGAGTTACAAGAAACAAGTTCAGAAGCAAGAAAAGGCCATCGAATCCTGGAAATGTCTGCTGAGATGCGGAGTTGAGGTAAAACGCAGGTGACTGAACTGGTGGGAACATTACAACACATTAAAACCAAATCAACAAAGTAGCTGGGTAGATATAATACCCTTAAAAAGCTACCAAATATTTAAAGATACAAATCTTTGAGGACACTACAATTATGTAACTGACAGGATTATACAAAACTCAGTGATCCCTACTTTATTGTTCGTAATCACAGAGAAATTCAAAATAATCCAGCTGCAACTCTCTGTTCTTTAAACTTCTCTTTCACTGCCTCTGCAGAGTTCGAGAACACTGGCAATATTTAGCTTGTTGTGACTGTCAATAGCCAGACAAAGGTGGCTCTGGATTGAGCTGGAACAAAGCAACTCCTCACTAACTGCACCTCTTGTCTTCATTATAGCCAACGAGCATGTGACACTCTTGGCAATGTCAATTTAATGAATCATTTAATGCTTGGTTATGCAGGTACTACCCATGGTGGCTGACTAGCAAAGTATCCTTGGGGTGTTGGTGAGAAAGTCCTCAGGTGACCCGACCTGCAGGAGAATGAAGTTGAGCAGATTAGAAGTGATAATATCTGTCACCAGGGGATTAGACGCCTTAGGCACCTTATGCCTTGCGCTGCACCCCCTCCCCCCTCGGTCAATCCAATACCCCCCGCCCCAGGTCGTAGCCCCAGCTCCTACCTCTCGCAAGCGGGGTCGGCAAAGAGGAGGGGAGATTGGTGCCCTAGGCCCAGGCCTAGCTCGCCTAGTGCTTCCGCTGGCCCTGTCTGTCACTGAAAATGACTAGCAAATAAAAACCTCAGCCTGACAGGACCTCATCTGACCTTTGATCAGAAGTATCCTCTTCCTTCCCTTTAGATTAGGTAAGAGAGGCTGAGCTAGTGTTATTATTTAGGAGCGTTGTGGGTGGATCCTTGGGCCGGTGGCAGATGACCACGTCCCTGCGGGAAGATCCCGAGAGGGACCACCGGTCAGGCATCAGGTCAACATGGCGGATTGAAGCGTCGGGCCGGCCCGGAGATGCTGGACGAGGGCGGCCGAAGAACGCCGCGGCAGCCAGCCGTCCATCAACCCCGGAGGGAGTCGCCAATGCGGTAAGGTGGGTGGAGTGGAGACATCGGGCAGCGACGGTCGCAACAACTAGACTAACCATGGGGTTTTTATTTTTTCAAACTGTCAAAGAGAATGCTGCGTTTTGCAATTTTGCAAACTACAAGAAATCCTAGTGCCTTTTCTTCATATTATTTTTTCTGGACTTCCATTTAAATTCCAGTATTCTTGTTGATGCCTCTCCCAGTTTCTGAACCAAAGATTTCATTTTTTTTTAATTTCCACAGTGAATGCCATTCTGCTACAGAAAATTTACCTCATTCACCACCCAGGGTATTTTAAGAATCAATAGATTTACAGATTTCTCCTGAAAAACAGATTCAAACATTAAATGTTTGGATATTTTTACATCTGCAGATACTTCCTTTCCCATTCTATCCCACAGAAATAAAGGTTAGCAAACAAGCTGAAGGGGATGGTGAAATTTAGTCTTACCCTTTTTTCTTAATCCTGCCAGACCAGTCCAAACAAGCGGGTTATACTCTCCTACCAGCAGATGGAGGCAGACAGCAACTTGTTTGATGATGTCACCCAATATTGCGTCCTGTGCTGCACCAGACTGTCAGAATTCACTGTAACAAGCTAAACTTCTAACTCCTCCCCATATACTTCTTAATCAGTGGATTTCCCAGGGAGAAAACTGATAGTAGTCCTCTTAAACTTAGACCAGTTAACCAGATGCCTAACAAGCAATAATGCTGAGAAATATCTGAACCATACAGATATCTTCATTAAGATCAGAAGTTTAACAACTTCCACAGGAAACCGGATGGACATTGAGAACAATTTGCAGTCTGGGAAGGTCATGTACTTGTCTGGCAGGACTCAAGGAAAAGCACATTTTGCTTACTGTAAATGGTGTTTTCCGTAGCTAGCACCGGTGACGTCATCAGGCGGCATGTTGCAGAGTTGTCTCTCAAGTCAGTTAAAGTTTTTGGTGTACTGAGCATATGCGGGTCTTCCCAAGTGAACGAACATTCCAGAACTCTCTTCAGTCCATAACAAAGCTAGTTAAATTTTTGGTACAGGTTGCTGTCCAGGGAAGGTTTTACATGGCTAATTCATCCTGCTATCTACGGAAAATGCCATTTACGGTAAGCAAAGCTAGCTTTTTTCTCATTGATAAGCAGGCTGAATTAGCTATGCTCCATGTGGAATCCTAAGCTGAAGGTTACAGTAGAAGTTTCATTTGTTGTTGTTTTTTTTTAATTGTAATGTATTGCAACCCAGGTTCCTCTGTGGACAGGCAACTAAGATGACTAGGCTTGCTTAAGGACTGCGGTTTCTACCACGCTGTCAGCAGCATCAAGGCAGTAGTAGGTTGTGAATGTATGCATCAACAACCAGGTTGCTGCTTTGCATATGTCCTCAATAGCTACATCATTTAAATGTGCCAAGGATGCAGCTGTTGCTCGAACTTCGTAAGCTTTTACTGGATCTGAAAGAGTGAGTGATTGCGTAGCATAACAATGTTTAATGCACACCATGATCCAATTAGAGCGTTTGCTTTGTTACATGTGTACCCAGCCTATTTGGATTGTAGGAAATGAATAGTTGTGAACTCTTCCTATGAGTCTGAGTACATCTTTTGTAATACGCTAGAGCTCTTCTGCAATCTAAGGTATAGAGCAATTTCTCCCTCATGTCTGTGTGGTTTTGGGTAGAATTAGAGATATTTTGGTTTAAATGGAATGGTGATACTATTTTTGGAAAGAACTTTGGTTGTGGATGGAGTGAAACTTTCTCATAGAAAAAGTGGAGATAAGGTTGAAAATGATCTCACGTATTCTTCGAGCTGAGGTCACCACCACTAGGAACAGAACTGTCCAGGTGAGAAATTTCAACGATGCTGACTCCAATGGTTCAAAAGGAGTTTTCATTAGAGATGTCAGGACTATGTTTATGTCCCATGGAATAAGGGGCTGCTTTAGTGGAAGCTGTAGGTGAAGAAGACCTCACATGAATCTGGATGTTAATGGGTGCATGGAGATTGATGCTCCGTCTTCGCGATGATGGTATGCTGCTATGGCACTGACATACACTCTAATCAATGTAGTAGCGAATCCAGTGTTTGAGAGGTAGTGCAGATATGAAAGTAAGTGTCTAGGCCTGCCTGTAAAGGAGTGCAGGATATGCTGCGCACACAACTGGAGTAGCAAAGCCATTTGAAACTATGGTTCTGTCTGGTGGATGGTTTCCTTGTCGACAGAAAGATATCTTGAAATCTGTTCAGGAAGATTCCAGTGTGCCAAGGTCATATGTTCAACATTCATGCAGTTAGATTTAGAGCAGAATGCAAGGGATGAAGGAGATATCCCTCTTTCTGTGTAAGCAGTTCTGGGTTGCTCCCGAGTTTTTCTGGAGGGGAGTGTGAGTACTGCATGAGATACGCATACCATGGCTGTCTGGGCCATGCTGGGGCTCTTAGAATTATCCTGACTTGATCTCACAATCACTTCTGAACTGTCCTGAGGATCAGTGGTACTGGGGGAAACACATAGAGTAATCCCCTGCTCCATGACAACAGGAACACATCAGGAGTTTCTCGGTGAGGAGTTGGTCAGATGGAGCAGAACTTGCAAACCTTCCTGTTTTGTTCTGTTGCGAAAAGGTCTATCCATGATTGTCCTCAACATTGGAAAAGTGCATCTGCCACTGACTGCGACAGGGACCATTCATGAGGCTGGAATATTCTACTGAGATGATCTGCTTCTGTGTTCACAATCCCTGGCAAAGTACGTTACCTGTAGAGTAATGTTGGCTGAGGATGCCCATTCCCAGATGGTTAAGGCTTCCTCGCAAAGGGCTTACGACTCTGTCCCTCCCTGTTTGTTTATGTAGAACATTGCTACTTAGCTGCCATGTGGATCATTAGGAACAAGCCTTGGAGGAGGTGCTGGAAGACTCTGAGGGCATTTTACATGGCCCTGAGTTCTAGATTTATTCAGTGGTTTTGCTCTTCCTTGTGACTTGTAGTGCAGAAGGTGAGCTCCCACCCTTTTATGGAAGTGTCCATTGTTAGGATCAGCTGGTGTAGATGAGGGTGTAAGGGAGTGCCTTTTTGTAATATGTTTGGTTGTAGCCACCACACTATTTCTTGAGTCATTGCTTTCATCATTTTTATTTTGGTCAACAGACTAAAGATACTGACACCATTGACTCTTGAGCCCCCACTGTAATCGACACATATGTAATCTTGTTAAAGAAACTATGTTGAAAGCAGCTGCCATATGACCTAGCTGTTGCGATCCTGGGCCGTGCCCCGGGACCTCCACTCACCATGCGGCCCGGTCCAGCCGCGGGAGCTCCTCTCCGGCTACCCAGGCCCAAAATGCGGCCTACCGCGGCCTTCTCCCTGCGAGGGAGACGCCGTCGACGATCCATAGCTGGTCCTGCCCCCTAGGCGCGCGCGCCGGGACTTCTGATTTAAAGGGGCCAGCGCGGGAAACAGGAAGACAGCCTCCCAGGTGACGTCAGACGCTGCCGGATTATTTTAACCCGGCAGTCACAGCTAGCCCTTGCCTTGCAACAAGGTTCACTCTTCGGAGTAGCTAGTTGTGCTTCCTGCTTTTTCCTGACGTCTGACTCCTGGCTCATGACCTTGCTTTGCTCATTGACTCCAGCTTCAGCGTCCGTTCCTGGTTTTGGCTTCCGACATCTGACTCCTGGCTCCTGATATTGCTTCGTTCATCGACTCCAGCTTCAGCTTCCGTTCCTGGTTTTGGCTTCCGACATCTGACTTCTGGCTCCCGACCTTGGCTTGTTCCTGGACTTCGGCCTCATCTCTCGCCACTGTCACAGGTACCCGTTCTCCACTCGCCCGGAGGTTTCTCCTAAGCCCCAGTGGCTCGGGTCCTCACGGGCTTCTCCTGGGGGGACCTCGGGCTTCCAGTGGTGAAGACTCCTTCGGAGTCTCTCCTCAGCGCTACCTCCCGGCTGCGACGCTCACTGTGGGTTCCCACAGCGCAACACCTGCAGTCCCAGCCAGCCCAAGGATCCACGAACCTAACACTAGCAGCACCACGACGTGTTGAATTGGCATCTTTCTGTGTTGCAGAAATCTGTTTGCTGCAAGCGAAGTTTCAGGGCTCTCTCGTGAGCACGATATATGCTCTGAATTCAATGGAATCTATCTGTGCGCCTATAAATTGTATCCGTTGTGAGGGGAGGAGCACGGATTTCTCATAATTGATAAGAAACCCCAACCTCTATAAGCAGAGTATAATTTGCTTGGTGTGAGACTAAGGGTTTTTCATTTGGTGCTGCTATTAATTAGTCATCCAGGTAGGGGCATAGATGTATCCCGGAACGATTTTGTGAAGACTCTTGGGGCAGAGGAAGTCCAAATGGGAGGATTTTGTACTGGTAATGGAAGTGAAGCACCAGGAAGCAGAGGTAACACTAACAGAAGGGACGAATTGGGATGTGAGCATATGCATCTTTCAGCTCGAGAGAACACTTCCAGTCATAGGGCTGGATGAAGAACAAAATAGTGCCCATGGATGCCATATTGAATTTTTCCCAACAGAGATGTTTGTTCAAGGACCAGAGGTCTAGAATTGGTCGGAGATCTCCTGTTTTTTTGGGGGATGAGGAAGTAATGGGAATAGTATCCTTTGTTGCATCCCTAAGTCGGAATGGTTTGTATTGCTCCCTAGGTGATCAATTTTTGTGTCTCCTGGTTGTGGGTTGTGACTCTAGAAAAGGAAACTTGGGTTGGTTTTGAAAACTGAGATGATATGCTCTTTGAATTATTTTGAGCACCCATTGGTCTGTAGCGATCTCTTCCAAGCTTGTTGAAAATATTGTATCCTGTCTCTAACAGATATTTGTGGCCGTGGCAGTGGAATAGTTAAAAACTCTACTGGGGTTTCATGGAAGGTTGCAACTGCATCTTCGATGTTCATAGGGTTGCAGGTCCCCTTTGTGGGGTTTGTTGTGTTTGCTGTCGGCTCTGTTGATAGTAAGCTGGGCGGTAGGGTTGGTAGGAGTGGAATTGTTTCTGAGGGTAGTATGGACGTTTATACTGCTGGTAGAATCAGTGGCCAGTAGTTCCTTTCTCGTACTGTGACGATAGGGATTGAACTGCTACATTATGTTCTTTAATCTGCGCCACTGTGTCTTTCAATTATCACCGAAAAGGTGATCACCCAAGCATGGAAAATCTGCAAGTTTTTCATGAACATCTTCCCTGATATTACTTGCTCTTAACCAAGCTAATTGACACTGCAGAGGTCCTAGCCATGGTATCAAATACTTTGTATACCCAGTGAAGTAGCTGTCTAAGACCTTCCTTGAGGTCATTAAGAAGTTGAGGCATGGTAGGTTTTTCTATTTCCAAGTGTAAGTATAGCTTTAGGTTTTGCAAACAATCGTAGAGATATTGTTGCGCCGGAGGTGGACCCTTGGGTCGAGGTGGGGTTGATGCTACCTGTAGGAGGGATCCTACGGGGTCCCCACCATCGGCAGGCAGAGAGGGCTGACGGACGGAAGCTGGCTGGCGCTTCACCAATACCAGCCCTCATTCCCTACGGGTTGAGCCTTTGGGTGCCGGGGCCAGCTGGACTTAGGTGGCCTCCGACAGTGGTCATCGATGGATGGATCGAGGTCAGCCCAGAGGCAGCAACTGGTGTAGGTATCAGTCTGCACTGGACGAGGCAGAGGCCCGGAGACCTGGGCGCCAATAGGAACACAATCTGACAGCGCCCAAGCAAGAACAGGTCGAAGCCTGAATGAACCACGTCTAGGACAAAGGCTGAAGAGGCGTCTTTAAGCAAGCTGGGTTCTGGGCTGGTGGCAGTCTGGAAGCAGTGGCAAGCAAGGCTGAGGTCTAGACAAGGAGAGAGTCAAAGGATGGTCAGACGAAGCAGAAATCCAGGGCTGGAGAGAAGCAACGGCGTGGTCAGGCAATGCAGAGGTCCGGGGCTGGAGAGAGGCAACAGAGTAGTCAGGCGATGCAGAGGTCCAGGGCTGGAGTGAGGCAATGGAGTAGTTAGGTAAACAGATGTCCGGGGCTGGAGAGAGGCAACGGAGTAATCAGGCAATGCAGAGTTCTGGGCCTGGAGAGAGGCAATGGCATCATCAGGCAATGCAGGGTCAAACCAGGTTAGCAATCCGAAGGAGAGATGAAGGAACAGGAACACTGGAACAAGGAAACAGGAACGAGGGCAATCAGGATTGGGAACCAGGAACAGAAGAAGCAACGAGTACTCGACTAGCGAGGGGACCAGTTGCAAAGGCAATTTGAGAGAGCGGAGCCCGGCCTTATATACCAGAGGTTAGCCGACGTCATCATCTGGGGCCGCGGCCAGGTTCCCACCACGGGCCCTATTAAAGGATCAGCTGTGCGCGTGCACGGCGCCTAGGGAGGGGTGCAGCGATGGTCAGGACGGTGTCTCTCTGCGGGCCACGTGGAGAGTCCTGACGCGGAGCATCAAGAACTATAGCAGAGCTGGAGGTCCCAGGGGTGGCCCGAGGAAGGAGCCGGTGACCCACAGCCGCCAGACGAAGGAACAGGTGCTGGATCACGTTGAAAAAGGTGAGGAGGCTGAGCCGCGGGTCTGCTGCGGCTGGCGCATGTAACATTAACCCCCCCCCTCCCCCTTGGAGGTCTGGGTTTGCCCAGATGGGCACGATGAAACTGGAGGAGGAGTTTCTTATCCAGGATGTTACAGGCTGGCTCCCACAAATTTTCTTCAGATTCGTAACCCTCCCAGGAAAGGAGTTATTCCCACCGGCGGCCCCTATGGCGGACATCAAGGACTTTGCGGACCTTGTAAGTGGTGTTGGTCTCCACGACCAGTGGAGGAGGTGCAGGAGCCTTTCGTGAAGGCCAGGATCGGACCACCGGTTTTAGGAGTGATACGTGAAACTTACTGTGGATTCCCAATGTAGGCGGCAGCCGGAGTTGGTAGGTTACCAGTCCGACACGACAAATGATTAGAAAAGGTCCAATATACCTTGGTACAAACCTCTGAGAAGGTATCTTGAATCAAATATAACGGGTGCTTAACCAGAATTTCTGGCCAGGAAGGAAGGAACTCAGGAGCAGAGTGTCGATGGCTGTCAGCAGATCTCTTGGCCCAGGAAGCGGCCTGGGGTAAGCGAAGATTCATCTGGTTCCAGAGTGCCTTGAGGGCATTGGCAGTAGCTTGCGCAGCAGGAGAAGCCACTGACAATGGTAAGGGTAGCGGTGGTCGTGGTTGTTACCCATAAACGATGCAAAAGGGCGATGTACCCATGGCAGCGGCAAGAACTCCCCCCAAGGAAGAAGCTCCGACCAATTGTCCTGACGATAGTTTATATATGCGCGGAGGAAGGACTTCAAGGAGCAGTTTGTATGTTTGGCTTGTCCATTGGCTTGAGGATGGTATGCTGTTGTTAAACTGATGATAATGCCAAACATTTTACAAAGGGCGCACCAATATCTGGCAATGAACTGCGGGCCTCTATCAGAAACAATGTCCTTGGGTAAGCCATGTAGTCAGAAGATGTGTCAAAAGAACAGGCATGCCAATTTGGGTGCAGATGGTAGGCCCGGTAGTGGAACAAATTGGGCCATTTTGGAGAATCTGTCAATTGTAACCCATATGACCGTGTGGCCTTTAGATGGTGGTAAGTCCACAATGAAATCTGTGGAAAGATGTGTCCACAGTTCTTCAGGAGCTGGGAGTGGCTGGAGTAAACCCCAAGGTTGCCCGACTGGGGGTTTCTGTTGAGCGCAGGTACTGCAGGAATTGACATATACTTTAGCGTCAGAGACCATAGTGGGCCACCAGAAGAACGCTGAAGCAGTGCTAGGGTTCGCGCTCGCCCTGGTTGACTGGCAAACTTAGAGTCATGTGCCCACTGGGGCACACTTTCATGGAATCGACGGGGCACCACCGTTTTCCCCGTAGGAGCAGGATGAGTAGCCGAAAGGCAACTGCAGGCTGGGTCAATAATATGACCGGGTTCATCGGGTTTGTCTTCAGGTTCGAATGAACGAGACAGGGCATTCGCCCGGAGATTTTTCTCTGCCGGGTGGTAGCGAAGCTCAAAGTTAAATCTGGAAAAGAACAATGCCTATCGGGCTTGACGGGCATTGAGACATTGGGCTTCGCTCAAGTGTTCCAGGTTTTTATGATCTGTAAACACTGTAAATTTATGTTGGGCGCCCTCTAGCCATGGACGCCATTCCTCCAAAGCCAGCTTGATGGCGAATAACTTGCGGTCTCCAATGCTGTAATTTTGTTCTGCGGCAGAGAATTTGCACGAGTAGAAGGAACACGGGACCACGGATCTGGAAGCAGAGTGTTGGTTTAGGACTGCCCCCACTCCAATCGCAGAGGCATCTACCTCAACCAGGAAGGGGCGATTAGGGTCCGGATGATGGAGACAGGATCCAGTTAAGAAAGCCTCCTTGAGGTGATGAAAGGCAAAAACAGCCTCCGGGGTCCAGTTTCGGGTGTCCTGACCCTTACGGGTCAGAGCTGTAAGAGGAGACGCCAATGTAGAGTAGTGCGGTATGAAGTGGCGGTAGTAATTCGTGAATCCTAGAAAACGTTGAAGTGCCCAGGCCCACGGTTGTGGCCAGTCTTGCATTCCTTTTAGTTTCATGGGATCCAACGAGAACCCTTATTGGGAGATTATGTACCCCAGAAAGGGCAGGCTGGATTTTTTAAACAGGCACTTGTCCAATTTCACAAACAGATAGTTCTCCCGAAGACGCTGAAGTACAGTACAAACATCGGTACGGTGTGTGGCCAGGTCCTTCGAGAAGATAAGAATGTCATCCAGGTACGCCACAACTTTGATGTATAAGAAGATTTCATTAACTGCAGGTGCATTACAAAGGCTGAAGGGCATCACTAAATATTTGTAATGTCCATCTCTGGTGTTGAAAGCAGTCTTCCAGATGTCATCAGGGCGGATACGCACCAAGTTATAGGCTCCGCGTAAGTCTAACTTGGTGAAGGTAGAGGATCCGTGTAACCGATCATACAATTCTGATATTAAGGGCAGAGGGTACTTGTCCTTAAGAGTGATCGCATTCAGACCGCGGTAGTCGATACACAGTTTTAAAGATCCATCCTTTTTGTGACAAAAAAGAACCCTGCTCCAGGATGTACTCTGTCATGGCCTTGGTCTTGGGAAGCGACAGGATAGGTATGCCCTCGGGGGGGCATGGTTCCAGGCAGAAGATTGATGGGACAATCAAATTTGCTCGCCACAGTACAGGCAAAGGCCTTGCTGTCTTCTCCAGAGTTTTTCTGCAAGAGGAAGTCTAGACCAGCTCAACTGTATGGGTTCTTCTGATGCCTTAGCTTCAGGGACCAATGGTGGTGCTAGCGGAAGTTAAAAGTGGGGTGCCAGGGTAACCAGACTACTTAAGGCCTTGCTTTCTTGGGCCCACTCCAGGAATCCCTCATCAATGCGGTGGGAAAACCTGATTAGGACATTCAAAGTTGTGGGAACCACCTGATGTGCCAGTTCATCCTTTAGTCTTCCCGCAGGGCTTGCCAGAAGATGGAGGAGAGTCCACTGCTAGGGGGGTAGATGGTTTGTGTTTTGAGATGGAAGTAAAAAAAGCACTCTCCGCTGAAGTTTTCTTGTAAATTTTCAACTTAAATACGGCATAAGATGCCGCATACTAAATGTAAAGCGAAAGTAAGGGAAATGTTGACATCATCTCTCCTACCGGAGCCTTCACAATCGTGGATCCCTGCTTTTTTTACGCCGACATCTGGTCAATGCCAAAGGAGATGACCACAGTAGGCACTGATTCAGAGCGGGTATCAGCGCTTCTGGCCGAAATATATTTGAGCCCCGGAGCTCCGTGTACGTATTAGGGCACAGAGAAGGCAGGCGTAGTCAATCAAGGCAATGGTCAGAGCACAGAGAAGGCTAGTGTAGTCAATCAAGGCAATGGTCAGAGCACGGAGAAGGCAGTCGTAGTCAATCAAGGCGATGGTCAGCACGGAGAAGGCAAGCGTAGTCAATCAAGGCAATGGTCAGAGTACGAAGAAGGCAGGCGTAATCAATCAAGGCAATGGTCAGAGCACGGAGAAGGCAGGCGTGGTCAGGCATAGCGGATGTCCGGGGCTGGAGAGAAGCTGGCGAGTAGTCAGGTGTAGCAGAGGTCCGGGGCTGGAGAGAAGCTGAAGAGTAGTCAGGCGTAGCGGAGGTCAAATCCAGAATCAGTCCAACACACAGACGAAACAGAAACAAGGAGAACAGGAATCGGGAACCACAGGAAAAAAGGAACACAACGAAAAGACGATTCTAGGATCAGCAACGAGTATGAGGAGTATGAGGAGACCTGTTGCAAAGGCAACGCTATGGAGCGAGACTTGAGCTTTTATACACTGAAGAGTCTGACGTCAGCATACGGGTCTGCGGCCAGGTTCCCGCCACGGGCCCTTTAAAAGAACTGACGCGTGCGCCTAGGAAGGGGCATGGCGCTGATGGCGGCATCTCTCCGCGGGCCACGCGGAGAGGCCCGATGAACAGGGACATCTTGGCTGGTAACACTGGGTAGCGTGGCAGGGCCGGAGGCACCGGAGGGAACTCAAGGTCGGAGCTGGCGGCCCACTGCCGCCAGCGACGAGGAACCAGGAGCTGGAGTCCGTGTGAAAAGGTGAGAGGGTTGTGTTGTGGGGCTGCCGCAGGCGGCACATGTAACATTGTGTCCTTATTTGAGTAATCTGAGTGTGACGAGCTGGTATTAGGGTGCACTGGTTCTTTGTCCTTTCACTGAGTCTGGGGTTTGATGATAGGGAGCGGTGTTTGTGTCCGCTGCTTAATTAGCTGAGAGGCACTGATAGATTCTATCTCAGGAACTCTTTTCACCAAAATGTGCTGAAATTCTCCTTTGCTGTACTGTAAATAAATGAAAAACAGGATTCCTGATTACAATAATGTGATAAAGTCTTCCGGTCAGGGAAACTAAAGTATATACTAAGTGTTTGTCTCACCGGGTTTTTGACACCTAATACTAGCTATGGCCCCAAAAAATAAATGATAATTCAGTATCTCTATTCTTTATTAAGACAAAAAGGGAGGTTTTGGAATGTATTCTCTGACCCAAACACTCTGTATGTGTAAACTGTCTAAGTTCATGGTTGTCACTAGAGTCTTAACATTGTAATCTATACACGCCTAACAAGCCAATGTTATTGGAATTGGATGAATATTATCGTTAATACTTTATAGTGGATTCTGGCTTGTATTGGTAACCAATAAGTGAGGGTGTAATGTGATCATATTTCCTAGATCCTACTAAGAGTCTTGCTGCGGCACTTTGTAATAGTTGCAGTGGTTTTAAGTGACATGCTAGTAGTAGTTTTTGCCTTCCCTGCAGCCTAAGGAGATGTTGTAGCCTGGTTCAGGCAAATGTGCACTATGAGTCAGAGAAGTTCTAGGGAATCAGAAGTCCAACACCCACATTTTATGAGATCTTCAATGAGTCACTTTAACTGCTTAATAAAGATGAGAAGATGTGCTTTGATAAACTGATATCTGTCTAGAACATCAAAAGTTTCAGTTTTATTGGCCTTTATTTCTACGGTTCTGACAAAATAGACCATTCTGAAAAAGTGTTATTGAGTTTGTTTTTTTCTCTGTACTAGAAGATAACAAAAGCCAGGGGCCTGTTCAATCAACAGAAGATCTCTCTTTTCCACAGCCAAGGACTGGTTGTTATAAGTGTACCCAATGGCAGTTCCAGCCACTAGCAGACAGGATGGTTTACTATGAGTGCTGAGGACATAGGGTGAGAAAAACCACACGTGGCTATTTTGGATTCAATTTTGTATACTCGGTGGACTAAGTGGTGTTTATTTGCCAACATCTTCTCTATCAACAGTTCTCAACCGGTGTGTCGCGACACATCAGTGTGTCGCCAAGAACACGCAGTTATGTCGCCACACTTCCAGGTCCCCCGCTGACCCAGCTGATGTGTCGCGACACACCGGTTGAGAACCCAACCAAAATAGGTCCTCCGCCCGGGCTTAATGCTGACAGCCCGGGCGGAACGCGGCAGAACAGCTAGAATCAGTGGCACAGACATGCTCTCTTCTTCCCGCACCCCCCCCCCCCCCGCAGCCTGGAATAGAAAGTGGTGAGCAGCGGGTGTGTGCGCAGGAACTAGAGACCATGCTAGTGCAGGCAGCATCGGCCCGAAGAAAAGGAGAGGCGCGGCCTAAAAAATGAGCAGCGCAGGTCGGAGTAAGATGAGGAACAACGTCAACCCTCGTGGCCGATGGGACTCCTTTCTCCGTGAGGGCTGAAAATGAAGGAGGTTGTTGCTGCTGCCACTAGAGTTCGGGGGGGTGGGGGGGAGTGAGTGAATGAGCAAGCATGTGTGTTTGACATCCTGTGTGTGTGTGTGTGTGTGTGTGTGAGATAGCATTTATGTGAATGATTGAGAGCCTGTATATGTGAGAGTATGTGTGTGATTGACAACCTGTGTGTGAGAGATAGCATGAATGTAAGTTTGTGATTGAAAACCTGTTTGTGTGAAAAAGTATATGTGTGTGATTGAGATCCTTTGTGTGTGAGAGAGATCATGTGTATGTATGATTAAGAGCCTGTGTGTATAAGTAAGAGAGAGAGCATGTGTGTCTGTGTGAGATTGAGATCTGGTTTAGGTGAGAGAGCATGTGAGTATGAGATTGAGAGCATGTGTGAAAGTGAGAGAAAGAGACAGTATGTGTGTCTGTGTGAGATTGAGAGCTGGTTTAGGTGAGGGAGCATGTGAGTATGTGATTGAGAGCATGTGTGTAAGTGAGAGAAAGAGAGAGAGAGCATGTTTGTAAGCATGTGAATGTGTGTGAGAGAAAAAGACAGCATGTATGTGTGTGATTGAAAGCCTGTGAAAAGCGTGAAAAGATAGACAGCATGGGGCGGATTTTAAAACAATACGCGCGCCGGTACTTTTGTTCGCGCCACTGGCGCGAACAAAAGTACACCAGATTTTATGAGATACGTGCGTAGCCGCGCGTATCTTATAAAATCCGGGGTCGGCGCAAGCAAAGGGGGTGCACATTTGTGCAACCTGCGCGCGCCGAGCCCAGCGCGGCCTACCTGTTCCCTCCGAGGCCGCTCCGATTTCGGAGCGGCCTCGGAGGGAACTTTTCTTCCCCCTCCCTTCCCCTAAACAACCCACCCCCCCCGGCCCTATCTAAATCCCCCCCTTACCTTTGCGCGCGTTGCCGGCAGCCCCGCTCCGTCCTCCGGTCCCGGGGGCGTGGTCCGGAGACCTCGACCACGCCCCCGGGCCGGCGCCACGCCCCCGGACACGCCCCCTCCCTCCCCGTTTCGAAAGCCCCGGGACTTGCGCGCCGGCACGCGAGGGTCCTGCGTGCGTAAATCCGTGCGTAAAATCCACCCCCATGTGTGTAAATGTGTAATTAAGAGCCTATATAAGTGAGAGAGAAAAAGCATGTGTATATGTGAGCGACTGAGAGCCAGTTTGAGAGAGAGAGAGGAGAAAGTTGCAAGCAAACTATCCCTCCTCCTGCTAATTCAAAACAATCTCAGGGCACCTGGATATCAAACGTTCCCAGGTATGCAGAGCAAAACATTTTTTGTATCCTTATTATTTTTCATTACTGGGTCTTTGTGTCTGCTATTTTGAAATATTTTATTGGTATCTAGAAATTTTTGATATGAGATTTTATTATTGGATATTCCATTCATCAGCTATTTTGAAATAATTTGTTCTTATTGTTAGTATGGTTTTGCTGCTATTGATTTTATATTTCTTGATTTGTTTTATAAGGACTGGTGATGTTTCTTTTTTTCCTTTATTACACTGCATACAGAGACTCTGGCTTGTTGCGGTTTCCAATTCAGTTTTTGTCTGCATGCTTCTGGTTATGCGTTTTGGTCTCTTTATTCTTTGTTAGGTGAGGGTCAGCACATGTGATTCAGGTGAGGTTTTTTGCTGGCATGTAGTTTGTGTAGGGCTCTATAGCAGCCTGACTTGGTCCGTTTTCCTAATAGGAGATGTATTAGTGTCTTAAGGCCTGGTGTAATATTTTCAGTGTTGCCTTTTCTTAGGTAAGGTGGTTACTGTTTAAGTGCTGGAAATTGGTACTGTTTTGGTGTGGGCTGTTTACTATTTATGCAATTTCTGTTCACTCAGAATACATATCTTTTATTCTTAACAATAAAAATAATACAGGACATTTATTTTTTATTTCCGCCTTGAATTGTAATGAGCAGTGTGTCACACATGTAAGCGTGGTCTTCAGGTGTGTCACGATGGGAAAAAGGTTGAGAACCACTGTTCTATATAGCAACTTAGTAGATAACAAAATACCCCTAGAAAAATCAATACATTTTTGGGAAAGTTTCTACAGCTCAGAAGTCTTTATGAAACCCAAAATGCTTAATGAAACATTCAGAACTATTCTATAAGTTCTACGGGTTTTATAAGCCCCTCAAACACCTCCAAGTTCTCCCACCCCTACTCCCTTTGTTTTAGTTTACCAGCTGAAAATATTTGTTCAAGTAGTCAAGGCCTTCTTAAGATTCCATCCAAAAGTTGGTACATCTGGTTGAGGCTTTTGAATATTGCTATAATATATTCTATTCAATTGTCAATAGGTTTTGCCTATATTGTGTGCCTTAATGCGGGTAAATGGGCTTTTAAAAATTGCTAGCAGGCCGATACAGTAAAGCGTGGCCGCGGTTACCCTGTTCTAACCCGCTTTGTACCCACAATTTGGCCGCGTAAGTCCAACCCGCGATTCACTATCCCTTTTAACCCATCCTTACCGCTTCTTGAAATCAACGGGTAACCCTTTCTGCTCGCGGCATGTATATGATATGTAAACAATCGGATTAGCTATTCCCTCCGATCCAGTAACATGCACCCCGATTATCACCTTTTTAACCTGCAGTTTTGCCGCGTGTTTAATCTGCTAATTTACCGCCTACCCTTACCCCTGCTTAGTGTGGAGCGTCAGGCAAGCCCCAGCAGAGAGAGACGAAATTTCACGGGCAAATTTTCCTGTGAGGCTTCAGCAGCCCGGGGCGGATCGGGCGCTCCCCATGCGAGGCGGCTTCCAGCAGCCCCTACCGGCGAAGGTGCATGAGCGCATGCAAATGCTTGCTTCACTGCCTGACCCCCTCACCCCCCGGGACAAGACCTTTAGAGGAGCCAGGATCGGGCAAACTTTCCCCCAGCCCCTGCTCACCTGCCCTGGCCGCGTCCATGGGTGCCGGTCTCCCGTGCGGGCACGCTGACAGCTCTGGAGCAGTCCCAGTCCTCTCTCCCCTCCTCCCGGGGGCAGCTGGCGGCGAGAGCAGCTTCAGCAGCCCGGGGCGGATCGGGCGCTCCCCATGCGAGGTGGCTTCCAGCAGCCCTCGCCGGCGAAGGTGCATGAGTGCACGAATGCACGCCGTGACCTGAGTGCCTGGCTGGACGTCTGAGGTCACGGTGTGCGCTCATGCACCTTCGCTGGCGAGGGCTGCTGGAAGCCGCCTCGCATGGGGAGCGCCCGATCCGTCCTGGGCTGCTGAAGCCGCTCTCGCCGCTGGCTGCCCCCGGGAGGAGGGGAGAGAGGACTGGGGCTGCTCCGGAGCTGTCAGAGCGCCCGCACGGGAGACCGGCACCCATGGATGCGGCCAGGGCAGGTGAGCGGGGGCTGGGGGAAAGTTTGCCCGATCCTGGCTCCTCTAAAGGTCTTGTCCCGGGGGGGTGAGGGGGTGAGGCAGTGAAGCAATCATTTGCACAGGACAACAAAACAAACTGCATCAGCCCTTCTCCTGTATCCACTTCCTGGTACCTGTCATTTCAAATGTCATTTGCAATGACATTTGAAATGACCGGTACCAGTGCACCCAGGATACTGTATAGAGCGCTGTATAGCGCTCTATACAGTAAAATGGATTGCGCTTCATGGACGCTTCATGGATGCGGCTTGCATTTGCATGCCATTTAAATACTGTATCGAGCGGTATGTGATCCGGACTGTGCGTGCGGCAAACGAGGGTGCACCTGGCACTACTGCACTCTTTCTTCCGCGTCCTTACTGTATCGGCCTGTAAGATAGTATGTTTGCATTTTCCTTTGAAAACTACCCTGTTAGTATTCAAGTACTTGACTGTGTTTAAGTAAGCAAATTTAATTTTACAGAAGAAGGGAGAGGGAAAATACCAAGAAGTTTGCTTTTAAAACTTCCTAGGAAAGGTTGAAAATATACTGTGGCCCTTTTAAGATCTTATTCACTAAAAAGGTTGGGACACCTCTCATAGGGCGTCAGTCAAGAAAACTTTTTCCATAGGGAGAAGCTGAGGAAAAGCCCTTTTTAAATAAGGCCCTTAGAGTCATTGTGCGCTTCACCAATTTCCATTATATTTTAGCAATGGATTCTCAAATAATATTTCTACCTTGTCACAGATGGCTGAAATAACTTTCCAAGTACAATTACTTTTTCTTCAAAGAGAACACTGACTGTCAAATAAAAGGTGTATGTTTTTCTCCTCCATGCAAGCATGAGCCTTCTGACCTAAGCAGTCACATTCTAATACTCGTGAATGGTTGGAACATGAATACAAAGCAAGACTGCTTCTTTTATCTAGTGCATGTTACCAACTCTCATCTCTTTCTTTGTGCCACTCAAGAATGATTTGTCCCCCACTTCCTTCCTTTCCTACCTGTGCCATCCTCTAAATGTCCAAAGTTGCAGATCTGGTGGATGTTGTGCATCCAGTTTTGCATTTCTTCTTCCGTCTTCGCCACGAGGTAGAACGTACGGCATGTGGTTTTCACAATGAAGACGAAGTTGTTTTGGAACTGCCTCTTGATGATATTGAGCCCTGTGTTTTTCTGCACTTCACAGTCATTGAGGTCTATGACCCGAATGGGTTTCTTGGAATGGTTGTTTCTGTAGTATTCCAGAACATCTGGGTTCCCACTCATCCGCCCTCTCCGTAGCACAAACCAGCGTTTCCGCCAAGCCTGTTGGGATACAACATGATGAATGTTACAGGCATAAATTGTATTTTGCTACTGACAGAGGTTGGCGCCTAATAATATGCAATAGACAAATATCAAAACAAAACATTTTTCCTACAGTTTTATTGTCATCTTTACTCTGGAGAAAGCTATTTACAGTACATTTAAGAGAGAGAATACAGTATTTTCCCAACTTAACTTAAAAAAATGGGGGCTAAATTGTAGCTTTTGAAACATCATAACTGGAAATCTCCGCTTTTTACCTGTATAATCTTTAAACCTGAGCATTACATGTTTCAAATACTTCCATATTATCACTGATGATAATATGATAATAGCATTCAGTGATCAAGAAGGAAGACTAGCAAAATCTGGAAACACTTCCTTTATGGTAGACAAGATTTTAACCAAGTATGTTTTTATTATTCTAGTTTAATGATGCAAAGGAAAAAAAAAAAAAGAGAATATGAAATATGAAATATGGAATTTATTTGACTTGCTCTGAAGCAACAAGAGCTACAGTATATCTCAGGTAATCTTCACTATGGAATTCACGCTTAGTATTCTCACAGCTATTGTCACAAAAGGAGCCCTAATGCTGTATTACTCCATTTTTCCCTACATACAAAGGAAAGATCAAAAGTAGCTGGAGTCAATGCATTAGAATCTAACAAATCGGTGCAAAAACTGGAAAATTGAAAAAATATAATATATATATAAAATAATAATGACTTGACATACCAGTAAGCAAATATATCAAACTGATAGGCTTACAGTTTGGTTACGGGTATCTTTTTAGGTAAGAACTTACATGACAGTAAAAGGCTGGGTTAGCCAGACCAACTGGTCCATGGCTTCTTTTTCTGGCCTTAAAACTCAGTTTTCGCAAAGGATGGACACTGCTGTGACTGCCTGGCCTGAAGGACAATGGAGGTGATTGACTGGTCATGTAAATAATAACTATACCATGCATCAGCTCTGAAACCTCCTGCAAGTCATTTGTGTGCAGAGTATACTGGGGCCACTTTCTGAGAACAAAGAAACTCAAGAGCTTCCATATAAAATTCAGCTTTTAAAAATAAGGGTAAATGCATCTCAATGGCATGAAATGAGGGAGATGAGAAAGGAGGCTGCTGTTTTCTAGACTCCTCTCCATGTTCACATGACTATTGCAGACACAGGACCCTGCTTTATGGCTGAATACACTATGCTTGTCTGTGTCCCCGAATTCTGAATTTAATCGCCAAAAGATTTAAATAAAGAAACAATATACAACAAAAACAACCATGGCTTGTATTGATGAACGAAAATGTTATTAAGAGGAACTTAGTATTTGAGAAATAAAGAAGAAGTTGAACTTCTTGTACAGACATGTTTACAAGTAGCTATGTCTGCCTATTGCAATATAGAAATTAATTATTGCTAAAATGTAAGTATATTGCAGTCTTCCAGTGTATTTAAGTGTACTGCCGAGGCCTAGAGTTGCCTCCTCACCAAGAGAAACCCAAACACGCTAATCCAGGCCTATTTTTGCCTCACTGATGCATGTAAAGGTAGACCCTACTTAGGGACTAAGACTTCATGTAATGCAACAGGAAAAACCAGGACTGGAACACCCTGTTAGAAACAACCCTACAGAGGCCAATTAGTACAGCGCTATCTCTCGCAGCTGTGAAACGTGTAGGAAGAAAGAACCGAAGGTAGACCGAGCAGGGAAGAGAGGTGCTGGCAGTCGGACTGTCGCTGAAGGAGTAACTTTGCAAAGGCCTGCAAGAGTTAATTACAATTATGACAGGAAAATAAGTGAAATGCAGTGTTGGAAGTGCCAGGGTAAATTATGCTGAGTGATGACAAACCTTCAGCAAGACCAAAATACTTTATCATAACTCCTAGATGTCTCTGGTTGCTGTGACATATTCATCTTAGTCCCAGAGAATGATGTACGCCTAGATTATATGTTTTATGTATGTTCCATAAACATAAGTTGTGTTCATCTGTTGAGACATTATAGTTGCAAGCTGAGGTAATACAATAGTTGGCATTTTTCAGGAGAAGTATATTTGTAATTAGCTGGGACCCTATTACCTCTGTACTTCACCAACGAAGCCAGCCTAGCTAGGAATTGCCTTCGTATCTTATCTCTACACCATCTGCATTGGAGTTTTGCCAGCCACTGCACTCGGAATAAAAATGTATACATCTTCTAAGAAAGAAACAGAGTGTAGAAGAATAAGAACATAAGAACATAAGAAATTGCCATGCTGGGTCAGACTAAGGGTCCATCAAGCCCAGCATCCTGTTTCCAACAGAGGCCAAACCAGGTCACAAGAACCTGGCAAGTACCCAAACACCAAAAAGATCCCATGCTACTGATGCAATTAATAGCAGTGGCTATTAGCTAAGTAAACTTGATTAATAGCAGTTACTGCAAGTTCCTGCAAGAATTTATCCAAACCTTTTCTGAACCCAGCTACACTAACGGGCCGATGCAGTAAAGTACGCTCAAGCTGAGCACACTGTTAGCCCGTTTGGCCGTGCATTTTCGACACGCTAGTTTTACCCCTTATAAAGGGTAATAGCGCGTGGAAAATGCACGGCCAACCCCCCCAAAACTAATAGCGCCCGCAACATGCAAATGCATGTTGACGGGCCTATTAGTCATTCCCGCGCGATACAGAAAGTAAAATGTGCAGCCAAGCTGTACATTTTACTTTCAGAAATTAACGCCTGCCAAAGGCAGGAATTAATTTCGACCGGCACCGGGAAAGTGTACAGAAAAGCAGAAAAAAACTGCTTTTCTGTACACCCTCCGACTTAATATCATAGCGATATTAAGTCGAAGGCCCAAAAAGTAAAAAAAAATTTAAAATAAAAATTTAAAATCTGCCCGTGGCCCACGGGTTGGCAGACAGACGTTCAATTTTGCCGGCGTCCGTTTTCCAAACCCGTGGCTGTCAGCAGGTTCGAGAACCGATGCTGGTAAAATTGAGCATCGGCTGTCAAATCCGCCGACAGCCGCCGCTTCTGTGAAAAAGGAGGCGCTAGGGATGCGCTAGTGTTCCTAGCGCCTCCTTTTACCGCGGGCCCTCATTTACATATTTTTTCTTACTGAATTGCGCGCCCAGGAGAGTGGCCTGGGCGTGCGTCGGGAGAGCGGGCGCTCGCCCAATCTCCCACGGGTTTTTCTGTATCGGCCCGTAACTGCACTAACCACATCCTCTGGCAACAAATTCCAGAACTTAATTGTGCATTGAGTAAAAAAGAATTTTCTACGATTAGCCTTAAATGTGCTACTTGCTAATTTCATGGAATGCCCCCTAGTCCTTCTATTATCTAAAGTGTAAATAACCGAGACACATCTACTCATTCAAGACCTCTCATGATCTTAAAGACCTCTATCATATCCCTCCTAGGCTGTCTCTTCTCCAAGCTGAACAGCCCCAACTTTACCTTGCTGAGGGATTTTGGAAAAATCAAACAGGGAGCTGAGTGCAGTAAACTATACACAATGCAAAAATTCAGGAGTATGTATCCCTTCATCATCACCACCCAAGGAAAGATGATTCACACCTGTTTCCAACCATATCTGTTATTGCATTTGAGTCCCTCCTTCTGGCGAAGATGGGGATCCTCCAGAGACATAAGTAGAGTTTCGGGAGGGATTATGGATGGGTGAGTGGATCTGGGGTCCTTTGGGGTTTGGATTGCGGGGTTTAGAAAAGGAGATTGGTGCAGGAGGGGGAATAGGAAAGGGGACATTGTAAGGTACTTTTCAAGATCAGGAGGGGGGACCAGAAGGGGAGACAGTGGGGAAATTTTCATGATGGGAGAGTGAATTGGTGGTTTGGGGGATGGGCGATCAGAAGTCTGGGGGATGAGGGTATGATTCTTTGTTTCATCGGATGCTAGGTAGAAGAAGGATTGGAGGCTCGAAAAAGGACAAAGGATAATGCAAATCTATACATGTAAACTAAGCATGCACATTTTGAAAACCACATGTGCCCACATTTCTGTCTCCTCGGTCCTAATCCCGCCTCCTAGAATGGAATAAATGGATAAAGTAGTAAATGAACTGTTTAAGCACGAATGAA
Source organism: Rhinatrema bivittatum (assembly GCF_901001135.1). Taxonomy (NCBI): domain Eukaryota; kingdom Metazoa; phylum Chordata; class Amphibia; order Gymnophiona; family Rhinatrematidae; genus Rhinatrema; species Rhinatrema bivittatum. The sequence continues at coordinate 370,121,096 of NC_042620.1, read as the reverse complement.
TATTACCAAGCCACAGAAGCGTAAGAGTTCATTTTGTAAAGTTAGAATTTCTTTTTAATAGAGTGTGGGGACTAAACACATTTAATCTAAAGCTGGTTGCAATCTCAAACTTTTGTAGTTAAGCAGTTAAATTATAGTATTCTGGATAACATGTGTACTAGAGATTGCAGAAAGGTAGACAGGATGGACCAGCTGGTCTTTATGCACTGTCATTATGCTCTCTATGCCCGTGCGACTGGGCTTTGTTCAGGTGCACGACAATCATGCTGCTTGCTGCCAGATTCTCTCCAAAAAAGAAATGACTGCAGTAGGATTATTTTTTTCTAACTAGGAAATCATGTGACATCTTCTTCAATGAGATTGACTGGTGATAATGAAGGATGTGTGGAGGTGCTGCATATCATGGGTCAGATGTACTAAAAAGGATTTTTTCCCCATTCTCAGGACAATTTTTAAAGCGATTTCCACAGGTAGAAAGTATTTCACCTGTGTAAATTGGCTGCCCAAAAACTGCTCATGCTTCATGCCTCATAAAGCGCAGTGTTATTTGGAGGCATGCAGACTTTTGCCCTCACCAAGACGAAGTGTTCCTCAGTGTATCTTTAGGTCGAGAGGGGAAAAAGCATGCCACTTGTACTTTCGTACTTTTCAAGCAAAACTTCCATCCACACAAATAGCCAGGGCAAGTGGCTTCATGTGCTCTGTACCCGTGGCAATTCTGAACGTGAAAGTCCACGTGGACTTTCTCTCTGAAAATTGGTGCTAAGTCTGTGGGTAACAGAGCAAATATGGTCTTTGTTCCAGCATCGACAGTTTGAAACAGCAAGATTTGACCGGCTAACTTTGAATGTCAACCCATGTTTGAATAATTTTGATACTTTTGTTCGGGAAGGTAAGAAATTAGAGATAAATGAAGACCCTCCTGTCTCTTTGTGCCTTGCAGTGTGGCCCAGCAATCAATATACCTTGGTAGAAGACTTTCTACGTAGAGGCAAAATGCAGATTATTTGGGACTTGCACAGATTAGAATCAGCAATGTCCATGCTATGTTGCTTCAGAAAACAACGCTCATTTGGTTACTACAAGATAAAATCTTGTAAAATGCCATCAAGATGAAAAACATACTTTGCCATGCCTAAAACCAAATAAAACAGAAAAACAGCATGGCGGAAAGCTCCTAATTCAATCCCCGAGGTCAGGTCTTCCACTCCCTGATTTAGCTGGGGCTGCAGTTGCTGCAGAGAGCAGTGTTCACAGCTCCCATGCGTGGGAGTCATGCTTATTGCTTAAGGGTGACACCTAGTGGCTGGTTTAAGGATCCTTGATTGCAGGGGTTCTGTAAGGAGCCTTAGCACCCTACCTGAGGGCTGCAATGCTTGGACAAAAAGTTAAGTTGGAGGAGGGGGAAATATAAAATAGGGAGAAAGATCCCTTGGTTAGAAGTTGCGAATGAAGTATGGTGCCGGATTCTAGCCCTGGTTAGGACTGAGCTGGAAGTACACAGGAGCAGGAGGAAAGTGCTGAATCCTCCCCCCCCCCAAAAAAAAGGCAAATAAAAAAATCAAACCAGCACGTCAATAGTGAAGCAAACCATCTTTAGCCACGGCATCTTGGCGAGCAGACTGAGGAAGAAAAAACTCCAAAGCACATTTCACAAAAACACTGCCTATGTGAAAGACCTGTTGGGGTTTTTCCTGCTACAGTCTGCTCGCCGAATCACCACAGTGGAGGGCACTCTATAGTCGAAGGCTGTTCACTCGCTGGTGGGCTGGTTTTCTGTTTGCTGTGAAGTCAAAGGGGAAGAAGACAAGGGCCCTTTCAGCGCAGCTTTGCTCTGTTTGCGCTCTCAGAAACAGAAAAAAAGTCCCTATTCATTTTCATTCCCTTAAAGCAAATTTGCCTGTATGGCGTGGGATGGTGGGAACGGGGCGGTGCAATTTACCCTTTTACAAATTTTTACTTGCTCAGTGTTAATCTGTATTCAGATGCACATCAAGAATTAGTGTGACGGAATGGAAAAGCCCAGTAAAAAAAAAAAAAGTTATAAATTTCCTTACAATCAGAAACAGGCGCTTTGCAGCCTTATGTATCATGCGAATAAACAACTTCCCTACGAAGCACATCTACACACTAAATTCTCTTTGTACACTCTTGTAAACATCATTTAGTTCTCCTATTATTAAAGGAACTGGAAGTACAGCAGAAAAAAAAATGATCCTTTTAATTCTGTGCATTGTATTAAAAAGATAATCACGTGTTGCATCTCTGGGGACTCGTAACCACACGGGACGGAGATCTAACCAGAATAGAGAGCAAAGTCTCCTGCTCTGTGGGTCTCGAAAGAAATACTTAAAATGTACATGTATATAGGTAGGGTATATAGAAACAGTTCCAAGAAAAACTGTTCACTTTCACATTACAGCCTCTGGCAAACTGGAACGTTTCAGATGATCTTTACTGCTAAGCATTCTTTGTTGCTTAGCAGGCAGAAACTGGGTGATGATTTTAGGGATAAAAGCACCATCACCCATTCCAAAATTCTGACTCCACATCAATAGTGAATGTCCAAATCCTTTTCCTTTTGTTCTGGAAATTTCCTCCTGCTTTTTCTGGGATTTCAGCTCAGTTGTAATTGGTTTCTATTAAGCGACAGTGCCACTGTAAAACTTCATTCACAACTCTCTTGGGGGGCAGGGGAAGAGGCTGCCCCTCTATTTTTATATTCTCCTTCCCACTCAGTCCAGTCATTACAGCAACAGACCTTGGACCACAAGCTGCAAACCCCAGCTACCTCTGGAACCAGGCTAATATGGGCTCCTAAGTCTGACCACTAGGTGTCACTATTGAGCGATGGGCGAGAGTCTCTTGCTCCCTCCCCAAGGTCCGTTGCCATTCCAACTGCACCAGGCCGGGCCTGGCAGCAGATTGATTTATCTGATTTATATTCTGCCTTTCAGCCACTTCGAAATGGATTGTATTAGGTATTTCCCTGTCCCCAGATGGCTCTCAATCTGACAGGGTCATTTACTATGCCACAATATTTTATCGTGGGGTATAATAATATCGTGGGGGGGGGGGGGGCATTCCCACAATATTTGGCTTTTTCCCGGTAAAATATTGTAGCAACTTCCCTGTGATAATTTTTCTCGTGGAAAAATTCCACGAGAAAAAATATCATGGGAAAAGAGGCAAAAATGCACAGTGGCAGCCCCACTTCACCCAGGGCTGCCATCATCTGAAAGGGCTACAGGGCCCAATAAAACCCTCCCAATGTGCCAAAAACTACCCCAGGGGGTCTAGGTAGACCTCTGCCCCCCCCCCCCCCACACTACATTTACAGGCAGCCTAGCAGGGGGAAACGTTTAAAAAATAGATCTTTTGCGTAGCAATGCCCGACCTCCTTTCCCTTCTGTCAAACATCGACCCCCCCCGATCCACCAGATCCACCCCCAACATACAACACATTCCCCTGGTAATCTAGTAGACCCTACCCCACCCCCCCCTTCACAAATCATATTTCCTGGTAGTCTAGTGGGCCCCAAACCACCCCATAAGCACTACAATACCAGGGAATATGTTAAATGCTGGGGGTCTGCTACTGGAGGGTGAGGGAATGTTAGTATTGGGGGGGGGGCAATTTTTGACAAAAGGGAGGAGTTTGGAAAGGTGACGGGACATCACCGCATGACTATCAGATCTATTTTTAAAACTTTTTCCCCTGCTGAGCTGCCTCTACAGTCAGTGGGGTAGTGGTGGATGGGGGTCTACCCAGACCCCCAGGGAGATTCTGGTACATTGATGGTCGTGGTGGTGGTTTCCGGGCAGCACAGCCCTTTATGAAGCAGGTCAGAGACACTGGGATCTGCATTAGTATCCCGATGCCTCTAGCTACAATTCCTAACTTGTAGCTAAGTTTTCGGGAAATAATGTGGCTTTGGCATGCCGCATTATTTTACTTGCAAAACATTGCCTATGGATAAGCTGCTTTGCATGCATTTGAAAATTGTATGCATGCAAAGCAGCTCTTTTTTTTTTAAATTTGATTTGTATTCTGCTTTTCAGACTTCAACACAGATTACATTCAAGTAGTGTGGGTATTTCCCTGTCCCCAGAGGGCTCACAATCTTAAGGGGCCGATGCAATACTTTGGCGCAGAAAGCGGGTACTGAACAGTCAGCGCCTGCTTTCTTAACGCGCCCCCTGGGGGTGCCTTGCAATATTTAAATTAGGGGGTCGCATTAGCAAGGAGGTGCTAGGGTCGCTTGTGCGCCTCCTTGCTAAGGAGAGCCCGAATGTGTTGGCCGTCTGCTGGTTAGGAAAACAGACACGGAGTTTATCAGCGTTGGTTTTCCTAAACACTGCACAGCCAGGGGGTTCAGGAAACCAACGCTTCTCAATTGAGCGTCCGTTTCCTGCAACCAACTGCCGGCGCTTTTTTTTTAAACTATTTTTTTGGTTTAAAATTTGTTTACTTTTTCCTCCTATTTAATATGGCAACGATATTAAGTAGGAGGCAGTACAGAAAAGCAGTTTTTTCTGCTTTTCTGTACTGGTTTAAGGAGTGCTCAGCAATTAACGCCTGCTCCAGGCAGGCGTTAATTTCTGATCGCTAAATGTGCGTCCTAGACGCACATTTTTTTTTTTTTGCATCGGGAGTAATTAGCGCTATTAGATTCACTTCGCATTGGACATGTGTTGTAGAGGCGCGAATCCACTTATTACATAAGGGGATTAATTAGTGCCTATACAACCTGCGTCCAGCTGCATGTATTGCATCGGCCCCTAAATTTGTATCAATGGAGGGTAAAGTGATTTGCCCAAGGTCACAACGAAAGGCAGTGGGATTTGAAGCCTGGTGTCCCTCATTTGTATTCTGCTGTTATAACTATTAAGCTACTCCTCCATTCATCTAAATAAGGGACAGATTTTTAGGCCATAAATCGCAAAATATCATCACAATAAATGGTTATTGTAGGAGAAACAGCATTTTTCAAGCATTAATTGCTTATTGCATCTTAGTACATACACCCCTAAGTTTGTATCTAAAGCAATGGAGGATGAAGTGACTTGCTCAGGATCAAAAGGAGCACCAGTGGGATCAGAAGCCCACTGCTCCACATGTGGCTGCCCTGGGGACTGAACTCACCTGTTACATTATTGATGTTTATGATATCATCTGACCACCCTGAAAAACAGCACTGATGATCCATGCCACACTTTGTTTAAAGAAACAGCAGCTTTTCTCCCATCACTGCCTTCTCCAACTCCTTGTAAACAAGCAACAGGAAAAAACCAGGCAGCAGTAGGTGAGGGTCCTGGGAAAATCCCCTCTTGCTGGGCTCTTCTTCCCACCTTGCATTTCTGCATTCTCCCTCCTCCACACTGCATTTTGCATTAAATTCTAAAATGTCCCTAAAAGTCTTGCCACAGTGAGTCACCATGTCATAGAAGGCGACGTACAAGTGTGGGGCTTTCCTGCTTGTGTATAAAAAAAACGAATCAATAAATTCAGTGGCATTCCTTCATAGAGCTTCAGAGGCTTCTGTTTCAAAGTCAGATGATAACTGGAGTCCTCTCCATGGGGACCATGAATATACTTTTTCTTTTGGAAAAGTTCAGTAACCTTGAGGAACTAAGGATCACTTGTGGACAGTCTCCAAAGCACAGCTTAGAAAGCCAGAACCTTTTAATGGTGCAAACTGAAACTGATTTCCTATCACCTGTTTTATGAGACGATATCAGCACAGATAAGTAAGAGGCTTGTGCTGAATCCATATGCAGGTGGCTGTTATGGCCGTCGGTCGCAGATGGCTGCGACTGAGTGTACTTACTTCCTGCACTACTCTCCTGCCTTCCCCGCGGTGGAGCTCGCGGCTCGGGCCAGCTTTCACCACTGCGGTCCCTGGGACTCCTCATGGCGGCCTGGACGCCGCCGCCGCCGCCATCTTCTTTGATTTTGGGCCTTCCTAGGCGCGCGCGTGTGCGCGCGACACCAGGCCCTCTCTTCAAGCCTCCTCGGCAGGAACCTCGGGGGTGTCTCCGGTTGATGACATCATCAGACCGGTGTATATAAACTCCACCTTCACCCTCAGTTAGCGACTTGGCAACAAGTTCCGTACGTCTTCGACTACTGCCACGTGTTCCTGAGACTACACTTCGGCCTTGGACTTGAACCCTGTCTGGTACCCGCTCCTCAGTGCACACACTGGGGGGCCAGTGCACACACTGGGGACTCACTCCCCTTGCCTACCCTGCTCCTCGGGCTGGCTCTGCATCTCCTGGGTTCTAACCTGCAAGGCCTCCCGTTCCTCAGGACTACCTCTGGGACACCTCAACTATCCGTGAATTCTACTAAGGGACTTCCCTGCTCCTTGGGGTTGCACCCACATCCTGAACAGGACTGGTTGCGCCTCCGCACCTTGGGACCACGCTTTTCATATTACAGTGATTGCCAGAACTTCCCCGCTCCTCGGGGTAGCGCTCTCTGGCTTCCCCGGGACTTGCAAACTTCCCCGCTCCTCGGGGTTGCATCTACGAATGATATTGGGACTGCCTACACTTCCCCACTCCTCAGGCGGTGCTATGTCATCACTAGAGGTTCAGCTCGGGCTTCCCTGTCCTGTGGGCTGGCCTACGGCATTACTTCGTCATCTTACGCTGTGCAGCTCCTCCCTTCGGGATTGCCTTCCAGAGTACCTCCTGATTGCTCAAGCCTCACGCTCCCCGCTCTGTGGTCTGCCTGACATTCCTTCCCTCGGGGTCCCTGCCCAGGTATTGCCTCCAGTCTACTTTCATGGGGGTCCTCTCCTGGTGCCGCGGCACCTCTCTATTGCCTCACCCAGAGTTCTCTGCTATCTCTGGCCTTGCCTCCCGACGATGCAGACTTGTGGGGGTCCTTTCCACAGGTAGTAACAACTTGCATCTCGGGCCAAGGGTCCACATACCCACAAATCATAATAGTGACGTAGGGTCGGGGCTGCACCGTGCGTTTCTTGGAGACCAGCTTTGAACGCACTGCGGCCAAGGGCATTCAATACAAGCGGAGAACATTTGGGGGGGGGGTGATTTTCGCGGTTTCACCTTGCTAGCGAAGCTCGAGGTGCAAGTTTAGTAAAAGCAGGCTAGCCTGTCACTGCCTTAAGCTCACATGTTGGTTAGTTTTAAAGAGAAGGAGCGTCAACAGGAAATTGGGCAAAGTGAATCTGTTAGTGGGATACCCACAATTTGCAAAAAAAAAAAAAGAAATATATATATATATACATATACACATACATATTTTTATATATCTGTATAACAAAAGCAATTACTATAGGTATTCAAGCTGTGATAGTTATGTAATTAGAGCTTTTGATTTTTGATAAAGATTATTGAAGTATGCAGATACATAGTATGGATAAGATTAAATAAACAATTGATCTGCATTGAGGCAAACCACAGTTTATTAGCTCTGAAATATTTCTGCTCTGCCATACACATATGAATGATTCGTATATGCACATTTTTCTGTCACTCTGTAGCTGTTACAATTGCCTTTCTGACTTTGGGCACACATAGCATTATCCTAGCTCAGCACAGAATTTATGGCGCTAGTTTCCATGGCACGAGGAGCTTCGCAGCACCCTCGCTGCTGTGATGCACTACGGAGCAGAAAATCCCCGGCCACCTTCCCACATTCTTCAGGGCTAGAGGGGTTGAGGCCCGTCACCATCATACCTGGGAACCTCTGTGTTCTGGTGGGGATTAGGGGTGAGGAAGGAGCCTGTAAACTTCCTCTCTTAGATAAAAAAAAAAAAACAGGGAGAGTGAAGAGTCACACTTGCAAAAATATTAAAGAAAAACAAATGTGTGGTCAAATTGTCCAGAAAATTCAAAACCACTGCTCTGAGCTTCTTAGTTGTTTTATTCACACTTTTGAAGTAATGTAATGCATGGGGGACTAATCTCTATGCATTACACCACTTTTATTTAAAAGTCTGAACAAAACAGCTAAGAAGAAAGCAGTGGTTTTGAATTTTCTGGACAGTCTGACCACACATTTGTTTTTCTTTAACTTCCTCTCTTAGACACACCCAAACCACACATCCTCACACACTCCTACTCTCTCTGCTCCCCACCATGCCAGGTCTGACCCCAGCACGCTCCCCTTTCCCCTCCATGACAGACCCCAGCATTCCCCGCCTTCCATCCTCCCTTCCCAGGATGCACCCCAGCACTTTGCCATGTTCACCCTCCTTCTCCAGGATTGTTCCCAACATTCTACTTTTTCTACCTCTTCCCCAGGACAAACTCCAGAACTCTCTTCCTTCCTCTCGCCCCAGAATGGGCTTCAGCACCCTCCCCTTACCCCCAGGCCAGATCCCAGCAGTCTTCACCTTCCTGCACTGGGCCCGGTGCTACCAGCCCCTAACCCTCCCACCTCTGAAGCTGAGGCTCGCCCAGGCTCATTCAACAAGGGGGTTGGTGCTTCTTGCTTCTGGCCTGCATGGGCTGATATTTCTGCCTATTTCCAACCCAGACAGGCAATTCAAACACTGCCACTACGTGTTACTTCTTCCGGCGGAGGCAAGCTGATGCCCCACCTCTTACTAGCCTACATGGCTGATTACTGCAAGCTCCTCCCTTTGGATGTTGATATAGGATAGCACCTGAAGATTTTCCATGCATCTCCGAAGACCCAGCAATTATAAGAAAATTCTTTAGCCTCTGAAGGAAACCCAGAGAGTTCCCAGGCATGGTCATTATTCTTGCAAACTCTCTAGGTTTCACCAGAAATGTCTTGCATTGCTGGGTCTCTGAAGACACATTGGAAAGCTTGGGGAGCTGCGCTGGGCAGGGCTGCTGGGAGGTTCCTGCAGCTGAAGTGGCTGTGTGAGCCTGAAGGAGCTGGAAACATCATGCTTTGTGGATCAGAGGAAGAAGGAAGCAGTGGCAATGCTAAAGTGGTCTGATGCAGCAGCTTCAGAGGTTGGCGAAGAGCAAGAGTGTTGGGGATCATACCAGGAAAAGAGGAAAGTTGGAGATTGCTGGATCTGAGTAGGGAAGGGGAGAGTGCTGGGACTGGGCCTGGAGGAGAGGGGGAACAGGAGGTGGGGAGAGAGCTCTCAAATAGAAAGGAGCTGGTTCACCCAATGCATCTCTTCTAGGAAAAGGGTTTGGGAGAAAATGCAAAACAAAGACCTTTCTCCCAACGTCAAACATTCAAGAATTACAAATGAATGATGAGGAGCTAGAGCAGGGCTTCTCAAATCTGTCCTGGGGACCCCACAGCCAGTCGGGTTTTCAGGATATCCGCAATGAATATGCATGAGAGAAATTTGCATGCCACAGAGACTCCATATATGCAAATTTCTCTCATGCATATTCATTGCGGATATCCTGAAAACCTGACTGGCTGTGGGGTCCCCAGGACAGGTTAGGGAAGCCTGAGCATGAGAGACAAGAAGGGAGTGGGGCTGCAGTGTAAAGATTTTTCCTTCTTGCCTTTTTCTCACCTTTCTCCACCTTGCATTTTTCTCACCTCTTCCCTCCCCCTCCCCCTCCATGCTTTTTTGCTTTCTCCCTTGTGCAGGGCCCTTCCTCCTTTCTGCTTCTAGATATTGCTTTTCCCCTGTTTCCTGGTAGATTTTAGACTTGCCTGCAGAAGAGCAGAGAATTGGCTCTTCATGCAGGGACCCTCCCCCCATACAAGATGTGGAAGACTTGGAAAGGGGGATAGAGTGGGCAGTGAAGGCAAAAAACAAACAGAACTCAAGAAATCCTGGGATATGCCAGAGATGGTCGCAGGTCTATGGCAATGAATCAGGAACTGAATTAAGCGGACCAGATGAACCTTATCTGCCAATATATTCAGTTAAAGAATGATAGATTTTTTTACACTTTGCTTCAGAAATGGTAGCAATTTGTTAACTGTCACATTTTAATGTGAAGTGAACACTATTGTTTTAATTATATCATGCCAACGCTGTGCCGTTTAAGCTGGTTGCTAATTAAGGGAGCAAGAATGATGGGTCTCCCCCCCCCCCCCCCCCCCCCTTCAGTTTGAAAATATTTATTCTCATCCCTACAGATGTTTACAGATTCCCAAGCAAATTAAAGCTCTTTCTCTCTGTGACTGAGGGAAAATGAAAATGTCCTGGGACAAACCTTCCAGTGCTTTGAAATCTCTACTGCAGCTTAAGAGATATGTTAGAAACCGTTTGACAGCGTTTCTTGTTTTAGCCTTATTTGACTTCAGATCCAGCAGTATGCAAAGAAAGTACTCTTTGGTCACCATTTCTTAAAAGACCCGTACTGATCTGATGGCCATATGGCATCACGGCACACTGCCTCCTAGCGTTCCTGGGTTCAGTCACCAACTTGGCTCGTGAGGCCAGGGTCTGTACATGAGTTCGTTTTGCAAAGATCTCAACAGAAATGACCTTCATTCGCAAGCCAGGGTGTGCTGGGAATGATCCCAATCTCTTAACTAGTTTGTACTTGTACTGAGCCAAAGCAAGCTGCCTCCTGGTGTTCACAGGGCGTACTCTTCTCTATAGGCAACACAGCAAGGGTGAGCTTGGAAATTCATTTATCAGGCCTCTAGCACCCAATATAATTGGAACTATTTTGGTAACTTTCTGCCACGTTTTCTTGGTCTCTGTTGCATCTCTCCACATGATCCACAGAATAGTCGCTGGGTACTAACAGCTCTATAAGCAAAGCTGTTCTTGGGTTTTTCTCCTTTACCACAATATCTGGTTTTCTAGCATCAATCTTCCTGTCACTTGGAATAGGAATGTCCCAGGTGATCACAACTTCTTTTTTCTCTTCTGTTGGGGTTATGCTCCCAGTGTTTTTTGGGTACAACAATGTTATGTTTACACAGTTTCCAATGAATTAGCTGTGCCACCTTGTGTGCATTTCTGTATGCAGGCCTTCTGACATTAGCACGTTACATCCAGTGATGATGTGTAACCGTTTCCATTTCTATTCTGCAGAATCTGCATGTATTGGTTTTACCAGTCTTTTCTATGCTGGCAGGGTACCATCTTGTCTGTAGTCCACTATCCAGTGCTATAATTATCAGTTTCTCATCTACAGGTTGGGAACTATATTGGAGAGGGAGTGTGTGTGTGTGTGTGGGGGGGGGGGGGGGGGGGGGTAAAGACACGGTCTGTCTTAGAGGGGGACGGGAATTCTGGAAGGGAGCGAAACCTGACATGGTGGGAGAGTGGGAGTGTGTGAGTTTGGAAGTAGAGATGTGTGGTTTGGGTATATCTAACAGAGGAAATTTACAGGCTCCTTCCCTAATCCCCACCAGAACACAAAGGTTCCCAGGTATAATGGTGACGGGCCTCAACTCCTCTAGCCCTGTAGAATGTGGGAAGGTGGCCGGGGATTTTCTGCTCCATAGTGCATCACAGTGTAACCAAGCAGCGAGGCTCCTCGTGCCATGGAAACTCAGTGCCATAAGGTCTATGTGCCCAAAGACAGAAAAATGTGCAGACAACCCTCTCCTTAACTACTGCTGTATCAAATCTCGACCCACATAGGGTTTTTGAAAAAACTCACTGTACTTGCCACTCTATTGGTGCTTCTGCCAGTCATCTTTTTCTTGTTTGCTGGTCTGATTCCTTAGTCTTTTTTTTCTCTTGTTTTGCTAATTGTGTAGCTTCTTTTCTATCATGTGCCTGTGGATTTTCAGTCATTCCCTCTCTTTGCTAGAACGACTGTCCAAGCTTAAGGATTGAGACTGATTGTGTTTGTTTGCTTTCATACTTCAGAACTATAAGGTAGATTTTAAAAGCTTTGTGTGTGCAAAAACAGCCATTTATGTGCGTAAGTGGCCCGAGTGGGAGCTATGTGAATTTTAAATAGCCAGCACTGACAAGCATAGCCTCTAATTTTCCTTAGCTGGCATGTATGTTATGTGCGCTGAGAGAGAGAGCGTCTTTAGAGGGCTCAACCTAATACTCTATATATGGACCATTGTAAGGGGCACTTTGATTTGGGGTGAGTTTTCGGGAGGTTTACCTATAAGGTAAAAAATTCTTTAATGAGGTCAATTTTACAATGGATACCTCTGAATGTGTCTGTAAAAACACACCCCTAACCCCAACCCACTCCCAAAAACTCAGCGCGAATCAAAGTGCCCCCTTACAATGTTCCATATATAAAGTATCAGGCTGAGCCCTATAAAGAGGTTCTCTCTGGAGATCACGTGATGTGGTGGGCTTGGTAGGGTGCTTTCCTCCGAGCTCCGGCTGCCCCCCCAGCTAAATCTATAACCATTCTGACCGCCCGATCACCCGGTTTGGCTAAGCTTTTTTCAGACAGCTACACCCACCCGACTCCATCTCCAAGGGTTTTGTGGCGCTGTATGGCTACCAGATCTTTTCGCAGAGAAAAGGAAAAACCGCCAACATCAAAATGGCCGCCGCAGCTAAAGTGGACACGATTCAGGACGGTGAATCGCTAGAGGACAAAATATCACAGGCGTAGTTTTAGCATTGGATCTGAGATTACATCAATTATCGGAGCAGACTGCGGACGTGCGGGCTTCTCTCACCGAATTTGACTCCCGAGCTGAGCGCCTAGAGGGCTGTGTGGGTCTTGTGGAGGACGATATTGGGGCCCTGGAAAAACGAGTCGACAAACTAACTAAACAAGCGGCAGCGAGGGAGGATAAGATTGATGATCTTGAAAATAGGTCCCACAGCAACAATCTGCGTTTCGTAGGCTTTCCGGAAGCCTTACCAGAAGCGGACCTTCCACGTGTACTAGAGGCCTGGCTGCTCAGTGTGGTTCCATCCTTGGCCTCCCCATCTGGGGGTCTGTTTGAGAGAGCACAGCGTCTGGGTCGGCGAATGGAGGGAGACGCCGCGCGCAAACCTCAAGTGATAATCACAAGATTCTTACACTTCGCGCACCGATCGCTGGTTCTGCAGCATTATAGGAAGATGCGTGAATTTCACTACGAATCTCTTCGGATTTTAGTCTTCCAAGACTTCTCTCCAAGGGTGACACTGCAGCACAAGGCTTTTCAGGATGTGTGCTCGGAGTTAATCAACAAGCAAGTCCGTTTTGCTCTCATGTTCCCCACCAGGCTCAGAATCACACACCAGGGCCAGCTGAAAATTTTCGATTCTGCAATGAAGGCTCGGGCCTACGTCTACGATCTTCCAGGACCGGCTCATTCAGCTGCGACATAGACCTGAGCCTGGCGAGTACCTGGTATCAACATCGGATCACTCCTATCCTTCCTCATATGAAAGCATCTTTCTTTTTTAGTTTAATTGATACATGTGTGCACGACAGTCTGTGCCAAACCTGCTTTTGGCTTTCTTAACTCCTTCTCTCCCCCAAATTATGATATATTCTACGTGATGTACTGTATTCCAACTCAAGATTTGGGGGATAGAAAGTGATGACCAACTGGATATGAGCTGGTTCGTTCTTTAAAGTTTATATTGATGTTTCTTAAATCTATTGCACCATTATTTCTATAGATGCGTTTGGAAGTTGCTACTGGGTTGTCTGGTTTTCTCTCCTATTGACGGGGGGCTGGGGGGGCAGCCAAGCACATTAGTACATCTCCGTGCTCTCTTCCCGATAATTATCTGGTTATCACTTTATTGGGGAGTGGGTCAGTTAGGTTGCAATTGTTGGGGCCAACACTGGTGGTCCCACAATGGGCCTTACATTTTTGTTTCTAAGGGGAAGGGTCGGGGGGGGAACGTGTAGAGAACCTCTGTAACCTGGGGATCTTTGGGTTTCACATGTGGTTGAACTTAAAGTCCATGTTTCTTTTTCTGTCCTTGTACCTGGATATGTGTACGATTACTCAGCTAGGGGGGCGATTTGGTAAATCACGAGCTCTCACTATGCCCTACAGAGACCCACTGTCGCCAAGTAATTATTTCATGATAAGATGGCGGTAGATATGGTCACTTGGAATGTGGTGGGATTAGGCACCCCCATAAAAAGGGAAAAAGTTTTTGCTCGTTTAACTAGACTCCATGCTAAAATTGTATTTTTACAAGAAAACATATGCTTTCTCAGGAAATCCTAAAGCTTCGAAAGAAATGGGTATCGCAACTTTATTATGCCACTGGGACCTCGAAAAGCAGGGGAGTTGCCATTTTGATTCATCAGTCTGTCCCCTTTCAAATGCAAGCAACCATGGAGGACCCTCAGGGCCGCTATATTTTAGTGAAGGGCACCTTTATGGGATCTACTATACTTCTTGCTTCTATATACGCCCCAAATGTTTATGATTATATTTTTTACACGACTTTACTAGCTCAGTTTGTTAAATTGGGGGACTGCCCGATCATTATGGGAGGAGACTTTAATTTTGCCATTGATCCTGAATTGGATAGGCAGCTAGCTAGGGGCAGCCACCAAAGTAGCGAGCGCAAAGGTCCCAATTTTTTATGTAAACATTTGGGCCTCATGGACTTGTGGCGAGTGCTACATCCTGGTGTTCGAGAATTCACACATATAGCGAAAGCCCACCCGGCTCAGTCATGGATTGACTACTTGCTTATTTCAGAGTCCCTCTTCCCTAAATTTACCAAATCTACCATCGAAGCGTTAGTGGTATCCGACCATAGTCCGGTCACTGGAACGTTTCAGATGGGCGGTCCTCGTATGGGGAGGCAATAGCGACTTCCAGCTTCTCTAGCCAGTGATCCTGCATTTCCCAACTACCTAAAAAGCAAATGGCAAGCCTTTATGGTATCGAATGCCCAACATATAGACCAACCTGTTCTCCTTTGGGAAACGGCAAAGTCTGTTCTTCGGGGAGATATCATTAGCTATACTAGCTATAAGAAGAAAAAATTGGATAGTGAGATTATTTGTTTGGAGAAAAAACTGAGGGCCCTTAAGAGAAGAATGTGTGTCCCTAGAGACATCAGAATATCCACTCAGTTTCGGGAGACACAGGTGGCTCTCAATGAATTAATACACGTGACAGCGGCGCACACCCTATGCCATAGACAGTTTACTTTTTTTCAATATGGTAACAAGGCTGGACGCCTCCTAGCACGTCTTTTAAAAGCGCAGGAGTCCTCCAAATTTATTGCCAACCTAAGAAACAGTCAAGGGGAGATAAAATCCAACTCAAAAGATATTGCTGAAATATTCTCCGAATATTATAAGGCCCTATATTCTGCTGACCCAGTAAATTAGAGGGAAATAGTAGAATTTCTGGAAGAGTTATCATTGCCCCGTTTGACTCCACTACAGCTCCAAAAGCTACAGTGCCCCATTGCGGAAGGGGAGGTGCTCGAAGCAATACAATCGCTCCCTAACCAGAAGGCACCTGGACCTGATGGACTGACCTCCACCTTTTACAAAGCACTAAAAGCTGAACTTAGCCCCATTTTACAATTAGTATATGAAAAGATGACTGACAATCAGGAAGTGCCTAGTTCCATGAGAGCGGCCACAATTGTTGTCCTCCCCAAGGCGGGACAGGATCCCTTATTACCTTCATCTTATCGACCTATCTTTCTCCTTAATTTAGACATTAAGCTATATGCTAAAATCTTGGCAAACCGATTGAAATCTCTTATGCCTCTTTTAATATCAACAGACCAGGTGGGCTTTGTAGCAGGGAGGCGTTCCATTGTCAACCTTCATAAAGTGCTAGCCGCCCTGGAGTTATGCTCAGCGTCCAAGGTTCCTGAGCCTTTGCTTGTCACCTGCGATGCAGAAAAAGCCTTTGATAGGGTGGCCTGGCCGTTTTTGAAGCACTCCCTCTCTAAGATGGGGTTTGTGGGAAGAATATATGACTATATTATTTTACTATATACTAATCCCACTGCACGGATATTGGTTAATGGGGATCTTTCAGGGGAATTTGGGCTACAGCGAGGCACTCATCAGGGATGCCCCCTGTCTCCTCTTCTGTTTATTCTAACAGTGGAACCCCTTGTCTGTAAGTTGAAATTAACTCCGGAAGTTACGGGCATTCAGGTGGGTAATAAATCCTTTCTTGCCCTCCTGTTTGCTGATGATATTTACTCCTGTTGTCCCATGCCAAAACAGCCCTACCAGCAGCTTTAAAAATCTTTAAGGCCTATCAGTCTTTGTCGGGCTTTAAACTGAATCTCAACAAAACGGAGGCGCTGGATCTGTTGGGGTCATTGAGGAATGAATGGGACCACTTTCCGGTGAAATGGGCATCAACTACTATCAAATATTTGGGCATTACTATCCACTCTGATCCCAAGCAATGGTATGCTCTCAATATACCTCCCACAATCACAAAAATGGCACGGGTGGCACTCTCTTCCCTTATCTATTCAGGAACGCATAGCAGTAATCAAAATGGTTATCGCACCTCTCCTATTATATAAACTCTTAATGTTGCCTTTCCTACTTTCTTCCAAGGATCGTGGGATGCTCCAAGCTGCAATGCGTAAATTTTTGTGGAGGGGTAAGAAAGCACTGTTGTCCCTTACCACCCTGATGGCGCCCCGGGCTTATGGGGGATATGGGCTTCCTAATTTTCAGTTATATTCCCGAGCAGCCAATCTTCGATTTTTGGGAGATTGGTTTTTTGGCACCTCGGAGTACACTGACCCCGAATTGATATGTACGATGTGCAGTCCCTACGACCTGAGTTTTATACTGCATGCTCCTACACAGGTTCTTCCGACAGGACACACTCACTTTACGCTGGTCCACACAATGCGGTCAGTCTGGAGGATTACACGCAAAATGCTGGGTCTCTCCCCAGTTGTTTCTCCCCAGTATCCTCTGAGGGGCTCCTCACTGCCCTCTTTTTCTATACTCCCCTCCCACCATCAATTTTCTCTGGCTGCTAACTGGCCAGTGGGTGCTTTTTAGATCCCAATTCGGGTCAAATGTACTCCTTTGCCCAGTGCCAAACTCTTCTGGGTTTCCGTCCATGTCACTTTCTTTTGTATGGACATCTCTGAGCAGAACTCCTTAACGCATTGCGGAATGGAGAGGGGAAATTGGATAATTCTACTTACCATGATTTAATCTCATGCTTCCAAATGCGGAAAGGTTCATTATCTCGCTTGTATTCTTTTTACACAAATATACAATCCTATCAGATTTATCAGAAGCTAACCGACAAGTGGTCTCGAGAGTGCCGGGAAGAAATACAAGTTCATATGCTTAAAAACTCTTATGCTTCAATTTTTTTTAATTACTACTAGCGTTGGACTTCGAGAGCTGCAACAAAGGATTTTCCATCGCATCATCTATTCTCCAGCTCGCGCCTATCATATGGGATGTATTGCATCAGAGGCCTGCCTCAAATGCCCTGGACCATCTGCAACACTGATTCATTGTTTGTGGGAGTGCCCGGCCATACAGAAATTTTGGGAATCTATCCGCTGTCGGATATCTGCCTTTCTACACACGGAGGTTCACTGGTCATGTTCCTTATGTATTCTAAATAACGATGTGGGGGATCAAAGCTTGAATGTGGACAATATTAGTTTTATAGCTAAAGCTTGTCTTATTGTTAAAAAGTGTATCATGCTTCAATGGATCGATACTGCCCCGCCCACACAAAGGATGTGGACCTCGCTATTGACAGAACTTTACCAATTAGAATATGGCTCAATGTACAAACGGTTTTCCCCGCGGAAAAAAACGGGTTTTTCATGAGACCTGGGCTTGCTTTTATCAGACCCTTTCTCAGAATGTGAAGAATTTGGCTCCTCTGGAGGGGCAGTCATAATGAGATAGCCTAGCCACTGAAAAAGTCTGTGGCACAGTATTACAGTAATAATTGTCTATCAAAATTCTCCATAGGTATCAAGGAATCAACCAGTGATTCTTTTTTGAATGAAGATCTGTTTCAGAGGTTCTCTACGGGGGAGGGGAGGGGGGTATATACAATATAAAGTATAATTTCACTGGGGGACTTGCATTGCGTTTGGTTTTGACTGTCAGTTGAAGTGTTTGTTGTTGTACTCCAATAAAAATATGTTGAAAAAAAAAAAAAGAGGTTCTCTCTCTTGCTCTCTCCCACTACAATGTTCTCTTGACTCCTGCACCTACAAGGAGCATTAGCTCGGTAGCAAATTACAGACATGCACACATGGAGAGCATTTTATAACCCACACACATAGGACCAGATCTTGAAATCTACGCCCGATGCTGCCGCTCGCATGTTATAAAATCCAGGCTTGGCGCGCGCAAGGGGGTGCACATGTGCACCTTGCGCACGCCGAGCCCGAGGGGAGCCCCGATGGCTTTCCCCATGCCCTCCAAGGCCGCTCCGAAATCGGAGCGGCCTTGGAGGGAACTTTTTTTCCGCCCCCCTCTCCCTTCCCCTATCTAACCCACCCCCCATCCCTAACTAAATCCCCCCCCCTCACCTTTGCTCCGAAAGTAACTTGCGCGTGCTGGCCAGCTGCCGGAGCACTCAACCCCGCCCCCGGACTGCCCACGAACCACCGCCATGCTAACGGCCCGCCCCTTTTCGAAGCCCCGGGACATGCGTGCGCCGCCGAGCTTATGCAAAATAGGCTCAGTGCGCGCAGGGGTAGGTTTTTGGGGGTTACGCGCGTAACCCTTTGAAAATCTACCCCATAGGTTATAAAATAGCACGTATTTTTGTGCGCAGCAAGATACACGCGTTTATGGGCACATGCGTGGCCCTTTTAAAATCTACCTTTATTTGAGCATTTGCATCCTTAAGGCCATCAGACCCATGCACCTTCAGCTCTAGGGATGTACAATCTCTGCATACACTGGTTCTTACAGATTACCTAACAGACGTGGAGGAGCTTTCTTCTTTTTATATCCAGTTCTTTAAGATATTTATGGAGCCAGTCTACTATGTCAAAGTTGTGTGATCACAAGCTGATTAACAGCTTGTGTCTTATTCTGTGCTGTTAAGGCACTTTTCAATATCGGCTTCCCTCTCCTATAGTACTATTTACTGATCTTTTCTCTCAGTACTTTATTCCTAATTTGTTCCATCTCGTTCTACGCCTTACATACACCTTGCTGCTCCAGTTCGTTTATATTGCAATCTTTAGTCAGGGAGATGTTTTCAGTTTGCTTAATTTTCCTCTAAGAAAAGTTGTCTTAGCACATTTGTCCAGACCAAATGTCATCGTGATGTAATCTGAGAAACTCTTCACTGGTTAGAAGTTCTACTAAATAAGCATCACAAGAGCTGTAGAGTTTCAAGTCATCTACAAACAGTAGGTGAGCTATTATTGGTAGAGGATTGGTAGTTCTAGAATTAAGGCTAATTCCTAACTCAAGGAGTTAAAGTACTCAGTAGATTTAATGCCAGACAAAAGTCTCCTGAAATATTCCTCACTGGACCTTAATTTCAGAAATGATGAATTGTCCATCTTCCTAATTCAGATGACGTGTAGTCTGCCACATATTCATGGTCAACTTGATGCACTCAATTAGCGCAGGGTTGATTTTGCACATTTTAAGGCGATTTATCATCAAAAAGTGTGGGACGCTATCACAGGCTTTCTTATAGTCGTTGCATGCTATGCTGAGATTTTGACTATTTATACAGCTGGTCATAATGGTTTTATTCAGCATCTACTGATCTTTGGTTTCACATGCTCCTTTTGTGTTACGCTTCTGTTCTGTTGCTAAGATGTTATTAGAATCGATGTGTTCATATATTCCAGCTGGATCTACTGCAGTGAACAGCTTATAAATTGTAGGCAATTAAATTATTGGTCGATAGTTTCTAGGGACGTTGTTTGACTCTCCCTTGGGAAGGAGGAGCATTTTCAGCCATTGTGGAGTTAATTCTGGCTTTCTGATTAATTGGTTTTCACAGTTAACCAGTTGTTGGTGGGGAGAGGTTGAAATATTTGAGTCAAAGGTTGGACACTCCATCAGGGCCAGGGCACTTCCAACTTGGATCTTTTTAACCTAGCTTCCAGCTCATCTGTTTGCATTTTCTATAATCTCCTGTATGCTGGCAGCCATTCTGCATCTCTGTTTTTGCTCTGCAAGATTTTCATACAAATTTCTCCAAAACTGTTCTGATTTTTCCTTTTGTTGGTGGTATTTTAACTGCATTAATGTTCTTGTCCAGGTCCCTATAGAGGCAATTTTCAATTTTTTCCCCCAGGGATAAACCCTCAATTATCTATGGAAATCCCTTTAAAAATTGTTCCTTAAGTGTGCTTCTTGCCATTGTGAATAAAGCAGCCTGGGTCCTATTTTAGTTCACTTTATTTCTATATTTCTAATTAAAATGTTAAAAAACCCTGTACATGATGCCTTTCTATTGGAATAACTTAACACATGAAAGCAATAGGGCTATAGTGTATATCAGGAGTGGTCACACTCAAGAGCCACAAACAGGCCTACATTTCAGCATATCCATTATGAACATGCATGTGAGATTTGTATGTGAGTCTAACTCATGCATATTCATTATGTAAATTCTGAACACCAGATATGTTTGTGACTCCTGAGGACTGAGAGTTGATGATCCCTGGTCTATATTATTGTGTGAAAGAGGGGCTGCAGCATGTGTAAAACAGGAGCAAGAAGAAACGGGAGTGGATGGGGAAGAGGGTGTGTGTTTGTGTGTGTAGATATATATCTACTGGCACCTGGAACAGGAAGAGAAAGAGGATTGGGTTGGAGAAGTGGAGGGTAAGGATGGTAGGAGAGCATCATCCCCCAGCTCTTCTTTCATACATAGCACCTCTTTCACACAAAAACTACAGTACAGTCTATACTAAAACAAAGTCACAAATGTTTTGTTAGTCCAATAAAAAGGTCTCACCTACAACATCTTTACTGACCTTGATATCATTTTGTTACTAGACATATTTGGACATTAACTGGTTCTTAAACTGTTCTACAATTAAAATAAATGCTTTCTTAGCATTATTTTATTTGCAAATAAAAAAGTTTACTGCAGGCTAGTAACAAAGCTCTTGCTAGCAAGGTTGCTACTCCTGGAAGACATTGCTGGGGTAAGTATGAAGGCTCAAGCATCCTCAGTAGCCTTCTTACATCATGAACTGCTGCTGAACATTCAGGCTAACGGTCCATCTGGAGAGAATTTACAGCAGTGAGATTCTCCTAGCCCCTGCTAAATTCCCCACAATGTAATGGCACTCTGTGAAATTCCACATAGTTTCAAGGCAGGTTGTCTCCTCTGAACCTAAAGCGCAATCTGATCTGCAGCTGAACATGAAGGCACTTTGCTAAATTATATTTCGAAAGCATCAGCAATCTGATGGTTCACAAACAGAATACAAGAACAAATTCCTTTATATCTACAGAAGCAAGGCATAGCACACACCCCGTGTCTCTGTGACCAATGTAATGGCTGCTTCGATAGGTGGGGGAACGAGCAGGTCTATTGGATGTTAACCACTATTCATCTTTTCTCTGCCATAAACCTGCAACACTTTCCCATAACACCTGAGATTAAAGGATTAAAAGTAAGCAGAGCTCTGAAACAAAATTATATTTGGTAAAATGAAGTGGATTTACAGCAGACTTACTGTGTGTAGGGATTACACTGGACACTGTTTTATATTGATTAATTTTCAAAATTTGTTTTATTGTAATATTATATAGGTTTTTATATAATTGTGTACACCGTTAAGATTGTTTTATATACCGTCAATCTGAAACAAACAAATAAACAAATAAATAAATAAATAAAGTATGTCTGCCCGAGGCCGCATGGTGAGGCTTATCAGTCAGCATGTTCCTAAAGCCCTTAAACCATATTCACAGGCATCTGATTTTATTATGGCCCTTAAAAACTGCAAAAGCTGGGCCCTCCCCTCCCCCCACACCAAATAAAGAGCTGGCTCAGATGCGGGGCTTCTCTCTCCCTGCTCCTGATTCATGGATCTCTTTCCTTCCTCTCCCCCAACCAGCAATCTTTGTGCCTTCTTATCTCTTGCCTCCCGTTCCACTGATCCTGTGTTCCCCTCTTCTCTTCTCCACCCCTGCCCACCCCACCACCAGGCTCATAGAAAGACTACAGCATTAACCTATATCTGCTTCTACCTGGTGATCTGAACTATGTGGCATCCCTTAGTGCTGTGGGACCTAGTGACACCATGGTTCAAGTGGACTTATGTGGTATTGCACAGGGGAAATAAACGAGTAGTCTACGTCGATCTGTCTTGTGATTTTTTTTGTGTCTGTTTGCTTCTGAACTGCGAGGAGGCAGACCCAGATAAGTGCCACTCTTCTGGCGGCATAGAGGAGGAGGCTGTCAGTGAGAGAAGGGAATAAAATCTTCAGATTGAGGAAGGATGGGCTGCCAGCACCCCAAACAGGGAAACTCACCAGTCAAGGAAGAGTGGGAAGGGCACTTCTCTGCGAGTGATTTCATTCAGGTGAGGGGGCTACATATAAAACGGGGAAAAAAGAGCAGAGAATGTACAAATAAATGCATAAACTTGATAAAGGGGATGGAACAGCTCCCCTATGAGGAAAGGCTGAAGAGGTTAGGGCTGTTCAGCTTGGAGAAGAGACGGCTGAGGGAGGATATGATAGAGGTCTTTAAGATCATGAGAGGTCTTGATCGAGTAGATGTGAATCTGTTATTTACACTTTCGAATAATAGAAGGACTAGGGGGGCATTCCATGAAGTTAGCAAGTAGCACATTTAAGACTAATTGGAGAAAATTATTTTTCACTCAATGCACAATAAAGCTCTGGAATTTGTTGCCAGAGGATGTGGTTAGTGCAGTTAGTGTAGCTGGGTTCAAAAAAGGTTTGGATAAGTTCTTGGAGGAGAAGTCCATTAATGGCTATTAATTAATTATACTTAGGGAATAGCCACTGCTATTAATTGCATCAGTAGCATGGGTTCTTCTTAGTGTTTGGGTAATTGCCAGGTTCTTGTGGACTGGTTTGGCCTCTGTTGGAAACAGGATGCTGGGCTTGATAGACCCTTGGTCTGACCCAGCATGGCAATTTTTTATGTTCTTATATTCTGGAACAATCCAGGAAAGCTTATGCTGGCAAAGACTGGATGACAGGCATTTTCTGAGTGTTAGAGGTACCTCTGTGGATGGGATATGTGGCCTCTAAAAATGGGTAAATTAAATCTTGGTGATACAATCAAACAGCTAAGTAAAGGCCCTTGTGAATGAGCATGTCTATATTTTGGTCTGCCTGGGAAAGAAATTTGATCATATAACCCCTACTCTTATGGAACTGCACTAGTTACCGATTAAGCAACGAATTGAATACAAGTCGCTATGTATTTTATTCAAATCCATAAACAACAAACAAACTGAATGGTTAAATGCATTATTGCGCCTTTATACCCCACAAAGGAATTTGCGTTCTACAAATAAATGCTTGTTATCAATTCCCTCAATCAAAACCGCACACTTAGCAGAGGTCAGAGAACGGTCACTCTCAGTTGCAGGACCCAAATTATGGAATTCATTACCTGAAGAATTAAGACTACAAAAGGACTTTAATATTTAAAAAAAACAACTGAAAACGTTATTATTCAAAAATGCATATGAGCTGACTGCAGAGTAAAAAAATCAATATGACTGGGCGAGCAATAATCCCTTATTCTGGCTGTTTTGTTGCGTTTAAAGCTATAACATCTGGCTTATGTGTGTTTTATATTTTTTTAATTATGTTTTATTTTAATTTATTGGTTTTATTTTATTTCTTAAATTTAAATCTATAATTTTACCATATTAGTTATAATTTTTGTGCTTTATTTGAATTTGATTTTATGTAGCAAATAACTTATGTTTTATATTGATTAATTTTCAAAATTTGTTTTATTGTAATATTATATAGGTTTTTATATAATTGTGTACACCGTTAAGATTGTTTTATATACCGTCAATCTGAAACAAACAAATAAATAAATAAATAAAGTATGTCTGCCCGAGGCCGATTGGTGAGGCTTATCAGTCAGCATGTTCCTAAAGCCCTTAAACCATATTCACAGGCATCTGATTTTATTATGGCCCTTAAAAACTGCAAAAGCTGGGCCCTCCCCTCCCCCCACACCAAATAAAGAGCTGGCTCAGATGCGGGGCTTCTCTCTCCCTGCTCCTGATTCATGGATCTCTTTCCTTCCTCTCCCCCAACCAGCAATCTTTGTGCCTTCTTATCCCTTGCCTCCCGTTCCACTGATCCTGTGATTCCCCTCTTCTCCTCTCCACCCCTGCCCACCCCACCACCAGGCTCATAGAAAGACTACAGCATTAACCTATATCTGCTTCTACCTGGTGATCTGAACTATGTGGCATCCCTTAGTGCTGTGGGACCTAGTGACACCATGGTTCAAGTGGACTTATGTGGTATTGCACAGGGGAAATAAAAGAGTAGTCTACGTCGATCTGTCTTGTGATTTTTTTGTGTCTGTTTGCTTCTGAACTGCGAGGAGGCAGACACAGATAAGTGCCACTCTTCTGGCGGCATAGAGGAGGAGGCTGTCAGTGAGAGAAGGGAATAAAATCTTCAGATTGAGGAAGGATGGGCTGCCAGCACCCCAAACAGGGAAACTCACCAGTCAAGGAAGAGTGGGAAGGGCACTTCTCTGCGAGTGATTTCATTCAGGTGAGGGGGCTACATATAAAACGGGAAAAAAAGAGCAGAGAATTCCTCTCCCCACACAAGAACACCAGCGGAGAACCACAACAAAATGAGGTCCCTGCATGCTCAGGAAAAAAAAAAAAAAAAGGGCAAAAAGCCCTTACAGGACTCAACCATGTTTATCGTTCTCCCATGCTTGTTATTTTGATTTTTATTAGCCTGCTTCACAATCGCAAATGCTGATATTTTCCCCATGACCCAGCAGTGACAATTTTAAAATAAACTGGAGCATAATCTAAATTTACCAACAAGCATCTCTTTCCTGTCAGTCCTCCGATATCCCCTTTAATCAAAACAAACACTCTGAGAAAAGAAAGTCAGCATTTTGACACTAAATAACCTTGAAAGGCTGATTTGGCTCAGGAAATGGAATATAATAATGAAATAAATGCATGATTATGGACCTCACTCATGCCATGCTTCTCTAATTAATGGTATCACATTAATTGTAAAGAGGCCCAACAATG
Source organism: Rhinatrema bivittatum (assembly GCF_901001135.1). NCBI lineage: Eukaryota > Metazoa > Chordata > Amphibia > Gymnophiona > Rhinatrematidae > Rhinatrema > Rhinatrema bivittatum. The sequence goes on along the minus strand of NC_042620.1, from coordinate 370,096,053 downwards.
TCTGTTTAAGTTATTACTCAGCCAGTAAAGACATCATCCAAACAATTACACTACTGATTCTGTTTTAAAACCAATTTCATTTTTAATGGGTTAACATAGATTTTCAAAGGGCCCAGCTGTCTATGACAGTGAAGTGTCAAGACCTAATGTTGTAGAAATCCATCCCCACTAGTTTCACCAAGTGGCCAAGGTGTGCTTAGGTCAGGAGAGGATGTGCATTAGAATATAAGACTTGCCATCCTGATTCTAACAGTGGCCATTCCAGATCACAAGTACCTGGCAAGATCCAAAGGGGTAGATAGATTCCGAGCTACTTATCCCAAGAATAAGCAGTGGATTTCTGCAACTCCACCTTAATAATGGTTAATGGACTTTTTCTCCAAGAACTTGTCCAAACCTTTTTTAAACGCAGCTAAACTAAGTTTTCACCACATCCTCTGGCAAAGAATTCCAGAGCATGACCTGAGTAGAAAAATATTTTCTCTTATTAGTTTTAAATGTATTACCCATGAACTTCATTTTGTGTCCCCTGGTCTTTGTACTCATTCCATTCCACTCATTATTTCATAACTCCCCTCAGCCGCCTCTTCTCCAAGCTGAAGAGTCCTAACCTCGTTATCTTTTCTTCATAGGGGAGCTGGGAAGTTTCAGCACTAGTTTCAGGAATGGCTGGATTAAATCTAGCCAGCTGTTTTATAGCCAGTGAAATGTTAAGAACTGCTTTTTTTTTTTTTTTTTTAGCTGGGACTTTGCTGGCTAGACCTCCATTGGGTGCCCTGCTGAAGGTCTGCCTCTTACTGCTTTTTCGTTACAATTATTAAGGAATATCTGCTCAATTTGGAATGTAACTGGTCAGCGATACCTTCCTTATATTCAGCTCTGATCACTGTTATGACCACCGGCCGCGGCTGGGACCTAACTCTTACCCGCGGCGTCGGGTCTCCGCAGAGGCTCCTGCAGGTGCAGGGAGCCTCAGACAACGTTCTCCGCGCGGCCTGGGCCGCTGTGTGGCCGGCCGCAGGCCTCTGATTCTGGCTGTGGCTTCGCCCCCTTCTCAGCTACACTAGGGCTGCGCGCACGGCTGAAGACAGCATTTAAAGGGGCCACGACAGGAAATGTCGTGGCTCCCTTCTGCAGCACTTCCTCCTGGGTTTGGTATTTAAAGGCAAGGTCTGCTCCTCAGACCTTGCCTTAGTATTGAGGTCTTGCTTGGTTCCTGTGTTCCTGGTATCCTGGTTCTTCGTCCCGCTTCTGCTCTGCCCTCCTTGCTGGATTGATTCTTCTGGACCCCGACCACTGGACTGCTTTGGACCGCTCTCTGGACATCGACCACTGGACTGGCTTTGGACCGCGCTTTGGACTCCGACTTCTGGATTGGCTTTGAACCGCTCTCTGGACATCGACCCTTGGACTGACTTTGGACCACGATCTGGACTCCGACCCCTGGACTGGCTGCGGACTGCTCGTTGGACTCTTGATTCCTGGACCAGCTTCTGGAGTTTCTTCAATTCTCTACAGAGACTACGTACGACCTGCTGGAGGCGCCAGCCGTCTGGAACCCACGACCTGCAGGAGGCGCCTGCATCCAGACCATCTTCTATCTTCAGGGAGTCGCCTAAGTCCCAGCGGCCGTGTCCCTACGGGCTCCTCCTGTGGGGGATTAAGGCTTCCAGGGTGAAGTCCGATCTACATCTGCAACAGGTCTCGCCATCTGACGGTAGAGACCGACGAGGAATTCTCTCCTTGATGGCAGTGCAGACTCTACCTCAGAACAAGGGTCCACGCTCCAGGTCCTAACAGAATACTAAGGCCATGGATCCGGCAGAGGCCTCAGCCCGGCAGGCTATTCCCGGATTAGCCCAGAAGGTCATGGAGCAACAACGCATCTTGGAATCCATGGCAGCATCTTTAGAAAGACTTAACGCCCGGATGGACTCTATGACGGCAGCTCAGGCTGTTCCGTCACCCGTACCTCCGATAGTACAGAGTAATACCCGGACAATGATTCCTCTACCTACTCCTTCACGCTACGCTGGAGACTCTCGATCATGTCAAGGATTTCTCGACCAGTGCAGTATGCACTTCCATCTGCAAGCTTCCTTGTTTCCAGACGATCTCACCAAGACCACATATATCCTGTCATTATTGGAGGGTAAGGCTCTTGCATGGGCTTCTCCATACTGGCGACGGGCAGATCCAGTCCTGCGAGATCTGTCTAAATTCTTAGAACTATTTCAAGCGGTGTTCGACGATCCAGGGAGACAAGTAGTCGCGGGCTCTAAACTTCTACAACTTCGACAAGGAGGGAGACCATTGGCCTCCAGAGGCAGAGGAGGCATTTCGGGCGCTCAAGAATTCATTCCTCAAGAAACCATGCTTGCGGCACCCGGATCCTAGACGACCGTTTGTAGTGGAAGTAGATGCTTCTGCGGAAGGAGTAGGGGCCGTTTTAAGTCAGAACGACACTACTGGAACATCTCATCCCTGCTCTTATTACTCCAGGAAATTCTCGTCAGCCGAACTGAATTACTCTATCTGTGATAGAGAACTTCTCGCCATCAAACTTGCCTTTGAAGAGTGGCGACAGTGGCTGGAGGGAGCTCACGGACCATAAAAATCTGGTATACCTTCAACAGGCCCAATGTCTGAACCCTCGTCAGGCTCGATGGGCATTGTTCTTCTCACGTTTTAATTTTGAACTCCGGTACCGGCCTGCTAACAAGAATATTAAGGCAGATGCCTTGTCTCGATCCTTCTCGGCAGAAGATATGGAGGAACCCATCCAACACATTATTGACCCGGCCTGCATCAGCTTGGCTGCGACCTTCACAGTACCACCTGGAAACACAGTGGTTCCCAAGAGGCTACGAAACAAAGTGTTGGCCTGGGGACATGACTCACTGCTGGCAGGACACCCTGAACGAGCTCGGACGCAGGCACTGCTACAGCAGCACTATTGGTGGCCGGGTATGTGCAAGGACATACAAGCTTATGTGGCCTCCTGTCCAACTTGTGCACAACATAAGATTCCTACAGGGAAAACACAAGGACTGTTGCAACCATTACCAGCCCCCTTGAAACCTTGGACACACATCTCCACAGATTTCATTGTGGAATTGCCACCCTCGGAGGGCAACACCGTTATATGGGTAGTAGTGGATCAGTTTTCAAAAATAGCCCACTTCATCCCACTACCCTCCCTCCCGTCTGCTCCTTGTTTGGCCCAGCTGTTTATGCGCCATATCTTCAGATTTCACGGTCTTCTGCTACACATTTTTTCTGATCAAGGTCCTCAGTTTACAGCTCATTACTGGCATAATCTTTGTAAAAAATTTCGCATTACTCTGGATTTTACCACCGCTTTTCACCCGCAAGCCAATGGACAGGCTGAACGCACAAACCGTGGATTGAAACAGTTTTTACGATTATACGTCAATTCTTGTCAAGATGATTGGGCGACCCTTCTGTCTTGGGCGGAATTTTCCCACAATTCTCACGCATGTGTTTCTACAGGGGCTTCCCCTTTTCAGATCGTCTTTGGCAGACAACCCAGACCCCCATTGCCGTTGCCGTTAATGGTCCCATCTCCGGCAGCTCAGCTCACGGCAGCCCAGTTAAAACAGCTATGGGTCCGTACCCAACGGATGCTTCGTAAAGCGGCCCTCTCTGCAAAGACCTTTGCCGATAAGCGACGTCAACCTGGGCCCCAATTCAGTCCAGGTGAGAAAGTGTGGTTGAGTATCCGGCACATCCACCTGCGAGTTCCCTCCATGCGATTGGCTCCTCGGTACATTGGGCCCTTTCCGGTGCTTCGACGACTGGGGCCTGTGACTTATCAACTTCGCCTACCAGCGACATTGCGAATCCATAATTCCTTCCATGTGTCCCTTTTGAAACCCGTGGTCCTCACTTAGCCGTCCCAGAAACCTCCTGATGTACCGCAACTTCGGGCCGAGGATGAGACCATTTACCAGGAACACAAAGTACTGGATGCCGGAAAAGAGGCATAACATGGGAGTATCTTCTGTCGTGGGAAGGATTTGGACCAGAGGAGAATTCTTGGGAGCCTGCTAAGAACATCCTGGATAAAACTCTTCTTCAGAACTTTCACAATGAACATCCGAATAAACCCAAGCCTTCTAGAGGGAGGCCTAGAGGAGGGGGTACTGTTATGACCGCCGGCCGCGGCAGTCCACGACCGGGGCCGACTGTCATGGCCGCTGGCTGCGGCGGGCCGCGGCCGGGATCTAACTCTTACCTGCAGCGTCGGGTCTCCGCAGAGGCTCCTGCAGGTGCAGGGAGCCTCAGACGACATTCTCCACGCGGCCTGGGCCGCTGTGTGGCCGGCCGCGGGCCTCTGATTCCGGCTGTGGCTCCGCCCCCTTCTCAGCTACCCTAGGGCCGCGCTGAAGACAGCGCTGAAGACAGCATTTAAAGGGGACACGACAGGAAGTGTCGTGGCTCCCTTCTGCAGCACTTCCTCCTGGGTTTGGTATTTAAAGGCAAGGTCTGCTCCTCAGACCTTGCCTTAGTATTGAGGTCTTGCTTGGTTCCTGTGTTCCTGGTATCCTGGTTCTTCGTCCCGCTTCTGCTCTGCCCTCCTTGCTGGATTGATTCTTCTGGTCCCCAACCACTGGACTGGCTTTGGACCGCTCTCGGGACATCGACCACTGGACTGGCTTTGGACCGCGCTTTGGACTCCGACCTCTGGATTGGCTTTGGATCGCTCTCTGGACATCGACCCTTGGACTGACTTTGGACCACGATCTGGACTCCGACCCCTGGACTGGCTGCGGACTGCTCGTTGGACTCTGATTCCTGGACCGGCTTCTGGAGTTTCTTCGACTTCTCTACAGAGACTACGTACGACCTGCTGGAGGCGCCAGCCGTCTGGAACCCACGACCTGCAGGAGGCGCCTGCATCCAGACCATCTTCTATCTTCAGGGAGTCACCTAAGTCCCAGCGGCCGTGTCCCTGCAGGCTCCTCCTGGGGGGATTACAGCTTCCAGGGTGAAGTCCGATCTACATCTGCAACAGGCCTCGCCATCTGACGGTAGAGACCGACGAGGAATTCTCTCCTTGACGGCAGTGCAGACTCTACCTCAGAACAAGGGTCCACGCTCCAGGTCCTAACAATCACTCCTTTACAACAGCACTTCCAGTAGATATATAATTGCTGCTATGGCCACACTGGATACACTGGGGAGGAGATTCAAAACAGAAGGAAAAAATCCGTTGGTAGTTGCGAATGAAGGGAGTCACGGCGCCAGGCACCAACCCTGGTTATGACTGAGCTGGAAGCCAAAAGGAGCCATAGGAAGCTGCTGGGTCCAACGAACAAACAAAAAAAAAAAAGAAGACAAGCAAGCAGTGTCTCATACGCACATTCGTTTATCACTATCTCACCGAAACCACTGGCGTTTCCTGGAATTTTTCTTCAGTTCTTTTGCTTCGTGAGGCTGCTCTCACATGCAAAACTGCACACAGAGTACTGGCTGGAGTTTTCTTTTTCAACCTCTCCTTCAAGGCTCCTCTCCTTTAAGGTAGCATCAGATCCTGCTAGGATCCCAAATACTGCAAGGGTCTCTGCGTTTATCAATACGGGCAGTGCACAAAAAGGTTCCACCAGACAGGGGGTCCCAAGGGATCCACCAAATCTAACCAAACCTAGTGAAAAATATACACTAAACAGAAATTTACCTAATATACAAACTCGTGGTAGCAGAAAAGGGGTGGGAGTGGGGAGGGGGCTGCCTTAGAAACAGAAACATTAACGAACCAGGAAAGAAATTCACTAGTTCAAAACAGAAGCAATGGTAGCTCCAAACACTTTTCTATGTAGAAGCCTAAAGGGAGCATTTCAGGTTGGGCAAGCGCTAAGTGCCTTCTCTCCCCCCCCCCCCCACACACAGCTTGTGGGGGGGGGGGGGAGAAGGACAGCTATGGGGTGAAGCTCCCCTTCCCCCTGGAGCTGCCCTTCCTCAGGAGAAGACAAGGAATTATCCCGTCTGGCTATATCTGATCCCCCACCTGTCCTCCCACATATAGTCCCACCTGGGAGGAAGCATAAAGCAGAATGCATCTCTCCATGAGTCGCTCTTTCAATGGTCAGTCAGTTGCACCATGGCAGAAACCCTCGGCTGATCGCTGCATTTAATTTTTAAATGTAATCCTTACGGTTCTCTTATTATTAAATAATGCCTGATCTGACAGACTCTTATTCCCCCCGGCGCAAGGACGCACACATGGCTCCCCCTCATACATGGCAGTTGTCAGGGATCCATCTCGCACGTACAGGGGGTTGAAAACCTTTATTTATTAATTTATTTATCGAGTTTTATATACCGTCATTCGGTTTCGCCATCATAACGGTTTACAAAAGTACGATGGTTTACGAGGTTAACAAGGTTTTCAAAAAGGTTCAAATGAATTGTTATCATAGAGACATCATATACAAGTTATTTGTTCATAAGTTTTTTTTAGATTTCAGATCTTTGTTCTAGTATATACTTGTGTTGAGTTTCAATTTTCTTAAGGTTAGACAGGAGGGGGTTGGCATTATTTTGTTCATTGGGTGAGTTGGTATGCTTTGGTGAACATCCATGTTTTTAGATCTTTTTTGAAAGTTTTTAGGTTTTCTTGAGTTCTGAGTTTGGTTGGGAGGGAGTTAAGAACATAAGAACATAAGAAAATGCCATACTGGGTCAGACCAAGGGTCCATCAAGCCCAGCATCCTGTTTCCAACAGTGGCCAATCCAGGCCATAAGAACCTGGCAAGTACCCAAAAACTAAGTCTATTCCATGTAACCATTGCTAATGGCAGTGGCTATTTTCTAAGTGAACTTAATAGCAGGTAATGGACTTCTCCTCCAAGAACTTATCCAATCCTTTTTTAAACACAGCTATACTAACTGCACTAACCACATCCTCTGGCAACAAATTCCAGAGTTTAATTGTGCGTTGAGTAAAAAAGAACTTTTTCCGATTAGTTTTAAATGTGCCCCATGCTAACTTCATGGAGTGCCCCCTAGTCTTTCTACTATCCGAAAGAGTAAATAACCGATTCACATCTACCCGTTCTAGACCTCTCATGATTTTAAACACCTCTATCATATCCCCCCTCAGTCGTCTCTTCTCCAAGCTGAAAAGTCCTAACCTCTTTAGTCTTTCCTCATAGGGGAGTTGTTCCATTCCCCTTATCATTTTGGTAGCCCTTCTCTGTACCTTCTCCATCGCAATTATATCTTTTTTTGAGATGCGGCGACCAGAATTGTACACAATATTCAAGGTGCAGTCTCACCATGGAGCGATACAGAGGCATTATGACATTTTCCGTTTTATTCACCATTCCCTTTCTAATAATTCCCAACATTCTGTTTGCTTTTTTGACTGCCGCAGCACACTGTACCGACGATTTCAATGTGTTATCCACTATGACACCTAGATCTCTTTCTTGGGTTGTAACACCTAATATGGAACCCAACATTGTGTAATTATAGCATGGGTTATTTTTCCCTATGTGCATTACCTTGCACTTATCCACATTAAATTTCATCTGCCATTTGGATGCCCAATTTTCCAGTCTCACAGGGTCTTCCTGCAATTTATCACAATCTGCTTGTGATTTAACTACTCTGAACAATTTTGTGTCATCTGCAAATTTGATTATCTCACTCGTCGTATTTCTTTCCAGATCATTTATAAATATATTGAAAAGTAAGGGTCCCAATACAGATCCCTGAGGCACTCCACTGTCCACTCCCTTCCACTGAGAAAATTGCCAATTTAATCCTACTCTCTGTTTCCTGTCTTTTAGCCAGTTTGCAATCCACGAAAGGACATCGCCACCTATCCCATGACTTTTTACTTTTCCTAGAAGCCTCTCATGAGGAACTTTGTCAAACGCCTTCTGAAAATCCAAGTATACTATATCTACCGGTTCACCTTTATCCACATGTTTATTAACTCCTTCAAAAAAGTGAAGCAGATTTGTGAGGCAAGACTTGCCCTGCGTAAAGCCATGCTGACTTTGTTCCATTAAACCATGTCTTTCTATATGTTCTGTGATTTTGATGTTTAGAACACTTTCCACTATTTTTCCTGGCACTGAAGTCAGGCTAACCGGTCTGTAGTTTCCCGGATCGCCCCTGGAGCCCTTTTTAAATATTGGGGTTACATTTGCTATCCTCCAGTCTTCAGGTACAATGGATGATTTTAATGATAAGTTACAAATTTTTACTAATAGGTCTGAAATTTCATTTTTTAGTTCTTTCAGAACTCTGGGGTGTATACCATCCGGTCCAGGTGATTTACTACTCTTCAGTTTGTCAATCAGGCCTACCACATCTTCTAGGTTCACCGTGATTTGATTCAGTCCATCTGAATCATTACCCATGAAAACCTTCTCCATTACAGGTACCTCCCCAACATCCTCTTCAGTAAACACCGAAGAAAAGAAATCATTTAATCTTTCCGCGATGGCCTTATCTTCTCTAAGTGCCCCTTTAACCCCTCGATCATCTAACGGTCCAACTGACTCCCTCACAGGCTTTCTGCTTCGGATATATTTTAAAAGTTTTTACTGTGAGTTTTTGCCTCTACAGCCAACTTCTTTTCAAATTCTCTCTTAGCCTGTCTTATCAATGTCTTACATTTAACTTGCCAATGTTTATGCTTTATCCTATTTTCTTCTGTTGGATCCTTCTTCCAATTTTTGAATGAAGATCTTTTGGCTAAAATAGCTTCTTTCACCTCCCCTTTTAACCATGCCGGTAATTGTTTTGCCTTCTTTCCACCTTTCTTAACGTGTGGAATATATCTGGACTGTGCTTCTAGAATGGTATTTTTTAACAATGACCACGCCTCTTGGACATTTTTTACTTTTGTAGCTGCTCCTTTCAGTTTTTTTCTAACAATTTTTCTCATTTTATCAAAGTTTCCCTTTTGAAAGTTTAGCACGAGAGCCTTGGATTTGCACACTGTTCCTTTTCCAGTCATTAAATCAAATTTGATCATATTATGATCACTATTGCCAAGCGGCCCCACCACCGTTACCTCTCTCACCAAGTCCTGTGCTCCACTGAGAGTTCCAGAGTTTCGGGCTTCCTAGAGAGATTGCTCTCTTTTGGGTTGAGGTGAGTTGTTTGTAACAAGTAGGTGGTGTCTTTAGAAGTCCTTTATTTGCTGATCTGAGGTTTCTATTTGGGGTATGTAGTTTTATGGAGGAACTTAGCCAGTTTTCTTGTTTTTCATATATAATTTTAAGTAATATGGATAGTATTTTGTATTCAATCCTGAATTTTATTGGAAGCCAGTGTAGTGAGAAGTGTTGGAGTGATATGGTCATGTTTTTTAGATCCAGTGAGGATTCTTGTAGCTGCGTTTTGTAGGATTTGGAGTGGACGGATAGTGTTTAGAGGTAAGTTGAAAAGGAGGGAGTTACAGTGGTCCAGGTTAGAGAAAATGAGTAATTGAAGTACTGATCTGAAGTCGTTGGTTGAAAGGAAAGGTTTTAATTGATGGAGTGTTAGTAGTTTATGATATCTGTCTTTGATTTTTGTTGTGATGTGGTTTTTGAAAGAAAGTTCCTTGAGAATTATTACTCCAAGATTGCGAGCATGATTGACTGGAGATATAATCGTATTTTGGTTTATTATGTTGAGTGGTGGAAGTTGAGGAGAGTTGTTCTTTCTAATATGATTATTTCAGTCTTGTCGAAGTTAAAGATGAGTTTTAAGTTGGTTAGTATTTCCTTTATTCTACTTAGGTAAGTGGCTGTTAATTTGAATGTTTCTTCTAGTGATTTTTGTATTGGGATTAATATTTGAATGTCATCAGCATAGATGAAGTGGGTCAGATTAAGATTTGATAGGAAGTGGCATATTGAAAGCAGAAAGATGTTAAAGAGTGTCGCTGATAGAGTGGATCCTTGAGGAACTCCGGTGTTTAGATTAATTTTCTTTGAGAGGGTATCATTGAGTAGCACTTGATAGGTTCTTTGTGATAGGTATGAAGAGAACCATTGTAGGGTTGTTTCCATTGCCCCTATTTCAGATAGACGGTCAATCATGATAGAGTAGGACTAGAAGGTAGCTGTGGCCGTTTTCGAAACCTTTGAGTACGAAGTCGTTCATTGCTAGTAGTAGAGTGTCCGTGTTCAGTTGCTTTCTGAAGCCAAATTGCGCGGGTAGCAGGATGTTTTCTTCCAGGTGGTCACTGAGCCGTGTGTGGATGACTTTCTCTATGATTTTGGCAATGAATGGTAGGTTTGATATGGGTCGGAAGTTCAGTGGGTTTTCTAGATCAAGATTATTGTTTTTCATAATGGGTTTGATGATTGCAGATTTTAGGCATTCTAGGTAGTTTCCTTCCATGAGGGAAAGGTTTACGATGTCAGTTATTGTCTTAGTTATTGATGGTTCAAGATTTTTTATCGTAATGGGTATGGCGTCAATAGGGTGTTTGGCTGGGTTCATTTTTTTAATGATCATTTGGATTTCCAGAGAAGATGCTGTCTCAAATTTGGGCCAGTTTTTGTTTGAATGTTCTGTATTTTCTGGTGTTGTGGGTCATTTTTGAGGTTGTTCTTTATGAGGATTTTGATTTTTTCATTAATGAAATCTGCAAAGTCGTTACTAATGATCTTTGGTGTTGATTGTGACTGATCGTCATAAGATGATTTGGTTAGGCTTTTTACTATGTTGAAGAGCATCTTAGGGTTATGTTGGTATTTGTTTATTTTGTTAGTGTAAAAGTCTTTTTTTGTTTTATGGATGAGTTTTTTGTATTCTGCTAGTTGTGCTCTGTATGCACTGAGTAGTGTTGTTGTTTTGTTGTTTCTCCGTGATTTCTCTTGTTTTCTGAGTTTCAGTTTGGCTGCTCTGATGTTGTCATTGTACCAAAGGTTCTTTTATTGTTTTCTTTATCATGGGGTTTATCTTGTTTACTACAGTACTGGTTATGGTAATCCAGGATGATGTTGCATTTTCAGTGTTTGATAGGTCTATGTTTTTTAGTTCAGTTTGTAGATTTGTTTGAAGAGTTTCGATGCAGAAAGGTGGGCGGTATGAGAAGGATTTAGTTGTGTTTTTTCTTGTTGTAAGTTTACAGTTTGAATATAATTTTGCATGGATGATAGAGTGGTCTGACCATGGTATATTCTTTATCTTAGTTTGGTGGTTATATCATATGTTAGTGTTGATAAAGACTAGGTCTAGTGTATGACTTGCTTTGTGCGTTGGGCCATTGATGATTTGTTTGAGTCCCAGTGATGAGAGCGCGTCAATGATTGAGGTGCTGTTACCTGCAAGAGAATTCCTGGGCGCCGGCGTTCCTTCCTGGGACTGACTTCCTATTTGGCGCGGCTCCGCACAAATCGGGACGCGGCCACGCCCCCTTATGACGTCAGACACCGACAGGCGCGTCGTCCTGCGCGGGAAAGCTTGGGGATTTAAAGAGAGTTCTCTCTCTCTTTCTCCGCTTCAGCCACAAGTAGTGTTTGGTTGCTGCTTGCTGCATTCACGGTTCCCTGCTGTTTGCCTGACCTGGACTGCCTTGTTGGATTCGTTGTCTGCTGCCTGCCCTGACCCGGACTGCCTTGTTGGATTCATTGTCTGCTGCCTGCCCTAGACTGCCTTGTTGGATTCGTTGTCTGCTGCCTGCCCTGACTTGGACTGCCTTGTTGGATTCGTTGTCTGCTGCCTGCTCTGACCTGGACTGTCTTGTTGGATTCGTTGTCTGCTGCCTGCTCTGACCTGGACTGTCTTGTTGGATTCGTTGTCTGCTGCCTGCCCTGACCTGGACTGCTTGAGGAACTACTCTGCCTGCTGTCTGACTCCAGATTCCCGTCCTCCGTGTCTGGAGAGATAAGGTAAGCGGTCATCGGCCTAGGTTCCACATATTTCCGTAACAGCCGAAGCCATGGAAACTGTAGATTTGACCGCACTTCAGGCTATTCCCGGTTTGGCGTCTCGGCTACAACAACAGCAAGGGGTCCTCGATCAAGTTACTGGAGTTCTGGATCGGCTAGTCGCTCGCATGGATGCCCTTGCTCATACACCTGCAGTTCCGGTAACCCCTATCGACGCTTCACCTAACCCTATACGTCTACCTCCTCCACCACGTTTCAACGGAAATTCTGCACAGTGTCAAGGTTTCATTAATCAGTGCCGAATGCACTTTTCACTTCAGCCATCCTCGTTTCCCTCAGATAAGACTAAAGTTACGTTCATCTTATCTTTGTTGGAGGGTCCAGCTTTGGCTTGGGCTTTGCCGTTTTGGGGGAGAGAGACAACCCCATTCTTAACAATCTGGACAGATTTTTGAAAGAATTCCGTCTCATCTTTGATAAACCAGGACGATCCACTTCTGCGGCCAATGAATTATTACAAATCAAACAAGGCTCTCGCTCGGTAGGCGATTATGCTATTCAATTTCGGACTTTGGCGGCAGAGCTTGCTTGGGGAGAGGACAGTCTCACCGCTATCTTTCGACAAGGATTGTCTGAGGGTATAAAAGATGAATTAGCGGGGAGAGACCCCCCGGAATCTTTGGAGGAGCTTATTCATTCATTTGGATTTGCAGTTTCAAGAAAGAGCTCGAGAACGTTCGGCCCAGCGCAGAACATTTCGTTTGGCTCCTACCTTTCAACAACCTATTGTAGTTCCACGATCGTCTGAGGAGCCTGTGAACACCGAGGAACCCATTCAGATAGACAAATTCCGATTATCCCTGGAGGAACGTCAACGGCGAAGATTGAGAAATCTCTGTATGTATTGTGCGGGGACAGGTCATTTCATTAACAAATGTCCCAACAAGCCAGGAAACTCTCGGACCTAGAACGGGTAGGAGAGGCCTCCCTGGGTCCCACTATTCCATCTCCCCAGCTACTGATTCCTGTGACCATCGCCATAAAGGAGGAACCTATTATATTTCAGGCTTTCATAGACTCAGGGGAAGCTAGCAATTTCATAGAGGAAAGCTTGATGAAGACACCCTATTCAATATTTACCTCCTCCCACTCTGCCATCTACTCACCAACCTCAAGCTAACGTACTTCCTATACGCGGATGACATACAGATCCTCATCCCCATCTCTGAGTCACTCCACAAAACATGGTCCCAATGGAACAGCTGCCTTAAAGCAATCAACAACCTACTCACCAGCCTCAACCTCGTCCTTAACACCAACAAGATCGAAATCCTCCTAATAGCTCCGGACAGCTGTATTCCGCTCAACCCCCCAATTTCTTCCCAACTCTCCATAACATCTATTGACCACACACCGCATGTAAGAGACCTTGGTGTGCTGCTCAACAATCAACTCAACTTAACAAATTCGTAAACACCACCACCAAGGAATGCTTTTTCAAATTGCAAGTATTAAAAAAACTAAAACCACTCCTGCACCTCCAGATTTCCGCTTGGTACTACAATCTATCATCCTCCCGAAACTAGATTACTGCAACTCACTCCTTCTGGGCCTACCCGCTAACACAATCAAACCACTTCAGATGGTCCAGAACGCGAAAGCCAGGATCCTCACAAACACCAACAAAAGGGAACACATCATCCCTATCCTTCAGAACCTTCACTGGCTGCCAATTAAATTCAGGATACTCTTTAAAGCCCTCATGATGATCCATAAGGCTTTACACAACATATCCCCCCTCAATCTAACCTTCCAACTTCAGCTGCACACTTCCAATAGACCCATCAGAAGAGTGTACAAGGACATGCTATACACCCAGCCGGCCAAAACCTCACTAAAGAAACGCGCCCTCTCCACAGCTGGTCCTCCACTTTGGAACTCGTTCCCACCGGACCTCCGCCAAGAACCCTGCCCTTTGGTATTCAAAAAGAAACTAAAAACATGGCTATTCAGCCAGGCATTCCTGGAGAGCTAAGGTCCGATGAATGGCGCTTCATAGAGGTTGCTCCACTTATTCCACTGTAAATATGTTTGAATTGTACTAATTATGTTAGCTAATCATGTTTTTTAAATGCATTCCACTTGTTCACTGTAAGTTCACATCAACCTTGTTCCAATGCATCCGCCCCTGAGGCGACAGTTCGGTTCTCTGTAAACCGGTGCAATATGTATTCTATACAGGAACATCAGTATATAAAAATTAAAAATAAATAAATAAATAAATATTACCAAACCCATTCTTATGAATTCCGGAGTGGAGAGTATTCAACTGTATGTACTCCCCATCTTCAGTCAACCAAGTGATATTGGGCCTACCCTGGTTACGCAAACATCAACCCCGACTGGATTGGGCTTCGCTACAATTAGTTAGTTGGAGTCCTTTTTGTTTTCAGAACTGTTTAAAGAAGCTTCAGAAGTGTCAAATCCAACATTTACAGATTTCTTCACCCATTCCCACTCCTTATCAGGAATTCGCTGACGTCTTTAGCCAACAACAGGCGGAATCGTTACCGCCTCATCGAGACTACGATTGTGCTATTGACATTCTTCCAGGGAAGATTCCTCCCAGAGGCAGGATTTATGCTCTATCTGAACCCGAATCAGCAGCTTTGACTCAATATATTCAAAAGAATTATAAGACCTTCCACATCCCCTGCTGGGGCGGGATTCTTTTTGTCAAAAAGAAAGATGGAACTTTAAGACCTTGTATCGACTACCGGGGGTTAAATAACATTACCAGGAAGAATAGATACTCTATTCCCCTCATCTCAGAACTATTTGATCGAATCAAAGGAGCTCAAGTTTTTACTAAGTTGGACTTAAGAGGGGCCTACAATTGAATTAGAATTCAAGAAGGGGACGAATGGAAGACGGCCTTTAACACGCATGATGGACATTACGAATATAGGATAATGCCGTTTGGACTTTGCAACGCCCCGGCCGTATTTCAAGCCATGATCAATGATATATTTTGTGACATTCTCTATTCTCATGTCATTGTCTATTTGGATGATATACTAATCTACTCCAACAATATGGAACAAAATCAGAAGCATGTGCGACAGGTTCTTCAACGCCTTAGAGAGCATAAACTTTATGCTAAATTAGAGAAATGTGTGTTTCATAAGACCAATTACCATTCCTGGGATATATTATCTCCAATAAAGGGGTATCCATGGACTTGGATAAACTTAAAGCCATTTTGAACTGGCCGCAACCTATTGGATTGAAAGCCTTGCAAAGATTTCTGGGATTCTCTAATTACTATCGACAATTTATTCCAGATTTTTCTTCATTGGTGGCTCCTCTGACTGCCCTCACAAGAAAAGGGGCATCCATTCAGACTTGGCCAGAGGAGGCTGTTCATGCTTTCCTTAACTTGAAGAAGGAATTCATTAAGAATCCCTGTCTTCGGCGCTCCGACTCCAACAAAACTTTTATTCTCGAAGTTGACGCTTCTGCTGTGGGGGTTGGGGCAGTTTTGTTACAGCCAACGGACAATGGGAAATTGGTGACTTGCGCTTTTTTTTCCAAAAAAATTTTCGGCAGCTGAGAAGAATTATACCATTGGAGACCAGGAACTTTTGGCCATAAAATTAGCCTTTGAGGAATGGCGTCATCTCCTAGAGGGAGCCCGACATACTGTAACTGTCTATACGGATCATAAAAATTTAGAATATCTAGCGAAAGCTCAACGGTTAAATCCCCGGCAGGCTCGGTGGGCACTTTTTTTTTAGCAGGCTTAATTTTGTCCTCCATTTCTGACCCGCACAAAAAAATGTGCGGGCGGATGCTCTTTCGAGAAGCTTTAACCTTACTGATATGCCCGAACGTCCTCAGTACATAATAGACCCTGCAAAGATTCAGCTGGCCGCTACTTTTACGGTGCCCATTGGTAAGACTGTGGTTCCCAAACGTCTGAGGTTAAAGGTGCTGCATTGGGCACATGATGCTCAATTGGCAGGTCACGCTGGGATCTCATGTACCAGTGATCTGGTATCCAGATATTATTGGTGGCCTCAATGGAAAAAGGATATCAAGGCTTATGTAGATTCCTGTTCTGTTTGCGCAGCTCAGAAGACTCCTAGGCGGAGACCCTTGGGCCTTCTTCAGCCGTTACAAGTTCCCACGAAACCATGGGCCCACATTGCCACCAATTTTCTCACTGATCTTCCGCCTTCCGATAATAATACTGTAATATGGGTGGTGATTGATCGTTTTTCCAGAATGGCTCATTTCGTTCCACTTCCAGGTCTACCTTCTGCATCAGAACTAGCTCAACTTTTCATTCAACACATTTTTCGCCTTCATGGTCTACCTCTCAGCATTTTTCTGATAGGGGTGGGCAATTTACAGCTCGATTTTGGACAGAACTGTGCAAACTTCTCAAGATTAAACTTGAATGTTCTTCCGCCTATCACCCTCAAACTAATGGACTCACGGAATGTACGAACCAATCCTTAAAAACCTTCCTTCTTATGTCAATAAACGACAGGATAATTGGGCCTCCTTGTTGGTTTGGGCGGAGAGGCGGAGATATGTCACAATAACCATCTGGCTCAAGCTATGGGGAGGTCTCCTTTCTTTGTAGTATTTGGTAGACACCCTCGGCTCCCGTTACCCATTGCCACGCCTTCCGTATGTCCGGCTGTCAACGATACCATTGAGTCTCTAACTCGTTTATGGACAGAGACACGAGCATTATTGTTAAAGAATGTCCGTAAAATGAAGGTCCAAGCAGATAAAAGGAGAAGTCCGGCTCCTCGATTCCAGGTCGGAGATCTCGTCTGGTTGAGCACACGTAATCTTCGATTGCACATGCCGTCATTAAAATTAGCTCCGCGCTTTATTGGACCTTTCCCAATTGAGAAGCGGATTAATGCAGTCACCTTCAAGCTGCGTTTACCTTCCTCTCTGCGCATTCATGACACTTTCCATGTGTCCCTGCTCAAACCTGCAATTTTTTCCTGGCCTTCCAGAAGGAAGAAGGCTAGGACGCACTTTATACAGAATGATAATCAATTTGAGGTGGAGGAGATTTTGGATTCCAGAAGATGCAGGGGACAATTACAATATTTAATTTCTTGGAAGAACTTTGGCTCCGAGGAGAACACGTGGGAGCCTGTTCATAATATTCAGGCACCTCATCTACTCAAGAAATTCCATCAGCGTTTTCCCTTCAAGCCCAGACCCAGAGAGAGGAGAGGAGGGCCTTGCAGGGGGGGTACTGTTACCTGCAAGAGAACTCCTGGGCGCCGGCGTTCCTTCCCGGGACTGACTTCCTGTTTGGCGCGGCTCCGCGCAAATCGGGACGCGGCCACGCCCCCTTATGATGTCAGACGCCGACAGGAGCGTCGTCCTGCGCGGGAAAGCTTGGGGATTTAAAGAGAGTTCTCTCTCTCTTTCTCCGCTTTGGCCACAAGTAGTGTTTGGTTGATGCTTGCTGCATTCACGGTTCCCTGCTGTTTGCCTGACCTGGACTGCCTTGTTGGATTCGTTGTCTGCTGCCTGCCCTGACCTGGACTGCCTTGTTGGATTCGTTGTCTGCTGCCTGCCCTGACCTGGACTGCCTTGTTGGACTCGTTGTCTGCTGCCTGCCCTGACCTGGACTGCTTGAGGAACTACTCTGCCTGCTGTCTGACTCCAGATTCCCATGCTCCGTGTCTGGAGAGATAAGGTAAGCTGTCATCGGCCTAGGTTCCACATATTTCCGTAACAGGCGCAAGCAGGAGGGGGCAGTGTCTATGTGTAAGTTGAAGTCACCTAGAATAATTGTGGGTTTGTTGATTGATATTCTGGTCAGAAAGAATTCAGTGAGTGGTGAGCAGTTTCGATCGAGCGTGTTAGGGGGGCAGTATACCAGACAAATTTGTAGATGTGGAGAATCAAATAGTGCAATTTCCAGTGGGGAGCAATTGCTTGTTGGGAGTAATTTCATCTGTAGGTTTCTTTTTAGGTCTAGGTATTGAAAAAGTTCTGTAGGTAGAGTTATTGATTGGTACTGTGTCTGTGTTTTTTGCCCATGTTTCTGTGATTGCTATGAAATCTGGTTTTTAATCTCGGAGAAGGTCGTTGACGATTGGTATTTTCTTAATTATGGATTGAGCATTAAAGAGTAGGAAATAAAGTGTTAAGTAGCTGCTGAGAGATTTATTGTTATTGTGCTATTGGTTGAGTGTTGATACTTGTGTTTTGTTTTTGTTTTCGTTCCTCTTTAGTTCCAATTGTTGTCTACGTTTGGGTCATCTCTGTCGTTCTTGCAGTCTTTGGAGAGTTGATGGTTTGCTATTTAATTGGTCATTCAGGAGTTTAAGGGTTTGATTATTACTGGCACTTCTGTTTTCACGAAGGGGTGCACAAAGGGGAGTGCCCCTTTGTCACGCCCCTTCAGCGCATGATGCCTGGTGGTGTTGCTCCTTTTAGCGCTGCGGCGCTGTTGGTGGTGACATTGGGTGGGTGGGCGGGGCTCCCGATAAAGGGCCTCCTGCTCGCGGTCGTCTTTACCCGAAGTTTTGGCTCCTGCCTTCTTATTTCTTTTTTCTTCTTTGCGGTGATGCAGGGCACTTGGTGGTGGTTGGGTTTCTTTCCTTTTTGTGACGCCTGGTGGTGTCGCTCCTTTTAACGCTCCGGCACTGTTGGTGACATCGGGTGGGTGGGCGGGGCTCCCGATAACGGGCCTCCCGCTCGCGGTCGTCTTTACCCGAAGTTTTGGCTCCTGCCTTCTTATTTCTTTTTTCTTCTTTGCGGTGATGCAGGGCACTTGACCACATGACCACGTAGCACAGACCTATGCTTCAGATGTTGCTGAGAGGAATGGAAACTCTGCCCCAGACGCCTACTCAATCCTTTAGAAACCTCTCTTATGAATTCACTGGTACAGACTGCAGCAGAATGTCGTGCACATCACTGGCCCCGAGGGATGTCATGTATGCGAAGTCCAGCCCTTTAACATTTACTGTATTGAGGCAATTTTCAAAGCCGTTAAGCAGGTGAATAGCTCTTTTACAGGTGGAAATTGGACTACCTGAAAATTGCTCTCTGGGCGCCATTCCACACCACACATACTGTTAGTCGCATGTAGACAACAGGTGAATTTCTTTAAAAAAAAATAAAATTGGTATGGGCTGAGGCCAGCAGCAGACACCTTGCACCCTGGCTGCAACGGGAAGGGAAAGGAAGCAGTGCCTATTTTCCAGTTTACTTTCTGTAGAAAACGTGTCTGCTCACAAAAAACAGAGGCAAAGGTCTGCTAGTAGGTAGTCTGTGACGGCAGTCGGTTTTCAAAGGAAAAGAACACGCAGACCTTTCTCTTTTCAGCTTGGGGGTAAAAAAAGGTTACCTGCGAACTTTGGCCCGAAGTGAAGAGTCTGAAAACTGCCACCATCCCCCTCAAATAGTGGCCCCAGTATACACATTGTTGAATCAGTCCCGGTGCTCCTTCTGGGAAGAGTTCATGGCTTGGATCTATATGCACAGGGATGCAGTGAATAAAGGATGCGAACCAGTAGGAGAACATCGCCCTGGTGTAGCAGGAAGTGATCCTTAGCAAGGACCTGCTCTCCAGGTGATGTTTTATCCTCTCACACTGAGGACAAGTCTCCCAAGGCTACTGCCCAGGAGGGAAGGGTTAGGCCGGCCATCATAGTTGGTAATTCGATTAGTAGAAATGTAGATAGCAGGGTGGCTGATGGATGTGAGGACCGCCTGGTAACTTGCCTGCCTGGTGCGAAGGTGGCAAACCTCACGCGTCACCTAGATAGGATTATAGACAGTGCTGGGGAGGAGCCGGCTGTCGTGGTACATGTGGGCAACAATGACATAGGAAAAGGTGGGAGAGAGGTTCTGGAAGCTAAATTTAGGATTTTAGGTAGGAAGCTGAAATCCAGAACCTCTAGGGTGGCATTCTCTGAAATGCTTCCTGTTCCACATGCAGGTCCCCAGAGGCAGGCAGAGCTCCAGAGTTTCAATGCGTGGATGAGATGATGGTGCAGGGAAGAGGGATTCAGCTTTGTAAGGAACTGGGGAAACTTTTGGGGAAAGGGGAGACTTTTCCGAAAGGATGGGCTCCACCTTAACCAGAGTGGAACCAAGCTGCTGGCACTAACTTTCAAAAAGGAGATAGAGCAGCTTTCAAACTAGAATAAGGGGGAAAGCCGACAGTCACTCAGCAGTGCATGGTTTGTAGAAATGTATCCTTGAAGGATACTAATGAAACAGGAGTGTTAGGGCATCCCAACAGAGAGGTTCCATTAAAAGCAAACACAGTCCATGTGCCTATATGTAAAAAATCACCGAAGCTAATGATTTCCGAATTATCCCTAACAACTGAAAAGCAGGTGTTAATACAAACAAAAAACACACTTTGAAATGTCTGTATGCCAATGCCAGAAGTCTAAGAAGTAAGATGGGAGAGTTAGAGTGTATAGTGGCAAATGATAAGATTGACATAATTGGCATCACAGAAACTTGGTGGAAGGAGGATAACCAATGGGACTGCAATATCAGGGTACAAATTATATCGCAATGATAGGGAGGATCAACTTGGTGGGGATGTGGCACTTTATGTCCGGGAGGGTATAGAGTCCAACAGGATGAAGATCATACAAGAGACTAAATGCTCAGTGGAATCTATATGGGTAGAAATCCCATGTGTGTTGGGTAAGAGTATAGTGATAGGAGTATACTACCGTCCTCCTGGACAAAAATGTCAGACAGATGATGAAATGCTAAGAGAAATCAAGTAAGCTAACCAATTTGGCAGTGCAATAATAATGGGAGATTTCAATTACTTGCTAGAGACATAAAGTTCCTGGATGTAATAAATGACTGCTTCATAGAGCAATTGGTTCAGGAACCAACAAAAGAGGGAGCTATTTTAGATTTAATTCTTAGTGGAACGCAGGATTTGGTGAGAGAGGTAAAGGTACTGGGGCCACTTGGCACTAGTGATCATAACATGATCAAATTTAAACTAATAATTGGAAAGGGGACAGTAAGTAAATCTATAGCTCTAACAGTAAACTTTCAAAAGGGAAACTTTGATAAAATGAGGAAAATAGAAAAAAAACTGAAAGGTGCAGTTGCAAAGGTTAAAAGTGTTCAATAGGCATGGACATTGTTTAAAAATACAATCCTAGAGGTACAGTCTATATGTATTCCACCATTAAGAAAGGTGGAAGGAAGGCAAAATGATTACAGTCATGGTTAAAAGGTGAGGTGAAAGAGGCTATTTTAGCCAAAATAACATCCTTCAAAAATTGGAAGAAGGATCCATCTGAAAAAAATAGGATAAAACATAAGCATTGTCAAGTTAAGGGTAAAACATTGATAACACAGGCGAAGAGAAAATTTGAAATGAAGTTGGCCATAGAGGCAAAAACTCATAATAAAAACTTTTTAAAATATATCCAAAGCAAGAAACCTGTGAGGGAGTCGGTTGGACCATTAGATGACTGAGGGGTTAAAGGGGCTCTTAGGGAAAATAAGGCCATTGCAGAAAGACTAAATGAATTCTTTGCTTCCATGTTTACTAATGAGGATGTTGGGGAGATACCAGTTCCGGAAATGGTTTTCAGGGGTGATGAGACAGACGAACTGAACGAACTCACTGTGAACCTGGAAGATGTAGTAGGCCAGATTGATAAACTAAAGAGTAGCAAATCACCTGGACCGGATGGTATGTATCCTAGGGTACTGAAGGAACTCAAAAATGAAATTTCTGATGTATTAGTTAAAATTTGTAACCTATCATTAAAATCATCCATTGTACCTGAAGACTGGAGGGTGGCCAATGTAACCCCAATATTTAAAAAAGGCTCCGGGTGCGACCCAGGTAACTATTGTTGTGTAGGGGATGTTTAGTATGCCCTTGGGCCTCAGCCCGACCCCAGAGGCGTCCAGGACCGAGCCGAGGGTTGACGGCATGCTCCCGCATGGCTGAACCCGGTCTTACCCTCTGCCAGGCCTGCAAGCTCCCAGAGCCAACAACATGAGATGTTGGTAGGGGAACAGTCCTCCGACTGTTCTGAGCCCTTTCGGACCTGCCGCTTGATCGGCATTGGAACAGCAGGCCTGGCCTCAGGTTGAGGGCAGGCGGAGGCCTTGACACGTAGACAGGACTATGACTGATGCGACAGCATCTCGGACAAGACTGGGCTGATGTGACGGCATCACAAGCATGACGAGGAACTTGATCCAAACAAGACAAGACATAAGGCAGGAGGACATTGGAACTGTCTCTCAGGGCGCCCTATACAGCCCACGTTCACGGACGGACCCAATGGGCTGGTCATGGACCACCCTGTCCCACTACTGGGAACGGGACGAGCGCAGGGCAGACCCAGGCAAGGAGGAACTCCAATGACGAAGTCAGTGTCATCCGAAGCTTCCCCCAAGGCTGGCGGAAACAGACGCTCCAGGGCACAGAGACGGATCCCACCTGTTGGCCACTCCTAGGCCCAACATGTCCGAAGGCCCGGAGCTCATGACGAAGACACAGGGAAGAACATCCTGGCAGGCAGACACAATAGGATGAGGAAGATCATGGCGGAACATCAGGACATGGTCAGGGACCTCAGGCAAGACATCAAGACACGAAGACGTGGTACGAAGGCAGACGAGACGAGGCGCTCCACGAAGAACAGAAAGCCTTACAAGGCTCTGGCAGGCAAGAGCCTCCAGAGAGAACTCACGATGATGCAAGGCAAAGGCAGACTGAAGTTGAAGTCCTTTTATAGGGCTGCAGACCGCCTGACTCCCTGGGAGGAGTTAGGCAGGCCCACGCCTAACTGGCCCTATAACTACGGAGAAGTGCTGCGGGCCAGCCCCTAGGGAAGAGCATGGCTCAAACCAGGAAGTCCATGCAAGCACAAGCAGCCTCAGGCAGGCCCCATGGACATCGAGGCATCCCAGGCCCTAGAGCAAATCCTGGACAGTTCGCCGGCGAGGTCCTGGCTTGGAGCGGCCTCCAGGAAGAGGTAAGAAGCCTCCCATAGCCCAGATACAGGAGGGTTCATAAGAGTTACCCCCCCCCCTCAAAGGGGTCCCCCCTCCTTTTAGGAGGGCCAGGAACAAAGCAGCACAGAGCATAGAAGATAGCAAGAACCACAACACAACCAAGCAAACAACACAACCAAGCAAACAGAAGGCACGATGAGAGACCAAAGAGCACAAGACCGAGGGAACACAGGACCGAGGGAACACGAGACCGCGCGAGCAGCGAGCGAGAGAACGGAGACTGCGCGAGCAGTGACCGAGCGAACGGTGACCGCGCGAGCAGCGACTGAGCGAACGGTGACCGCGCGACCGACAACACAAAAAACAAAAGAGGGAGCATGGGAACGGAGAGCGAGGGAGCGGAGAGCAAGGGAACAGAGAGCGAGAGAGCAGGGAGCAAGGGAACAGAGAGCGAGAGAGCAGAGAGCAAGGGAACAGAGAGCGAGAGAGCAGAAAGCAAAGGAGCGGAGAGCAAAGGAGCCCCAGAGCGAAAGAGCAAGGAGCGTGAGAGCGGAAAGCGAAGGAGCGAAGGGCAAAAGAGCGAAGAGGGAGAGACAGGAAACGAGGGAACAAAACGCGGGAACAAGGAGGACGGGAGCACACAAGCGGGAACCTGTTGGCCGCTTGTGTGCTCCCGTCCTTCGGACCTGTTGGCCACTCCTAGGCCCAACAGATCCAAAGGCCCGGAGCTCAAGACGAAGATTCAGGGAAGAACATCCTGGCAGGCAGACACAATAGGATGAGGAAGATCATGGCGGAACATCAGGACATGGTCAGGGACCTCAGGCAAGACATCAAGACACGAAGATGTGGTACGAAGGCAGACGAGACGAGGCGCTCCACGAAGAACAGAAAGCCTTACAAGGCTCTGGCAGGCAAGAGCCTCCAGAGAGAACTCACGATGATGCAAGGTAAAGACAGACTGAAGTTGAAGTCCTTTTATAGGGCTGCAGACCGGCGACTCCCTTCATTTCATTTCATAAAATTTATTAATCGCCTAACACTGTTAGGCCTAGGCAATATACAAAATATGCACACATAATAAAAAGCAAAACCAACAAAATACATGGACATACAAATTAGTTTCACAGAAACTAAATGGCAAGATGATATTTAAAACATCCCCCTGGGAGGAGTTAGGCAGGCCCACGCCTAACTAGCCCTATAACTACGGAGAAGTGTTGCGGGCCGGCCCCTAGGGAAGGGCGTGGCTCAAACCAGGAAGTCCATGCAAGCACAAGCAGCCACAGGCAGGCCCCACGGACATCGAGGCATCCCAGGCCCTGGAGCAAATCCTGGACAGTTCACCGGCGAGGTCCTGGCTTGGAGCGGCCTCCGGGAAGAGGTAAGAAGCCTCCCGTAGCCCAGCTACAGGAGGGTTCATAACAACTATAGACCAGTGAGCCTGACTTCAGAGCCAGGAAAAATAGTGGAAACTATTCTCAAAGATCAAAATTGTAGGCATATAGAAAGACATGGTTTAATGGAACACAGTCAACATGGATTTACCCAAGGGAAGTCTTGCCTAAAAAATCTGCTTCATTTTTTTGAAGGGGCTAATAAACATGTGGATAAAGGTGAACCGGTAGATATAGTGTATTTGGATTTTCAGAAGGCATTTGATAAAGTCCCTCATGAGAAGCTTCTAAGAAAACTAAAAAGTCATGGGATAGGAGGCGATGTCCTTTCGTGGATTACAAACTGGTTAAAAGACAGGATTAAATGGTCATTTTTCTCAGTGGAAAAGGGTAAACAGTGGAGTGCCTCAGGGATCTGTACTTGGACCGGTGCTTTTCAATATATATATATATATAAATGATCTGGAAAGGAATATGACAAGTGAGGTTATCAAATTTGTGGATGATACAAAATTATTCAGAGTAGTTAAAGCACAAGCGGATTGTGGTACATTACAGGAAGACCTTGCAAGATTGGAAGATTGGGCATCTAAATGGCAGATGAAATTTAATGTGGACAAGTGCAAGGTGTTGAATATAGGGAAAAATAACCCTTGCTGTAGTTACACGATGTTAGGTTCCATATTAGGAGCTACCACCCAGGAAAAACATCTAGGCATCATAGTGGATAATACTTTAAAATCGTCGGCTCAGTGTGCTGCAGCAGTCAAAAAAGCAAACAGGATGTTGGGAATAATTAGGAAGGGAATGGTTAATAAAATGGAAAATGTCATAATGCCTCTATATCGCTCCATGGTGAGACCGCACCTTGAATACTGTGTACAATTCTGGTCACCACATCTCAAAAAAGATATAATTGCGATAGAGAAGGTACAGAGAAGGGCAACCAAAATGATAAAGGGGATGGAACAGCTCCCCTGTGAGGAAAGGCTGAAGAGGTTAGGGCTGTTCAGCTTGGAGAAAAGACGGCTGAGGAGGGATATGATAGAGGTCTTTAAGATCATGAGAGGTCTTGAACGAGTAGATGTGACTAGGTTATTTACACTTTAGAATAATAGAAGGACTAGGGGGCAAGTCCATGAAGTTAGCAAGTAGCACATTTAAGACTAATCGGAGAAAATTATTTTTCACTCAACACACAATAAAGCTCTGGAATTTGTTGCCAGACAATGTGGTTAGTGCAGTTAGTGTAGCTGGCTTCAAAAATGTTTGGATAAGTTCTTGGAGGAGAAGTCCATTAACGGCTATTAATCAAGTTTACTTGGGGAATAGCAACTGCTATTAATTGCATCAGTAGCATGGGATCTTCTTAGTGTTTGGGTAATTGCCAGGTTCTTGTGGCCTGGTTTGGCCTCTATTGGAAACAGGATGCTGTGTTAAGCTCGAGTTGTGGACCCTTGGGCTGACGGGAGGATGGAATTCCTTAGGAGGGCAATCCGAAGGTTCTCCCGTTGGGTGGCGAGGCTCAGCAGAAGATATGACCAGTGGACCTGTGGCACTGGAGACTGTGGCAGCGGTGGAAGCGGAGGAAGAGTCGAGAAGAAGAGCTGTGTTTTCACCCCTGGAAGTCCGTGGTTCCCCCAGGAGGAGCCCGTAGGAACCCAGACCGCTGGGACTTAGTTGGGCCCTTAGTCTTGAAGGAGTCCTAGGTCGAGTGCCAGAGGGACGTCGCTTACCAGTCCAAAGTCGTACACCAGAGAATCACCGCTTGCCAATCCGAAGTCAGGAACCAGAGAATCACCGTAAGCCAATCCGAAGTCAGGAACCAAAGAATCACCGTAAGCCAATCCGAAGTCAGGAACCAGGAACACCAAGACGGAACCAAAGCTCAAGGAACTCACCATAGCAAGCAGACTGGACAGCGCTGGAGGATGTTGCCAAGTCACTGGATGAGCAGAGGAAGCTGCCTTTTATACTTCCCCTGCCCTGGCTGATAGAGAACAGGTGAAGTAATTTAAAGGGGTTGGGTCCCTTTAATTCTGTGGAGGGGGCGTGACCTCGTGCCTAAGAATGGCAGCGGCCATTTTGGATTTCCCCCACGGAGGGGAGACGCCGCTGGGGGGAAGCAGGACGGCCCGAGTTGGAGCCCTCCCCCAGGGCTCCCACGGCAAAGGAATGCCGCGAATCAGGTAGGGGGCCACGGTCGTGGGGCGCCACGGCCGCGGAACACAACATCCTGGGCTTGATGGACCCTTGGTCTGACCCAGCATGGCAAGTTCTTATGAACCAAGGTGATCAGGAATCTAATCAAGAATACCATTACCACCAAGCATGGCATCTTCCACTGGAAAAGATTTCTGAAACAGAAGAGGAATAAATCCTAAGGCAGAAGGTTTTTTTTCTTCACATTTTTTTTTTGAGGGATCTGGCAGTTTTCTTCTTGCTCCTTCGGGTTTTTCCAGCTCAGCTGGAACTATTTATTTATTTATTTATTTTTAACTTTTCTATACCGACGTTCCTGAAAAAATACAAATCACATCAGTTTACAATGTAACTGAAAAAATTCGCTCAGGGGCGATACATAGAACATGGGAGGCAATTAACAGTTGAACCGGTCATAACATAACATATCATAGCATATCATAACATATCATAACCTAACAAGTCATCTCATAACGAATAAGATGATAACTGAGAAACATAACTGGAACGAAGCGAAGGTCTGTGAGGGCCGACTGGAATGTCAGATTGAGAGTGTCAGGCTGAAGGAAGGGGAGAATTAAGTGTCCGGGAAGGCTAGGCTGAATAGCCATGTTTTAAAGTCTTTTTTTGAATGAAGATGGGCAAGGCTCTTGCCTGAGATCTGGAGGCAACGCATTCCAATGATGGGGTCCTGCTGCCAAAATGGCACGTTATCTTAGGGATGTTTTTGCTTGAGTGGCATACAGAGTGTCTTTGTAAGCACTCCTGATTGGTCTAGATCAGGTATGAGGTGTTAGTTGAATAGTGGTGTTGAGAGATGTGAGGTTGTGTTTAGCTTTATGTAGGATCGTGAGGACTTTGAAGAGAATCCTGGATTTGATTGGGAGCCAGTGGAGGTGCTGCAGAGTGGGGGTGATATGTTCCCTTTTTTTGGTATTGGTGAGAATCCTGGCTGCTGAGTTCTGGACCATTTGAAGAGGTTTGATGGCATTGGCTGGGAGACCGAGGAGGAGGGAATTGCAATAATCCAATTTTGATAGGATGATGGATTGCAGCACCAATCTGAAGTCCTGGAAGTAAAGGAGTGGTTTTAGGTATCTAAGGACTTGCAATTTGAAGAAGCACTCCTTAGTGGTTGTGTTCACAAACTTCCTTTATTTATTTATAAACTATTTATAAATTTATTTATTATTTATTTATTTATAAACTAGCCTTTACTGGGTTATGTGCCACTCACAACTACCCAGGGTCTTCCTAATTTTTAAAAGCCTCCTCCAGTCTTGCCCAGCCATTTGCAAGTTGGTTAAAAGACAGGAAACAGAGAGTAGGATTAAATGGTCAGTTTTCACAGTGGAAAAAGGTAAATAATGGAGTGCCTCAGGTGCTTTTTAATATATTTATATTATTAATGATCAAATTTGCAGATGACACTAAATTATGCAGAGTAGTTAAATCTCAAGCGGATTGTGATGAATTGCAGGAGGATCTTGTAAGACTGGAAGATTGGGCTTCCAAATGGCAAATTAACTTTAACAAGTGCAAAGTGATGCATATAGGGAAAAACAACCTCTCTGTAGTTACACAATCAGGTCGATCCAGTAAGGCCGCGGTAGAAACAGTGCGGTAGTGTCAGGTAGTGTCAGGCGCACCCTTCCTCCCCGCACGCACAGTTCTCTTCACTAACTCCCCGATACTCTCCTCTAATCGCATGCAAATGCATGCCGCGGCTTTAAAGCGGTAGGGAAGGGTTATGCCCGCGTAACCCATTTTACTGTATAGGCGCTTAATACAGCGCCTATACATTAACCTGGGTGCACTGGTACCTGTCATTTCAAATGACATTTGAAATGACAGGCACCAGGAAGTGTAAAAATCAAAATTTTTAAATACCTGTCGGAGGGCCGCGTGGGTCCAGGCGGCCGGCGGGATCCGGGGGGGCCGGTGGTCGCGTGTTAAATCTAGGCCGCGGGCGGGTGGGCGCCTGTTCCGGGCGGGTGGACGCGCGTTAGTTTCAGATGGCCGCGTGGGTCCAGGCGGCCGGCGGCGGCGGGAGCCGGGTGGTCGCGTGTTAAATCTAGGCCGCGGGCGGGTGGGCGCCTGTTCCAGGCAGCGGCGGCGGGGGGACACGCGTTAGTTCGAGACGGCCGGCGGGCAGGCGGCCGCGTGTTAAATCTAGGCCGGGTCCGCACAGGCGCGCATTCATTCATCCAGGCGGAGGAGCCGGTGGCGAAAGCAGCCGGCTCCTCCGCCTGGATGAATGAATTCATTCACTGCCGGTGGGGGCTGCCTCTCCGGCAGCCCCCACCGGCAGTGAATGAATGAATGTGCGCCTGTGCGACCCCTGCGATTCGGCGCTCAAGGCGTGACGTCACGCATTCATTCACTGCCGGTGGGGGCTGCCTCTGGCAGCCCCCACCGGCAGTGAATGAATGCGCACCTGTGCGGACCCGGCCTAGATTTAACACGCGACCACCCGCCGGCCGTCTCGAACTAACACGTGTCCCCCCGCCGCCGCTGCCTGGAACAGGCGCCCACCTGCCCGCGGCCTAGATTTAACACGCGACCACCCGGCTCCCGCCGCCGCCGGCCGCCTGGAACCACGCGGCCCTCCGACAGGTATTTAAAATTTTTTATTTTTTCTTCTGACAGGTTTTATGTGTCCCACATCATTACATTTTCTCGATCATCTCTGTATCGCTGTTTTTTTAAATTGTGTTTTATTGTTTTTGAGTATCTTAAGCGGTGTCGATGGATTTGTTACTAGACTCACAGTCCTAACTCCTACTAGGGGGAGGCGGTAAACTAAGACGTTACGGCCGCGGCAAAACAGTGCCTTACTAATGAGAGAACCTGAGTGCCCGTTACGGTATCGGAGGGGAATAGCTAATTCCTTCATTATACAGCTAATTCGTTCATTTACATGCCGGGTGCGGGAAGGGTTACGCGTCTGTTTTAAGAAGCGCTACGGACGCGCAAAACTGGAGACTGTATCGCTGGTTTGCCTTACGCGTCCGAATTGTGCGCAGCGAGCTTGTTACAGACGAGAAATCTTCAACTG
Source organism: Rhinatrema bivittatum (assembly GCF_901001135.1). NCBI lineage: Eukaryota > Metazoa > Chordata > Amphibia > Gymnophiona > Rhinatrematidae > Rhinatrema > Rhinatrema bivittatum. The sequence continues at coordinate 370,066,510 of NC_042620.1, read as the reverse complement.
AACTTTACTGTATCGAGCTGAATGTTAGGTTCTTTCTTAGGAATTACCACCCAGGAAAGAGATCTACGCATCTTAGGGGATAATATATTGAAATCGTCAGCTCAGTGTGCTGTGGCAATCAAAAAAGCAAACAGAATGTTAGGAATTATTAGGAAGGGAATGGCAAATAAAACAGAGGATGTCATAATGCCTCTTTATCGCTCCTTGGTGAGACCGCACCTTGAATACTGTGTGCAGTTCTGGTCACTGCATCTCAAAAAGGATATAGCTGCACTGGCGAAAGTGCAGAGAAAGGCAACCAAAATGATAAATGACATGGAACGGCTGCCCTATGAGGAAAGGCAGTTTCAGTTTAGAGAAGAGATGACCGAGGGGGGATATGATAGATGTCTACAAAATCATAAAAGGACTTAACCGATTTACATTAACTTGTTAATTTACTCTCTCTCAGATAGTAGGACCAGGGGGCACTCCATGAAGTTTCATTCAGCGCATAGTTAAACTCTGGAATTCATTGCCAGAGCATGTGGTTACAGCAGTTAGTGTAACTGGGTTTAAAAAAGGTTTGGATAAGTTCCTAGAGGATAAATCCATAAACTGCTACGATGGTAATTAATAAGCAATAGTAGCTTGAGATCTATCTAATATTTGGGTACTTGCCAGGTACTTGTGACTTGGCGTGGCCACTGTTGGAAACAGGATCCTGGGCTTAATGGACCCTTGGTCTGACCCAATTTGGCATATCCTATGTTCTTAGCTAGGAGCGGCAGAGCACTCACCCTTTTAGAACACTGCATGTGCCTACCCTGAGGCCAGTCACTAGATGGATGTCACTACTCTGTGACTGGCTAAGATTCACTCCTCCTCCTCGGGGCTGTGAGCACTGCTGCTGCAACATGCCCAAACCCCTGGACAGCCTGAACAGCAGGAGCAGAACTCAGGAATGGAATGCAGCTCTCTTAAGTCATCAGGCTGGCCCTTCCTTTTATGAAGTACATTGTTCATCTCTTACAAATTAAACTTTTGCATCTAGAAAGTTATATCATGTTGAATCGTGGTCTGGAGCATTCATTCCTTTATGTTTTCTGGGTTACATAACTAGTGATCAATAAATCAAATGGTGATGTTATATTTATTGGAAACTACTAACCTGGATGGATTCTCTTCAAGTTTTAATCAACAGCAAGGAAAGAAGACATGGGAGATGGAAGGCAAGAAGAGATGCTGGGCTCCAGCTGCCACACTCTGATGCCATTAGGATGTTCTTCCTCCCTGCACGACAGGATGCCACAGATGGTCTTCACAGCAGGAGGCTGCAAACACTCGCCCCAGGTCCCTCTAAGGCACGCGCATGCCCGACGTCTCATTTAAAGGGCCCATGGCAGGTAAAGGTCAGTGGTGCCCTGTGATGACCTCAGAAGGAAGGGCCTGAAAAATGCTACTGCAGCATCTCCTCCTCGCCTTGGCCACAAGTCTCCTACAGCTATTGTAGTGTGAGCTGACTCAGCGTTCCCTGCTTGAGTTTCTGTCCTCAGCTCCTGGTCTTCATTCCTGTATTCAGTTCCAGTATCTTATTCCTCGGTCCTTGTGGTCATCAACTCGTCTGTCAGTTCCTGTGGTCAGTCTTCAGTTCTTCTGTGTGCCTTGCATCCTGTGTTGCTCCTCGTCTTCCTGCCCTTCCCTTGGACGGATACCCAGTTTTGACCTCGGCTTGCTTCCTGGACTTCTCTTGATTGCTGCCTGTGACTGACCACTGCCTATCAGACCTCCCTTGAACACCACCTGTCACTGACCACTGCCTGACTACTGGACCTTTCTTGAACGTCACCAGCTTTGACCTGAGCTTGTCTTTGACTTTGCCTGCACTCCCTAGCTTCAGCTATGGATCTTCAGATCTTCACCAGTGGCCCCCCACCTAAGACCTGCTGGCCTAGCACCCAAAGGCTCAACCCGAGGGAAACGTGGGCTGGTATAGGCAAGTTCCAGTTGAGCCTCTGCCTCTTCCAATTCTACCAGCCGGAGATGGGGAACGGCAGGGCTCCACCCTGCAGGTTGTGCCAACTCCGCCTTGGTCCAAGGCTCCACGCCTTCAACAACTTATAAGTAACAAAGTAAAGTATATTAGTGTTATTGTTCAGTGTAGTTGTGGACCCCTAGATCGTAGTGGAAGTTGGCTCAACCCACAGGGAGAAGCCCTGTGGGGACTCACTACGACAGGCTCTAGCCTCAATAGACAAACACCAGTAATAGTTTTATTAAACAGGAACATACGATATACCACTAGGTGGGCATAGACTCAGTCCAGAGTGAAGTGGTACGAAGTTGGTCCTCCTGATAGTGGTTCACAGAGCCGGGTATGCCAGGGCAGCTCCTCTGGAGTGGAGATGCTTCTTAGATGTGATCCGGTAGTGGCCTGCAGCATGGGTTATGCTGTGAATCAGGTGGAGAAGAGAAGGAAGCACTCATAGCAGAGGAGCAGAGAAGACTAGAGCACTCACTAGTAGAGATAAGGCAGGTAGCAGAGAGCACTCGGTAGTGGCCCGAGGAACGGGGTACACCGGTCTTGCCACCAAGGTGGTAGATGATGGTACTCAGACAGTAGTGGTAGATTCCTGCAGTCAAGATAGCCCTTCGAGGAGCGGATAGCCAAAGCACAATAGGCCCCTGAGGAGCGGGTACCTTAGGTCCAATATCAGTAGTCAGGAACGAGTACTGTGAAGCGAAGAGACGATCTCCGAAGGAGTGGAATCAGGCAAGAAGGAAGTCCTTGCTAACTCGCTGGATGTCAGGAAGAGGTTCCCGCCTTGATGGGAATAAGAGGGAGGTTGATGCGCGCGCGCACCCTAGGTAACTCCATCATGAAGATGGCGTCCGGGATCACCCACGCCAACCCAGGGACGCAGGGGAGAGCGGTGTTTGCAGGCTAGGGCCGAAAGACTTCTTGAAATCACTGGAACAGGCAAAAGAGAGGTGAGCAACAAAGGTCACAGCTGTCTGCGACTGACGGGCGCAACAATTAGCTATCACCACATAGGACTAATATGACCAAAGCAGTCTGCCAAGTTGCATCTGTTTACACTACTATAGCTCTGATCATCACTGTTTGTTACCATACCATCACCTTCTGCGCTAAGGAGATATCCCAGCTGTCAGCTATACATGTTTGGCCACCTGCAGGAGGTTATTCCTTATCCTTTTTGCTATCAGCTGAGGCATATAGCCAACTCACCCTGCCATCCATACCAGGTTCCTCAGAATGTACCAACATCTTATTGCTCAGTGCTGATCTAGTTTGTCATCTTTGCCTGGGAGCCCAACAAGGCCACACTGACTATGGAACTCAGTTGTCGCTCCCTTTTGATCCTTTACTATTCCAGGTAGAGGGACACATATTTCCATGTCTAATCTGAAATCCAGGTGATTACACCCTCTCCTATATTTATTTTACCCTTCCTCTCCCCCTCTCCTGCTCCACCACCTCTCTCTGTGTCTGTCCCAATGTCCCATTAGCCTTGCTGCTGTTGCCATTGTGATTGCTCATAGTGTTGCTGGTCAGGCTGCAGTCCTGCTGATGCTGACCTCGTGCTCTGCCAGAGACAGACAGGGGATTTGCTAAGGGATCAGAATAACTTCCTGCCATTGTGCTCTCAGCGGCTAGCCTGACTGTAGAATGTCATGTAAATTTGTCTGTCTGGTCTGTGGAGAATGAAATCCTTCTGCTGTCTTTGTTATTGCTGGGATAAAAACTGTTTTCTTTTATTAAGTACACACTTTTCTACATACAGTTCCACCCACTATATTTCAAGCAGTAAGTAAGACAGCTGCTTTCCTACACAAAAGCAACACCTGCCAATAGTTCTGAAAGCTGCGATGGTAACTATTTTTTTTTTTTGGTGGGGTGTGGAAATGGCATGCTGTATTTCCTCATCGAAACATTTCGGACATAATAGTCAAGAAAGAGAAATTTGGAGTTACTTGGCATTGCAAAGTTTGCAAGACAGTCATCTAGTCAGTTACATTGCTGGTACTCGCTTCTTCTGGCCTATATTCTGCACTGACCTCATGAAGTATTAAATTATTAGATCAATAAAACGGTCTCACCTAATTGCCCTTTATTTGTATGCATCTACATGGACTGATAAAGCAACCACACTCTTTCATCCTTGCTACATTAAAAGGTGATCAGAACTGTACAACAGTATTAGGTTACAGGCCAGTATTGCATGATACTTTGTCGTATGAAAGGAGTTAAAATGCTTCTAGTCGTGGACCTTAAAACTGACTTTGTGCTTATGAGAAGCTCCTTTTATAAACCCAGCTCCAAGTTGATGCTGTTTTTGTGGATGAAAGGAAAGGAAAGGAAGAGGTGCATAACTGGACTGAAAGCTCTGACAGGTGATGGCATTTCTGATACCTAGATCTGCATGCAATATACATTATGCATGTTCAATGTTTCTACTGCATACTCAGTAGGAAAACGATTGTTTTCTGTGAGTCATACTCACTAACATGGTCCCTGCGTGACTCACCCCACTACAGCACAAAGTATGCTTCTAACGCCTCTTCTGTGATGACCTGTGTAGAAAAATGTTTCTTGCCTCTTTCCTGGAATGAAGTTTAGCGAGGGGTAGTGACCACTCCCTGCCAGCTGCTCCAGCAGGGCGGTCTTTTCACTCCAGACTGAGAATATGCAAAGCCTGCAGTGTCCTGCAGTACTGAGTACAAGTCCCATCACACATACACCAGATTTTATTTTTGGTCCCTGGTACTACCACACAGCAACGGTCTAATAAGTACTAGTTTAGAATCCTGCTTTTAAAATGTCTTCTTGTTCATAGCTTCGTACGAGCAGCTAAAGAATGTCCATATCTCTAAGCAGAAGTAACAGCAGCAGATAGCAGCCCTATCCTAAGAACCATATTAAGCATATACTATCACAATTCCAGCATCAACAGCAGATATAGTCACCCTCTAAGCAACAACTGCAGCAGTCACCAACAGCAGCAGATTCCATCACCAACCTAACAGCAGCAGCAGCAAATTCCATCATCACCACCCTAACAACAGCAGATACCATCATCACCAGCCTAATAGTAGCAGATACCAGCCCTATCCTAATAACAACATTAAGCATATACTATCATAATTCCAACAGCAGATACAGTCACCCTCTCAGAAACAACTGCAGCAGTCACCAAGAGCAGCAGATTCCATCATCACCATCCTAATAGCAGCAGATACCAGTGCTATCCTAACAACAACAACAACAGCAGCAGCAGATACCATCACCATTCCAACAGCGGGAGTGGTGGGTACTGTCACCATCCCAGCAACAGTACTGAACGCAGTACCAAAAACCCTGATGATTTGATCTTTCTACTCTCTCTCTCTCTTTATTTTTCAAGATATTGCACCACTTCAGATTTTCTTGACTTATTTTGTTGTCAGGGCCGGTACTAGCATTTTTGCTGCCCTGTGTGAAAAATTGCTGTGCTACCCCCTGTTCTGTTTTTAACACAAAAGTTTTGCTGTTTTCCCCAATAACCAACACACAAAGCATCTGACAAAGTGGACTATCCTCAAAAGCTCATGCTTTAATAAATTGGTTAGTCTACAAGGTGCCATTCAACTCGTGTCATTTCAGCACCCAATAGAAACTGTCAGTCTCGCACTCTGTCCTAATCCTCCTTCCACCACCTCCCTCCAGCAATTGAAACTATGAAAATTAACACATTCCCACAAAACTATTTTACCCCATCCACAGTCTAAAATTTGTAAATTGTCAGGAATGATCCCCAGGGGCTCCTTCCCCACCTACAGGTACATAAAATTGATGCCGGCTGGGCCCTGTGGCTGGTACCAGTTTGTTGTACAGAAAAACATGCACTGCTGTGGAGCCAACCAGAAAATCCTGCAAAAAAAACCAAACAAAAAAGGCACTTGGAACCCATATAGTAGTATTGTAACAATTCTTATGTGTGGGTTTGGCCTTTAGACAACTGAAAATATAGTAAAAATCCCATGCCAAAACAGTACTAACTGCAAGCACTCAAACAACAACAACCCTAGCTATGAAAAGGCAAATACTACAACAGGCCCTAAAACACTTCCTATTAGGAAAGCAAAACAAACCAGTCTGCTCTAAATTCCTACATAGAAACTATAATGCTAGTAGAATACCTCACCTCGCTTACACATGAAGAACACAGACAAAGCCTCACCAAATACAGAATAAAGAGACCATAAAATATAAATAGAAATGTGTAGACAGAAATTAACTGGAAACTCCAACAAGCTAGATTACTCTGTATATTATGAAGCAATAAAAAACAGAAACATCACCAATCCTCATAAATCAAACAATAACATCAAGAAATACAAATCGATGATAATAAACCATATTAATACAAAGAATATTGCCAAAAAGATGACAAATAGAATAACATCCAATAATTAAGAACCCATATAAAAAATTTTAAAAATTTCCAAGTGGCAATAAACATTTCAAAATAGCAAACACAACAAACACCTAATAATTAAAACAAGAAGGGAAAAACACCTCACTTCCCATACCTGAAAACTTTTGATTTCCAGTCACCTTGAGCTTGACATGGATTAGTAGGGGTGGAAAAAAATTCTCTCCACCCCCCACCAAGGCAGGCTCCCATTCATACACAAAAACACCTCCCCCCCAGGCATTCACATCCATCCATCCAAGACAGGATCCCATTCACACTCACCACCACCTTCTCATCTCAGGCAGGCTCCCTTTCACAACTACTCTTCCCAAGCAGGCTTCCATTCTCACACACACACATACACCCATCCCCCCCAGGGCACGTTCCTATTCACATACATACACACTCAACCCTCATCAGGTAGACTTCTCACACACACACACACACACATATATACAGCCATCCCCCCAGGGCAGATTCCCATTCACACACATACACACTCAATCCTCCCCAGGCAGACGTCACACATACACCCATCCCCTCACCAGGCAGACTTCATTCATGCACATACACACCCAACCCTCCCCAGGCAGACTTCATTCTCACACACACACACACACACCCATCCCCTCACCAGGCAGACTTCATTCTCACACACACACACCCATCCCCTCACCAGGCAGACTTCATTCACGCACATACACACCCAACCCTCCCCAGGCAGACGTCACACACACACCCATCCCCTCACCAGGCAGACTTCATTCACACACATATACACCCATCCCTCCAGAGGCAGACTTCATTCACACACATACACACCCATCCCCTTACCAGGCTGACTTCATTCATACACATACACACCCATCCCCTAAACAGGCACGTTTCATTCACGCACATACACACCCATCCCCTCACCAGGCAGACTTCATTCACACAAATATACATCCAACCCTCCCCCGGCAGACTTCATTCACACCCATGCCCCCATCCCTCCCATGGCAGGCTTCATTCACACCCATCCCCCCCAAGGCAGGCTTCATTCACACACATACACACCCAAATTCTATGCAGGCAGGATTTACGGGTCTCTGTTGCCACCTTGTCTCATTCTTTAGGAGAGCGCAGGATTCGTGGCAGAGCTGTAAAAATACTTCCTGCAGTTTCTCCTCCTGTGCAGGCCAGCCTGCAGTACTCAACACTTGCACTGCTGCTAGCACTTCCTGTATGCTCATCTCATGCATCATGAGATGACTATACAGGAAGGGGTAGCACCACCAATATTGAGTACCGCTGGGCCAGCAGCAAACCAGCAGGAATCGCAGAATGAACACCCGTTTCTTCTGCTGACCACACAGGCCTTTGCATTTTCCTGCCGCCAGTGGGATGGGGTCCACAGGCAGCTACATAGGCCTCTCGCTGCTGCCTGTCCTGGTTCCCCTTCTAGATTCATAGCCCTCCCGAGTATGTCACTCCTTACAATTGCCTGGTTTGCATACCCGGTAGTGCCAGACCTGTTTGTATCATTATTTTATTGTACAAGGTTTTGTTTAAAGGTGTTGAATAAATGAATACTGGATAACAAAATTAAATGACTTGAAAAAACACTTTGAAATAAATCTTTTATTTGGGAAAAAAATGTAGGGAGAATCCTTTTGGGCTAACTTAATACATCTGTGATCAGCTTTCAAGAATTCTCCTCTCTTCATCAGGTCAGTGAAGAACGAGCACAGCTACACTCAGTTTAAATAGTATTTATTTATTTAAATTCTTTTAATATACTGATGCTCAAGACGAAGTTTTATCGTACAGGTTTACAGCATAACCGGGGGAAAACCATTTAACTAGAAAGAAAGTTACAATAAACAGGGTGTACAATTCAGGGCCATTAAGAGAGAAAGAATTAGTTTAACTTAACGCTACTAAAGGAGTAGTGCAAAAAAGCAGAAAACAATTAACTAGCTTGGGGTGCTGATTTAGCAGCTAGTTTAAATAAACAGTTCGAGCATAACAGTTCCTTTGGATAAGGGGCAGAGGAGGCAACTGAAAGGGGCGAGGGAGGGCAGGGGCCGGAAAGGGGCAGGGGAAGTGGGTAAAGGGTCCAGGTGAGGAGGAAGGTAATAAGGAAGAGGTGTGAGAGTCAAATCTGGTTGGGAAGTGACTCTTCAGGGGAAGGCTTGAGAGAACAGCCAGGTTTTCAGTTTCTTTCTAAAGGAGAGATGGCATTGTTCCTGGCGTAGATCCGGGGGTAGTGAATTCCAATGGTATGGTCCAGCGGTGGACAGTACTCGTTTTTGAATGGAGTTGTGTATGGAGTATTTGTTAGGGGGAGCCTGGAGAGATCTTTGTATGCGGATCTGATTGGTCTTGTGGAAGAGTGGAGTTCGAGTGGGATGATGAGTTGGAGTGAGGATTGATGATAGATGGTTTTGTGAATGATGGTCAATGTCTTGAACAGTATTCTATAGTGGATGGGTAGCCAGTGTAAGTTTTTTAGTGTCGGTATGATGTGGTCCATACGACGAGAGTTTGTAAGGATCCTGGCTGTGGCGTTTTGCCGCATCTGTAATGGTTTAGTTGTGGAGGCAGGGAGGCCGAGTAGTAGCGCGTTGCAGTAGTCAATCTTTGAAAACAGTATGGCTTGAAGGACTGAACGGTAATCATGAAAGTGAGGAGAGGTCTCAGCTGTTTAAGGACATGTAGCTTATAGAAGTATTCCTTTGTGGTGGTGTTAATGAACTTTTTGAAGTTCATTCTGGTATCCAGAGTGGCACCAAGGTCTCTCACATGGCTTACTAGTGGCATGATTGGGTTGCTGATGAGGGGGTTATTATCGTTGGGAGAGATGACGAGGAGTTCTGTTTTGGACATATTAAGAACCAGATTTAGACTAGAGAGTAGGAGGTTGATGGAGTGAAGGCAGCTGTTCCAGAAGTTTAGGGTGCTGTTGATGGGATCCGTGATGGGGATTAGGATCTGCACGTCGTCAGCGTATATACATGAGGCTTTCAAGTAACTGGCAAAGGGGTAGCAGATAGATATTAAACAGGGTAGGGGATAGTGATGAACCCTGGGGTACGCCTTGATTGGAAGGGAAGGGGAGGGATTCTTTATCGTTAATTCTAACTTTGTAGTGCCTGTTGTTGAGGAAGGATTTGAAACAGATGAGTGCAGAACCTGTGATGCCGATTTCTGCCAGACGGTTGATAAGGATTGAATGGTTTACTGTGTCGAACGCTGCTGAAATGTCGAGAAGAGCCAGTAGGTAAGATTGGCCTTTGTCAAGACCCATCAGGATGTTGTCTGTTAATGAGAGTAAGAGAGATTCCGTGTTTAAGCATTTCCGGAAACCGAATTGAGATGGGTAGAGAATATTATGGGAGTCAAGGTAATCTGTGAGTCGGCTGTTGACCAGTTTTTCCATTAGTTTGGCTATAAATGGTAAATTGGCAATGGGGCGGAAGTTTACGGGGTTGGCTGGATCCAGGTTGGGTTTTTTTAGTAAGGGTTTTACGGAAGCAGTTTTTAAAGAGTCCGGGACAGATCCTTGAGTGAGGGAGCAATTTATGATGTCGGCCAGTGGTTTGGCTATGGTGCTAGGGATGGTAAGTAGGAGTTTAGTAGGTATTTGGTCTGTTGGATGTGACGAAGGCTTCATTTTCTTGATTATAGATTCGATTTCCAGGGAGGATGTGAGTTCAAATGATTCTAGTGTCGGTTTATGAATAGCTGGGGAAGGGTTTTGGCCAGGTGGGGGCTGGGTGTTTGAAGTAGTCAGAGGTGCGAGTAAATTTTTGATTTTGTTGTCGAAGAATAAGGCCAGATCCGTAGATTTGTTTTGGGCTTCTTCTTCTGGGATGATAGGAGGAACAGGAGTGGTAAGGGCTGCAACATATGAAAATAATGTTTTTGGGTCATAAAGCTATGTATTTTTTTGGCGTAGAAACCTCTCTTAGTACATAGAATGGTGATCCTGTAATGGTTCATAGTGGTTTTATAAGAAGCCTGGGAGGTAGGGGAGGGGTCCTTACGCCAGCATTGTTCTTTATGTTGAAGGTCTTGTTTGAGCTTTTTTAATTCAATTGAAAACCAAGGTTTATTATTAGGACAGGCTAGATTGATTTCTTTGGATGACATGGGGCAGATTTTATTTGCTACTGAGTGCGTGATGTTTAGCCAAGAGGTCATGGCAGTGTCGGCATTGGAGAGGTCCAAGTTAGTTAGGTCCTTGGCAAGGCTGGTGCTGAGGTCGTCCATGGAGCATGGTTTTCTGAATTGGATAGTAGATTTAGGGATGATGGGAGTCGGTTTTTTTCTTATTGATAATTCCGTAGAAAGCAAATGATCTGACCAGGGGATGGGGGTACAGGTAGGGGGGAAGTGGGCGAGATAGGATCATTTATGAATATGAGGTCCAAAGTGTGGCCTGCTTTATGAGTTGGTTTGTTTATAATTTGTTTGAAGCCCATGGCCTGGAAAGAAGATAGGAGGGCTTCACAGTTGGAGGTGGGAGAAGGGGAATCAACATGGATGTTGAAGTCTCCTAAAATGATAGCTGGGGAGTCCGTGTTGATGTGTTTGGCAATAATTTCGATGAGATGGGAGGGGTCGGATTCTAAGAGCCCAGGGGGGGCATATATTAGAGCTATTTGTAACTGATTGGATTTGAATAATCCAATTTCTAGTTTAGTCGACGATTTGAAGGCTTGATGGGATAGTCTTAGTTCTTTTTTTGCGGCTAGCAATAATCCGCCCCCTCTTTTTTTAAGTCTAGGTAGGGAGAAGAAGTCGTAGAGTTGTATTGGAAGTTGATTGATTAGAGCTGTGTCTGTCTTTTGCAGCCTTGTTTCAGTAATGGCACAGATATCAGGTTGGGTGTCCAAGAGGTGGTCGTTGAGCAAATGTGATTTTTTTTGAGAGGGATTGAGAGTTGAGAAGAGTTAGGGTGATTAATGAGAGCCCCAGGAATTGGGTTAGAGGAGAGATCATGATGGGAATCAGTGATCTCTTTGAGCGTTGAAGATTGTGCGTCGGTAGTTTTTCTCTGTTAAGGAATGAGTGTGAGATAATAGGGATGGGGTACGTTCATAGCATCGTGACTTTTTAGGAAGAATTTGGATGATTGCTGGAAGAGATGAGTGCTGGATGGTTGCTGGAAGAGATGAGTTGAGAGCTGGATGGTTGCTGGAGGAGATGAGAGCTGGATGGCTGCTGGAAGAGATGAGTGTTGGATGGTTGCTGGAAGAGATGAGTGCTGGATGGTTGCTGGAAGAGATGGGAGCTAAGAGATGCTAGAAGAGACTGGAGAAATGCTGAATATCTGTAGAGTAGTAGTAGCAGTATTAAGGTAGGGGATGTAAATGGCTTAGAGGGCCTCAGTCTAGTCCTGGGGCTCACAAAGGCTCACCAAGGTGAAGTTAGAAGTGGGGGCTGGCGCTGCACTATGGTGCCGCACGAAGGGGCGCACAAAGGGGCCTGCCCCTTTGTCGCGCTCCTTCGGTGCGTGGCGCCTAGCTGCTCTGAAGAATTTAAATCCAGGTACAGAGTCATCCAGGTCTTAGACTGCCTGCATATGTCATTACATTTCAGAAAAGGGCAGAAGGGTGGTTCAGAGCGACGATGACTGTAAATTAAGAACATAAGAAGTTGCCATACTGGGTCAGACCGAGAGTCCATCCTGCCCAGGATCCTGTTTCTAACAGTGACCAATCCAGGCTACAAGTACCTGGCAAGTACCCAAACATTAAATACATTCCAAGCTACTGATTTCAGTAATAGCAGTGCCAATTCCAGAAGTCAGCTTGATTAATAGAAGTTTATGGACTTCTCCTCCATAATTACCATATTACTATCTCATCACCTCTGAATTCAAGAAAACCTGGGATAAACACAGAGGGCCTGATTTTAAAAAGCATTTACTCAAGTAAATGCACATTAGTCGAGTTAGTAAGCTTTTGAAAATTGCTTCAATATATGCCATTGAATTGCCCATAGGCATAAGTACACATTACTTGGGTTTTGAACATTGCTATGATAGTATGTTACATTTACACTCGTAAATCCTTTGAAAATTACCTCCAGGGGATCCTTGAGGGAGTGGTAGGGATCATAAAGCTGAATAGTTGGTGCGGAAGGGCAGACTGGATAGGCTGTAATGGTCTTTTTCTGCCATCAGATTTCTATGTCAGCTCCTCTTCCCTTCCCTTTACTGAGCTCTAATGGCATACGCAGGCAGCCTGAGGTCTAGATGACTCTGTACTATATAGACCCTGTGTAACTGCACTGTATCTTCACTGACCTGATGAAGAGAACTCTTGAAAGCTCGTCACAAATATATTAAGTTAATCAAAAAGGTCTCACCTACAACTTGTTAGTTGACCTTTAATTCTAAGAAAAGCAGGATTACAAGTCCATGTCTATAATAGGATAAAACCAGGACTATATCAGCCTGTTCCTTATAACATGGAGCCACTTGGCAATCTTAGTCTTGACTAGCTAACAGGCCGATACAATACAGCCTGCTCTTGGACGCGTGTTTTCCCTTACCCCTTATTCAGTAAGGGGAGGAAAACGCGCGACCAACCCGCGGCACCTAATAGAGCCCTCAACATGCAAATGCATGTTGATGGCCCTATTAGGTATGCGTGCGGGATACAGTAAGTAAAATGTGCAGCCAAGCCGCACATTTTACTCTAAGAAATTAGCGCCTTCCCAAACGTAGGCACTAGTTTCTGCCGGCACCGTGAAAGTGCACGGAAAAGCAGAAAAAACTGCTTTTCTGTGCACCCTCCAACAATATCATAGCGAAATTAAGTCGGAGGTGCCGAAGGGTAAAAAAAAGTAAAAAAAAAAAAAAGAAGAAAAAATTTAAAATGGGCTGGCGGCTGTCGGGCCGAAAACCGGACGCTCAATTTTGCTGGCATCTGGTTTCCGAGCCCGTGGCTGTCAGCGGGCTCGAGAACCGATGCCGGCAAAATTAAGCGTCGGCTGTCAAACCCGCTGACAACCGCCGCTCCTGTCCAAAAAGAGGCGCTAGGGAAACTAGAGTGTCCCTAGCGCCTCTTTTTACCGCCGGGCCTAATTTAAATAAATTAACTTACTGTATCGTGCGCACAGGAGAGTGTCCTGTGCGCGCGGCGGGAGAGCGGGCGCTTGCCCGCTCTCCCACGTTTTTTACTGTATTGGCCCATAAGTCAGCTGGTAACCACAGAGCTCTGGAAGTATTTTATGAGTTTGCAACTGGGCTGCTTCTGCCACTAACTCACTGATTTTCTCTCTTTTAATTTGGTGTGGAATCAAGTGACCATGTCCCAGGACCCCCATGCGTTCTCTGCATGCCTGGATTGGGATAAAATTAAAACTGTTCAGGTCAGCAACTAAAGGTTGAGCTGTTACATCAGAAAACATCATCAGACGTTGAGAAAAATCTAGCAAGCACATGTGAAAGGGGTAAATCGAGGCTGAATGGGAATTTCCCTCAAGGCTTTTGAAATTTGCCAGGCTAGTTCTATTTTTGGCACAAAAGATCAATCACGAAAGACTTACCCCTCCCTAAACAAAACTTTTGCACTGCAAAAGGGGTAAAACCAGGATTGGCTTGGCCTCTCTCCCATGGCCACCTAAGCCACTGAAATGCAAACCTGGGAAGAGCAGTTGCACCAGTTCACATACACACACTGGCTTCTCCTTTGCTGAAATGTCCTAAAGGGTTTCAGTGATCAAACAGCACATTCCTAAACTGAAGTTCTCCATCTCTAAACATATATTTGAAATTTGTCAATTTATTTGACTAATTTGTTTGTTATGGTATTTAATGTGTTGATATTTGGCTCATAATTATGTACGTAATGTTATCCACCAAGATTTGTGGATTGGTGGAATAGAAATTATTTTAAATAAACAAATCAATGTAAATAAAAAAACAAGCTATGACACTCGTTTCCTTTTGAATACTCAATGTCAGGTAGCATTCCTAGACCAAGCATACACAAAAAAGGCACACAGGGCGTGCATGGTGCTTGCACAATATTATGTCCACTTTCTTTTAGTGGCTTGTCTTATCCATGCTTTAATCGTCTACTGTAGCCAGACCTGTTTCACCTGGTTTACCTAGCACGAACGACAATGCTGATCAGAGAGAGACGGAAGTATTTTTCCAGGTAAACAGTCATTTGCAAGCCGACAGAGACCCAGAAAAGAGTCAGGAGTCAGGGTGGAGACACTTGGAATCTCAGAGAAAAGCAGTTGTTTTCTTTGCTATAAGCAACTTTACTTAAAACCACAAAATTATTTGCATACATGTTAAAAAAAAACAACTGTTCAGAAGCACAACTGTCAAGCTACTCAAACTAATTCCTTTTATTTAACCTGTAGTGAATGATGCAGCGACTGTACATTTAATACTTGTTGCTTCCCATTTTAATGAGCAATATGGAAAAAAAATAACCCCATTAGCCTTTTCTGACAGGTACTTCAGTTTAGTCAGTCAAATTTTAAACAGCATCTATGACTGACTTTCAACATGGGGTGAAAAATAATAAAGATGGCTTCTTCTTCCCTATGAAGTTTCTCTCCAGGGGAGGCCTAATGCATTGCTAGTAGGACCCCAGAGGAAAGCTGAGCTCCAGAGTCTCAGTTCCCTGATGGGACAATGTTGTAAGGAGGGCTCCTCCTTGGTGAGTGCTGACCAAGGAGAGAGCAGCTTTCCCACTGGGTCATGGAAGAAAGCTGATATTTATTTTTTATATACTGGCATTTGATCTCAATCAAGATATTACATTCAGGTACTGTAGGTATTTCCCTATCCCCAGAGGGCTTACAATCTAAGTTTTATACCTGAGGCAATGGAGGGTAAAGTGACTTGCACAAGGTCACAAGGAGTGACAGCAGGACTTGAACCTTGGTCTCCTGGTTCACTAGTCCACTGCTCTAACCACTAGGCTATGCCTCCTCCCCTGTTATCCACAAAGAATACAATTACAAAGATGAATTCTGAGTGGCCTGATGTGGAAAAAGCTGATTCCAAATTATTTGAATCAACTGAAAATGTGGTTGCTGTGGGTTGAATGCTTTCAGGAGGTAGCAGATGCACAGAAGTGATTTTTAAAAGCACTAAAAACGTGATTTATCATTTTGCTCAAATATATTTGCTATGATGTTTGTGGTTATATTTAGTGATATACAATCATTCCTGAAAGTTAAAATAGCATTAAAACTTATCTCAGAGACGTTTTGCATGTTCCTGAAGAGAGTTTGCCCCGTTAGGAAGATCTTTCCCCTCCCTGTTATTAAGAGATGGGTGGGGGGCTCTTAGGTATTTAACACTGGATCTCACCTCAGGCAGTGGTTTCATTTGAAGTAGGTACTATTGTTATCTTGCATTAAGTGTTGCTAATTTCTCTGGTAAGAGTGTTCTGTCAAATATGTTCATATCTGATTATCAATTTAAATGCAATAAATATAAAGTAAAAAAAAACAAAACAGCATATCAGCTTTCAATACATATCAGCATATCAATACAAAAGGTTGGAGAGGCTAGAAATGCCCAGAAGGTTGAATATATTGCCTCTCTTTTAAGAAAATAGCAAAGTGCAAAATGTTCCAAAACCACTAAGAAAACTGCTTTCATTATATTTTTCATTGGGCGGGGGGGTCTCGTGCTTTCAGTCAGTATTTCACATTTTGAGCTGGTGAGTCTGAAGCGCTTTGCTAAAAACCTTTCAGATCACAGACTCAAGAGACAAGGTGGCGGGGGGTGCAGGAAGCAGTTATTAAATATCAGGGAAGCTTTTATAACATTATTTCTTTAAACTTGAATAAAGTAGAGGGGTTTCACTGTTAGTCCAGCTGAGTGCACAGAAATTAAAAATTGACAAACAATAAAGAAAAAAATACATAGAGTGATGCCTTATATTATTTTTTTTGTTTGTAAATCTTTATTTTCATTTCTTAAATCTGAAAGTCAGAATATGTTTGGAAAGGGGATGCAGCCCAGCAGTTCAGCTCAGCACGGGAAGCACAACATTTCACAAAGCTCTAAGCCAATTTTTTTTATTCAGTTTTAATCCTCCTAGTTTGACTGGGTTCCCAGAGAGGTCAACTGGCAGGGTGTTAACCCCGACTACAACCCTCGTATTGTACAGGTTCTCAGTCTCAGCCAAAAAGAAGGTACTATCGGCAGCTCATAGATTGGATCTTGGCTAGAATAAAGCCCCCCGCCCCAGGTCTCTTTAGCTGCACATTCAAACTATAAGAACACTGGGTCAGACTAAGGGTCCATTAAGCCCAGTATCCTGTTTCCAACAGTGGCCAATCCAGGTCACAAGTATCTGGCAGCATCCCAAAAGCTCGACAGATTCCAAGCTGCTTATCCCAGGGATAAGCAGTGGATTTCTGCAACTCCACCTTAATAGTGGTTTCTGAACATTTCTTCCAGGAACTCCATTCTGGAGCTCAGCCAGACTTGCTTACTGCACTGTGGGGGCGATTTCCTGCTGACCTCCACCCTTTAGAGAAAAAAAGAATCTGGGGAGGATTCCCTGGGGCTCATTTTTGTCTTATCTGTGAAAAAGAAAAAGTAGGAGGATGGTTTGAATGCTGAAAAATATGCTTTTTAATCTGTCCAAAAAAGAAGATAAATTAAAATGCACTGTGTAATTTAAACAAATAAAGTACATGGATCTTAATAGGAACAGAACTTGTCATCCTCCTTTATTTAGGGTTTCCACCTGGCTTCACGGCAGCTGCAACAAATAACGTAGGTGGTGTTCAGCTCTGAAGAAAAGATCTGTGTGCTTTGCCTATTTGTGTTTGAAGAGGAGCCACTTTGACATTTTAGCTCTTTGCCTGCCACGCCACGATATATTTGTTCGACATTTGCAAGTTTAGGAAGTGTCTAGTAGTATGCAAAGGTTTACACACCCCTAGTCAAATTGTGTTTCAATGAATCTCTAAGAGAACAGAGCTGCCACAACCTCTACATGAGGGATCGGGAACCTTTTTGGCTGAGAGAGCCATGAACGCCACATATTTTAAAATGTAATTCCGTGAGAGCCATACAAGACCTACCAAATTAATTTACTACAACCCCCTACTCTCCTGATGCCCCCCAAAACCTGCCAAATTAATTTACTACAACCCCCCACCCTCCTGACCCCCCCAAGACCTGCCAAAAGTCCCTGGTGGTCCAGCGGGGGTCCAGGGCTCGCAGACAAATCTTTAATAAAAAAGTAAAAATCTAACAAAACCCCCCACCCTCCTGACACCCCCCAAGACCTCCAAAATTAATTTACTACAACCCCTCCCCTCCTGACCCCCCCCCCCCCCAAGACCTGCCAAAAGTCCCTGGTGGTCCAGCGGGGGTCCAGGAGCGATCTCCTGGACTTGGGCTGTCGGCTGCCAATAGTCAAAATGGCGCCGATGGCCCTTTGCCCTCACTATGTCACTGGGGTCGACCAATGGCAGCGGTAGCCCCTGTGACATAGTAAGGGCAAAGGGCCGTCGATGCCATTTTGATTACTGGCAGCCGACAGCTGATGGCTCACTGAGGACGTACCTAGTGGCTGTCGAAGCCGGGAGGCGGCACAGACAGGAGACCAAGAGATCTTCACCACTGGAGACCCGAGGTCCCCCCGGAGAAGCCCGTGAGGACCCAGGCCGCTTGGACTTATGAGTGGTCTCCTGCGAGGTGGTATCCAGGGAATGGAGACGAAGAGCTGGAGGAAGGAGGCCAACTGGAACTTCATCACTGGAAGCCCGCGGTACCCCCGAAGGGAGCTCATGAGGACCCGAGCCACTTGGACTTAGGCGAGGCCTCCTGGGCGAAGCGGAAGTCGGAAGCAAAAGGACGAAGCTGGATCAGAAGTCTGTGGATGGAAGCCAGAGTCAAAAGCCAGGAGTCAGAAGCCGAAGTCAGAAGCTAAAGGATGCAAAGCAGCAACTAGCAACTCTTACCAGAGTGAACCTCGTTACAAGGCAAAGGCCCAGGCCTAGCTGGAGGGTTTAAATACCCCTGCAGCATCTGACATCATCTGGGGGCTGTCCTGCCTGTTCCCGCGCTGGCCCCTTTAAATCTGGAGCTCGCGTACGCCTAGGAGGTGGGGCCAGCCGTGATGGATCGGCAGCGTCTCCCTCGAGGATGGAGTGCCGCGGGAGAGACACCGACAGGGCCTGCCGGCCGGGACAACAGCAGGTCAGGCCGGCCCCGAGGTGAGTGGAGGGACCGGGGCATGGCCCGGTACCGTAACAGTACCCCCCCCCTTACGCCCCCTTCCTGGGGGTTTTGGCTTTGCCGGATGATCCAAGTGGAACTGGCGGAGAAGGCCCTTGTCCAGGATGTTAGAGGCTGGTTCCCACGTGTTCTCTTCAGGATCGTAGCCCTCCCATGAAAGGAGGTACTCCCACCTATGGTGGTGGAACCGTACATCCAGGACATCCTTTACTTGGTAGACCGTATGCTCCTGGGCTGCGAGAGCAGCAGATTCAGGAGCCTTGTTATGGAAGACGGCCAAGACCAATGGCTTTAGCAACGAGACATGAAAAACGTTATGCACACGGAGCGTAGCGGGAAGGCGAAGTCGGTAGGAGACAGCACCCCACCCGTTCTGTGATGGGGAACGGGCCAATGTACCTCTGAGCAAAGCACATAGATGGAACCCGCAGGCGAAGGTGTTTCGTACTTAACCATACCTTGTCCCCGGGAAGGAATGCTGGGGTGGGACGTCGCAGATGGTCCGCGTACTTCTTCAACGTGACTGCGGTGCGTTGCAGTTTCTCCCGCGGAGAGCTCCAGAGGTTGCGTAGTTGCTGGGCTGTGAGCTGCACGGCAGGTGATGGGACCGCCAATGGTAAAGGCAAGGGAGGTCGGAGGCGTCTCCCATATACCACCTGGAAGGGTGGTCTACCAGTGGCTGAATGCCTATGGTGATTGTAGGAGAATTCTGCCCATGCGAGTAGAGCCACCCAATCATTTTGTAGATCTCCCACGAAGGCTCGGAGGAAGGCTTTCAGAGTCCGGTTCTGCGTTCCGCTTGGCCATTACCTTGGGGATGAAAAGCGGTCGTGAAGTCCAACTGGACCCCAAATTTTCTGCAGAGTGTCCTCCAATATTTCGCCGTGAATCGTGAGCCCCGGTCGGAGGCAATATGGAGGGGAAGTCCGTGTAGACAGAAGATGTGCAAGGCGAACAGACTGGTGAGTTCAGGTGCCGTTGGTAACTTAGAGAGGGGGACGAAGTGGGCCATCTTCGAAAAACTATCAATCGTGACCCATATCACAGTTTTCCCTTCAGACCATGACAAGTCTATGATGAAGTCGGTCGACAAATGGGTCCAAGGCTCGGTGGGGATAGGCAATGGTTGAAGGAGCCCCCCAGGGCCAACCAGGCGGTGTCTTCTGTCAAGCACAGGTCGGACAGGAGCCAAGGGTACTTGCCAGGTTCTTATGGCCTGGATTGGCCACTGTTGGAAACAGGATGCTGGGCTTGATGGACCCTTGGTCTGACCCAGTATGGCATTTTCTTATGTTCTTATGAACATCTCTCCTGACCTGAGGCCACCAGTAATATTCGGTCAGCAGGTCCATGGTCCGAGCAACCCCCGAATGTCCTGCAGTCAAGAAGTCATAAGCCCATGACAACGCCTTCTTGCGCAGGTGAGCGGGTACAACCATCTTACCCATAGAAACCACCTCTGATGCTGCAAGGAGGACCTTGGTTGGATCGAGGATATATCGGAGCAGTTCCGGGTTATCTTCAGTTTCAGCCGTGCGTGAGAGGGCATCTGTCCTAATATTCTTGGAGGCTGGCCTGTATCAGAGGAGGAAATTAAATATGCTAAAGAAGAGCAACCATCGCGCTTGTCGAGAATTCAGGCATTGGGCCTGGCACAAGGATTCCAGGTTTTTATGAT
This sequence comes from Rhinatrema bivittatum, assembly GCF_901001135.1. NCBI lineage: Eukaryota > Metazoa > Chordata > Amphibia > Gymnophiona > Rhinatrematidae > Rhinatrema > Rhinatrema bivittatum. The sequence goes on along the minus strand of NC_042620.1, from coordinate 370,046,145 downwards.
CCGTATAAACGATCACAGGGTATCGGGCCCCCTCCAGCCATTGCCGCCACTCCTCTAGTGCAAGCTTGATAGCCAGGAGCTCCTTATCACCAATCCCGTAGTTTTTCTCCGCCAGAGAGAATTTTCGAGAGTAATAGGAACAGGGTAAGAGTTTGCCTTTAGTGGATAACTGGCTCAGGACAGCCCCTACTGCAAGGTCCGACGCGTCCACTTCCACAATGAACTGGCGCTGTGGATCCGGGTGGTGGAGGCAGGCATCAAGGCTTCCTTCAGATTCTGGAAGGCACTTATTGCCGTTGGAGACCAATTCTTCACATCGGCACCCTTCCTGGTAAGGGCAGTGAGCGGGGCCACCATTCGAAAGTAGTGGGGTATGAACTGGCGATAGAAATTGGCGAAGCCCAGGAAGCGTTGTAGAGCTTTAACCCCTACCGGTTGTGGCCAATCTTGAATGCCCGCCACCTTATCAGGGTCCATATGGAAGCCTGTGGATGAGACTATATAGCCAAGGAACAGTAAGGATTCCTGCTGAAACTGGCACTTCTCTAGCTTGGCGAAGAGGTGATTATCATGGAGTTTCTGTAGTACTCGCCGCACTTGTATATGGTGTGTGGGTAAATCCTTCAAATAGATCAAGACGTCATCAAGGTACACTATGACCGAGGTGTGCAGCATATCCCTTAAGACCTCATTCATAAGGTTCTAGAAGACCGCAGGGGCGTTGCATAAGCCAAAGGGCATGACCAAATATTCATAGTAACAGTCTCTGGTATTGAATGCGGTCTTCCATTCGTCGCCGGGTCAGTATCCGTACCAAATTATCCACACCCCAAAGGTCCAGCTTGGTGAAGATCTTAACTCCTTGCAGACAGTCTAGCAACTCAGGGATCAGAGGCAACAGATATCTATCCCGCCATGTCACGACGTTGAGGCCGCAGTAATCAATGCAGGGTCGGAGTGACCCATTCTTCTTGGCCACAAAGAAGAAGCCAGCCCTGGCGGGGGAATTAGAGGGCCAAATGAAGCCCCTGTCCAAATTCTCCTGAATGTATATGGACATGGCTCGAGTCTCTGGAAGTGACAAGGGGTAGACCCGACCCTAGGAGTCGAGGTACCCGGGATCAGATTTATGGCACAGTCAAAGGGCCGGTGCTCAGGAAGGAGTTCAGCTTTCTCCTTAGAGAAGACATCTTCATAGTCTTGGTACTGTGGCGAGAGTGCCATGGGTGTGGTCAGGAGAGGCACACTGGGATGAGGAATATTAGCCAGGCAGGAGTCGAAGCAGGATGGACCCCAAGCTGCGATCTGCAGAGTGTCCCTGTGAATCACTGGGAAATGCTTCTGTAGCCAGGGCAAGCCCAAGACGATGGGGTGAACAGACCTCTCTAATATAAGGAAGGAGATCTCCTCCATGTATAGGAGGCCCGTGCGGAGAACCAAGGATTTGGTGCAAGTAGAAATACTCCCCGGGAGGAGAGTACCGTGAATGGAAGATACTCAGATAGGAGGAGTTTGGGGATGGACCCCAATTTGCAACTGCTGGATGAGGTCTGCAAGGATGAAATTCCCTCCTGCTCCGGAATCAACTAAAGCCAGTGTATCAAACGTGGCCCCGGGGTAGATGAGGGTAACAGGCACAGTGCATGAGGAGGCGGAACTTGTATTACCTAGGGTCAGCTCCCCAATGATCCCTAGGTTCTGGCATTTCCTGAACGCTCACCACATTGAGCTAGGAAGTGTTCCTTGCCTCCGCAATATAAGCACAGGCCCTAAGTGCGGCGCCGCCTTCTCTCCTCTTGCGAGATTGGACCTCGACCCAATTGCATAGGTTCAACGCCTTGGTCTCCAGGTGAGGCAGGGGAGGCAGGGGAGGAAGGTACTGGTCGAGGAAATGTAGATCCCATGTTACCAGGCTTAGGACCGGACTTCCCCTCAAGAAAGCGGCATTGGATTCGGCGGTCAAACCGCCCAGCCAGATCAATCAGGCTATTCAAGTCATCCGGAAGATCCCTTGCCGCTAACTCATCTTGGAGTCTTGGAGAGATCCCTTCTAGGAAGATGCCATGGAGGCTGTCGTCCCTCCAGTCTAGCTCAGCTGCCAGGGTACGGAATTCCACTGCATACTCGGCAAGGGACCAATTGCCTTGGCGCAGCTGGAGTAGCTCAGTAGCGGCCGTGGGTCTACGAGAGGGCTCATCGAAGACATGTTGAAAGGCTGCGACAAACTGTTCCAGATTCGCAAGACGGGGTCCTGATGCTCCCATAGTGGGGAGGCCCAAGCCAGGGGTTTCCCGTCCCAACAACAAAATAAAATAGCTGGTTTTAACCCGATCCATAGGAAACTGGGCTGGCAGTAGGCTGAATCGGATGTAACACTGATTGAGGAATCCGCGGTAGAGCTTCGCTTCCCCAAAGTACCGTGAAGGTGCTGGCAGTTGTGTGGGCGTGGCCAGTCCGAGATCGGCCGTGGCCACTGGTACCAGAGGTATGAATGCAGGGTCTCCATATATCCAATCGGCCAGTCTCTGTACAGTCATCATCAGGGAGTCAATGCAGATGGTAAATAACTTAATGACGGTATATAAAAACTTTTAAATAAATAAATACATAATTTTGCTGTTGTTGCAACCGCTGTGCAATTCTGGGAATGGCTTTTAAGCCCTTGGCATCCGCCGGGTCCATAGCCTTGCAAACTGTTGGATTTGTGGAGCCTTGGGCCGGCTAGGACAGCTGATAGCTCACTGAGGAGGTACCCAGTGGGTGTCGAAGCCGGGAGAGATCTTCACCACTGGAGACCTGAGGACCCCCCAGGAGGAGCCCATGAGGACCAGGGCCATTTGGACTGACGAGTGGTCTCCTGCGAGGCTGTATCCAGGGAATGGAGACGAAGAGCTGGAGCCAGGAGGCCAAATGGAACTTCACCACTGGAAGCCCGTGGTCCCCCTGAAAGGAGCTCGTGAGGACCTGAGCCGCTTGGACTTAGGCGAGGCCTCCTGGACGAAGCTGAAGTCGGAAGCCAAAGGACGAAGCTGGATCAGAAGCTGGGGTCAAAAGCCAGGAGTCAGAAGCCAGGAGTCGGAAGACGGAGTCAAAAGCCAGTGGACGGAAGACGGAGTCAGAAGCCAAAGGATGCAAAGCAGCAAGTAGCAACTCTTACCAGAGTGAACCTCATTGCAAGGCAAAGGCCCAGGCCTAGCTGCAGGGTTTAAATACCCCTGCAGCGTCTGACATCATCTGGGGGCAGTCCTACCTGTTCCCGCACTGGTCTCTTTAAATCTGGAGCTCCTGCGTGCACGCGTGCCTAGGGGGCGGGGCCAGCCATGACGGATCGGCGGCGTCTCCCTTGAGGAGGGAGCGCCGCGGGAGAGACCCTGAAGGGCCTGCTGGCTGAGACGGAGCAACAGCAGGCCGAGCCGGCCCCGAGGTGAGTGGAGGGATCGGGGCACAGCCCAGTACCGTAACACAAATAGGGTGACAAAGTTAAACATAATGGGGTATATTTTAAAAGGGTGCGCGCGGGCGTACATGTGCGCATGCTACCCGGCGCGCACACACATACGCCCAATTTTATAACCTGCGTGCACAGGCACGCGCAAGTTATAAAATCAGTGATCGGCGTGCGTATGGGGGTGCACAATTGTGCACCTTGCGTGCGCCAGCCGCTCTGCCTTCCCCCATTCCCTCCCAGGCCACTCCGAAATCGGAGCGGCCTGTGAGGGCACTTCCATTCCCCCTAACCTAAGCTTCCCACCCCTTCCCCTAACTTTCCCCCCCCCAGCCCTACTCTAACCACCTCCCCAAAGTCTTATCGTACCTTTTGCTCTATCTGCGCCTGCCTGGAGGCAGGCGCAGATAGAGCACCAGCAGCTTGCCAGCATGCGATCCTCTAACACAGCAGCAATGGCTGCTGTGTCGGAGGCCCCCACTCCTGGACTGGCCTGGCCACGGTCCACCCCCGACTGCCCCGTTTTGCAAGCCCCGGGACTTACACGTGTCCCGGGGCTTTACGGTCGTCGCCAGGCCTTTTTAAAATAGGCCTGGCGCACGTAATCCTCCCTACGCACATAGGGCTGTTAAAATCCAGACCAATATCTTTCTGAAAATTTGAGTGTAAAATTACTATATATTTGATAATTTAAGTGCAAAAATGTGGACATTCTTTCAGCTAATACTTTCTAATACCTTCTCTGGCAGAAATAACAGCTTCCAAATGTTTTCTGTGGCTAGTGTGATGAAGCACAACCCTAAATGGGGCAGAAAAGCAAAAATAATCTGAAGAAAAACACAACTAGAACTCGAGTCAGACACCAGGGGGCATATTTCAGTCCATCTCTTTACACTTCGAGAGGGAGGCGAACAGTCCCCCTTTCAACAAAAAACCATGAAAAAAATAATCCCATGTGGCTCCTGCATCCCGCAGGAGACGCAAAAAAAAGACCGAAACTAAAGTCATAGGTGGTGCTATGACTGGCTGTCTGAAGGTGTTTGGGCTCACGAACTCTGAGTATAGCGAGGGGATGGGGGGGGGGGGGGGGGGGGGGGAGAGTTACCTCTGCTCAGGATCTCACTCCTGGGACCACTATGAAGAGGAAGCAGCCCACTTCAAGGCCTGGGAGGAGGGGATGGGGGCCGTACTCCAGGCAGGGGGGCTGTGGGATTGCTCCCAGTTGCCCAAATGGGAAGTTACTCACACTTCCCGTACACGCGCTCCCAAAGGAGGGCGTGCGCCACTGCCCAAAAAAAAAAATCCTATATGGTCTAGAGATATAGCTCCAGGGAAGGCTGAAGGCCAGGGGTTACAGTACACAGTCCATCTCCTATTGCCCACTTCCAGACGAACTCCTCAATTCTGTCCACTGCCACAGCGTGGCCAAACTCCGCTGTGAGTCTTGACCGCACAATGCCGTGAAATAGGGACCTGCAATCCTCCGGGATACCGCCTTCCGCTGCTGCAATTCTGGTTTTATGGATGACATACTTTGCGGCAGCGACAATGAAGGCAAGGGACAAGGCAGTCCCTAGCCTTCAGCTTGGGGCTCTTAGCGGCAGTGCGGCCAAAAATAAGCAGATGAGGGCTAAAGTGCACCCAGAATTTCAGGAGGAGGGTGTTAACCGAGGACAATGTGCTCCAGCGTGTCCTCCTCCCCGCAGAATTCGCACCCTCCTCCTGATCCCCTGATGCGCGCCAGCAGGCTGCCTGTTGCGATGGCCCAGTAGGCGATGTGCAAACTCAAGTTCCCGGTGGGCTTCAGAATTAGTTCAGAGTAGAACTGCTCCCACTGGGGCTTTAGCGCATCCCCAATACCCTCCGCCAAGGTGTAGCTAAGCGGCCAGAGAGGGAAGTTCTGGTGCACCCGGTGGTGTACCAGATCATTCATCGCCTTCTTTGGGGCATCCTGAAAAGGCACCCGCTGGAGCGCATCCAGCCTGCTGAGGCTGTGGGGTGGAGGACAGGGAGGTCGAGGGGGTCCTTGTTGTTGTTGTTGTGGGGGGCCAATAAGCAGGTCCAGGAGAACAGAGGGAGGGATGGGCAGGGGTGGGGACTCCCAGCCTGAAGGACCCCCTCGGACAGGCCTGGGGACTGGCTACGTATGGGTGCCCCATGCCCATGCGCTGGGCCAGCACTTCTGGGGACAGCCAACATCGCCGGTCTGTGCTCAGGAGATCGCCAACCTGTCTTGTCCCGGACTCTATGAGCCATCGGCACCCCTGAGGGGAGTCCAGGGCATTCACAACCAGAGCAGGGTTGTGAATAAGGGGCTCTTCTGGAATATCCAGGGCTCTCGTGTTCCGGAGACCACGCTCCAGGCTTTGAAAATATCTTTATAGAAGACTGGCAGTAACGGGAAGTCGTGAGTGTACACTTCCGTATCGATCACTAAAAGCTGCCAGTCGTACCGCAACCCGCCCACTTGCTGGAGGAAAAAAGCCTCCAGCAGGCGCCACTGCGGAGGCGGGTCTGCGTACAGGAATCTCCGCAAGGCCTGGAGCCGCAGGTTGTGGATTTTGCATCTTATGTCCACCACCCCCTGCCCGCCCTCCCCGAGGGGGAGCCCCAGGACACCTGCGGAGACCCAGTGCCTCCTCCCAGCCCAGAAGAAGTCCAGCAACTTCCTCTGAGTCCGGGAGATGAACTCCGAGGGCGGCCTCAGGGCGGCCAGCCGGTGCCACAGCATTCTGGACCCCAGCTGGCTCACCACTACGGCCCTCCCTCGGAAGGACATGAGCTGAACGAGACCCTTCCACGCCCCCAGACGAACTGCGACCTTTTCCTCCAACTTCTTCCAGTTCGCCGGGGCTGCGGACTTCGCAGCGGAAAGGTGGACACCCAGATATTTCAGGGTCCCCCTGCCCCAGGAAAATTATCAATCTGGCTAGGGGGTGCGTCCACCAGTTGCGGCCCTACCCAAAGTCCGGAGCTTTTGGCCCAGTTGATTCGGGCCGAGGATGCGGATGAATAAACCCGCTGGCAGCCTCGCACCCTCTCCAAATCAAGTGGGTCTTGGACCATGAGGAGCATGTCGTCAGCGTATGCCGACAGGGTAATCCGCATCTCCGGCGCCCGCAGCACCAAGCCAACGAGCCGCCTGCGCAGAAGACACAGAAACGGCTCGATGGCCAGGGCGTAGAGCTGTCCGGAAAGCGGGCACCCCTGACGTACTCCTCGACAGAATGCCAGAGGCGCTGTCAAGGACCAGTTGACCTTAACAAGGCACTCCACAGAAGAGTACAGGACACGGAGAAGACCCATGAAACGGGGGCCGAATCCGAATGCCTGAAGGGTTCCCATGAGGTACGTGTGATCCACTCTGTTGAAGGCCTTCTCCTGATCAAGGGACAAAAAGCCTACTGACATACCGGCCCTACGGCAAAAATGAAGGTGGTCCCGGACCAAAAAAATGTTGTCAAAGATGGTCCGGCCCGAGACGGTGTAGGACTGGTCGGGGTGGATCACACCCACCAGCACAGACAACAGCCGCTGCGACATCGCTTTGGCTACAATCTTATAGTCTGTGCATAGCAGGGAGAGCGGACGCCAATTCCGAATGTCGCACGGGTCCCCACTCTTGGGCAAGAGGGTCAGCACCGCGCGACGGCTGGAGAGGGGAAGGGCGCTGTTCTCCCAGGCTTCCTCTAGGACCCGCAGGAGGTCAGGTCCTAGGAGATCAATAAAATGGGCGAAGAACTCAACGCCCAGTCCGTCGATGCCCGGTGTTTTATTGTTGGGCATCTGACCCAGCGCGGCAAAGGTCGGCCAGAGTGAAGGGCTTCTCCAGCCTCTCTCTGTCTCGCTGACTGAGCGTGGGAAGCCCATCCCACAAGTCCCTGCTGGCATTGGGATCGACATGGTCCGGAGAGAAGAGGGCAGAGTAAAATTCCTGTGCCCTCGCCCTTATCCTTTCCGGCTCCATGAAGGGAGTTCCATCGGTGGAGAGTAAACACATCATCCACCCCTTCTTCCCCCTCCTCTTCTCGCCGCTCCTCGAGGTCCCAAAGGGTGCGTTTCTTCTCCTCATACTCTGCTTGCAGCTGGTGCTCGGTGTCAGAGAGCCCCCCTCAAGAGTGAGCAGCTCCCCCTTAAGCCACTCCGTCTCAAGACGCCGCTCCCTGTTAACATCTCTAGCATATTGCCTACAGAGAAGCCCGATGCGAATCTTCCCCACATCCCATCAATTGGTGAGCGAGGGGAAGTCCGACTCGAGCTCGCGCCAGTCTCCCCAAAACTCCCAGACTGCTGTCACGAGCCGTTTCTCCTCTAAAAGCGAGTTGTTAAAGTGCCAATAGGCAGCAAGAGGCTCGACGGAGTCAAACCTCACCTTCACGGTCACCGCATGGTGCTTCGTGAAGGCTGCCACCTCATTGGCGCTAGAAAGGGCTCGTGACATCAACCCGAAGGAGAAATAAAAACGGTCGATCCAAGAGTGAGAACCTGTCCGAGCCGCACCCTGATAAAGGTGTGTCCGCCAGATGCCCCGGGGTGCTGTTCTCGCCAGACGTCAGCCAGGGACAGGCGATGCATCACCTCCCTCAGGACGGCCGACGAGGCGGGGTACCAGTCGACCCTCGTATGGTCGCCGCACTCGAGGGTACAATTAAAGTCACCCCCGAGCACGACCTCCTCATCGGCGTCCAAGGTGTCCAAATAGGCTGACATCTGGCAAAAAAATGCTCCACGTTTGGGTCTAGCGTTCGGGGCATACAAGTTAACCAGGTTAATTGTGCAGCTCTCAATCCAGGCCCGGAGGTGAAGCATGTGACTGGGCACGACAGGTTTGACATCCAGCACCTCGGCCTGCAGGAATTCCGCTAGCAGGATGGCCACCCAGCCGGACTGCCCGACAGAGTGGATGAGCTCCACCCTGTCGCACCACCCCAGGAGCCAAGCTGCCTCGGTCGGTCTCCTTTAGAAAGGACACTGAGTACCCCCCCGCCGTAAGGAAGGAGAGCACCCAGTGCCTCCGGAGACCCCTCCTGCAGCCGTTGACGTTCAAAGTGCCAAATGTCAAAGCCATTCTCTGTCAACAATGCAGACGGTCAAATGCAACAATGCAGACGGCAACTTACAAGGGGTCGCCTGCCCCATGTCGGTCCTCTTTTTCCAGCCCGTCAGGCTGGCCAAGCACCTCCTCAGATGACAGGAGGAGGGTCGGCTCAGCCGAGGGAATGAGGGGTCCCAGGAGGCCAAGGGACTCTATGGGATCTGGAGGCCATCCCTTAGGGGATTGACCCTCATTCCCTACCTTCCTGGTAAGGGAATCGGACCTCCCCCTGGAGCCTGGGGTAAGAAACATCGGCCCAGCAGAAAGAGGCGCACTCTGTGAAAGAGCGCCCATATCTTCCTCTGCCCGGAAGCTCCCCTCAATTGTACCGGGGGCTTCTGAACACTCGGGAGGGGGCTCTGCTCCTCCACTTGTGCTCTCCTCTGCCTGCCGATGCACAGACAGAGAGTTAGAGATCTCCATGGTCCTGTCAGTCCCTGGCTCGGACTCCGGAAGTCTTCCCCTTCCCACTATCACGTCACTAGCAGATGGATTTGCCTCCTGCAGTTGGATGGGAGGGCCAGATGTCCCGGCCTTCAAATCGGAGTCGTCACCAGGGAGCGGGCTGTACAGAGTGAGGTCCAGGGCAGCAGTAAACGGGAAGGGGGACTCCAATGGACCACCACAGACCAGTTCTAAGAAGCTGTCAGCATCCCAGCTGTGGATAGGTGCTCCAGAAGCATCTATATCAGGGAGTCCAGGTATAAGCGGTGGGGCCTTCCTCTTAGGGATGGGTGGGTGGACCTCAGCAGCTAGGGACCAAACTGACCCAGCCCCAGAGGCCTTGTGGTCTGACCCGTGGCCCAGGAGTCCCCTCTTCCTAGAAGTGATGGTGGGGGAGGGGGTCCTGCGTGGGCATGACACTCTCGTGGACAGCTAGTGCCTTCCGGCCATCTCTGTTCCCCTCATCCACCTCCTTGTCTGATGCAGACTTCCCTTCCCTTCCTGTTGAAGAATCCCCGAAGGGGCCATTCGGACAGGACTGACCCGGGTCCAAGCTGTCACCAACCGAGGCTCCCTTTCATCGGTTACGGACCCCACTTCCCTTCTTGGTTGGAGGCCCGGCTGCCTCCAACTTGCAACCAGGAGAGGGGGGAGAGATATCCACTTTGCAAGCAGGGGGCAGCTTAATCTTTTTCTTGCTGCCGCTGATGTTTTTCCCAGTTGTCATTCATAGAACGGATGATTGAACGCCCTTCGCCTCTGATGGGGGGATGGAATCCTCAGAGGCCTGCTGAGGCAAAGCAGCTTTCGACTTCCTCTTCTTTTCAGGCTCAGCAAGTGGAGCAGGCATAGTGGATGGCTCTCCCAGGGGTGAGGGTGCCCTGGCATCCGGGGTGCCGCTCGTGAGCTCTGCGGCTCTGGGAGGACCGGCTTCGGGGCGACCTCATGCCCTGTCAGGGGTTGTCCTCGCCGCCGAGGACACTCTTTCCGCACATGTCCTACCTCCTTGCAGAGGCAGCACCGGTCCTCCAACGTGCGGTAATAGATTTTATAGGAGCGGCCCCCATCCCACACAGGGAAACATCCCTCGATGCCTTCCTTCCCCCTGGGGAGCGCTATCCAAGCCTGCCACCGGTGGGACTCCTCGTGCCTCATTGCCTTCGATTTAAACCCTAGGGGAAGGACGGAGATGGAAAACTTCACTTCCCCCAGAGAGTTGAGCTGTTGCCTCAGCCCAGCTTCCGACAGAAAAGGCGATACGTTAGAGAGAACAATTCGTACCCCTTGGGCGTCCAGGGGCTCTAGAGAATGAAAAGTGTCTTCAACCACTATCCCGGTGATAAGGGCTTTGTGAACGGCAGCTAGGGAGCGGAAATAAACCACCGCTCTGCCGCTTTCTCTGCTTGCAGAGTGGACGTTCTCCGCTCCTACGACTTTGGCCGCCGCTAATGCGTAGTCATGGATGTCATCCGTGGCCAGCATCTCGCATCTCGTCGCGTGCTTGCGGCTCAGGCCACAACGTCCCCCCCCCCATGATGACAAGTGATGGGGGGGGAATTTGCCTGTCCCTATTTTCGGTGGGAGGGGAGGCGAGGGGTCCAGCTACAATGGCTGCATAGGAAAAGCCAGCTGTAAGTGGTATAGCCTGGCTGGAACCTCCCATCTGGTCTTATCTTTTTTCTTTCTCCCACCCTGGGTCCCACCTTCGGAACCCTTGTTGCTCCGGTTGCCTTCGCCATGGGGAATGAAGATGGAACCACCCTCAGGCACAGTGTCAGTCATTGGAGTGTGGACCTTCGGTGACGTAGCAAGGGCAGGAAGTCGTGCGGTAGCCTCTCTCTGGGGGCTGCTCATAGGATCCCTGTTGGTGTTGGTTGGCGGGGGTCCCTAATGCTCTCGCCGATGACTCTCTTGGTTCGGTCACTCTGGGGACCGCTCGTGGCTGTCACGGAAGCAGCCTTAAGTTTCCCCCTGGGTTGATCCACATCTCCAGAAACTGCCTTCAAGGGAGGAGGATCCTCCATGGCGGATGTCTCGCTCGGGCGTGGGATGGAGAGAGCTCCCTCCACCCCAGTCTGCCCACAGTAGTGGGCCCACTGCACCCGCTGAGAGATGTTGACTTCAGCGGGTCGCTTGGATGTTCTAGAGGTCCCCTCCCCTGGAATCTCTGGTCCCAACTCTTGACAGGGCTCACTGGTCAGTGTGTCTGGCTCTGTGTTCTTTCGGAGCTTGAATTGGGCACTGGAGTCCTTCTTCCTCCATCTGGCTGGACCTTTCTGGGGCATGATGACTTTGAGAGTGGTTCCTAGTCGTCGTCGACACCGTACACGACCAGTGAAGGGGTCACTCCTTGATGCAGGGGCCTTGAAAGTCACAATAGGTGAGTCCTTTCTAGGACCCTCAGCCTTCCTGGATTTCAGCGTGCCAGAAAAACAAAACAAAAAAGGATGGTAAGGGAAAAGCAGCGGGTGGAATGGACCTAAGCAGTGGAGGGAGTAGGGATATGGACGGGGGAAGAGGGGAACACGCTCAGGAAACCAGGAACCTGTAAGGAATCTTCAGAAGCCAATTAGAAAAAGGCTGTGCACAGGCCTATCAGGCACTGTGCACGGTATTATTGCCTCTGTGGGGAAGAAATAATAAATGAATACAAATAAGTAAAAGAAAAACAAAAAACTAAACAAGGAACCAAAGCAAACTTTGACTCAAGGAACACAAAGGAACAAACAACACACCAGCAAAAGACAATTAAATCAACAAAATTATACTAGCAAAGGAACAAACTAAATAAGCAAAACAACAAAACTCACAAAATAAACTCTAAAGGAAGACAACTAAAGAAAATGGGGGAGGGGAGAGGGAAACACTGCAACAAATCCTGCCCCACCCCAGGTAGCTTGCCTGGGAAAAACCTCAGCAGAAAAGTTTGAAAAATGGCTTACCTAGGGCGAGGCAGCAGCAGCAGTGAATCCAACTCCCCTGAAGACAAAACCAAGAAAAAAAAAAGGAAGATTCTCCCCTTCTTAGGGGAAAAAATTAACCAAGGGAGAGAAAACTTTCCCCTGAAAAGAAAAGCAACTCCTCTCTGAACAGCTCCAACTGCAGCCTCCAGACACCAGGGGGTGCTAGAGAGGCCTAGAAGGACTACAGCTCCCAAGCTCTTAGAGGCACAGCTTGACCCGTGGGTAGGGGAGGAAACAGAGCAGACAGCTGAGCCCAATGGTAATGATGCAGGACACAGTTGTTTTTCTTACATCTTTGTTGGGAAAGTGGGCTGATGCTCCTCTCCCAGAATATACTCGAATGGTCTGAAATTTTTTATTTTTATTTAAAAATTTTTCTATACCATCGTTAAGTTAAATACCATCACAACGGTTTACAGAAGGGCACGATAAAGGGAAATATGGGTGGTATAGATTACAAATTACTCGTGTGCCATCATAGTACGGTAACAATTTAAAATAATAAACTAGGTGTGAAAGTTAAACCTGATTGTTAGGAACAAATTAGGCAGTTTGATTTTAACATTAATATGCTTATGTAGGATACTAAAAAATTCTAGCTTGGTGCATCCTTATCGCTCAACTATTTTTCTCCTTTTCTTTATCTTTATAAAATGCTTGTTTAAAAAGCCCAATGGTAATGAATTATTCACACCAGAACCGATGATGATCGAAGAGGAGGGTGTGCCAGAGTGGTGGAGCTGGCCTAAAAAGCCTGGCTCTTCAGAGCAACCGGAGAGTGACATGGAGATAGACAGCCTAACAGAGGAGTCCTCTTTATCCAGCATGGAGCTAGAGTAAGTGAGCTGGTTGGGGGATGAGTTACTTCCTACCAGAGAAAGGAATGTTTTGGTGTATAAGTTTATGAAACCTGTTGGATGTAGTATGATTTTTGCTTTGGGAAGACTGTTGACTGAAGCACAACATTAGGGGAGTAAGGGTGGGTTGTGCAATCCCCTAGCAGGGCGGCAGCGGCTGGCTAAAGGAAAAAGCCTAAGCATTATGTTGGTATTCTGAAGAACAGGGGATATTTTTCAAGGCCCAGGTGCTGGACTGGGAGAAAGGCAGCAAGGAAAAAGGCTTTTCTGGACCAATATAAAACTGTTTATATAACTTATGTTTCCATGTCCTTTTTGGGGAAGCTTGGCTAACTGTGTTCACTAGCCCAGCTCAAGGAGTGGCCCTAGCCAAGCTAGGGCAGCGGAGGCCTAATTTGAAGCCTGGGACTTGGACAGGGCATCAGGATGGTGCAAAAGGAGCTCAGAGGCCAACGACAGAAGTGGCCTGGATCGGAAGGCGTGGTGGACCGGTACAGAGGCGGTGTGGATTCCTCATAAATTCTGCCAGAGGTGGGATTTCTGAAGTTCGCCCATCCAAGGAGCTGGGACGGGAGAATTATATGTAAAGGCGCTTACAAACCTTAAGGTAATAGTGAAAAGGGAGAGTGCATGGGGATCCCTGAAGGGAGTAGCGGGCATAATGTCGGAGTAGAGCTGGGGAGAGAAAAAAAAAAAGGTGTTATTCAGAACAGAGTTTCGGGTAAGCGGCCAGACACTTGGGGCTTAGGCATTAAGCCAGAGAAAGGGGAAAAAAACAAAACAAAACCCACCCAACTACAAGAGTGGGTCTGGTGTCAAGTGACCACACTTGGGTCCTCTCTTGTTTTTCTTTTCTTCCAGGATGGCGTCAGACGAAGTCCTCAAGTGGATAGCGGCTCAAATGCAAAAGCAGCAGGAGGGAATGCAACAATTAATGCATCAGCTCATGGAGCAGCAGCAGCAACCTTTGTTGCAGTTATTGGAGGAGCAACAGAAAGCCTTCTAACTTTAGAGGGGGACACAAGTCACTGGACTGCAGGTACTAGCACACCAGTTATGGCTGCTGGAGGACTCCCTAGTTTGGACTCTTCAGCCCACATTCAGCTGGAAAAGATGGGGGCAGGAGATGACCCTGAAGCTTTTTTGATAACATTTGAAAGGGTAGCCAGTGTAGCGGGCTGGCATCGGGACCAATGGGCTGCAGGGCTGGCACCATGATTGACTGGAAAGGCGCAAGCGGCCTATAGAGCCTTGCCGCTTGACCAAGCCTTGAACTATGTGGCCGTAAAGGGTGCTATCTTGGATCGCTTGGGATTGTCCCAAGACTCGTATCGAAGGCAATTCAGGGAGACTTGTTTTGCACAAAATGATCGTCCTCGAGCCTTTGCTCAACGTCTTAAGGACTTAGCATATCGTTGGTTAGAGCCTGAGGGTAAAACCATAGCTAAGATTTTGGAAATGATGATATTGGAGAGGTATATAGATGCCCTTCCCCCACCTATGAGGAGTTCGGTGGTAAGGCAAAGTGCTAGTGGGCTCGAAAGGGCCATACTTATTACAGAGAGGTATTTAGAAGCTGAAGCAGCATTGGGGAATTACCCTACCACAGCAGGGGTGAGGGAAGTGAAGAAAGCCAGTTCTTCCGGTTCCAGGAATTGGTGAAAGGATCCCCTCTCAAGGGGCCAGACCTCAGACGTAGGGAAACCAGAACCTGGTCCAGCAGGAAAAGGGAACAATTACCCACTAGGGAAGCCCCAACAGGGGGGAAGGTGCTATAACTGCGGGGAAAGGGGCCACTTCCGTAGTGAGTGTTCCTGACCAATAGTAGCCTACACCCAACCCCCAAAAGTGAGGGAGGTGGAAAGGAACCAAGGTCCTAACTCCTATTTTCGGTGGGTGAAGGTTAACGGACACCTGTTACAGGCACTGCTAGATACAGGGACCAACCAATCTTTGATCTCTGTACGTACCGCAGAAGTGATAGGTTTGGATATCCAGAATACACAGGAGGGGGAAGTAACGGTGCGATGCAAGCATGGACATACCGTCCAGCACAGGGTACAGAACGTAGGGGTGGAATGTGATGAACATAAGGATTCCTTGAGGGTAGCCCTCAAGGAATCCTTATGCACCCTTAATATTGTACCCTTATTATTGTACCTTAATATTGGGTCGGGACTGGTGCCATCTTGCAGAATTAATATAAAATAAACACACCTTTGTGGGTACTAGGGCCCAGGGGCAGGCAGACACACCGAAGGAACAAACTCTAGGAGAGGTTTTTCCTTTTGAGGAGGATGAGGTAGTGGCAGCTCCAGGGGAGGGTCACAAACCCAGGGCCCAGAGGAAATAAGAAAAGAGGGGCCAATCTGACTTGATAGAGGGCAGAGTAGAAGAGGACCAGAAGGAAGAAATGGTAGGAATGCTTCTTGCCCGTTTCCCAGGATTCAGGGAAAAACCAAGGAGGGATCCTGTATTCAAAGCGGCTTGGGAAAAGGCCAAAACGGTGGGGCTCAATATCTTTAATAAAGGAGCTAAAGATTTTCCCTATTTTATGGTACGAAAAGGCTTATTGTATAGGGTAGAGGAGAGTCTAAATAAGAAGGAACCGTGCGTACAGTTAGTGATACCTACGAGCATGCAGAAAGACGTTATTAGTACTAGCTCATGACCATCCACTGGCAGGCACTTGGGCAGGCACAGCACTTTGGCACGGGTAAAATGCAGGTTTTTTTGGCCTGGTATTTATGAAATGGTGAAGAGGTTTTGCAGGTCATGCCCCAGCTGTCAGCTGGTATCAATCACCTCGCATGCCGCCAAAAGCACCTCTGGTACCGCTTCCCATTGTACAGGAGCCCATGGATAGGCTAGTTGTCGACATAATTGGGCCCTTAGAAAAAAGTAGATGGGGGCATCAGTATATCCTGGTCATTATGGAATATGTCACCCGGTTCACTTGGGCCATTCCTTTAAGATCCACGACGGCTAAGGTAATTGCACAAGAGCTAATAAGGATCTTTTGTCAATTTGGGTTCCCGAGGGAGATGTTAACAGATAGGGGAACACATTTTATGTCCAAGATTCTAGCACGATTATGGAGACAATTTGGCATTACTCATTTACACACAGCAGCTTATCACCCGCAAACCGATGGTCTGGTTGAGCGATATAACCAGACTCTCAAAGCTATGCTGCGCAGTTGCTTACAGAGGGACTCGGGATTGGGATCAACTGGTACCCTTTTTAGTATTTGCCACAAGAGAAGTACCCCAGGCCTCTACAGGCTTCTCTCCCTTCAAATTGATTTTCAGGCGAGAACCAAGGGGGCTGTTAGATGTGGTCCGAGAACAATGGAGTGAGGCGGAAGTAGCTCAGCAGGACACTATAAGTTACATGGGAGGGCTGAGACTGCCCTAAGCATGGCCCGAGAAAATCTGCGACAAGCACAAAATAATCAAAGGACTTATTATGATAAAGGTGCTCGTGACCCCAAGGAAGGGGATCAGGTTTTGGTTCTAGTCCCCATCTCACCTAATAAGTTAGTGGCCAATGGAAAGGTCCAGGAAAAAAGCTTAGTGCTTTTGATTACGAGGTTAAAGTGGGTCCTAAACACACGCAGGTTTACCACATAAACCTCCTCAAGCCCTGGATGGAGAGACAGGGTATGGCAACAGATTTGGTCCGATAGGAAAAGGTGGATTTAGGTCCCCAGTTACAGGAACTAAAACCGGTAGAAGGGGTAATCATAGGCGAAGAGTGTAATGCTTTATATCTTGGTCTACCTCAAAGTTCATTACAACCACTGCAACTTGTTCAAAACACAACAGCTCGTATGTTATGTAATGCCACATGTGGAGACCATATTACACCAATTCTATATCATCTACATTGGCTTCCTATATCATTTCGTATTTCATATAAAATCTTATCTACAATTCATAATTTATTTATTTATTTTATTTAGCATTTTTTATATACCGAGGTAGAGCAGAGTAGCCTTCACTCCGGTTTACAAATTATAACAACATGTTACATAAAACTATTGAACATTGAAGAAAAAACAACAATTAACAATCTGAGAACTGTCATGTCAAACATATGAACAAGGCAAGATATCCCAAAGGATAAGCACATTGAGCATAAACCAGATAAGATGTACCAAAGGATAGGTACATTAAATAGACTGAGTTCAAGTATAATGAAAAAATAGACTTAGATATCTTAGGAAACAGGAAGATTAGACAGAGGGGGAATAAATGACAAAATATGGGAAGCTGTGGGATTAAGTTTTGAGATTGTTGTGCAGGCTGTCAGTATGAGATTGGCAGAGTAGCCAGGCTTTTAGTTCTTTCTTAAAAGATTTTGGGTTTTCTTGGGAGGTGAGGAACTGAGGTAAGGAGTTCCATAGTTTTGGGCCGATGATAGAAATGGCTCTGTTTCTGGTGGACGAGAGTTTAGCAAGAGGGAGTGATGGAATCACTAGCTGTAGTTTACTAGTTGATCTTGTTGTGCGTGGAGAGTACTGGATATGAATGATGTCATCAAGTGCGGTGTAGTTTGCTTTGTATATTGCTTTCTGTAAAGTTGAAAGGATCTTAAATTCAATTCTTTGTTCAATTGAGAGCCATTGTAATTGCTTGAGTACGGGTGAGATATGATCAAATTTTCTTTTACCCGTCAGAACTCTGGCAGCAGCATTCTGAAGAAGTTGTAAGGGTCTTAGGGATGATTTAGGGAAGCCAATTAGTAGAGAGTTGCAATAGTCCAGACCAGAAATTAATACACAACCCTAATTCAATATGGTTATGCTCAATGTTAAGATTATATAAACCTAACCGACAACTTAGATCCCTGGATAAATGTATGCTGGAAATTCCAATTAAATCTGCAAGTTTAGCATTAACCAGAAAAAGAGCTTTTTCTGTTGCAGGACCTACTCTGTGGAACTCTATTCCTGAATATATCCGACTAACAGTTAATCGTAATGAGTTAAAAAAAGCATTAAAAACGTATTTATTTACATGCGCATATAATATAATTGAGTGACATTTTCGATTCTGTTGATATTCATTAGTATCTGTTGCAAGGTGATTATAATGTAATGATTATTATGTATGTTAAGATTTTATGTTGATGTATGATGCTATTGTGTATGTTTTATTTTTGTGAACCGCTAAGATGGATAGACTACTACCCCCAGGGCGGTATATAAAACTTTTAAATAAATAAATATTAAAAAAAAACCCAATACCAAAAGAACCAGGTAGAAAAATTGGTTAAACAAGCAAAGGATGTGTTTTCCCCACTGCCTGGTTGCACTAAGTTAGTAACTCTTGTTATTGTAACACCACCCGGGAAGGTGGTAACGAAGGATGCTTTATCACTTACCGGAGGCAATGCAGATGGAGGTGTGTAGACAGGTGGAGGAGATGTTACAAATGGGAGTAATAGAGGAATCGAGCAGTGCGTGGTGCAGTCCCATTGTGCTGGTACCGAAATCGGATGGCACAATCCGTTTTTGTATAGATTTTAGGATGATCAATCCAATTTCAAGTTTCGATGCATACCCAATGCCCAGAGTAGATGAACTGGTAGAAAAGCTAGGAAATGCACAATATCTTACCACCCTAGATTTGACCAAAGATTACTGGCAGATCCCCTTAGAGAAGGGTTCAAGGGAAAAGACTGCACTTGCTACTCCCCTAGGGTTATATCAATTTGTGCATATGCCGTTTGGCCTGCAGGGGGCAGCCGCCAATTGTCAACGCCTTTTAAACATCGTCCTACGCCCCCGCTTATCCTATGCAGCAGCATATATGGATGATGTTGTCATTTATTCATCAGATTGGGAATCACATCTCACAAGCATTAAAGCGGGGGTGAGGTCCTTAAGGGAGGCTGGGCTAACTGCTAATCCAGCGAAATGTAGGGTAACCCAGCGGGAGGTCAGATATTTAGGACATCTGGTGGGTAAAGGAGTAGTCCGTCCCCTTATGGACAAGGTCCAGTGCATCCGGGATTACCAACTGCCGGGAACACAGAAACAAATGAGGGCCTTACTAGGGCTGGTGGGCTACTATTGGAGGTTCATTCCGCATTTTGCCCAACTAGCCAGCCCTTTGAATGACCTACTATGAAAAGGATCCCCAAGCAAGTTGAAGTGGAATGAAAATATGATGCGGGGATTTGAGCAGCTCAAGCTCGCTCTTTTCCAGGGACCCCGTACTGAAAGCTGTAGTGAGATAATCAAATTTGCAGATGACACAAAATTGTTCAGAGTAGTTAAATCACAAGCAGATTGTGATAAATTGCAGGAAGACCTTGTGAGACTGGAAAATTGGGCATCCAAATGGCAGATGAAATTTAATGTGGATAAGTGCAAGGTGATGCATATAGGGAAAAATAACCCATGCTATAATTACACAATGTTGGGTTCCATATTAGGTGCTACAACCCAAGAAAGAGATCTAGGTGTCATAGTGGATAACACATTGAAATCGTCGGTGCAGTGTGCTGCGGCAGTCAAAAAAGCAAACAGAATGTTGGGAATTATTAGAAAGGGAATGGTGAATAAAACGGAATATGTCATAATGCCTCTGTATCGCTCCATGGTGAGACCGCACCTTGAATACTGTGTACAATTCTGGTCGCCGCATCTCAAAAAAGATATAATTGCGATGGAGAAGGTACAGAGAAGGGCGACCAAAATGATAAGGGGAATGGAACAACTCCCCTATGAGGAAAGACTAAAGAGGTTAGGACTTTTGAGCTTGGACAAGAGACGACTGAGGGGGGATATGATAGAGGTGTTTAAAATCATGAGAGGTCTAGAACGGGTAGATGTGAATCAGTTATTTACTCTTTCGGACAGTAAAAAGACTAGGGGGCACTCCATGAAGTTAGCATGGGGCACATTTAAAACTAATCGGAGAAAGTTCTTTTTTACTCAACGCACAATTAAACTCTGGAATTTGTTGCCAGAGGATGTGGTTAGTGCAGTTAGTATAGCTGTGTTTAAAAAAGGATTGGATAAGTTATTGGAGGAGAAGTCCATTACCTGCTATTAAGTTCACTTAGGGTCTGATTTTAAAAAGCATTTACTAGAGCAAAACTGATTTTTGCTCGAGTAAATACACTTTACTCAAGTAAGTGGGCTTTTCAAAATTGCTACAATATATGCCATTGAATTGTCCATAGGATTTACTCAAGTAAGTGCACTTTACTCGAGTAAATAGCTTTTGAAAATTGCTACGATAGTATGTCACATTTACATGCATAACTCCTTTGAAAATTACCCCCATAGGGGGTAATTTTCAAAGGAGTTATGCATGTAAACTCCTTTGAAAATTACCCCCATAGGGGGTAATTTTCAAAGGAGTTACGCGCATAAATGTAACTACTATTGTAGCAATTTTCAAAAGCCATTTACTCACGTAAAGTGCACTTATGCGAATAAATCCTATGGACAATTCAATGGCATATATTGTAGCAATTTTCAAAAGCCCACTTACTCGAGTAAAGTGCATTTTCATGCGTAAAACCCAGATTTACGCATGTAAATGCTTTTTAAAATCCGCCCCTTAGAGAATAGCCACTGCCATTAGCAATGGTTACATGGAATAGACTTAGTTTTTGGGTACTTGCCAGGTTCTTATGGCCTGGATTGGCCACTGTTGGAAACAGGATGCTGGGCTTGATGGACCCTTGGTCTGACCCAGTATGGCATTTTCTTATGTTCTTATGTTCATTGTCTTGCCGAAATGTCCAGCCTCTTTTCTGCTTGTTTCTTTTAGCTTCCAGGATATGCTCCAAAAGGTTTCAGGCTTATCAAAGTTTTGCTTTGCATATTTTAAATGAAAACTTAGTGATGGGATCCTAGAAAAGATTTACTGCTCACAACTCTCCTATAGGGGAACACTTGTGTAAACAATGCTGTACAGTGGATCTGTGCACACCTACTTCAGGGTCAGAAACATTTCAGCAGATTGTTTGCAGTGATCTATGGGCTCTGTTTTGAAGATCTGACAAGTTTTCAGGCAGTTCTATCTGAGATTTTCCTTGGTCTTTTTAGAATCTTGCCTTGACCTTAACAGTTCCATGCAATTTTAATTTCTTAATGATTCTGCCAGTTGAAATTGCTAGCTGGAGATTTTTTTTTTTATAGCTTTCCTCTGCTTTGTAAGAGTGTATCTCAGTGGTTGTTGAAAGTAGTCCAGAACAATAATTACAATCTGGAGACTAGAGTATTTGTTCAATTGTGGAATTGTCTTTAACTGACTAACTGAAGGCCTAACGAGTTAATCAACCTTTTGGGCCTTAACAACATCTTTTTAAAAACAAAGTAATGAATGAATCAATCATATTTAGACATAGTTAGACTTGTTCAACCTAAAATAATTACTTAATAGTCCCCGTAACATCTTGTTTACATGTTACCCATTTATATTGTTCATTGTTTGTTTTTAATTGGATTCTCTTTCATATTGTTAGTTATATGTATCAAACTCGTTGTATGTATCAAGTTGTTATTCTGTAAACCGGAGTGAAGGCATTTTTTGCTATACTTCGGTATAAAAAAGACTTTAAATAAATAAATAAATAAATCAGAAGGGTCTTAAAACTTTGCACATTCCATACTTACTTTTTTATTTCCAGTTAATTAAAAATCAGCAAATAGTAATTTTGTATTAAAAAAAACCCCCAGAAAGCTCTCATGTTTAACTTTGTACCATGCAGAGGTTATGGTAACTTCTGTTCACTCATAAATTCATTGAAACATAGAAACAACGGCAGAAAAAGACCAAACAGCCCATCCAGTCTGCCCAGCAAGCTATGCACTTTTTTTTTTCCCCTCTTACGTGTTACGCTTGGCTCTTAGTAACTTTTAGTTCTATTTCCCTTCCACCCCACCATTAATGTAGAGAGCAGTGTTGGAACTGCATCTAATTGAATATGTAGCTTAGTTAGGGGTAGTAACTGCCTCAATAAGCAAGCTACATCCATGCTTTTGTTTACTCGACTATGTAATTCAGTCCTTGTTGGTTGTTGTCTATATATAGATCCTCTTTTCTACATTGCCCCTGCCGTTGAAGCAGAGAGCATACAATTTGACCAAGGGTGCCTACATTTTTTCACACAACTGTACATACACTGACTTATTTTTCTTTTGAGCAACTTGGTACGTAAATATTTTAGTTTCTGTAATCCATAGTCTAGAAGTATACAGAAACCACTGTGTAGGTTAGTTCAGTAACCATTAAATTATATTTTTATTTGAGTGGATAATAAATAAATCTTCAGGTATGACTACATAAACTGCACCCTTTCATTTTTATTACCTTATGTCCTGCTTTGTAATTGGAACAGAATGAAGCAACAATAAACAGATCATCTCTAGCCAAGCAGATGTGACTGATGTCACAAAATCAGCGGCTTTCACAATTCAAGAAATTACAAAGATATACTAACATCTGTGGGTGCAAATTTTCAGGCTGACATCTTTGGGGCTTGGTTGGTCTAAGGGTACTTTTTTTACTTGCAGAATTTATACAAGTTTCAAAGAGAAAATACACATTCATGTTTTCCCTTAATCTGCTGCAAGTGCTAAGTACCCTTGGAGTTTTATGCCTGCGTTTTTGCACAAGTAGATTTTGCAAAAGAAAATAAGCCCCGAAGATTTGAAAATACAATCTACACACATTATTTTCTGATACTGTCCAAACACGCTCATGGGAATGCCTGGGAAGGCAGTTTTCAAACGACCTAATGTATGTTGGTAAATCTCTATTTACTCTTCTAAATGGCTTTGAAAATTGTCATCTCCAAGTTCAACCAAAAGTCAGAAACAGCGACAGTAGGAGCCAAATTACAAATGTTATCTGCTCTTTGGATGTAGGGTTTATCCTGACCTTTTACTCATGATGGGGGAGGAGTTCCCAGAAGTAACAAGTAGTTTGGGTCATTCGTGAGTTCTAGAAAGAAAGGCCTTCCCATGCCACACACACATTCATGATTAGCAAAAATACTTGCATCTAATATGTTCTCATCTCTTTTCTCCTCCCATTTATCTTCTATCAGGTTTGCAGAAAGACTTCTCATTAGTTGAAATAAGATTTTACAGGAAACTATTGGCTTTTCCAGGGTGAATCAGGGGGGAGGAGACAGAAGGGCCATTTGGCCTGAGCTTCAAGCTCAAAGGGGGCCTCAGATTTAGACACGTTAATTTTTTTATGTAGTGATGTGCACACACACAAAAGTTATGGCTGTATTTATCTCTGTCCCGAAAGCACAAAGGTATGTTTTGGTACATGCTTCTGAAAATATTTACTTGTGCTCATACTTTTAATCATCAGTTCACTGACTCCCCAACAACCACTTAACCCAAACCTCTCACCTGAAAACTGCAGGTAAAAGACAACTGCAATTTCATTTGTGCGATTCAATTAGGATGTTTTAAAGGAGACCTCAAGTACTTCCCGTCATGGCTGCTAAGATTCCAATGGGTCACTCAAGAAGGGAGACCGCTACTCCTTTACTTGTGAAGCTACACTGGCTCCAATGAAAACTGTTTAAGCTTCTGGTACTTGCATTTAAGATCTTGCACGGGAAATGTTTGCCACACATGCAACACTACTTACACTGGAATCAGTCATCTAGTAATGTGAGTTCATAGTATTATCATCACGGCTCCCATCTTATAAAATTTTACACCATGTTAACATGTAAAGTTATGGAATGATCTATCATTGTCAATTAGAGAAGAAATGGACTGAATGAGGTTCTGAGAAAGTAGCTGAAGATGTCAGAAGTGGGTACAGACAGAACTAGTACCAGCAGCTGAAGAGGAGCATGACATGTTATGAAGGGACAATTCTATTTCATTTTTTTATTGGATTTATTTTGTTTTATTTTATTACTGTTTTGTGTGTTAGGATTGTAGACTGCATGTACTGTACTATATTTTTGTTAGGTACATCGCTTTGAATGATTTTTATGGTAAAACATGAAAGCGATTTATAAACTTTAATAAATAAACTAAAAATAAATAAAATGTGTAATGTGTGTGTGCAAATACTAGTTATAAAATATGAACCTGTGCACAAACTACAGAACCATGCCCTGGAATTCCCCTAAACAGCACCCCTATCCCCCCCTGCCTTTTTTGGTCCCATTTACACCGATACACAGTGCTAGTAAACATACACTTCGTGTGTTTACAAAATACTACTTACATGCACAACTTCCAATTTTACGTGCTGAAACCTTTTGAAAATTATCCCCAAAAGAAACATTTACAAAAGGTGGGTTTGCAAACAAAAGTGGGTTATTTACTAAAGGGTTTCTCCCATTTTATTTCTAGCTTAAGGGCCTGATTTTCAAAAGTATTTACACGAATAAAACTGGGTTTCATCCTAACTAATTTTTAGGCAGCTGGGCTGTGAGGGCAGTGCCTCCAGCATTCTGAGTGGTAGTGGTTTTTCTATGAGAACTAATATAGGGCCCTAATTACTAACAGCTGGATTTTCAAAGGAATTACATGCGTAAATGTAACACACTATCGTAGCAATTTTCAAAAGTCATTTACTCAAGTAAAGTGCACTTATGCGAGTAAATCCTATAGAAATTCAATGGCATATATTGTAGCAATTTTCAAAAGTGCATTTATACATGTAAAACTAAGGTTTCTCTGGCTGCAGAAGAATCAAAGATAGGTGATCCTGATCTGCATAATTGATCCTGCAAGCCTGGCATCACCTAGTGGAGCTCTGCTTTATGCTAAGGGGCAGAGATGTCCCCAGGCTTACTAATTTTCAGCTGGATTTCAACATGCTTGTGTACAACAAATATATTTTTTTAGCTTTGATGCAATATGAAGAGAGACTTCTGAGATCATACTGATACCTCTATGTCAGTAGTTCTCAATCTTTTTCCCATCGTGACATACCTGACAGACCACACTCATGTGTGACACACTGCTCATTTCAATTCACAGTGGAAATAAAAAATAAAGGCCCAGTATTTTTATTGTTAAGAATAACACAAGGGAAAGATAAGTACTCTGAACAGAAATTGCATAAATAGTAAACATCCCATACCAAAACAGCACCAATTCCAGCACTCAAACAGTAGCCACCTTACCTAAGAAAGGCAACACTGAAAATATTACACCAGGCCTTAAGACACCAATACATCTCCTATTAAGAAAATGGACCAAGCCAGGCTGCTATAGAGCCCTACACAGAAACTACACGGCAGCAGAATACCTCACCTCAGTCACATGTGCAGACCCTCACCTAACAAAGAATAAAGTGCCCAAAACACAAAACTAGAAGCATGCAGATAAAAATTGAACTGGAAACCGCAACAAGCCAGAGTCTCTGTATGCAGCGTCACAAAGGAAAAAGAGAAACAGCACCCATCCTCATAAAATAAAGCAAGAAATATAAAATCAATAGTAGTAAAACCATACTAACAAAAAGATTTCAAAATAGCTGATGATGGAATATCCAATAATAAAAAATTAATATAAAAAACTTCTAGATACCAATAAAATATTTCAAAATAGCAGACACAAAGACCCAATAATGAAAAATAAGGATAAAAAAAATGCTTTGCTCTACATACCTGGGAACATTTGATATCCAGGTTCCCTGAGATTGTTTTGAATTCGCAGGAGGAGGGATGGTTTGCTTGCAACTTTCTCCTCTCTCTGTCACACACAAGCTTGTGTGTGATAGAGAGAGGAGAAAGCTGGCTTCAGGCACAGCGGCCATTTGCTGTTGTGCTTGGGATCGCGCGCTGGCAGTTGGCTGAAGTAAGTTGTGAAACAGAATCGAAAAAAAGGAAAAGGTAAGGGGAAAAGGGCGGGGGAGATGGGTGGGGGAGTAAGGGAATGGGGGAAGGCAGCGCAGCTCGGCGCACGCAAGGTGCACAACTGTGTGCCCCCTTGCACGCGTTGACCCAGGATTTTATAACATGCGCACACATTATAAAATCGGGCATATATATGTGAGCGCACATGTACGCCCACGCGCAACTGTTTAAATCTACCCCTGCTGTCATGTCTTTTCAAGCTTATACACATACAGTCTCTTTCACACACTTACACACAGGCTCTCAATCACATACTCAGGTGCTCTCTCACCCTCTCTCACCCACACCACCCACACAGACACACATGCTTTCTCTCTTACTTATACACTCAGGGTCTTAATCATCTTTCTCACTTACACGATCTCTCTCACTTACACATACACGGGCGGATTTTAAAAGCCCTGCTCGTGTAAATCCGCCCGGATTTACGCGAGCAGGGCCCTCGGGCGCCGGCGCGCCTATTTTTGCAGACGCGCGGAAGTCCCGGAGTTTTTTTGAAGGGGGCGTGTCGGGGGGGGCCCGAATGATGCGGCGTTTCGGGGGCGTGGTCGAGGCCTCCGGACCAGCCCCCGGGTCGGATGACGGCACACCAGCAGTCCGCTGGCGCGTGTAGATTTACGTCTGCTTCTAGCAGGCGAAAATCGAGGGACAAAGGTAAGGGGGGGGTTTAGATATGGTAGGGGAAGGTGAGGGGGAGGGCGAAAGAAAGTTCCCTCCGATTTCGGAGTGGCCTCGGAGGGAACGGAGGCAGGCTGCGCGGCTCGGCGCGCATAGGCTGCCCAAAATCGGCAGCCTTGCGCGCGCCGATCCAGGATTTTATAAGATACGCGCGGCTATGCGCGTATCTTATAAAATCCAGCGTACTTTTGTTTGCACCTGCTGCGCGAACAAAAGTACGCGATCGCGCTTTTTTTTAAAATCTACCCCACAGGTTCTCAATCATACACTTACATTCATGCTACCTCTCACACACAAAGGATCTCAATCACACACACATACTCTTTCACAGAAAGAGGTTTTCAATCACAAACTTACATATATTCTGTCACACACACACATAGGATCTCAACACATATGCTTGCGCGCTCACTTACACTCTCTCTCTCTCTCTCCCCCCACCGAACTAGCAGCAGCAGCGTCCTCGACAAAGAAGTCCCATCTGCCGCGGGGGCTGATGTTGCTCCTCTTTTGCTTTGCGCCACGCCTCTCTTCTTTGGGCCAATGCTGCC
The DNA here is from genome assembly GCF_901001135.1 of Rhinatrema bivittatum. NCBI lineage: Eukaryota > Metazoa > Chordata > Amphibia > Gymnophiona > Rhinatrematidae > Rhinatrema > Rhinatrema bivittatum. The sequence continues at coordinate 370,019,239 of NC_042620.1, read as the reverse complement.
TGCACTAGCACAGTCTCTTCGTCCCACGTGCGCGGCCATTGCATACCACTTCCTCTTCCGGGCCGCGGAGGGACGAGAAGAAGAGACCAATTAGACTTAGTTTTTTGGGTACTTGCCAGGTTCTTATGGCCTGGATTAGCCACTGTTGGAAACAGGATGCTGGGCTTGATGGACCCTTGGTCTGACCCAGTATGGCATTTTCTTATGTTCTTATGATGTCGCTGACTCCAGCTCTCCTGCTGCGTTCTGCCTGGGCTATCAGCATTTGAAGCCTGGGCGGAGGATGAGTTCCTATTTTGCTAGAGCAGGGGGAGCAGCTGAGTCAGCGGGGCACCAGGAAGTGTGGCGACACACCTGCGTGTGCTTGGCAACACACTGGTGTGTCACGACATACCGGTTGAGAACCACTGCTCTAAGTGTTGTAGTTTCTGTCTTTATATATGACTTTCCCTTATAATTTTGACAGGCTGGACCTAGTTGAATCAGACTTGGCGTGGGACTAGGTCGTTGTGATGAGTTCATTTTAGCTTTCAAACTTGGGGAGTGCTTTCGGGGACGCAAGGAGGGGGGACAAGTTTGGGAATTTTTCAACAGAAAATAGAGGCTTGACAGGCACTGTAATTTTAAAAACGAGTACCCATGTGCCCATACACACACATATTTGGGTGCGCACCTATATGCACATGAATTTTATAGTGACCATGCAGTGCCATGCACATTATATAAAATATGCCTATTTGCACTTATATGTGCTCCCAATTTTAAGCAGTTACATGAGGAAAGGTTAATTTCGCTATAGTTTTATTCTTACACCTGATAAATAACGGAAGTAAATATGCACAGGTAACAGCCATACGCTTGCAGTGCTCGGAGGTTATAAAATCACAACTAGAATGCATAAATGCTCCACCCCGGAATGCCCCTGACCTGCCCCTATTCTGCCCCTTTTTTACATGAGCAAAGTTATTTGTGCGCCTATGTAGGAGATTTATAAAATAGCTATTGCGTAAATAAGTGCTACTTCCAAGTATCTGCTATTTTTGTGCATGCATCCCTTAAAATTCACCTTTAAATCTTGTTCCTGCTGCTTGTTTAATATTTCATTTGTTAACTTTGGGGAAGAGGGTATGCAGACAAAATACAGTAACTGGATCCTAAAAAAAAAAAAAGTAGTCTTGCTTGCACCCATACAGTTTAGGCTAATGCTTCTCAATCCAGTCCTCGGGACACACCTAGCCAGTCAGGTTTTCAAGAAATCCATAGTGCATATGCATGAGATAGATTTGCATACAAGGAAGTGCATGCAAATCTCTCTCAATCACATGCCTGCTAGGTGTGTCCCGAGGACTAGGAACTGTAGACAAATGGTAAAAGGTTTTCTAAATTTCTCATAAAAGAGCTTTACATGGGGAATTACCAGTATAAAGGTAGAGCTGGTTCTTGACAAAGCAGCCCTTCAGCCAAGCTGACCACATAAAATGTTTTGAGAGAATGCACAGGGTTGGGGTTTAGATCTCTGCCTAATCCCTCTCTGATGAAAGTTAGTTTGGGAAGGGAGGAGAAGTGTGATTATGATGGGAGTGAAGGTTGATTTTCTGTTCCTGTAATGAAGAAATCAGGTTGTATACTATGCGATTTCATTTTACTGATTGTATTTTACGTAGCTAGCTCTGGGTCTTTGAGTATTATATTAGAATTATACCTCACCACTATACTCTACATTACAGACTTTGTCTTTCAATGGCATATTTCTTGACTTTTTATCAATTTGTCATCCAATCTTTGTTACATGCACATTTGTAAAAGGCAAAAAGCCTGAAACAGGATTTACTTCTGTAATTTCAAAGCCATTTCCTTGAACCGTGCACCTGACTACCATCAGCCCCTTACAAGAAAACAACTCTGACTGCAGGTCTGCGGAGGGAGTGCTGGCGACAGTGCTTCCAGTAAGGCTTACATTAAAGGCTATTTCCATCTCCTGAATGTGGGCAGTGCCAGAAAGTGTGAAAGCACTGTCCAGAGAACTTGAATACACAGAGTTTCACTACCGAAGACTGCCTTCGGGTTCTTATACTGAGGACAGAGCCCTAGAAGTCCTGCGTATGACAAAAATGTGCCATGAATTATTTTAAAAACAATCAAGTACATTACTGTTCTTCTGCCTTCAGCTTCTCAGAAGTAAAACACATGCCACGTGACAAACTGTCCACATCAGGGTTACAGAAATTCAGGCAGATGCATTAACCGCAAAACATGAAGTACCTTAGAAAACCACTGTGCTTAGCAACCCTTTGTGGTTTCGCCATTTTCAGTTAAAGAGCTCTGCAATAGCCATCCCAACAATAATTCTCGGGGTCCAAAAGAATTTTTCCATTTCTTCTTTCAATTGTTTTGGGGGTTTTTTTTTTACCATTTGGGCTGGGGTGAACTGCATCTTGCTGAAGCAGATGTGATGGCAACTACATCTCCTCACTCCTTCCCCTCCCCCAACGGAGGTCTCTATGTATTTATGGATGGTCTAAACCGTTTTTCTTACCGTGTCTGCATGAAACTTCCCTGTCAAAGACAGGTGGCAGGGAGAGTGAGGGGAGGGGAACAAAGGCCTTTAGAGTGGAAGGGCCTGCAAGTGTTCCTTTCTCGTTTACTGAAAACTGTAACCCATGAGACAAAGGAATGAAAGTGTCATGTATTTGAAATTATTGGTTTTCCATGCATGATGGACAAGATTAGTAAGGAAAAAAAATGCAATACTGCTAGGAGCTTATGAATGTGAAGTCTTCTTCCAGTTTGGATCTATAGGTATGAGGATTGCTACATTTCAGTGCTTTGACCAGGCTCTGGGAGCCTTCTGTACAGCTTGGTCACACAGTGGTCCAGAGACTGCATACCCAGTAACTGGCTGAGAGGGGACGCTGGGGCTCATAACTTTGGGAAGTAGTACCTAAACTGGCTCCTCTGAAAAATGACTAGGGCTGAGAACCTATTTCCACTATTTAGGTAGGAAAAAAAAGAGAGTGAGTTGCGGAGAAGGTTTGTAAGCAGCAGAAATGAAATGAAATGATTTTTAAAAAGCAGTCAAAGGACTACATAAACAGTATTTCAATATTCACCCAAAACCTCAGAAATATAGAAACCTTTTTTGTAAAAGCACACCAGTGGTAAACATTTGTATAATTTACACCAATTTTCAAAGCAAATTTGCACATGAAAGGTCACTTTATTTTATTTATTTAATTTATATTACGCTTTGCAAATTATCCCACCAACCCTACAGGCACACAATTCCACCGGGAAATGTTTAAATGCATACTTTTTGAAAATGGAAAAAGTACGCACGCAAGTGCAAACCTGCTCCCCATGCCCATCCTCGGAAATGCCTCCGCTCAGACCGGGCAAACGAGCGCATACATGAGATATCTGCACATCGACTGGACACATTTCTAACAAGCTATTTATCTGATTAGAAACATTGAACATGATGGTGGTTAAGGACCATAAGAAGCATCTATTCCCATTTTAACTCCTGTTGTATTGCCTTTGGTCCAGATTTTATCTGTTACAGTCATGAGGCAAATAACCAAAAATGCAAAAAGAAATAGCAAAATTAATAATGGCAGGCCAAACAAAATAGGTGCCAATAAATAACACTGGGATACCACAGGCCCAGATTTAGGCCTAGGCAATGCAGACAACTGGCTCTGGCACCAGAGCACACCTCCTGCTCACCATGCCTTCATCCAGGCCTGCTGCCCTCATGGCACTGTTGGTCCTGTAGAGAAGCACCAACCCTAAAGAAGCAGCAACTCCATCAAGAAGCTTCGGCATGGGGCCTGCGATCCCTGGTGTGCCGACAGGCCTTGAGGTGCCCTACCTCCTCCTCCTGCATAGGCTTCCACTTACTCTGGAAACCGGGGGGGGGAGCACCACAGTGCGTGCAGTACGAGGGCTCATAGGCCCCATGCTGAAGATTCATGATGGAGTTGCTGTGGAGTTAGGCTACTCTACAGGACCAGCATCAGAGGTGAGGGGGACAGCAGGGAGAGGAGAATTTTCTGGGAGAGCAGCGGGTGGAATCACTTCTCACTTAAGATGTCTTCTAGGGAGAAAATCCCCCTCCCCCTACGGCTTATTGGAACACCGGTTTTAAATCCAGTCCTGGATAGAAACGTTTATCATCTAGTGATTTTTCCAATTCTTATTACCTATTGCTGACATATATGAATAAAAAAATAAAGTATAATCACTCAAGGCCTACAGATATCGATCAGTCTGAGGGAAATTTAATTCATTATAGAATGCAGCTTTTAGATCTAGTCTAACGAGGTGCTGCATTATTTTAGATTGTATTAACAATTGCAAAATGCCCAAATACAGTGTAATATGCTAAATCTTAATGGACAAAATGGTTTTACTGAAAAGTAAACTAAATGTAAAAGAAAAAAAAAACCTGCCAAGCAAAGAAGAGTATACATTTTAAATAAGTTTTCAGAAAGGAAAGAGGACAGCGGCAGATAAGGAAAGCAGAGAAATCTATCTACATTTATCACGTCCCTCCTCCACGCAGCTATAGAATACCACCAAGTTTATCAGGGGAGTTTTCCAGAAAAGAAGCATCAGAGATAATGAGTTGAATACCTAGAAAAGAATGTAGGGTGGCTGCCGTCCTAGAAGAGACAAATCATCCTAATAGTGAGGGGTGGGGGACTGGTTCTTCTCACTAGTTGGGACTCGCTCTTTCTACAGAGCCAGAATCAGACTTTCAGTATGGGAAATGCTTCCATTTAAGGGTTTTATTTTGGAACATCTGACAATTTCTGTACTTTGAAAAGCTGCACAGCAGCAGGCTCAATCCAGTGTGTGTAGGCCCAGAGTTACTGCAGCACTCCCAAGGATGCAAGGACATAAGAGATGTCTATGCTGATACCAAACTTTCTGGTTTTGTGCGGATATGAAGAGGCCAATAATTCATTAAACAGTGCCCGCATTGTTTAATTGCATTGGTGCAAACTCTGTGGGGTTTGCCCTAATAATCAAAACAAAAGCCCGCACAGGCTTTTGCTTTGATTACTGACCCCGGAAAAATCACCCGCAGAAATTCCACCCTTCTCTGCATATTATTTTTCCGTCGGAATGTAAGCAGGTAGGTTTGAGTAATCCAATCCATGCCCATAGTTCTCTCTCCATCCACTAGACCGTCTCTTCTGCCGTGGGTAAAAAGGTATGTGCGCTGTTGAACTATCTGCATACTTTTACCCACTGACAAGCTGGGCGATGTTCAAAGCCCCCACTTCCACAGGTAAAATACGTTTTTACTCGCAGAAAGGGCTTTGACAGCGGCTCTAGATGATAACGCACTTTTTGTTGTGACAAGCATGCGCCTGAGATGTCGTCTATTGGAAGAACAAAACGTGGTTTTTCAGAAAATGTGTATTTTTCTCCCAAAATTGAATGCACACTCTAAAAATTAAGCAGTAGAATCGGCTGTGCTGTTATTGTCAGAGCGCCACCTGACAAAATGACGCTCAAATATGAGGACCAGCATCTCAGCACAGCCTATGATAAGCAATCCTGCAAGACAGGAGGATGCCACAATAGGTTGCATACCCCCCCCCCTCACCTACCAATAACAGAAGAAGCTGTCATTGCGAGGCTTTCACCCTCTGTTGGCATCTAGGATGCAGCCGCAGTACCCGCCCCATCAGCCAGGAAAAGAAACATTGTCTGATAGGCATAAGCTCCACTGTGGTTCACCTTCTCCACCACTACTAATGGCAAAAGCAGCATCCAGTGCAGACCCCTCCACCCCCACAGACCAACAGCAACAAAAATGAGAAGGGCTGGAGTGGCTTCTTTGCAGGGCAAAGAATGTGAATGGCATGGACTGGTTTTGGGTGCCAAATGGCTGCCAGCTAACTAAGGAGTGAAGCATCAGTTGCCCCCCTCCCTTTCACCCTCCACTCAGAGAGTTAACAAGCTGCCCTTTCTAAAGGAGGAGGAGGAGGAGGAACTGAGCTTCGGTGCCTAAGTGATCCTGAATGACGAGGAAGGGTTTGGGGTAAGAGAGAAAGAAGTTGAAAAGATGAAGAAGAACAAGGAGTGTTGGTAAGAAATGAATGAGAGACTGATATGGAGAAGAAGGGCTCGGAGGAAGCAGAAGGAGAGATGGAGAGGAACATGATAAAGGAGGATTTGAAGGATAGATGGGGAAGGGAGCACAGCAGGGTAAACATGGAGAGAAGGAAGACTGAAATGTAGGGGGAGGAGATTGCCTGGCACCATGTAAGACACACAGGGCCAATGGAAGCACTTTTGGGGTTGGCATGGCAATGACCCCCTGGCCCCTTTTTCCCACCCGCATGGGCCCAGAAGAGGACGTCATGTCGTTAGGCCTGTGCGGGTAGAAAGAAGAGAAGGTCACCTCTGAGGCAGAAGCAGCCTGTGCACAGAAGAAGCAGCAGGCAGAGCAGCATCAGTCCCAGGCGGTTAGAAGAAAGAGGAGAGGAGGAGTCCCCCTCTGCCACTCGGGCTGAAGAAGGAGTTTACTGCAACTTGTGCCCAGAAGGGGAGGAGCGTGAGTGAGCGTGAGTGTGTGTAAGAGAATAAAGCTGTTTGTGCGTAATACCTCCACCTTCCCGCTCAGGGTAACTGGAAATCAAAAGTTCCCAGGCAAGGAGAGCAAGGGGATTTTGTTTTATTGGGTATTTGATATGGCTACTGTTTTGAAAATTTTATATAAAGTGTTAATTACTGGATATTATTCTATTGTTAGCTGTTTTGAAATATTTATTCTTTTTATTACTATGTTTTCATTATTACTGATTTATAATTCTTGATTTTATTGTTCAATGTTTTATGAGGAATGGTAATATTTCTGTTTTTTTATTTTTACACTACATACAGAGTCTGGCTTGTTGTGGTTTCTAGTTCAGGTTTTGTCTGTATGTTTATATTTATAATTTATGGTCACTTTATTCTGTATTTGAGGGTCTGCTGTGTTCTGCTCATGTGACCGAGGTGTCTAACAGCATGTAGTTTCTGCGTAGAGATCCATAGCCACCTGACTTGTTCTGTTTTCCTGATAGGTATATTGTTGTTTCAGAGCCTGGTGTAATATTTGCAGTGATGATGTTTTAAAAGTACTGTTATTGTTTGCGTGCTGGCAGTTAGTACTGTTTTGGTACTGGAGTTTACTATAACTATAATTCAGTTTACTTATAGCTTTCTGAGGGCCAAGCCATCACTTTTTTTTTTTTTTTTATATTTTTATTGGCAGAACACACAATCTTAACAGGAAAGTCATATTAACCAAATATCAACAATGCAATACAGTAGACAGACTGCCAACAACAGTTTATCCCCTTTTTTGTTCCCTCCCCCATCCCCACCCATTACCCCCCCTTATAACATCTCACATCAGGGTTTTCCTCTTCGTGTCACACCATATAACAGCTAGAAGAAATAAAATGTACAGACAATATGGATAAAGGAAGTTTCCCTATCTTAATGTCCAGAATCATCCCTTACTGTCGAGACTCATCCATCCGTCACCACAGCTGCCAATCCGCAAAGCCAAGAGCGAGTGCCTCAAAAGTCTTTTATACCAACGTAGGAATGGTTCCCAGAGTCTAATGTGAGATGACATTTTGTCAGTCTGCCCAGCATGCAGATAATACCAATAGTGCACCGACCATAGTCTTTTTATAACAGAATCCGCTGTGGGGGGGAAGCTCCATCCGCCAGTGTGAAGCCAGCTCCTGTCGAGCAGCACAAAGTATATGGTTTATCAAATTCCTAATTCGAGACGGCCACTCTGTGGGGTAAGCTGATAATAGGTATATTTCAGGGAGAAAAGGTACATCCTCTCCCAGCATCTGCAAGATGATAGATGCAACCCATTTCCAAAATGGTACCACCTTAGGACAAGTCCACCAAATATGTATAAAGGAACCCTCCATCGAACAATTCCGCCAGCAGACAGCTGTTCTGCTCGAGTACATTTTGCTTAATTTAAGTGGAGTAAGGTACCAGCGATAGAGCAACTTGTAGTTCGTTTCCACTGTTGAAGCGGCTATAGAGCTTTTGGCAATATTCAAATAACACTGTTTCCATTGCTTAGCAGTCCACGAGTAGCCCCAATCCCATTCCCATTGTGTCTGATAAGGACTAGGATCAGAAGAATGTTGTCCCAGCCATGTGTATAGCTTCGAAATCACCCTTTTAGGCGTACCTGAATTAAAGCACATATCCTCGAATTCTGTCTTCGGGCAACTGACATGGTCCTTCAAATACGCATCTTGTGCACAGTGTTGAAGTTGAAGATAATGGAAGTATTCCGCATCAGGAATCGGGAACTGTCGTTGCAGATCAGCAAAGGAAAGCATATTCATATTATCTATTAATTGACCATAGCACCATACGCCCCACTTATTCCATTTGCTAAAAACACATCCCACATCGGAGACTAGACGGCCCGCATCATAAATACCCAGAGGTAACAATGGAGACACCTGTTTATGGCCAGAGAGTACCAACAGCCCTTTATTCCATAACTTGAGAGTCATGTTGGTAAAGGGATTAGTAATCCCCCTCGCAGCACCCTTCGTGTGCATACCCCAGACTAAATTATATAAACTTTCCCCATTGAGTCCCATCTGTTCGATACTTATCCACTGCTTAGTATGTTGGCGGGCCGTCCACTCCGGTATTACCCGAAGCTGCGCCGCATAATAGTATTTTAAAAAATTTGGAACTGCCAATCCCCCGCATTCTTTGGGACGATGAAGAGTTGTCCTTGCAATGCGGGGAGGCCGTTTTCGCCAAATAAAGTGAAACATCTTGGTATGTAAGGATTTCAAGAACTTAGTAGGTATTTCTATAGGTAGCATCTGAAACAAGTATAACCACCTTGGGAGCACAGTCATTTTAATGACTGCCACCCTTCCCAGCCAGGAGAGCCAGTACGAGTCCAGATCTCTAGGTCTTTTGCAGTTTTAGCCAGCAAGAGTACATAGTTATAAGCAAATAGTTGCCTCCAGTTTGCTCCTAACTGTATGCCCAAATACTTAATACACGAAGAAGTCCATTTAAACGGAAAATGAGCTTTGATATTGGATGCCTGGTCGGTCGTCAGAGAGACATTTAATATTTCCGTTTTAGTCATATTAACCTTAAACCCTGATATAGCACTAAATTTATCCTGCTCTTTGACCAGTATGGGTAAGGTGAGCTGTGGATAAGCTATGGAAACAAGAATATCGTCAGCGAATAATGATATCTTGTATTTGGTATTTCCAACTGTAATCCCTTTAATGTCCTCATTTTGACGAACCGATGATGCCAGGGGCTCCATAAAGAGGGCAAACAGGAGAGGAGAAAGGGGACAACCCTGCCGCGTTCCTCTCCCCAGCTCGAATATCGGGGAATAGGATCCATTCACCTTAATACAAGCTTTGGGAGAGGAGTACATTGCGGATAACCAGGTTCTAAAATTTTTCCCAAGGCCTACTTGTTAAGTACTTAAAACAGAAAACCCAATGAACCCTATCGAAGGCCTTTTCCGCATCCACTGCCATTAACACCGTTGGGACCTGGCGACTCTGGAAGAACCACATTAAATTGGTGATTTTGCGCAGGTTATCCCCTGCCTACCAGGAATAAATCCTGATTGATCGTTATGTACCAATAGAGGTAGGACCTTATTGAGTCTACTGGCCAGAATTTTCGCTAAGATTTTTAAATCTAAATTCAACAGGGATATTGGTCTATAAGACCCACAGAGATATTTATCTTTCCCTGGTTTTGGTAAAATAGTGATCCCTGCCAAATCCATTGACAATGGTAGTGTTGGTTCTATTAATGTTATTATATACCTTTTGTAGGTAAGGTATTAATAGATCCCCAAACGTTTTGTAGAATAGACCAGAAAATCCGTCTAACCCTGGTGCTTTATGTGGTTTGAGGGTGGAGATGGCCTGAAAAATCTCACCTTGCGAAATAGGCCCGTCCAATTTATTTGACTGCTCCTCCGTCAAGGAGGGTAACTGGACTTCCGCTAAGTACTGTTCTATGTCCCGATCGGCAATTGGGAACTCATTCATATATAATTCCCGGTAAAATTGTGCAAACCGCTGCCTGATATTCTTATTATCCATTAGAAATTGTCCCTGTTGGTCCTTAATTCGTAGAATTTGACTCTGAGAAATCTGTTTTAGTTGTCTAGCTAGTAGTTTGCCTGGTCTATTACTTTCCTTAAAATATGTACCCCTAGATTTATCCAATTTATGGCTAATTTCTCCCTCTAAAATCACTCTGAGTTCATTCCTTTTTCTGTCTAGTATACGGAGTGTCCTCCCTCCCCCTCTAGTTTTATGTTGGTGTTCTAGCTGTTGAATATCTCTAAGTAGCTCCCTACGGGTTTGTTCTGATTGTTGTTTCCTGGCAGTCGCTTTAGCAATCAACTTTCCGCGAATTACTGCTTTAAAACAATCCCATACTACTCCTGGGGCTACCGCACCATTATCATTAATGGTGAAATATTCTTTAATGTCCTCCCTCAGAGCGTCACATAATTGATTATCAGAAAGCAGGGCATTATTCATAGAAACATAGACATGACGGCAGAAGAAGACCAAATGGCCCATCCAGTCTGCCCAGCAAGTTTCACACTTTCTTTTTTTTTCATACTTATCTGTTTCTCTTGGCTGTTAGTAACCTTTTGGTTCTATTACCCTTCCACCCCCACCATTAATGTAGAGAGCAGTGTTGGAGCTGCATCTAAATGAAATATCTAGCTTAATTAGTTAGGGGTAGTAACAGCCGCAATAAGCAAGCTACACCCATGCTTATTTGTTTACCCAGACTATGTAATTCAATCCTTGTTGGTTGTCTATATATAGATCCACTTTTCTTCATTCTCCCTGCCATTGAAGCAGAGAGCTATGCTGGAAATGCTTGAAGTGTCAGACTTTCTCCCCTGCCGTTGAAGCAGAGAGCTATGCTGGAAATGCTTGAAGACTTTCTTCCCTGCCATTGAAGCAGAGAGCTATGCTGGAAATGCTTGAAGACTTTCTCCCCTGCTGTCGAAGCAGAGAGCTATGCTGGATATGCTTGAAGTGTCAGACTTTCTTCCCTGCCGTCGAAGCAGAGAGCTATGCTGGATATGCTTGAAGTGTCAGACTTTCTCCCCTGCCGTCGAAGCAGAGAGCTATGCTGGATATGCATTGAAAGTGAAGTATCAGGCTTATTTGATTTGGGGTAGTAACTGCCATAAAAAGCAAGCTACTCCCTGCTTTTTTGTGAATGCAAATCTTTTTTTTTTTTTTCCCCCACATTCAACCTCCAATATTTAGTCCCAGGATCATCCTTCTGCAAAGAGAAGGATCCCAAAATTGGTGAATGATCCAACCATGTTATAGGACCTATTTGCATATCCTTACATCCCACACACCATAGTTTATCACCCAGCCACATATCAATGCGGGAATAGCTATCATGAACCCGGGAATGAAAAGTGAAGTCCTTACTCTGTGGGTTTTTAAGTCGCCATAAATCGTAAACTCCCCATGCACCCATAAGTGCTTTCAACCGTTGTCTATGAACCTTAGGTCCTCCTCCAGGAGGCTTACTATGGTCAAGCCATCACTTTTTAATAGGCCTAAAGCCATATGGGTTTCAAGAGTCTTTTTTTACTTTTTTGCAGGGTTTTCTGGTTGGCACGACAGCAGTGCACAAAAATATGATATACATGTTCTAAGTGATATTTTTACTTCAGAAGACTGTTCTTTGAATGTCTGTTTCTTTGTAAAATCTATTATAAATGCCTCATTTTTAACCTCGTGTGAAAAGGGCTGGAGGGAAGGAGGCATAAGGCTGTAAGGTTTGCCTAGGGTGCTTGATACTCTTGCACCAACCCTGAAGACACAGGTCAAGCAATAGGGTGGAAAGTGGTGAAGTAGTGGAATCCTGAGAGGTGTTGGAAACAGAATCAGTCTGAGAAGTGGGAAGGGGTGACAGAGAGAGTCATAGGAACTGGCGAGGTGCAGAAAGGCCCGAGATGGCAGCCAGAGATGTGGGGAGGAACATAAACCCTTTCCACAAATTTTTATACTTTTTCACTTGCCTGTAAACTAATAGCTAACTTTCTGGTGCTGTGTGGATGCAATGTTAGCCCACTTACTCTGGTGTTAGACACATGATTGAGGTTTTTAAAAAAAACAAAACAAAAATACAGAACACAAAACCTTGCAGAAAAAAAAATCATAATTTTCAAACAGATTTAACATACTGTGAAGGTTCTCTACTTCCAGTAGGGCCCCACAAGCCAAAAAATGCAGTTTGCGCAGGTAACTTTTTTGTAAAATGGGGATTTATTTACGGAGATGTTTATCAACAAAAGATCAAAACATCACTGCCGACTAAACAAACAAAAACTTCCCACTTTGTCAAATTCTTATTTTTTTTTAACTTTTTTATTGAATTTTTATGCAAAAGATACATAACAATAAGCATAGTGTTATAATAGAAATTACAATTACAGCAAGCACATATGAAACATAATTGAATTGCATTAAGTTGCAATATTTTCCCCTCCCCTTCCCCTCCCTCCCAGGGTAAGAAGCGCATGTAAACATCACAGATGAGTCGTCCATCAACAACCGCGTAGTCCAATAAGAGTACCTTTGGATGCCAAGTAAACATTGGTACATATCTAGATGCATCATCTCAGTGTGCATAGAGACAATAAGGGCTTTATCGTTGCTGATAAAAAGCGGAAAATGGCTAGAGGCCCATTCGAAGTGAGGCCATGTATGATGATCTGTCGTTACCTTTATTCGCTCCCTAAAAGTATCATGGGGAGATTAACTCTTGCATTACTAGGCTTGTGAAAGATTTCTGTCAGGGAATACTTTCCATATTTTGTGAAAAGCAGCCAGCTGATTCTTTTTAGCCACTGTCAGATAGGCTAACAGACAGTGTCTACTCAACCTGGCCAGCACATCTGACAGGGGAGGCTTTGTCTTAGATTTCCAGTGCTGTGTAATCACTAGACATGCGGCAGTCAAGAAATGATGACAAAACTTATGCTGTGGACCATCTAACTCCTTCACCGGAACCGATAGAATATTGATAGGGTCCCATGTGAATTGTGTATGCAATAGATTACATAGCCAGTCCTGAATAATCTGCCAAAATGACTGGATCTTGGGACACTCCCACCATATATGCCAGTAAGAGCCTACATTGCCGCATCCCCTCTAGCACAGCGGGGAAACCATTGGGTACAGTTTATTTAATCTGTCTGGCATAAGATGCCACCTGTACAACATTTTATATCCATTTTCTTGTAGACTAGTGGAGATGGAGCCCTTGCCTAATCTCTGATAAATGTTTTCCCATTCTTGTTTAGTGAGGGTACGGCCTAGGTCAGTCTCCCATTTAATTCTATGCAAAAGACCATAAGAAATTGCCATGCTGAGTCAGACCAAGGGTCCATCAAGCCCAGCATCCTGTTTCCAAAAGAAGCCAAACCAGGCCACAAGAACCTGGCAATTACCCAAACACTAAGAAGATCCCATGCTACTGATGCAATTAATAGCAGTGGCTATTCCCTAACTACACTTGATTAATAGCCGTTAATGGACTTCTCTAAGAACTTATCCAAACCTTTTTTGAACCCAGCTACACTAACTGCACTAACCACATCCTCTGGCAACAAATTCCAGAGCTTTATTGTGCACTGAGTGAAAAATAATTTTCTCCGATTAGTCTTAAATGTGCTACTTGCTAACTTCTTGGAATGCCTCCTATTTATTTATTTATTTTGGACTTTTATATACAGACATTCATGTAGAAAATTTACATATCATATCAGTTTACAGTGAAAACACAAAAGTGGCAAATAGCATTACATAGAATAGGGTTACATGGAACTGGGAATAAGGGATCAAGAACAAAGGTAAATAATGACAACTGAAAAAGTGTGAGCCACGTGAGGAATGGAATGACTTAAACAATATCAAATCAAGAGAAAAACATATGATAATATAGACGCAATGATAAAAACCTATAAGATAAATAGTAAGATCAAATTATATACTAAAGCAATGAGAATAAATATACGATGATAAGGCATTAAGGAAGTCAGAAAGTATGTTCAGTCTAGACCAAGCCAGATGGCAGAGTCCATTCCGGGCGAGAATGGAGCACGAATGACCTAGAAGAGAGGGAGCACGTACTTCCTTGTGAATGTGAAGCCGTATCAATTAGTGTTCCGGGATGGATCTTCCTGATTTCCGGGGGGATCATCTGGATGAGGAAAGGCTTGTTTGAAAAGCCAAGTTTTAAGTTTTATTTTCTATTAAGTTCCTAGTCCTTCTATTATTCGAAAGTGTAAATAACCGATTCACATCTACTCGTACAAGACCTCTCATGATCTTAAAGACCTCTATCATATCCCCCCTCAGCCATCTCTTCTCTAAGCTGAACAGCTCTAACCTCTTCAGCCTTTCCTCATAGGGGAACTGTTCCATCCCCTTTATCATTTTGGTTGCCCTTCTCTGTACCTTCTCCATCGCAACTATATCTTTTTTGAGATGCGGGGACCAGAATTAAGAACATAAGAAAATGCCATACTGGGTCAGACCAAGGGTCCATCAAGCCCAGCATCCTGTTTCCAACAGTGGCCAATCCAGGCCATAAGAACCTGGCAAATACCCAAAAACTAAGTCTATTCCATGTTACCATTGCTAATGGCAGTGGCTATTCTCTAAGTGAACTTAATAGCAGGTAATGGACTTCTCCTCCAAGAACTTATCCAATCCTTTTTTAAACACAGCTATACTAACTGCACTAACCACATCCTCTGGCAACAAATTCCAGAGATTAATTGTGCGTTGCGTGAAAAAGAACTTTCTCCGATTAGTTTTAAATGTGCCCCATGCTAACTTCATGGAGTGCCCCCTAGTCTTTCTACTATCCGAAAGAGTAAATAACCGATTCACATCTACCCGTTCTAGACCTCTCATGATTTTAAACATCTCTATCATATCCCCCCTCAGCCATCTCTTCTCCAAGCTGAAAAGTCCTAACCTCTTTAGTCTTTCCTCATAGGGGAGTTGTTCCATTCCCCTTATCATTTTGGTCGCCCTTCTCTGTACCTTCTCCATCGCAATTATATCTTTTTGAGATGCGGCGACCAGAATTGTACACAGTATTCAAGGTGCGGTCTCACCATGGAGCGATACAGAGGCATTATGACATTTTCCGTTTTATTCACCATTCCCTTTCTAATAATTCCCAACATTCTGTTTGCTTTTTTGACTGCCGCAGCACACTGAACCGACGATTTCAATGTGTTATCCACTATGACGCCTAGATCTCTTTCTTGGGTTGTAGCACCTAATATGGAACCCAACATTGTGTAATTATAGCATGGGTTATTTTTCCCTATATGCATCACCTTGCACTTATCCACATTAAATTTCATCTGCCATTTGGATGCCCAATTTTCCAGTCTCACAAGGTCCTTCCTGCAATTTATCACAATCTGCTTGTGATTTAACTACTCTGAACAATTTTGTATCATCTGCAAATTTGATTATCTCACTCATCGTATTTCTTTCCAGATCATTTATAAATATATTGAAAAGTAAGGGTCCCAATACAGATCCCTGAGGCACTCCACTGTCCACTCCCTTCCACTGAGAAAATTGTCCATTTAATCCTACTCTCTGTTTCCTGTCTTTTAGCCAGTTTGCAATCCACGAAAGGATTTTTACTTTTCCTAGAAGCCTCTCATGAGGAACTTTGTCAAACGCCTTCTGAAAATCCAAGTATACTATATCTACCGGTTCACCTTTATCCACATGTTTATTAACTCCTTCAAAAAGTGAAGCAGATTTGTGAGGTAAGACTTGCCTTGGGTAAAAGCCATGCTGACTTTGTTCCATTAAACAATGTCTTTCAATATGTTTGTTTAGAACACCCTTTCCACTATTTTTCCTGGCACTGAAGTCAGGCTAACCGGTCTGTAGTTTCCCGGATCGCCCCTGGAGCCCTTTTTAAATATTAGGGTTACATTTGCTATCCTCCAGTCTTCAGGTACAATGGATTGATTTTAATGATAAGTTACAAATTATTACTAATAGGTCTGAAATTTCATTTTTAGTTCCTTCAGAACTCTGGGGTGTATACCATCCGGTCCAGGTGATTTACTACTCTTCAGTTTGTCATCAGGCCTACCACATCTTCTAGGTTCACCGTGATTTGATTCAGTCCATCTGAATCATTACCCATGAAAACCTTCTCCATTACGGGTACCTCCCCAACATCCTCTTCAGTAAACACCGAAGCAAAGAAATCATTTAATCTTTCCGCGATGGCCTTATCTTCTCTAAGTGCCCCTTTAACCCCTCGATCATCTAACAGTCCAACTGACTCCCTCACAGGCTTTCTGCTTCGGATATATTTTAAAAAGTTTTTACTGTGAGTTTTTGCCTCTACAGACAACTTCTTTTCAAATTCTCTCTTAGCCTGTCTTATCAATGTCTTACATTTAACTTGCCAATGTTTATGCTTTATCCTATTTTATTCTGTTGGATCCTTCTTCCAATTTTTGAATGAAGATCTTTTGGCTAAAATAGCTTCTTCCACCTCCCCTTTTAACCATGCCGGTAATCGTTTTGCCTTCTTTCCACCTTTCTTAATGTGTGGAATACATCTGGACTGGGCTTCTGGAATGGTATTTTTTAACAATGACCACGCCTCTTGCACATTTTTTACTTTTGTAGCTGCTCCTTTCAGTTTTTTTCTAATTTTTCTCATTTTATCAAAGTTTCCCTTTTGAAAGTTTAGCACGAGAGCCTTGGATTTGCACACTGTTCCTCTTCCAGTCATTAAATCAAATTTGATCATATTATGATCACTATTGCCAAGCGGCCCCACCACCGTTACCTCTCTCACCAAGTCCTGTGCTCCACTGAGAATTAGATCTAAAATTGCTCCCTCTCTCGTCAGTTCCTGAACCAATTGCTCCATAAAGCTATCATTTATTCCATCCAGGAACGTTATCTCTCTAGCGTGACCCGATGATACATTTACCCAGTCAATATTGGGGTAATTGAAGTCTCCCATTATTACTGCACTACCAATTTGGTTAGCTTCCCTAATTTCTCTTAGCATTTTACTGTCCGTCTCACCATCTTGACCAGGTGGATGGTAGTATACCCCTATCACTATAGTCTTCCCCGACACACAAGGGATTTCTACCCATAAAGATTCAATTTTGTATTTAGTCTCATGCAGGATGTTTATCCTGTTGGACTCTATGCCATCCCGGACATAAAGCGCCACACCTCCTCCCGAGTGCTCCTCTCTGTCATTGCGATATAATTTGTACCCCGGTATAGCACTGTCCCATTGGTTATCCTCTTTCCACCATGTCTCTGAGATGCCAATTAAGTCTGTCATCATTCATTGCTATACATTCTAATTCTCCCATCTTACTTCTTAGACTTCTGGCATTAGCATACAAACATTTCAAAGTTTGTTTTTTGTTTGTATTTTCATTCTGCTTTTTAATTGATAGGGATAAGTTAGAATTTTTTAGCTCAGGTGAGTTTTTAGTTACAGGCACTTGGACTACTTTTCTAATTATTGGAACCTCACTGTCGGGATGCCCTAATTCTATTGCATCATTAGTATCCTTTAAAGATACCTCTCTCCGAACCATGCGCTGCTGAGCGACTGTCAGCTTTCCCCTTTGTTCTAGTTTAAAAGCTGCTCTATCTCCTTTTTAAAGGTTAGCGCCAGCAGTCTGGTTCCACCCTGTTTAAGGTGGAGCCCATCCCTTCGGAAGAGACTCCCCCTTCCCCAAAAGGTTCCCCAGTTCCTAACAAAACTGAATCCCTCTTCCTTGCACCATCGTCTCATCCACTCATTGAGACTCCGGAGCTCTGCCTGCCTCTGGTGACCTGCGCGTGGAACAGGGAGCATTTCAGAGAATGCTACCCTGGAGGTTCTGGATTTAAGCTTTCTACCTAAGAGCCTAAATTTGGCTTCCAGAGCCTCCCTCCCACATTTTCCTATGTCGTTGGTGCCCACATGTACCACGACAGCCGGCTCCTCCCCAGCACTGTCTAAAATCCTATCTAGGTGACGCGTGAGGTCCGCCACCTTCGCACCAGGTAGACATGTTACCAGGCGATCCTCACGCCCACCAGCCACCCAGCTATCTACATTCCTAATAATCGAATCACCAACTATGATGGCCGACCTAACCCTTCCCTCCTGGGCAGTAGGCCTTGGGGAGATATCCTCAGTGCGAAAGGACAATGCATCACCTGGAGAGCAGGTCCTTGCTACATGATCCTTTCCTGCTGCACCTGGTTGGTGCTCTCCCATCATGAGACCTTCTTCCTCCAAGGCAGCACCAGGGCTGCCAGTCTAACTTCAGTTAGTCAGCCTGAGTGACTCACTGCTCTTGATTAACAAATGTTGGTCCCTATTCAAACCCAATCACACTACCTCAACACCTTTCCAAGGTGAGTAACTGAGCTGAACTATTCAACTTTTTTACTTAGGTATACACTGTTCCTAGCTTATTTCTAGCTTCTGGCTACTTTTTTTTTTTTGGGGGGGGGGGGGTTTCCAATACCAACACTCAGTTAATATTAAATACAAACACTCAGTTCTTTAAAAGTCTGGAGAACACTCAGTTCTGCAGACTTTTAAAAATAAACACACTACCTACTGCTATCTTATTGACTGACTAAAAATACAAACAGTCTAACTTGTTTATTCACTGCCTTTCTGACTATTAAAGGCACAAACACACTAAATAATATTCCCAAATAGTTAACTTTGCCCCTATACTTTTAAAAAAGACAATGTCTCAAGCAAAAACTTACTGATTCCGTTCAGCCACCAGCAAGGTGATCCTCTTCTCTCAGTGTTCCCCCTGGAATGTCAATTGTACACAGTATTCAAGGTGTGGTCTCACCATGGAGCGATACAGAGGCATTATGACATTTTCCGTTTTATTCGCCATTCCCTTCCTAATAATTCCTAACATTCTGTTCGCTTTTTTGACTGCTGCAGCACATTGAGCCGACGATTTTTAAAGTATTATCCACTATGATGCCTAGATCTTTTTCCTGGGTGGTAGCTCCTAATATGGAACCTAACATCGTGTAACTACAGCAAGGGTTATTTTTCCCTATATGCAACACCTTGCACTTGTCCACATTAAATTTCATCTGCCATTTGGATGCCCAATCTTCCAGTCTTGCAAGGTCCTCTTGTAATGTATCACAATCCACTTGTGATTTTACTCTAAATAATTTTGTATCATCCGCAAATTTGATAACCTCACTTGTCGTATTCCTTTCCAGATCATTTATATATATATATATATATATATATATATTGAAAAGCACCAGTCCAAGTACAAATCCCTGAGGCACTCCACTGTTTACCCTTTTCCACTGAGAAAATTGATATGTTCCCCTGAGTTATTGAGTAATCCATATATTTTAGCTATCCCTTTGCTGTGGAAATCAGCTTTAATACAGAGATTTTCAAATAGTGACTTGTTGCCTCGTAATTTATTTTTTTTTTATTTATTTTTGGTTTTTATATACCGGAAGTTCCTGTATACAATACATATCACTCCGATTCACATTTAACAGAGATAACTATCGCCAGGGAGGCGGTTTACATGGAACATATCGAATATAGTGAACGGATAATCTATAATCTATAATAAAGTACAATCTATTATGAAATAACTAGGATCAACTTAGAACACAACTTGGAACATATAACTGAAGCAATAAAAGCAATATAGACATTACATTGTTGCTGTAAGACAAGGGTGGTTGTTGTTCTTCTTGCTATTAGCTCTCTGGGAAAGCTTGACGGAAGAGCCAAGTCTTGAGTTTCACTTTAAAAGTAGTATGGCACGGCTCAAGGCGGAGGTCCGGTGGTAGGGAGTTCCAGAGAGACGGGCCCGCTGTGGATAGAGCGCGTTTCCTCAGGGTAGATTTTGCAGGTTGGGTGATCATTCTGTTCTGGTATGCCCATCTGGTTGGTTTTTTAGAAGAGTGTAGTAGAAGCTGGAAGGTTAAGTTGAGTGGAGAGATGTTATGTATGGCCTTATGAATCACCATGCAGGTTTTGAACTGAATCCTGTATTTGATGGGAAGCCAATGGAGATGCTGGAGGATCGGGGTGATATGGTCCCTTTTTTTGGCATTGGTAAGGATCCTTGCAGTGGCATTCAGTACCATCTGGAGTGGTTTGGTGGTGTATGCGGGAAGGCCCTGCAGGAGTGAATTGCAGTAATCTAATTTGGGGAGAATGATGGCTTGGAGTACTGTGCGGAAATCCCTATAGAGTAGAAGGGGCTTTAGTTTCTTTAGCACTTGTAATTTAAAGAAGCATTCTTTTGTAGTGTTATTTATGAATTTATTGAGGCTGAGTCTGTTGTCTAGTAGTACTCCCAGATCTCTGACTTGAGGAGCGGTGGCATATCCTGAGGTGTCTGGAGAGTTGCTGGATGTTGGCGGGGCAGATTGATCCGGTGCGATTATAAGGATTTCCGTTTTGTTGGTGTTTAGTATCAGGTTGAGGCTGGATAGAAGATCGTTGATGGATGAGAGGCATTTTTTCCAGATGGCCATGGTTTTGTGTATGGTCTCAGTGATAGGGATGAGAATTTGTATGTCATCCGCGTATAAGAAATGGGTGAGCTTGAGGTTAGTAAGTAGATGACAGAGTGGGAGAAGGTAAATGTTGAAGAGGGTGGGGAAGAGAGATGATCCTTGAGGTACCCCCATCTTGGCTTGGATGGGGTGAGATTCCTTGTTGTTTATCTTAACTTTGTATGTTCTGTTCTCTAGGAAGGACTTAAACCAGTTGAAAGCTGCTCCTGTGATGCCGATATCTGTTAGTCGTTGTAGTAGGCTAGAGTGGTTCACGGTGTCGAACGCTGAGGAAAGATCCAGAAGCGCGAGGAGACAAGGTTGGCCTTTTTCAATATTGAAGATAATGGTGTCCGTTAGTGTGGCTAATAAAGATTCGGTGCTCTTTTTCTTCCGGAATCCATATTGGTTAGTGGTGAGGATGTTGTTGTCGTCAAGGAATTCAGAAAGTTGTCTGTTGACAATTTTCTCCATAATTTTAGTTAGCATAGTGAGGTTAGCTATAGGTCTGTAGTTAGCCGGATCTGTAGTGGGAAGGTTAGGTTTTTTGAGAAGAGGTTTGAGCGATGCTAACTTGAGCTGGTCAGGAACTTGGCCTTGGGTGAGGGAGCAGTTAATGATATCAGCAACTGGCTTGGCAATGATGTCATGTATTGAACTCAGCAGGTTTGATGGTATATGGTCTAAGGGGTGAGAGGACGGTTTTATCTTCTTAAAGATATTCGCTATTTCTAAGGTGGACGTGGGTTCAAGAGTTTCGAGCGTTGCTGTGTATGTGTTGGGTTTAAGAGCGGTTGCTGTAGCTGATTGCGGGCTGTGGTTGCTTGCGTGGTTTGTGTGCGGCGTTGGCCCTTTGAGGGGGGCTACGAGTGCGGTGATTTTGTTGTCGAAATAGTCGGCAAGTTCACTGGCTTTTTTTAGAGCTTGGTCATCTGGGATGTTTGGTCCGGGAGGTTTAGTGAGGGCAGAGACATAAGAGAACAGGGCTCTTGAATCAAATGAGAAGTGGTGTATCTTTTTGGAGAAGAATTCTCTTTTTGTTTTGTTGATTTCGTTTCTGTAGGTGTTGAGGCATGATTTGTAGTTGAGGAGGGTTGTTGTAGATGGGCTTTTACGCCATTGGTTTTCCTTGCTTCTAAGCTCGTGTTTACGAGACTTCAGCTCTGTGGTGAACCAAGGTTTCCTGTTGTCTTTGTCCGGGTTGATAGACTTTGTTGTCATGGGACACACTTGATCTGCAACCTTGTTGGTGATGTTGATCCATGATGAGGTTGCTGAATTGGCGTCGGTGAGGTCCAGATTCATTAGTTCATTGGCTAGGTGTTTGCTTAGGTGATCTCCTGAGCACTGTTTCCTGACTGAGATGGTGATTGTTTGAGTTGTTTGGGGAAGAGGCTTCAGGATCTTTAACACTGAGGAAATGACTCGGTGGTCAGTCCAAGGAACCGCAAGGCAGGTTGGGGTGGAGTGGGATGAAAGACCTTAGTTTATAAAGATCAGGTCTAACGTATGACCTGCTTTGTGGGTAGGTTCTGTCACAATTTGTTTGAAACCCATATGGTTGAGGGAGGAGAGAAGAGTTTTGCAGTTGGAGGACTGAGGTTGGACATCCACGTGGAGGTTGAAGTCTCCCATCAAGATGGCCGGTTTTCCTGAATTTAAGTGTTTTGCTGTTAGCTCTATGATTGGGGAAGGGTCTGATTCCAAAAGACCCGGTGGAGCGTAGATTAGCACGATCGTCAGATGTTTAGAGTTGAATAAAGCAAATTCCATATTTGCTATAGTATTGGATGTCTGCAATGTCAGACCTAGCGACTTTTTGGTTGCTAAGAGGAGGCCTCCTCCTCTTTTTTTGCGTCTGGGTATGGACAGTATGTCGTAGGTCTGGATAGGAAGCTGGTTGATTAGGGTTGTGTCGGTTGGTTTTGACCAGGTTTCTGTGATGGCACAGATATCTGGTTTAGAGTCGGAAAGGAAGTTTTCTTTGATATGGATTGCGCGTTAAACAGCGTGATTGAGAACAGAGCCAGGCCAAGGCATTGGGTGATGGGTGTCAGCATGATGGGCCTGAGTCTCTGTTGGCGGTTGTGGTGGAGTGGTGTGGTGGGGATCTTAGGTGCTCTCCACCTTTGGTTGTGGATGATGGGGATGGTTAGGGAGTGCATGATGGGAAAAAGGAGCGGGTGTGTAGCCAGTAGAAAGTATCCCGTAGGCAGGGGGGAATTCTAGGCTAGTGGTGTCCTGATGCGGGAGGACTTCTCGGTATGGGTCTTACACTGAGGTCACGTCAGTCAACAACGGAGTTAGGCCCGATGAGAGGGCTCAGCCTTCTAAAAGCGGTCGCTGCTGTGATGGGCTGCTATGATGGGCGATGCTGGAGCCGGGAAGGACAAAATTTAAAATATGTACCTCCAACCAGGGGAGGGCTGAGTTGCTGGGTAATTGCTGGGAGGTGCAAATTATGCACCTCCCAGCAATTACCCAGCTGAGTAATTGCTGGGAGGTGCATAATTTGGTAACAATGTCTGATCTGGGCATAAGCCAAAAAATCAGCTGCTCCCAGCTCATATTTTTGAGTCAAGTGTGATAGACTGATCAAGGAAGCCTCCTGGAACAAGTGTCCTATGGTGCAAATGCCAAGTGCTAAATGATCTTGATTGATAGCCCATCTCAAACTCTTCATTACGAAAAAGATGGGACTGGTAGTAATAATTGTAGTCCCCCACAAGTTTCTTTTTTCATCTACTCCATATTTTAAGAGTAGTCTGAAAAGACCATGGAATAGAAAATATGGGGCACCATGTATATCTTGGTTGCCAAGGAATCGCCTCAATAGACATATTTCCCATCATTATCTGTTCCACCTTAGCCCATTGTTTTGAGGTTTATCTACGATGTACATCCAGCACTGCCCTTAGCTGAGAGGCTGCATAATACAATTGCAAATTGGGAACTCCCAGCCCCCCCCTTGTGCTTTAGGTAGAGAGTACATCTAGCCACCCTTGGGGGACGTCTTCGCCAAATGAAGTAAAAAATTTTCTTTTGCAAACAACGCAAAAGTGCAGTTGAAAGATAAGTCTGGAGCGTGAAAAACAAATAGATAGCAAGGCAGGACATTCATTTTTATGATGGCCATTCGGCCGAACCAAGTATGCGGTCCTTTGTGCCATGTGTCCAAATCTTTATCTACCACTTTTATCAGAGGAACATAATTAAGAGCATAGTCTCCAAAGAGGGATGAATGTAAACCCCTAAATATTTCAATGCTTTCTTAGCCCACGGGAAGGGAAAAAGCTGCAAGATTTCAATAATGTCAGGTTGAGACAAGGTAATATTCATTAATTCGGATTTTTCAAAATTAACCTTAAATCCGGACACTTTGCTGAAAGACTTTAATTCTTGCTCCCCACCTATCAACGACCTCCTTGGTGTTGAGTTCGTGGACCCTTGGGCCGGCTAGGAATGATGAAAGCGCACCGTAAGAAGGCCCACAGCGGAGATCATAGCCGGGAGGCGGATCAAGTCAGGAGACCCACCAAATCTTCACCACTGGAAGCCTGAGATCCTCCTGGGAGGAGCCCTTGAGGATCCAAGCCACTTGGACATGTGCGGGCTCCAGAAGATGAGTATTTGAAGAGTTGTCCTGAAGTTGCGAAGCGGACGAATGGTTGGAGCCAGGAAACTAACAGGAACTTCACCACTGGAAGCCCAAGGTCCCACCAGGAGGAGCCCATGAGGACCTGAGCCGCTTGGATTTAGGCAAGGTCTCCTGGACAGAGTGAACGCGGAGCAGTCTGGATCAAGACAGGCAGCAGACAAGCAAGACGTGGAACAAGCCAGGAGTCAGGGCAGGTGGCAGACAGCAGAGACCGAAGATGAACCAGGGGTCGAGACAGGCAGCCAGCAGGATACCAGAGGACAAGCCGAAGTCAGGAGCCAGGAACAGGAGCAAACAAGGATGGGCTGCAGCAGGAACAAGGCTGGAGCAGGGCCCAGGGAAATGCAGGATCAAGAATGAAAACAGCAACTACTAACCTCTAAGAGGGAACCTCGTTGCAAGGCAAAGTGTAAGCTTGGCTGCAGGGTTTAAATCCCTGCTGGCATCTGATGTGCTCCCTGGGGGCAGAGCCATGTTTCCTGCGCAGGTCCCTTTAAACTTGAAGCCCCTGCGCGCACGTGCCTAGAGGGGCGGGGCCCGCCAGAGAACGTCGGTGGCGCCTCCCTCGCAGAGAGAACACCACGAGCAGGAGCCAGCCAGGCCTGAACAGGCCTCAAAGACTGTTCTGAGCGGCTCAGAGGTAGGACGGGGGACCGGACAGGGGACCCGGAGCACGGCCTGGGATCATAACAGTACCCATCCCCTTACGCCCCCTTCCTAGGGGTCTTTGCATTTGCAGGATGGTCCAAGTGGAACTGGCTAAGAAAGGTCTTATCTAGAATGTTGGAGGCCGGTTCCCAAGTATTCTCCTCGGGACCATACCCTTCCCAGGAGAGAATGTACTCCCATCTTCTATGATACTTGATCCTTTACTTGATAGATGATGTCCTGTTCAGCTGCTGGTTTGGTGGGTTCGGGAGGCTTGACGTGGAAGACTGACAAGACCAAAGGCTTGAATAAGGATACATGGAAGACGTTATGAATCTTTAGTGTGGACAGAAGATGTAGACGGTATGAAACAGTGCCTACTCGCTCCGTTACGGCAAACGGGCCGATGTACCTAGGGGCCAGGCGCTTGGAGGGAATCCGCAATTGAATGGTCTTGGTGCTCAACCACACCTTATTTCCAGGGAGAAATACAGGAGCAGGGCATCGCAGTCTGTCTGCATGTTTCTTTGCAGTAGCAGCAGTCTGTCATAACTTCTGAGTGGATCCCCAAAGATGGCGTGACTGTCAGGCTGTTAGCTGCGCCACCGGAGACGGTACAGTCAGAGGCAGAGATGGCTTGAGTTGTTTCCCGTATGATGGTATGACAGACTGGTGGCTGAATGGCGATGGTGGTTATACGAGAATTCGTCCAAGGGCAGTAAGGTCACCCAGTCGTCTTGTTTGTCTCCTACAAAAGCTCAGAGAAATGCTTTCAGGGTTCGATTAGTGCATTCCGCTTGGCTGTTGCCTTGTAGGTGAAAAGCCGTAGTAAAGTCCAATTGGACACCAAACGTTTTACCCAGTGCCCTCCAGTACTTGGCCGTGAACTGCAAACCTCGGTCAAAGGCAATATGGAGTGGCAGTCTGTGGATACGGAATATATGTAAGGTGAAGAGTTGCGCCAGTTCAAGGGCCGTGGGCAACTTGGATAGAGGCACGAAGTGGGCCATCTTGGAAAATCTATCAATTGTAACCCATATTACGGTCTTCCCTTCCGAGGGTGGTAGATCTACTATGAAGTCGGTAGACAGGTGGGTCCATGGTTCCGTTGGAATGGGTAACGGTTGGAGAAGCCCCCAGGGGCGACCAGGCAAGGATTTTTATCTAGCACAAGTAGGACAAGAACCAACATACAGTTGCACACATCCTTCTTGACCTGGGGCCACCAGTAGTATCTGTTAGAAGTTCCAGCGTACAGGCTGTTCCAGGATGTCCTGCAGTCAAGGAGTCATGAGTCCAAGACAAAACTTTCCTCCTGAGGTGAAATGGCACCACGGTTTTCCCCACAGGAATGGGCTCGGAAGCCGCAATGAGGACTTTATCTGGGTCTAGGATGTATTGAGGGGGGTTGAGAGCATCCTCTGTCTTAGTAGTGCGGGATAAGGCCTCTGCCTGTACGTTCTTAGAAGCTGGTCTGTAGCGGAGAGAAAAGTCGAAGTGACTGAAAAATAGGGACCATCGAGCTTGCCGCAGATTGAGGCGTTGAGCTCGACACAAAAACTTTAGATTCTTGTGGTCCGTATAGACAATAGTAGTGTGTTGGGCCCCTTCCAGCCACTGGCGCCATTCTTCGAATGCCAACTTAATGGCTAATAGCTCCTTGTCCCCTATACCGTAATTCTTCTCAGCTGGTGAGAACTTCCGAGAGAAATAGGAACATGGTAAGGATTTACCTTTATTAGATATTTGGTTAATGACAGCCCCTACCGCAAGGTCAGACGTGTCTACTTCCACGATGAACTGACGCTGCGGATCTGGATGGTGTAGACACGTATCCTGAAGGAAGGCTCCCTTCAACTCCTGGAAGGCTAGTTGTGCTGCCGGGGACCAGTTCCTGGCATCCGCTCCCTTCTTGGTAAGAGCGGTGAGGGGAGCCACCATCTGAGAGTAGTGTGGAATAAACTGAAGGTAAAAGTTGGCGAACCCAAGGAAGCATTGAAGAGCTTTAACCCCCACTGGCCGAGGCCAATCCTTGATGGCTTCCACTTTGTCCAGATCCATGTGGAAACCTGTAGAAGACTCAATGTATCCAAGGAAGGGCAGGGATTCCTGTTCGAACTGGCATTTTTCCAACTTGGCAAAGAGACGGTTGTCTCGAAGTTTTTGTAACACTCTTCGCACGTGTAAGCGATGCGTAGCGAGGTGTTTAGAGTAAATCAATACATCATCTAAATATACGATTACGGAAGTGTGTAGCATATCTCTTAAGACTTCATTAGGTTTTGGAAAACCGCAGGGGCATTGCATAAGCCAAAGGGCATAACCAGGTACTCATAGTGCCCGTCTCGAGTATTGAATGCAGTTTTCCATTCATCACCAGAACGTATTCTTACGAGGTTGTATGCACCCCGGAGGTCAAGCTTGGTGAAAACTTTGGCTCCCTGCAGCCAGTCCAAGAGTTCTGGAATCAGTGGCAATGGATATCTGTCACGTCTCATGATGGTGTTGAGACCCCGGTAGTCAATACAGAGTCTGAGTGACTCATCTTTCTTCGCCACGAAAAAGAATCCAGCTCCAGCGGGAGATGTGGAAGGTCAGATGAAGCCACGATCTAGGTTTTCTTGGATGTAGCTGGACATAGCTCGGGTTTCCAGTAGCGATAAGGGGTATACAAGTCCCCTGGAGGGTATGGTACCTGGCAGCAAGTCTATGGTACAATCAGAGGGCTGATGTTTTGGGAGGAGTTTGGCCTTTTCTTTAGAGAAGATGTCCATGTAGTCCAGATAGGGTTTGGGTATATTCAGGGATGTGGTCAGGAGCAGAACACAGGGGCGCTGAACCGTGGCCAAGCAGGAGGCAAAACAGGATGGGCTCCAGGATGTGATTTGGAGGGTAACCCAGTGGATAACTGGAGAGTGTTTCTGGAGCCAAGGTAAGTCCAGGACAATATGATGAATGGCCTTCTCTAGTACAAGGAATGAAATTTCTTCGGTGTGCAGGAGGCCAGTGCGGAGAGTTAGAGGTTTAGTGCTGGTAGAGATGTTCCCTGGGAGGGGAGTTCCGTGAATTGAAGAGATTCGGAGTGGGGGGGGGGGGGGGAAATGAGAGTACGGCAAGCAATAATTGCCAAACGAGGTCGGCGAGAATGAAGTTTCCTCCAGCTCCAGAGTCGAGGAAAGCCAATGTGGTGAAGGAACCACTGGGATATTCGAGGGTAACCGGTACTGTACATTGAGGAACGGGATTGGTACTACATAGGGTCAGCTCCCCAATGACACCTAGGTCCTGGCGTTTTCCGGCCATTCTCCGTATTGGGTTAGGAAGTGCCCCTTATTCCCACAGTATAAACAGAGGCCTAGCGAGCCGACGTCTCTGTTCCTCCTGAGAAAGAGGGCTTCACCCCAACTGCATTGGCTCCACCCCTTGACTGCCCGAAGAAGTAGAGGAAGAAGACATAGGTCGAGAGAATGCGGGTGCTAGGTTAACTGGTCTTCGAACCGATCTCCCTTCTCAGAAGCCTTGTTGGAGTCTGTGGTCGACCCTTCCTGCCAGGTCTATAATGCCGTCTAAGTTGTCCGGAAAGTCCCTTGCCGCGAGGGCAATCCTTCCAAGAATAAACCGTGGAGACTGTCCTTCCTCCAGTCTAGCTCTGTTGCTAACGTGCGGAATTCGACAGTGTACTCGACAAGAGAACAAAAGCCCTGGTGTAGCCGCAACAACTCGGCAACCGCCGTAGATTTGCGAGCTGGCTCAAAGATTTGTCTAAATGTAGACACAAATTGTTGCAAGTTTCCCAGGATGGGATCATTACGTTCCCATAATGGCGAAGCCCAGGCCAGAGCCTTCCCTTCCAACAAGAAAATGATATAGTTGGTTTTCACCAGATCCGGAAACTGGGCTGGCAGTAGTGTAAACCGTACGTAACATTGGTTAAGGAACCCAAGGCACTGTTTGGCTTCACCCGAGTATCTGGGCGGAGCTAGCAGCTGCGTGGAAGCCGAGGGTCCGGGGCTTGGCATCGGAACGGAAGCAGGGGGTGCTACTGGGGGAGTAGAATCCAAACGGTTTGCCAGTCTCTACTGTCGCCGTCAGAACATCTAAACAGTGTTGCTGCTGTTGTAGCCGCTGAGCGATACCAGGAATGGCCTGAAGGCCGGCAAGGTCTGCTGGGTCCATGGCCTTGCAAACTCTTGAGTTTGTGGGCCCTTGAGCTGGCTAGGAATGATGAAAGCACACTGTGAGAAGGCCCACAGCAGAGGTCGTAGCCGAGAGGCGGATCTAGTCAGGAGACCCACCGAATCTTCACCACTGGAAGCCTGAGATCCTCTCGGGAGGAGCCCTTGAGGATCTGAGTCGCTTGGACTTATGTGCGGTCTCCTGAAGACTGAGTATTCGAAGAGTTGTCCTGAAGTTGCGAAGCAGAGGAGTGGTTGGAGCCAGAAGACCAACAGGAACTTCACCACTGGAAGCCCGAGGTCCCCCCAGGAGGAGCCCGTGAGGACCCGAGCCACTTGGACTTAGACGAGGTCTCCCGGACGGAGTGAAAGCGGAGCAGTCTGGATCAAGACAGACAGCAGACAGCAGAGACGGAAGACGAACCAGGGGTCGAGACAGGCAGCAAGCAGGATACCAGAGGACGAGCCGAAGTCAGGAGTAAGGAAGACGAGCTGAAGCCAGAGTCAGGAGACGAGCCGAAGTCAGGAGCAAGTAAGGATGGGCTGGAGCAGGGACCAGGGATACACAGGATCAAGAATGAAGACGGCAACTACTAACCTCTCAGAGGGAACCTCGTTGCAAGGCAAGGTGTAAGCTTGGCTGCAGGGTTTAAATCCATGCTGGCGTCTGACGTGCTCCCTGAGGGCGAAGCCATGTTTCCCGTGCTGGTCCCTTTAAACTTGAAGCCCCTGCCCATGCGCGCCTCAAGGGGTGGGGCCTGCCGGAGAACATCGGCGACATCTCCCTCGCAGAGGGAACGCCGCGAGCAGGAGCCAGCCAGGCCTGAGCAGGCCTCAAAGATGCCGTAGCTGTTCGGAGCTGCTCAGAGGTAGGAAGGGGGACCAGACCACGCCCAGGATCGTAACACTTGGATCGGATAAATTGAACATTATATCGTCGGCGAATAGGGATAGTTTAAATTAATGGTCTTTTAATTGTATGCCCTGGATCTCTGTAGAGGCCCTGATGCGTATTGCAAATGGTTCTAAAAATAAGGCGAAAAGCAGAGGCGACAGAGGGCAGCCTTGTCTTGTACCCCGGCCAATCACAAAGGGGTCTCCATAGCCTCCATTTACTTTCACAGTTGCTCTTGGGGAGTTATACAACTGTCGAATCTAATTCAGATAGTAAGGACCAAAATTCATATGCTCCAAGGTGTGGAATTGGAAAGGCCAATGCATGAGATCGAAAGCCTTTTCTGCGTCAATTGCCAATAAGGCTGCAGGGGTCTGCTCCCGTTTCACCCACCATATCAAGTCAGTAATTTTGCGCATGTTGTCCGCAGCCATTCTATGTGGCACAAACCCCACATGGTCAGAGTGTATTAAGGTTGGAAGATATCTAACCGTAATGCTAATATTCGGGCCAAAATTTTTAAGTCCTGATTGATTAAGGAAATAGGCCTGTATGATACGTATAACATGGGATCCCTTCCTGGCTTAGGGAGAACAGTTATACCAGCCACATTAGCCTATTGCTGAAATGCTCTCCCGTCTCTGATGTGATTAAAAAGGTTAACTAGATGTCCAGCCACATCTTCAGCAAAGGCTCAGTAGTATTCTCCCGAAAAACCATCTAAGCCAGGGGATTTGCCGGTCTTAAGGCTTTAATGACTGTGTGGACTTCCCCCAATTTTATAGGCCCATCAAGAAATTGCTGCTGTTCATCGGTTAAGATAGGGAGGGCCACCCCACTAAGATAATCCAAAATGGAGGTTTGTGATATGTTCTGCTTCGGACTATACAAGGTGCCAGAGAAGTCAGAAAAGGACTTCTGAATGTCCTTAGGGTCCGTCACTAAATTCCCCCGCCCGTCTTTTATTTTAGAAATTATGCTTTGTGATATCCTTGTTTTAAGCTAGTGTGCTAGGAATTTGCCAGCTTTGTTGCTCCCTTCAAAATATTGTTCTTTGGTTAATTCTAGCTGATGCAGTATTTGATTATCATCGATGCGCTTAATTTTGGTTCTTAACTCTGCCAATTGTTCCCCCAGCTTAACAGAGGGAGTTCTCATATGGGTTCTGGAGAGGCTCAGCAAGCTCTTTAGCAAGAGTCATTCGCAGCAATTCTCTCTCTCTCTTAAGGGCTGCAGATCTTGCAATACATTGACCCCTAATTACTGCCTTGGAGCACTCCCAAAGTGCACTAACTGTGACAGGGGATTGAGAGTGTATCCGAAAGTATTTAGTTAACTGCTCTCTGATAGATTTGACAAAGGTTTCATCCCTTAAGAGGGCTGTATTTAATCTCCAATATCGCTGTCCACCCTGCCCTCCCCTTAAATCAATGTCCACCCAAACAGGGCTGTGATCCAACCATGTTATAGGTTCAATATCGGAATCCCGGACTCTGGTCAGGAGTTGTTTATCCACTAGCACATAATCTATACGTGAGTAGGTGTTATGTGGACTTGAATAAAATGTGTAAACACGAGAGGTAGGATATAAGTGTCTCCATATGCCCACCAGCTCCCACTCACTCAGAGAGTGGATTATATTTTGTGGATTAGTGGTTTGAGGTTGTTTAGTTGCAGATCTATCTAGTTCGGGACGCAGGGTCAGATTGAAATCCCCTCCCAGAACCAACATACCTTCCCCATGCTTGTCCAATAAATAGAGATTTATTTTACCAGCAATCCCTCTTAAGGGATTGCTGGTAAAATGTAGATTGGTCCCCTATTGGTGCATACACAGAAATCAATGTGATAATATCAGTTCCCAACTTAATCTTTACCAGCATATATCTGCCATTATCATCGGTTATTTGTAGCAGCACGAGAGAGGTTAAGCTAGAAGCAATCAGAATCCCAGAGCCTGCAAATCTAGCATTCTTCCCTGTTGCAGATAGGAAAATGAGGGAATTCTAATGATTAATAATCTTTCATGAATCTTTCCTGCAAGAAAAGAATGTGGGCATTCAAAGTTAGGAGTTCCCTTCTAAGCATTGATCTTTTCCTCTGAGAATTGAGCCCTTTCACATTGATAGTGACTACATGAATCATTAAAGATTACAATTAAGGGAAACTATCATGTATCATAATACATCCTTGGCTGTACTTGTTGCCTTTTATCCACCCAGTATTCTTGCATTTGGTGACCCTTACTTTTGCATACCATAGTGTAGAGTTGTGGATTCCTGTTAGGAAGCGTTAGGAGAGCGGTTCCGCTTTCCAGGGGGTTGTGTGTCCTTGGGCCACGGCTCGACCTCAGAGGAACTCCGAAGAGGTGCAGTGGCAGGCAAAGCATGCCTGAGCATGGGCTGGACAGGAGCAAGGCTGGACTGAAGACAGATGACTGAAGATACTGACTCTCCTCTGGACCTGCACACTTCTTGAAGTCCATCAACACAATGGTGGTCTTATGAACAGTCCTCAGACCGTTCCAAGCCCTTTCGGACCTGCCGCTGGGTAACGGCAAGAAGCGGCAGGCCAGATGGAGGCCAGGGCAGCGAAGACCGCAACATGGAGATTCAGACGAACACTCAGGAACGAGGTACTTAGAGAGAGGTTCTAGGCATTCAGAAGACTCAACCTGATTGACAAACTGAAGAGTAGTAAATCACCTGGACCGGATGGTATACACCCCAGAGTTCTGAAGGAACTAAAAAATGAAATTTCAGACCTATTAGTAAACATTTGTAACCTATCATTAAAATCATCCATTGTACCTGAAGACTGGAGGATAGCTAATGTAACCCCAATATTTAAAAAGGGCTTCAGGGGCGAGCCTGACTTCAGTGCCAGAAAAATAGTGGAAAGTGTTCTAAACATCAAAATCACAGAACATATAGAAAGACATGGTTTAATGGAACAAAGTCAGCATGGCTTTATCCAAGGCAAGTCTTGCCTCACAAATCTGCTTCACTTTTTTGAAGAAGTTAATAAACATGTGGATAAAGGTGAACCAGTAGATGTAGTATACTTGGATTTTCAGAAGGCATTTGACAAAGTTCCTCATGACAGGCTTCTAGGAAAACCAAAAAATCATGGGATAGGTGGCGATGTCCTTTCGTGGATTGCAAACTGGCTAAAAGACAGGAAACAGATAGTAGGATTAAATGGACAATTTTCTCAGTGGAAGGGAGTGGGCAGTGGAGTGCCTCAGGGATCTGTATTGGGACCCTTACTTTTCAATATATTTATAAATGAACTGGAAAGAAATACGACGAGTGAGGTAATCAAATTTGCAGATGATACAAAATTGTTCAGAGTAGTTAAATCACAAGCAGATTGTGATAAATTGCAGGAAGACCTTGTGAGACTGGAAAATTGGGCATCAAAATAGCAGATGAAATTTAATGTGGACAAGTGCAAGGTGATGCATATAGGGAAAAATAACCCAAGTTACACAATGTTAGGTTCCATATTAGCTGCTACAACCCAAGAAAGAGAGCTAGGCGTCACAGTGGATAACACATTGAAATCGTCTGTTCAGTGTGCTGCGGCAGTCAAAAAAGCAAACAGAATGTTGGGAATTATTAGAAAGGGAATGGTGAATAAGACGGAAAATGTCATAATGCCTCTGTATCGCTCCATGGTGAGACCGCACCTTGAATACTGTGTACAATTCTGGTCGCCGCATCTCAAAAAAGATATAATTGCGATGGAGAAGGTACAGAGAAGGGCTACCAAAATGATAAGGGGAATGGAACAGCTCCCCTATGAGGAAAGACTAAAGAGGTTAGGACTTTTCAGCCTGGAGAAGAGACGGCTGAGGGGGGATATGATAGAGGTGTTTAAAATCATGAGAGGTCTAGAACGGGTAGATGTGAATCTGTTATTTACTCTTTCAGATAATAGAAAGTCTAGAGGGCACTCCATGAAGTTAGCATGTGGCACATTTAAAACTAATCAGAGAAAGTTCTTTTTTACTCAACGCACAATTAAACTCTGGAATTTGTTGCCAGAGGATGTGGTTAGTACAGTTAGTATAGCTGTGTTTAAAAAAGGATTGGATAAGTTCTTGGAGGAGAAGTCCATTACCTGCTATTAATTAAGTTGACTTAGAAAATAGCCACTGCTATTACTAGCAATGGTAACATGGAATAGACTTAGGTTTTGGGTACTTGCCAGGTTCTTATGGCCTGGATTGGCCACTGTTGGAAACAGGATGCTGGGCTTGATGAACCCTTGGTCTGACCCAGTATGGCATGTTCTTAAGCAAGGTTCAAGGCATTCAGGAGAGTTATGTAAAATACTGGGTTGAGACTGCGACGCAGCGCACCCTACTCAGCCCACCCGCGAGGCTTGTCGCGGACCACGCTGGACTCGAGCCTCTAGTAGAGATGTGGAGTAATGAAAGGAACATGTCTCAGAAGCTGTAGAGGCTTGCACCGGGGCGTGCCCTACACAGTCGCCAGTGGCTGGTCATGGACCACGCTGGAACGGCACAAGTACTAGCAGAGTCTTTGGCATGGACGGAGCAAGCACAAGGGATCCGAGGGCGAGCAAAGTTCAAGACACAGGTCCAAGATACGACTTGGCTTCAAGCAAGGGATTCGGGACCAAGACATGACTTGGCTTCAAGCAAGGGATTCCTTCCGGAGGCTTGAGCTGCAGTAGTGAGGAAGGCATTGTACCATGAAGCACCCTACTCAGCCCACCCGTGGGACAGGGCGCAGGGGGGATCACGGACATCTGGACTGGATCAAGGACATCAGGAACAGATCACGGACTTCAGGACGAGACATGGAGCTCCAACAGGAAACAAAGAACAGAGGACCTTGAAGAAGAGCTGGAAGACTCCTGGAGTGAAGGACAGGAACATCCAAGAGCATCTAACTCCTTGCGAAGGCAAAGCTGGAATGAACGCTGGGCCGTTTTGTAGGACTGGAGAGGACAACGCCCAGGGAGGAGCTTGCAGAGGGCCACACCTGGCTGGCCCTTGAAATGGAGAAGAGAGGCGCACGTCCACGTCTAAGGAGAGCTGGAGAGGAAGAGCAGGATCTGCTGGTGGCGTCCTCAGCCATGTGGAGGGCCCATGCTGAACAAGGCAGGCAGCGGAGCAGCCCTGCCATGGAGCTGAAAGAAGGCAGGCTTGCAGGAGCAGCTTCCAGCCGTAAAGAAAGCAAGCAGGGAGAGCAGGAGGGAATGCAGGGCTGCAGGCACCAGCAGGGACAGCTTCCCTGCCAGCTGAGGACCCTGGCAGTGGCAAGGGCGGCTCCCTGCCGTCCGAGGACCCCAGGAAGGAGCAGGAGCGGCTGCGAAGGTCCCGACCACATGAGAAGGGTCCCGGCGGTTCAGCCCTGCCACGCAGGGCAGGAGGCGGCCAGGGAGAAGCCCGGACACGGTGGCATGACCGCTGCGGAGGGAAAGGCGTCAGCGGCCCGACTGGCCGTGGGAGGTAGGGGACCTGCCCGCGAATTCACAACAGTTGCAGCTTCCTGCCCTGGACGATAGATTTCTTCCCTTTACTAATCCGCTGACAACCCCTTGCGGATCCTGTCTTGGGGGTAATCTCCATGTCGGGTATGTGAACTGCCAGCCCTTCAGTTTCCCTTCCCCCCCCCTCCACCCCACCCCCTGCCAAAGCATCCCTGCCCCTGTAACATCATAACATCATAAAAAATTCTGCAAATAGCGAAACTATCAATGTATGAGCATACTGATACCCTTAGTTAACTGTTAGTAAGTGACAACCATATAATATCAAACCAGCATTCAGTCTCTTGAAGAGCTTCAGCCCTTATCCGCTGTATCTTGCTGTCCCTCTGCTGCTGGCGGTAAACTGCGTGGTTTTAGTTTCTCGGCTCGATGCCATCTTGAGCACGTGGCTGATTTGCCCCCTTCAGCGGCCTGAAGCTGTACCGGGAAGGTGACTGCGATCCCCGCCTGAAAGCACAGCAAGAAGGGAAATGTCCACTTATATCGGATCTCTGCCTTTTGTAATGCCTGGGTAACTGCTTGGAGCTCAAATCGCTTTTTCAGAGTGCTGGGAGCCAGGTCTTGGTAGATTGATATGTCCACGTTCTGCCAGCACCTTGCGTGTTGTTTCCTGGTGATTGTTAGAATTTCTTCCTTTTGCGCATAGCTGAGGAAGTTAATAATGTCCCTCGTTCTGCATTCTCTTTGCGGCCCCAGTGCCCTGTGGGCACATTCAATCAGGATATTAGTGTTCCCGCCATCACTATTTTGGGAATTTGCTCCAGGAGCTTGTTGCAGTAAGTGCAGACATATCTCCAGGCAATCGGAGAAAGCTTCTGTTTCGGGTACTCCTCTGATCCTCAGGTTTTGCCGTCAGGACCTGTTCTCAAGGTCCTCTATTTTTTCATGTAGACACAAGAGCTCTGAGGTTACAGATGTTTGTTGGAGCGATATTTCTTTAATGTTAAGTTCCTGGTCCTCCATCCAGACGTCCATTTCGTCCACTCGCCATCCAAGGGAGACCATATCCTCTCTAAGAACTGAAAACGAGGCCAGTATCTCCTCTTTTTGCTCTTTAATCTCCGCACTCAGCTCCATAAACCATTCTCTCAGAAATCGCTGTCATGGGGATATCGGGCAAAGAAGATTGACTGGCACTCAGGCTTTGAGGAGATAATATTGGAGCTTCCGTATCTGTACCGTCCATTTCCCCCATTTCAGCAGCCAAGCTGCTAGGCCCCGATTTCCGTAGTTCAGCCGCTGCTTTGGTAAAAGAATTTCTGCAGATTCGGATTTCTCTTCCTCGTAGTCATCGAGTTACTTTATAAGCTTAGGCTGGTTATAGGGTGGTCACAGGTTCGCTATTCTCATTTAAATAAGCAATAATGCTGGGGGTGGTCAGGAGCTTCAGGCACTAGCTTCCATCTTGCTGCATGGCGAACAGTGCCCCCCCAATTTGTCAAATTTTATGTGATTTATTTATATCTTGCTTTTACAAAAAATATTTTGAACAATTGACTTACAGCAAATAGTATATGCAATATGGGAACAAATATACTTTATGCGCATATTAATAGCATGAACAATACAGCAATTCTCTAGTATATCCAATAAATTCAACAAACAGAATAAAAACAAAAGCCTCCAGTCTTGACATCGACCGTGCACCCTTAATCCTGGTGGGCACACCTCTATACTTCCTTTCCAGGAGACCCTGCAAGGCCCACCTAAGTCCAAGCGGCCCGGGTCCCCAAGGGCTCCACCCAGGGGAACCTCGGGCTTCCAGTGGTGAAGCTCCAGCTAGCCTCCTGTGCTCTGCCTCCTGGTGGCAGGTGCTTCCTGGGTCAACCAGGGAGCCGCTCCTCACTGCCTCAGGACAAGTGTCCACCTCCAGGCGCAACAATAATAACATATTAAAACAATACATCTGTAAAAATATCAATTATGAATAATATTAAATTAAAATGCCTTTGTGAAGGGTAGTGGGTGTGTGAACCCTTTGTGCTGCGGTGTAGCTGGCGTAGCCTTGAGGGTGAACTCATGATGTCTGCGCCAGCAGTCCGGTGAACGCTGTCTTTAGTGGGACAGTCTGGAGCTTCACCTTTACCAGCCGTCTCCCCCACAGGTTGAGCCCTTGGGTTCTGGCAGTCAGCAGGAGTTAGGAGAGTCTCTAGGGCGGTAAAGATAAATTAAGTCCAACATCACATGAGGGTTAGGGCAGGCAGCAGACTAACCAAGTCAGGGACAGGCCAAGGTTAGAGGCAAGAATGGTCAGGTCCAGATGGCAGGCAATCGTGGTCCAGGCAAAGGATCAAGTCCAAGCGGTAGACAATTGTGGTAAAGTCCAAGCAAGAGGTCAAGATCTGAAGAGACAAAGACACATCCTTGGCAAGTCTGGACAAGACGAATAGGACTAGGCTGGACGAGGCAAAGCTGGAAGGCAAGGCTGGACGACAAGGCACAGGAACCAGGAACACACATGGGAATCAGGAACCAACATGCACTACTTCAGGTGTAGAATACCCGTTACTGAGGTAAGGAACTGCTGCAGGGCCTTAACTTATATAGGCCAGGAGGCTGACATCTTAGGGTTTCCCGCCACAACACACATCATGTGTGCACATACGCACACGCCTATGAGAAGGCAGCGGCCTGGCTGGGATGGCAGAGTCAGCGATGGTTGGTGGCGTTCCGCGATAGTGGGATGCTGCCACAAAGGGAAGCGATTGGCAGCGTCAGGCAGCAGCAAGAGTGAGTGCAGCAGCTCGCAGGACCGTCCCATGTGTTGCCGAATATAACAGGCTTAACTTGCTTCCTGAAAATCTTTATGTCCTTTGGATTCAGCAGTTCCTTGGGTAGTGTGTTCCATAATACTGGGGCGATATAAGAAAAAGCTCTCGCTTGGGTTGAATGTAATTTATAGTTCCGCAGCAGCGGCACCTCTAAAAGACTGGCATCCTGTGACCTTAATGTTCGGCTGGGAGCATATCTTTTTAATGTTTTCACTAAAATATAGGAATTTTCACCATATAACCGCTTGTATACTATCTTAATTTGAGATCTTTGGTCAACAGGAAGCCACTGCAACCCTGCAAGTATCAGATTTATATGATCTCTTCGACTAACTCCACTTAATATATGTGCAGCAGCATGGTGAGCAGCTGTACTGCTCTTGGGTACTTCTTTGGAAGATCAATATATAGGCTATTATAATAGTCTATCTGTCCAAACAGCAAAGACTGCAATACCAATTGAAATAAGCCTGGAGTTAACAATTACTTTAAAAGGCATCAGCAACTTAAATTTGCAGAATGCTTTGTGCACCATCTCTTTCAGCTGGAGCAGGAAAGTTAATTTAGAATCAATTATAAACCGATGGCTGCATATTTCAGTGCATAGATTTAGTAATACACCAGCGTAGCAAAGTAATTTTCCTAAATCCGGTGGTGACGATTTTCCTGTCTGACAAAGATGTCTTCTCCACATTCAATGCCAAATGGTTAGAATGTGACCATTGAACAATATCATTCATATAACGAAATTATTACACTGGAAATTTTTCATTTATGCAGGAGATATAAAATTGAATATCATCTGCATAAATATAGAACATTATACCCATAGATCTAAAGAGGGTACAGACAGGCCAAGCATATATTAAATAGCATTAATGATAAATTAGAACCCTGTGGTACGCTTATTGACATCTTTTTCCAAACTAGATGCTGCCTATCCTGCAAATGTGAATTGAACCACGAGAGTACATTTCCATCAAGACCTATGTTTGCTAAATGATTTAATAAAAGACCATGATGTACAGTATCAAATGCCGCTGCAAGATCCAACTGGATCAGTACTCCTGTTCTTTACTGATCCAATTCTTGGTGCAGGAGATCTGTTAAGACAATAAAGCTTCCGTCCCATGATATCTTCTAAAACCAAACTGTTGGTCATCCAATATTTTACTCCTATCTATATGTTCCTCTAATTGAATCAGTACACATTTCTCAATGATTTTACTTAAGGTAGGTATGTTCGAAATCGGCTGAAAATTAGATACCACATCCGGATCCAGAGTCAAATTTTTCCACACTGGTCTTATTGTTGCTTTTTTTTAACAACCTCGGTAAACTGCCTTCTGGTCTCTCTGTTCTGTATTTGCTCAGGGCCTGTCTGTGTTCTGCGTATGTGACCCAGGTAAAGGTGTTCTACAAGCTTGTAGTTTCTGTGTGGGGGATCTATAGCAGCTTCTTGTTTTCCTAATAGGAGGTATATTGGTGTTTAGGGCCTGGTTAAAATTTTGTAGAGTTGCCATTTCATAGGTTGGGTTGTTACTGTTTTGAGTGTATTCCGTCTTACAGGTGTAACTTTTACGGATTAGTTTGTGTGTATTATTGCCGATCCTGGGAGTGTGTTAGGTGCTATATTTCTCTTTACGTTTCTCCAGGTTTGTACTGCATGCAGAGTGGCTTTTTTAGGTTTTCATTCCAGTTTTGGCCTCCGTATTTGTAATATGTGGTCTTTCTATACTTGGTGAAGGTTAGTTTTGAGTGTGTGACTGAGGAGAGGTGTTATACCTGCATGTAGGCATTTGTATCAGTCTTATTTGTTGTGTTTTCTCAATAGGATATGCATTGATAGTAAACTGCTGTCTTTTTGTAAGTAGGTCTGTTTCACCTGGTAGTAGAGGGAGTTTGTGTTGCTGTTATTGAGGTGACACCAGAATATCTTTTTTCTATGGCGAGTTGTACAGGGTAATGCCTTAGTTCTGCTCTGCACCCATTGTTGGGGATCGAGGAAAGTTCCTGTGGATGCCGAGTGTATGTTTACATTTAGCCCCATGACAGTCATATGTTAAGTGTATCATGCATGTCTGTCAGGTGTGTCCCAACAGAAAAAAGGTTGACAACCTCTAGACCACAGTTTAACGGTACCTCAAGATCACACTATTTAAATTACTCTCCACTCTCTCGTAAGTAATCAGTGAATTGTTCTCCACTACTCTACAAAAACAATATGTCAACAATTTTGACTCCGATTAGCAACTCTCCACAACAAACTGATTCCCTGCCAACTCATTGCTCAATCTCCGAAACCCATTGAAGAAGAGGAATAATTGGGGTGACTGGCTCCTGCATCCTATGGCATGGCAGGAAGGGAGGGACGCTGCAACAGCTGGCTACTAAGGCAAATGGAGAAAGGAGAGGGGGAAAGCCATGGTGGCCTAACTGTGGTTGCTGTGAAAATAACTACCACAAGGCTATTTCATCAAACAATATTTCACAACTCCTGAAAACCACAGTATTTAATCACTCACTTTCCCCAACTTTCTAAACAAAAAAAAACAACTCAGACACTTAGCTTATCTTCAAATCTTACAAAAAAAAAAATTCAGCAAACTGTCCAAAACCTTTTTGCAGGTTTCCACTTGTAAAATATATCAAAGCTATTTTACTTTCATGCATGATTGCAAAACATTTAATAGGTTTTACTACATGTTAGTTTACAATTCTGTTTATGTATTTTGATACAAAATATCAGATTCTACTTCCATGATTATTACACATTACTTAATTTGCATTTATGCTATTAAGTACAGTAATGACATGCATATTTAAAAATGATAAATGCATATATCACTCTGGAGGGACACACAGTGATGTGTGTGCATGCTGCCCACCAAGACAGCATGATGTGAAATGTGCATCAGGGTGGCAACTATGCTCTTCGCCAGCGGAGCACCACATCTTTTGCATATTTTATGCAAATATATTTGCTCTCATTTGAAATGCTATGTCCCTGGAGAATGGAAATGCTGCGGAACATCTGTTCTACTTATTTTTCTTATTTTGTGGTGAGTGTTTCAGCTGCATACCTTTGGGAGAACCTAATCTCAGTATGCTTTGGAGCTCTCAAACAACTAGATGATAGAAGACCACACAAGCAAGCACTCCGCCTATAGAATGTGCCATATAGATTAGGACTC
Source organism: Rhinatrema bivittatum (assembly GCF_901001135.1). NCBI lineage: Eukaryota > Metazoa > Chordata > Amphibia > Gymnophiona > Rhinatrematidae > Rhinatrema > Rhinatrema bivittatum. Next base: position 369,977,673 of record NC_042620.1, on the reverse strand, counting down.
CAGAGGGCTACCATCTTCCTAGAGAAAAGCCAGTAAGCTTTGAATTTTAGAGCTCTTGTCGGTTTTTTGGGGGTTTTTTTTTAGCATTCTATTTAAATAATGACAAACGGAAGTTTGTGTGTTTGTATTTTGCAACTCTCCCACACCTCTCCAACCCACCCCTAGCTCATCATTTAATTTATAGACAGGTGACACTTTCACACTAAAAATAAATACAAAATAAAAAAAATAAAAATTATTCATCCTTAACTTCAGAAATTCCCTATACCTTAACAAGAGTTTAAGCATTCCCTTGTAGGTCACTACCAGATATATAGTGAATAAACTACTGCATTTAAAGGACCCTAATTGTATGCAGTTCTATTTCCAAAGCAACCTAGAACTTACTAGGAACTGAACAAATTTAAGATGAAGGCAGCAGTCCATCAGCAAGAGGGGGGCCTCCCATCTTTTGCATCGAGTGTCACATGCATGATTTTTTACCTGCCGGTGAGAAGTTGTACATGTGCATGCGATGCAAAGAGCTTCTGTCTCTCAGAGAATGAGTCCAATCTCTGGAGGCTAGAGAGACAGACAGAGAGGTATATAGATGAGACCTTCAGGGACATAGTAGCCAAGTCCCAACTTGAGACTGGCAGCCATAGTGCTGCCTTGGAGAAGGAAGGTCTCATGATCGGAGAGCATCAACCTGGTGCATCAGGAAAGGATCCTGTAGCAAGGACCTGCTCTCCAGGTGGTGCATTGCCCTTTCGCACTGAGATGTGTCTTTCAGGGCTACTGCCCAGATGGGAAGGGTTAGGTCGGCCATCATAGTTGGTGATTCAATTATTAGGAATGTAGACAGCAGGGTGGCTGGTGGGCGTGAGGATCACCTAGTAACATGCCTACCTGGTGCGAAGGTGGCAGACCTCACGCGTCACCTAGATAGGATTTTAGACAGTTTTGGGGAGGAGCTGGTTGTCGTGGTACATGTAGGCACCAGCAACATAGGAAAATGTGTGAGGGAGGTTCTGAAAACCAAATTTAGGCTCTTAGGTAGAAAGCTGAAATCTAGAACCTCCAGGGTAGTATTCTCTGAAATGTTACCTGTTCCACTCGCAGGTCCCCAGAGGCAGGCGGAGCTAATGGCCACTGTCCCGGCCGGCCTCCGTCCTGCCTCACCCAGACCACACCCCCTCCAGGCTGCCCCCTTTTCAGGCCCTGGCACTTATTCATGTACCGGGGTTTACGCACGTGGCCGGGCCCATTTGAAAATTTGCCCTGCACGCGTAAGGCCCGGCCACGCGCATAAACCCCAGGATTTACGTGCACAGGGGTTTTAAAATCTACCAGTATATCGCAATGCAGAGAGAAGCATCCGGGAGGCGGTGTGGCACTTTATGTCCAGGAGGGTATAAAGGCCAACAGGATAAAGATCCTGCATGAGACTAAATGCACAATCGAATCTTTATAGGTAGAAATCCCTTGTGTGTTGGGGAAGAATAAAGTGATAGGAGCATACTACCGTCCACCTGGCCAAGATGGTGAGACGGACAGTGAAATGCTAAGAGAAATTAGGGAAGCTAACCAAATTGGTATTAAAGTAATAATGGGAGATTTCAATTACCCCAATATTAACTGGGTAAGTGAAAGATCAGGGCATACTAGAGAGATAAAGTTCCTGGATGGAATAAATGACAGTTTTATAGAGCAATTGATTCAGGAACCGATGAGAGAGGGAGCAATTTTAGTTCTAATTCTCAGTGGAGTGCAGGATTTGGTGAGAGAGGTAATAGTAGTAGGACCTCTTGGCAATAGTGATCATAATATGATCAAATTTGAATTAATGACTGGAAGGGGGACAGTATGTAAATCCACGGTTCGAGCACTAAAATTTCAAAAGGGAAACTTTGATAAAATGAGAGAAATATTTTTTAAAAAATTGAAAGGTGTTGCTACAAAGGTAAAAAGTATGCAACAAGTGTGGACACTGCTAAAAATATCATCCTAGAAGCACAGTCCATAGGTATTTCACACATTAAGAAAAGTGGAAGCAAGGTCAAACGATTGCCGGCATGGCTAAAAAATGAGGAAAGAGGCTATTTTAGCCAAAAGATCTTCATTCAAAAATTGGAAGAAGGATCCAACAGAAGAAAATAGGATAAAGCATAAGCATAATAGGCTAAGAGAGAATTTGAAAAGAAGTTAGTCGTAGAGGCAAAACCTCACAATAAAAACCTTTAAAAATATATCCAAAGCAGAAAGTCTGTGAGATAGTCAGTTGGACCATTAGATGATCGAGGGGTTAAAGGGGCACTTAGGGAAGATAAGGCCATAGGGGAAAGATTAAATGATTTCTTTGCTTCAGTGTTTACTGAAGAGGATGTTGGGGAGATACCTGTTCCAGAGACAGCTTTCAAGTGTGACAATTCAAATGAACCGAACCAAATCTTGGTGAACCTGGAAGATATAGTAGGCCATATTGACAACCTGAAGAGTACTGAATCACCTGGACTGGATGGTATACACCCAGGGTTCTGAAGGAACTAAAAAACGAAATTTCAGACCTAGTTCAATTAATTTGTAACCTATCATTAAAATCATCTGTTGTATATGAGGATTGGAAGATGGCCAATATAACCCAATATTTAAAAAAGGTTCCAGGGGTGATCCAGGAAACTATAGACCGATGAGCCTGACTTCAGTACCGGGAAAAATCGTGGAAACTGTTATAAAGAATAAAATCACAAAATTTAGATAGATATGGTTTAATGGGACACAGCCAGCATGGATTTACCCAAGGGAAATCTTGCCTCACACATCTCTGACATTTTTTTGAAGGGGGTGAATAAACATGTGGAGAAAGGTGAACTGGTAGATGTGGTGCATTTTGATTTTCAGAAGGCATTCGACACAGTCCTGTATGAGAAGCTTCTAAGAAAACTAAAGAGTCATAGGATAGGAGGCGATGTCCTTTTGTGGATTGTAAACTGGTTAAAAGGCAGGAAACAGAGAGTAGGATTAAATGGTCAGTTCTCACAGTGGAAAAAAGTAAACAGTGGAGTGCCTCAGGGATCTGTACTTGGACCAGTGCAGTCACCTGGAGTAGAGCCAGGCCTTGGCTGTAGGCATCCCACACTTTTGTAAGCAGTTTCCCGCTGGAGGACTCTGACAGTGACTATGTGGTGCAGGCGGAGAAGCAAACTGCGAGGCTATGTAAATAGTCCAGTTTACTAGAGCTCCGCCTGTAGCAGTCTCCTTGAGCTCAGCTCCAAGAAATAAGTCACCAAACAACCGTAACAAAAAAAGACTGGTTTAATGGATATTTTCTCTTGCCATCATTTGCTGAAGAACCATGTTTCACCTTGTAATTATCCCCTGGGGCAACATTTCTCCTTTCCTGCTGGTGCCAGGGCAAAAGCTCCCTAAATTACCTGATGGTAGTTCTGTCCACAGTCTTCCACCTGGTCACATTTTCCATTTTAACAAAACCCTTTCACAAACAAACCCAAATTTATAAGTCCACCCGAGACATAGGGTGAAAAGGCAAAAAGAAAAAAACTCTGCACTAAGACACCTTTCAGTCCTCTTAGGCTCTAGCACAACTCACCCTTTCTTCCCATGTTGTGCTCCAGGCAACAGCTTTCCCAGTCCTCCAAAACAAAACAAAGCTAAAATAGTCAGAGTAGCCTAACCTCAGTCTACTTCCATCTCCATCTTGGTTTCTACCTCTGGGCAATCTACCTCCATGTCTTCCTCCCCTTCTGTGGGGCTTCCAATTTAAACTCCCCAGCGTCGTCTTATACTTGCTCCTTCCTAATCAGGAGCTCACCTGTGTGTATCCAATTCCCCAAGGTCACGCCTCCCGGTGAATGGCCAGCCCTCTATCTCTCTTCCCATTGGTCTGTCAGAGGCCTTTGCTGCCTGTATTTGCCTCTGGCTCTCCCTGGGGTAATCCACTCCGGGTTTTCCTTACTAGGTAAACAGTGAGCCTCATCACAATATATTTATAAATGATCTGGAAAGGAGTATAAGTGAGGTGATCAAATTTACGGATGACACAAAATTATGCAGCATAGTAAAATCTCAAGCAGATTGTGATAAATTGTAGGAAGACCTTGCGAGACTTCCAAATGGCAGATGAAATTTAACATGGACAAGTGCAAGGTGACGCATATAGGGAAAAATAACCCTTGCTGTAGTTGCACAATGTTACGTTCTATCTTATGATTTACCACCCAGGAAAGAGATCTAGGTGTCATAGTGGGTAATACATTGAAATTGCCGGCTTAGTTTGCTGTGGCGATCAAAAAAGCAAACAGAATATTAGGAATTATTAAGAAAGGAATGGCAAATAAAACGATGGATGTCATAATGCCTCAGTATCGCTCCATGGTGAGCCCGCATCTTGAATACTGTGTGCGATTCTGGTCACTGCATCTCAAAAAAGATATAGTTGCACTGGAGAAAGTGCAGAGAAGGACAACCAAAATGATAAGTGGCATGGAACAGCTGCCCTCTGAGGAAAGGCTAAGGAAGTTAGGGCTGTTCAGTTTGGAGAAGAGACGACTGAGAGGGAATATGATAGAGGTGTACAAAATCATGAAAAGACTTGAACAAGTTAATGTAAATCAGTATTTACTCTCTCAGATAATAGAAGGACTAGGGGGAACTCCATGAAATTAGCAAGTAGCTCATTTAAAACAAATCGAAGAAAATTATTTTTCACTCGGCGCGTAGTTAAGCTATCAAACTCATTGCCAGAGGGATGTAGTTACGGCAACTACTGTAACTGGGTTTAAAAAAGGTTTGGATAAGTTCCTGGAGGAAAAATCCATAAACTGCTATTAATTAATAAGCAATAATAGTGTTATGCCTGTCAGTCGCAGACAGCTGCGACCTCTCATGCTCACGTCTTTTTTTTTTTTCCTGCTCCATCAAGTCTGGGAAGAATGGCAGTCTCTGCTAATCCCCGCCGACCTCTCCGGCGTTCCTGGGGCAGTTTGGGCCCTGCTGACCGACATCTTGGATCTGGAATTACTGAGGCGCATGCGCGCAAGTGCCTCCTTTGTACACGTCATGGCAGAAACCTCGGGGGCATCCCCTCCAGATGACGTCAATCCGCTATGGTATTTAACCTGACCGGCCCTTGCCTTCTACGAGTTAGCAAGGAGTTACCTCTTGCTGAATCCGCCTCCTTCAAGGACTTCCTGTTCCTGATTTGAATTCTGGCATCTGACGCTCGCTCCTCGGGGGCTCCCCTGCGCTAACGGCTATCTGCTCCTCGGAGGGCCTTCCTGCCTGACTGCTATCAGACCTGCTTCTCAGGTCTCTCTCTCTCTCTCTCTCTCTCTCTCCTGGAACCATCTCTGAGAGTCCCTCAACTGACTTCTACATTACTGTTTGAAGATTCTTCGCAGTGTACCCCGAGCCTCGGGCCACTGCCGCATTTCCTGCACTGCAGAGCTTTGTATTATCACTACGGAGCCACTTCCGGGTTCCGGCATCTCTATCAGTTCCTTCAACAGCTACTGTACAAACATCCTCGGCATACCCCGCTCCATGGCCCACTGCCGGATCTGTATTCCTGAGGTGCCTACACTTGTCAGGGGGGATCGCCGGTCTACCCCGCTCTGCGGGCCATACCGGATCTTCTCATCTGTGGCATAGCTCTGGGTATTCCCCATTAATTAGAACTGTACTATTATGGGAGGAGTGACGTCATCGATGTGAATGGTGGGGTGAGAAAGGGCTCCTGAACCACACAGCTCACAATCCATCACAATCTTCGTCATTAGCGAATTCTTTTTGCCTTCTCGGCGACCTGACCTGGTAAGATATCACTACCGATGTCCAATCGCAAAAAAATTACAGAATTATGGAAGTTTTCTTACCAAAAACAAGACGCGATTGAACCAGCAGGCCGCATCAAAATGGCTGCCTCTGTGGAAACTGACTCGGAGGGCCCGCAGGTAGAGGACCCGACACCTTTTGATGATGATCTACCCTCGCGTTTGGAACTAAAGCGTTGGCTTGCCGAACTCCGGCAGGACCTGCGGCAAGACCTGCAAGATTATAAAACTGATATAGTAGCGTCCATAGAAGAGCTGAAGGAAGGGATTGCTGACAATGGCCGCCGGATATTCGACGTGGAAACTAAAACAGAAGCTATATCAGACGACATCAAAACGGCGCAGGAGGAGCGACAAAATCTGCAACTAGAACTAGAGTCCCTGTCTGAAAAGGTGGAGGACTTGGAAAATCGCTCGTGGCGCCAAAACCTCCGATTCCGCGGAATACCGGAAACGCCGGAATACTTGGATTGTACAGCAACCATAGTGAAAATAAGTACCATGCTTTTGAATTCCTTGCCTCAACAGTCTGAAGACTCTTCTACTCCCTTTACTATTAAAATAGATAGAGCACATAGGGCGCTGGGAAGCAAGCAAGACAATCGCCCCAGAGACATAGTTGTGAAATTTCACGATTATAACCTCAAGGAGCGCGTAGCTATGGCGGCCCGGAAACGGATGGACTGGACGTGGGAGACTCACAAAATTATGATTTTTACTGACCTTGCCCCATCAACAATCCGAAAACGGCAGGACATGAAAGCGGTCACCGAGGCTTTGCGAAAGGACAATGTCAAATATCGATGGACCTTTCCGTTCGGCCTCGCCTTTACGCTCCAGGGCAATTTTCATAAGATAAAGGCGGCGCACGAGGGAGCGGCCATCTTACATGCTGCAGGCTATCCGGGATTTGAAGCGCAACAACCTCGAGGACAGGCACTGGAACGGCGCGCGGAAGGCCCCAGATGGCAGAGAGTCAACAAAGGAGGGCGCCGGCTGCGGCGCACACAGGACCCCCCACGGATGCCACCGGGGGCATCTTGAGTTCGCTGACATCGAGCGGGTGCCTCAGAGACGGTACCAGTTCAACAATTGGCGCTTCCAGCCTTTAGATGGCACAATGGACACTGAGCAGTCATTGGACGCATTTTAGGTGTTTTAGGACCAAAATGGGAGCGAGCAGTTTGGTAACATATCTGTTTCTTTTTGCTTCTTGTGATGTTAATCGGAAGATTGTTTATTATCACGTATTATCATCATATGCATATGAGGGTTGTGTGGGGAGGGATGGGCCTTCCACATGGTGGTGGTTTCCTCTCTATTCAAAGCAAACGGCCCACAGAGGAAGGGCTTGTTTGCGCGGGTATTTTGGGGTTTTTGGGTTGCTCTGGGTGGCTTATATAACTGTATACTGAAGGGGAACAGGGGACGAATCTGCATTCCTTGGATACCAAGGCAAGCAATAGTGCTAGCTAGGTGCTTTCATGCTCACACAGACCTGACAGTAGGTTTCTGTGGCAAGATGAGGGGCCCCGATCAGACCATAACCTATACTACTATGGATTTCTAGCAATGACTGACATTCAGATATTATCCCTTAATGTTAAGGGACTTAATTCATACAGAAAACGTCAGTTTTTGTATAGTGAATTGCAGCGTCAACATACATCTATAGCTTTTATATAGGAGTCTCATTTGAAGCGCAGGCACGAGCACTTGATGAAAATAGTGGTTAGAGCAGTGGACTATGAACCAGGTGACCAAGGTTCAAGTCTCGCTGTCGCTCCTTGTGACCTTGGGCAAGTCACTTTACCCTACATTGCCTCAGGTACAAAAACTTAGATTGTAAGCCCTCTGGGGATAGAGAAATACCTACAGTACCTGAATGTAAAACCAGTGTGATATCTCAATTGAGATGAATGTTGGTATATAAAAATAGTAAATAAAATAAATAAATATATCCACACCAATTTTGGGCAGCATGTACAAAAAACAGTAAATATACGGGAGTAGGTATACTCATTCATAAGGATATTATTTTTGATCAAAAAGCATGTATATGTGATCCAGAGGGTCGTTATATAATTTTAATACTCAGTATAGGTGAAGGGGTCTATACTTTGGTAAATGTCTATGCCCCCAACAATTCACAAGGTGCTTTCCTGCTTAGATTGGAACAGAAGCTTGAAACCATTGTGGAAGGGAGCTTGCTAGTGGGGGGGGACCTTAATTTGACTATCAACCTGTACTTAGATAACTCTGGGGGAGCGGGTCCCACCAAAGGAAAGGATAGACACTCTTTCAAGCATTTTCTTAATCGGTTGGACCTCCTGGATGTGTGGAGAACGCATAATCCTTCCTCCAGGAATTATACTTTTTTTTCTCGTCCACACCAAACCTATTCCAGAATTGATTTTTTCCTGGTGGAGAAACCTCTTATCAACCTCTTATTAACCAGGTTACTAATACTTTCATAGACTCCATCACCTGGTCCGATCACGCCCCCATTGGCTTAACTTTGAAGGTTACACACTATGATCGTGGCGTCCAATTTTGGAAACTTAATGATAGCCTCTTAGAGGATGACTCTTTCTCTATAGCTCTGAAAGGGAGTATTATGGAGTATTTGAAGTGCAATGACAATAACGATACCTCGCCCTTAAACATATGGGAATGCTTAAAAGCAGTGACTAGGGGTCTTATAATTGCCCGCGCTTCTTATGTCAAGAAGACAAAGAACGCAGAAAAAACTCGGCTACAGAGCCTGATTCGACAATTCCAGGATATTCATAAGCGCACGGGGTCCAGAAAAACTTTGGCGAAATTGGACGAATGCAGGCGTAATCTGGAGGGGCTAGAAGCAGCTGACATTGCCCATCGTTTAGAAATGGTTCAACAGCTCCATTATGAAGGGGGGAACAAAGCAGGGAAGCAATTAGCACGGAAATTAAAAAAGCAGTGGTCTGCAAATCATATAGTAAAGATAAAAGACGAAAAAGGGAATATAGTGACCAAAACCAAGGAGATTCGTCAGCGTTTTTTACGCTTTTATGCTGAGCTATATGCCACTAACGTTACCATACGGGACGACCAGATTCAGCAATACTTAAAGGATGTTCCGATGCCTCATTTGACTCGGGACCAACAAATACTGCTAGACAAAGAGATCACAGGGGCCGAGGTTACCTGGGCTATTAAAAGCTTAAAAAAGGGGAAATCCCCTGGCCTGGATGGCTACACGGCAGTCTTTTATAAAAAATATATTGACATACTGACACCACTGCTAGTGCGTATGTTTAACTCTTTGCGGGGCGATGAATCTATTTCGGAGGTGGCCAATACCGCGGGCATAACCATTTTAGCCAAACCGGGGAGGGACCCAACGGTCTGTGGTTCATATAGACCAATCTCTTTAATCAACTTGGATCTGAAACTGCTAGCAAAAATCCAGGCCAATAGACTTAATGCCATCCTACCAGGTATTATTCACCCCGACCAGTCTGGATTTATACCAGGCCGCATGGCATCGGATAATGTCCGTAAGACGGTTAATTCTATCCATTGGGTGAAGCAAAGGGCAGTCCCCAGTTTATTGTTGGCAATTGACGCAGAGAAGGCGTTCGATTATGTACATTGGACATTTCTGTTTCATACACTTCAGACTATGCAAGTAGGGGAGTGTTTTTTGGGGTGGATAAGAAAACTGTATGATTCACCCTTGGCTCGACTAAAGGTGAATGGGGGTTACTCTGACTCCTTTCCGATTGGCAGAGGCACTAGGCAGGGTTGTCCCTTGTCACCCCTCCTTTTTGCGATTTTCTTGGAACCATTTGCCATCAAAATCCGAAATAACAGTCTGATATCTGGTATTTCCATGGGGGACTTTTCCTCCAAACTCTCCCTTTTTGCCGACGACATACTTTTCACACTTACCGACCCACCCACATCCCTTCCTGCTATAGGTCAGGAGCTTCTGGCTTTCGGAAAGGTGTCGGGATTTAAATTAAATTGGGATAAGTCGGAGCTCCTTAATATCTCGGCTCCCGCAGGTATGGTGGAAGAACTTAAACAATCCTACCCCTATAGATGGGCCAAAACCAAGATCAAATATCTAGATGTCTACATTGGCGTTCGGGATGATTTATTCCAGTTGAACTATCCCCCGCTAAAGGAAAAGATTTATAAAAATCTAGAAGAATGGGACCGCTACCATATTTCTTGGATAGGCAGAATTGCTGTCCTTAAAATGAACATCCTCCCTAGAATATTATACTTATTCCAAACACTCCCTATAGAAGTCCCGCCTGGGTTACTTGATAAATGGCAGAAACGACTATTGAAATTCATCTGGAGAGGAAAGAAACTGAGAGTGGCCAAAACGGTTCTATTTCGGTCCAAATCCCAGGGTGGATTGAGTGTTCCCCATCTTTCATGGTACCATGCCGCGGCACATCTGAAAGCGGTTTTAGATTGGCATAAGAGGGACAGACAACCACTATGGGTAAAATTGGAACATGCACTGATTGGCTCGATGCCCCTAGCAGCTTTGATCTGGCAGCCTAAACATACCTGGGCCAATATTTCGGGCTTACCTGCCACAGTCTGGACAACCTGCGCTATTTGGTCTCGTTGGAAGAACTCACTCGTGGGAAACAGAGTATATTATCACAGTACCTATCTCTTTCATAACAAGTTGTTCCCGGCTGGACAGACGTCCGCAACTTTTCGAGGGTGGCTCTCTGATGGCATTTCTCAAATAAATCATATCTGGGAACCGGGAGGTCTGGTATCCTTTGATAGACTGAGTGAAAGACACCATTTACCTCGTAGGGACATATTTTCATATTTACAAGTTCGCCACTTCCTCACTAGCAAGGCCCTGCATGTGGAATTATCCAAGGGCATACCAGATTTTGAGGTATTGTGCCACCAGGCCGATAAAATAGACAAGATTATTTCACGCCTATACCTACTGTTAATGGGGAAACCTAATTATACTCAAGCTTACCTGCGAGCCTGGGAGAATGATCTACCTGGCCAACTCTCTGAAACGGACTGGTTAGATGTCTTCCAGGACTTAGGCAAAGGGCTTATCTCAGCGGGGCACATTGAAAATGGGTATAAATTGCTTTACCGTTGGCACCTAACCCCGGCTAAACTTCATAAATTCTTTCCGGGGGTGTCAGACCAATGCTGGAAGCTATGTGGTTCCGTAGGTACCTTTTTACACCTGTGGTGGTTTTGCCCACATATTCAAACCGTTTGGTCTCAAGTGACCGCATGGGTGGGTGAGGTTCTGAACGCCTCAGTAACTCTAACAGCGGTGCAAGCTTTGCTATGGGTACACAATGTAGAGGGTAACCGGGCGAATCTTCAGTTTGTGAAATCTGTGGTGGTGGCCACCAGATGTGCAATTGCCTACCTGTGGAAAGATAGTAGGGTCCCTTCGCTGCCTGAGTACAGGCTAGGGTTCATAAGATGTATGTTCTGGGCAAGATCACTGCATTTAAACAACAGCGGGTCCAGAGATTTGAGACCACGTGGGCACCGTATGCACATGGCTTTCACGAATGTCCTCCTAGCCAAGAAATTTTCAAGGAATGTGGTCTACGTTACATTTCGCAGCGTTCCTCACCCTGTTGTCAGAGTCTATTTCAAGAAGGGGAGCAACTCAGATTAACCCAGAGGGGAGGGGGGGAGGGTTAGGGACTGGAGTGCTTTCATAAGTGATAACTCAGTATTGGTTTCTTTTATTTTCTTGTTACATTGGACTATGTTTGCAGTATAGCATATTTTTACATTTTTATATATTTCTCTAGAAAAGAAACCCGCAGACCAAGTAGTTCAAATATCTGTTTATTGTATGATCGTTCATCTTTCTTGAGTCAGTTAATATGATGTATACACTGTGGACGTTTTGATCGTTATTCTCTTCAAAGGCATTGTACTACAATTGTTTATTATCATGTTATCAATAAAAAATATTAATTAAAAAAAAAAAAAAGAACTGTACTATTATAGCTCCAGCTCTGTAGACATTACTTTTTCCTTCCTTCATAATAAAGTCTCTACCTACAGCTGTGTCCCAAGCCACTGAGACTACGCATGCTGACGGTGAGGCTCACAGGGCTCCTTCCTGTGGGCGGAGACACCGCTCATCTCAGCCCAGGGTTCACATTCTTACAAAAACATAACAGATTGCTAATTCCATGGACCCGGCTCAGGTCTCAGCCATCCAGACCATCCTGGCCTGGTCCAGCGTCTGGCTGAACAGCAACGGACACTAGAGACTCTGGCTAATGCCTTCAATCAGCTAAGTTCTCGGCTGAATGCTGCATCACTGCCTGACAAGGCCACCGCCTCTTCACCTATGGGGCCAGTAAGACTTTCCGTGCCCTTACCTGCACCCACTCATTTTACAGGTGACCCTTTATTATGCAGAGGCTTCCTGAATCAGTGGTCTGTGCACTTCTCCTTACAGCCTACCTACTTTCCAGGCGCAGTGTCCAAAACTAAGTACAACCTGTCTCTTTTAGACAGGGAAAGCCCTGGCCTGGGCTTCTCCTCTTTGGGAGCGTAATGATCCAATCCTCAGTGATCTAACGGGCTTCCTTACTATCTTTCGTTCTGTGTTTGATGACCCCGCTTGTAAGACCATCCTACATCTCCAACAAGGTACCAAACCTCTAACTAAATTTGTTATTGAGTTTAAAACCTTGGCCTCTGAATTACATTGGGACATGGGTTGTCTACAGACTATCTTTCTGGAAGGTCTCAACTTTCGCATCGAAGATGAATTATCAGCCCGTGAGCTCTCTGATACCTTGGATTCTCTCATCGATCTTGCAGGACAAATTGAACGTCGTCTGCGTGAGCAGTCCCAAGAAGTAAAGGGTCCTAAGCAGGTGACTTCAGGAGTTCCACGCTCTCGTCCTGCGCCAGTTACTCAGACCACTTCCATACTCAGTATTGAGGAGGAAGAACCCATGCAATTAGGCCGCAGCCACCTAACAGCCAAGGAGAGGCATTATCGCAGAAGATTAGGCCTCTGTATGTACTCTGGGCAACCTGGCCATGCTGTTCCCTCCTGTCCTATCTGTCCGGGAAACTTGCAGACCTAGAATCCGCCGGAGGACTCCTCCTAGATCTAACTTCTCCATCTCCTCCACTGACACTCCCAGTCTCCATTTCAAATACCCTCAAATTTCACACATTAGCTTTAGTGGACTCTGGTGCCGGGGGAAATTTCATATTCAGACAACTCATAGAGCACCTACTAATCCCCACTGTCCGGAAACCTACACCACTGCTACTATTATACATACATGGCAAGCCACTTCCTGGTGAGGTCTCTTATCCTACTCAGCCTATTCGTCTCCGCACGGGGTCGCTCCACTCGGAGACCATCTCCTTCCTGGTCTTAGATAAGGCAGTACACCCGGTAGTACTTGGATTACCATGGTTACAGACACACTCACCCCAGTTTTGATTGGACACCTTGGAACTATCCAAATGGGGAAGAGATTGCCATGGGAAATGTCTACAAGTGGTCACTCCCATGCCGTGCCTGACCACTACCACCTCCCTTCCTACCTCAGCAATACTCGTCTTATCAAGATGTGTTCTCTAAGAAGGCAGCAGATACTTTGCCCCCTCACCGATCCTTTGACTGTGCCATCAACTTAGTACCTAACTCCGAACCTCCTAGAGGAAGGATGTACCCACTTTCTCTGTCTGAAACCGAGGCTATGTCAGCCTATATTCAAGAGAACTTAGCGAAAGGTTTCATTCGGCTTTCTAAATCTCCAGCCGGAGCTGGATTCTTTTTTGTGGGTAAGAAGGACGGATCCCTTCGCCCATGTATAGACTACCGCAGCATAAATGAGATCACCATGAAGGACCGCTATCCATTGCCATTGATCTCTGAACTCTTTGATCGGCTCCAAGGGACCAAAATATTCATGAAGCTGGACCTCAGAGGGGCATATAACTTGGTCCAAATACGTCAGGGCGATGAATGGAAGACAGCATTTAATACCTGCAACAGCCATTTTGAATATTTATTTATTTATTTATTTTAAATTCTTATATACCAACATTCCTGTATAGTATACAGATCACACCAGTTTACAGTACAACAGAACCATCGAGTAGGAGCGATACAAGGAACATTTGAAACATTTGAAAAACAAGGAGCATTTACAACCCATGGAGTAAAAGAAAAACTTCAATACAGAATAAAATAGCATATAAATAACATATAACAAATGAAATGGGGGTACAATCCCGTAAAGACGGGGAAACTAGGGGGGCTGGAGAGTAAAGGCAGAGGACTCCCTCCATTGAAGCGCTGGTTGGGGGAACAGCAATTGGATACCAAATAAGAAAGTGATGAGAGTACCAGTTCCCTGTTACTATATATAAGGATAAAAAACTGATTGCAAATTACAGGTTACTTGGATAGGTAAGTTAATGCTTAGGTCAGTGGGTCAAAGATGAAAAAATTGGAGAAACTGAACGGGAAGAGGCCGGGCAAGGGGGGTGGGGGGGTAGGAGAAATAGGAGGGGAGAGAATGAAGGAAAAAGGATCCCAGATGAGGCCTGAGCGGACTGAGGTTGAGAGTCCAGGGTGCTCTTGTCCGTGCGCCCTAGTCTTTGTCCGTGAAGCGGCATCAGTGAGTACTTAAGTCTCCAGAAAAAGCTTGACTGAGAAGCCAAGTTTTAAGTTTTTTCTTGAACGTCTGAGGGCAGAGTTCTTGATGGAGATCCGGTGGAAGCGTATTCCATAGAGTGGGCCTGCTGTAGATAACGCTCGCTTTCTTAAGGAGGTTTTAGCAGGGGGGGGCATATAGTGAGCCTTTGTATGCTCTTCTGACAGGTCTGTCTGAAGTGTGCGGACGAAATTGGCTGTTTAGCTTGAGAGGGGAGATGTTATGGATGTCCTTGTGGATCAACATGAGAACTTTGAAAGATATCCTAAATTTGACTGCAGGATGGGAATGATGTGATCTCTTTTGTTTGAGTTGGTAAGTATCCTGGCGGCAGCATTCTGAACCATCTGGAGTGGTTTGATGGTGATTGCAGGGAGACCGAGAAGGAGGGAGTTTCAATAGTCGATTTTAGAGAGGATGATGGATTGCAGCACTAGGCTGAAGTATAGGAAATGAAGGAGAGGTTTCAATTTTTTAAGAACTTGCATTCTTTATTGGTATTTTGGACAAATATTTTAAGATTATTGGATTGATGGATTGATTGGATTCAATCTTATCTCCAAAATCGCACTCTCACTGTCACAATGGACAACAATGAATCTGATCCCATCAGTCTTCCCCAAGGTGTACCCCAAGGTTCCTCACTCTCATCCACGCTATTTAATATATACATGCTTCCCCTTACCATGCTTCTCACTAACCTGCACATCAAGCATTTTATTTATGCTGACGATGTGCAAATCATCTTCCCTTTCTCTGACACCATCCAAACTGCTTTACACAGCTGGGAATCCTGTCTTTCCTCCATCAACCAACTCCTAAAGGACATGCACCTAGCTCTTAATTCCAACAAGACTGAGCTATTAATCATATCTAATAGGCAACCGATCCCAGACATCCCTCCTGCTTACTCAGCTACCAACTTCCCATCGCACACTCGCAACTTAGGAGTTATTATTGATAATCACCTCTCATTTAAACCATTCATCAAATCCATCATAAAAGACTGCTATTTTAAACTCCAAACAATAAAGAAAGTCAGACCCCTACTACACTTCAATGATTTCCGTACAGTCCTCCAAGCTATTATTTTATCGAAGATTGACTATTGTAATGCGCTCTTACTTTGCATTCCTGCAACACACACTAAGCCACTTCAACTCCTACAAAATGCCGCCGCTCGGATATTGTCAAACACAAAGAAAAGAGATCACATCACCCCCACACTTATTGAACTACACTGGCTCCCTATAAGTCACGAATTCTTTATAAAACACTCTCGATCATACATAAGAGTCTAGTAAATTCCAACCTCAACTGGCTTAACCCCCCCCCTCTTACCTCGCACCTCCAAGAGACCTACACGCCCAGCCCTCCAAGGAACACTCCATGCCCAATCTATTAAATCTTTTAAACTCTCCTCCACTATTAACAGAGCCTTTTCTCTTGCCGGCCCCACCCTATGGAACTCACTGCCCCATGATATCCGCATAGAGACCTATACCCCCACTTTCAAAAAGAAACTTAAAACCTGGCTCTTTCAGCAAGCCTACTCCATCTCACCCCCTATTAAATAAAACCCCCCTATGAATGTTATACTGATATCTTGGTATGAACGCCTTTATGTCTGCTGATTTTGTACTTTGCACTATCATGTATATAGTTATAGTTATATTCCATAGCATCTACCCATTGATGCCTGTTATATGTAAGGGCTCCTCCCATAAATTATTTATATGTTGCCTAGTTCATCATATTATACTATGTTATCTGTTATATGTATGGGCACTGCCCAATGGTTTTTTGTTCACTGTGAACCGATACGATGTGCGAACGGATATCGGTATACAAGAAATGTTAAATAAATAAAATAAAAATAAATAAGATTAAATTGGTTGTCAAGCAGAACCCCTAAATATCTGACGGAAGGTGAGTGATTGATAGCTGTTTTTGCGAATTGTGAGGAGCTTGGGGAGTTGAGGAGGACGTTGTTTTCGTCCGGTGATATGATGAGGATCTCCGTTTTATTGGTGTTGAGGATCAGGTTTAGGCTGGTGAGAAGGCCGTTGATTGATTGCAGGCAACTATTCCAATGGGACCAAGTATTTTGAAGAGAGTCTGTGATTGAGAGAAGGATCTTTTTTTTTTTTAACAAGATTTAAAACAAGATTTTTTAACAAGATTTTTTAACAAGATTTTTTTAACAAGATTTTAACAAGACACTTAACAGGTGACTTGTGCATCATAGAAGGTGATCAGGCCAGCTCTAGTCAGTCTGCTTGAAAAAGAGAGGAGAGACTACAGTCCAACTTACTTGGCAAAGCTAAGATTTATTTAAATTAAGCCTTTTTACATAGCTTTAATTTTGCTATTCTGTCTGCTTCCCTCCCACCCTACCCCTCTACCCACCCACCCCTAGGTTGGTTGTTCTAATATAGTCTACCTAAATACAATTGGCAACAGGATAAATTGGTAATTTAGTTGTTCCTTAGGTGTTATCCATCAGATAAATTTATCAAAATGAGGACTATCCAATGTAACCATTGTGGAGCATTTATTGTCAGGGAAGTCATCTGGAAACTTAGGGCTTGCCCAATTTGTGCACAACTCTCTTCCTTGAAAAAGGAGCTGACTGAGATTAAAGATCAATTAGCTTCAATTAAAAGTAATACACCCACATTGCATTACTCAGAAAATAATTCCCCAATATCACAGAAAAGCCAGGAGTCAAGAAAAGGAGATTCAGTAGGCTCTAGTAGGTCCCACAGTCACCCATTCTTGACAGATGGGCAGCCAACAGGTATACCCCCCCACTCAAACAGGTCATTAAGAAATTCTTTACAATCCAGGATTACAGTGGGCTCTGGTAGAATTAGACCTGTGAGGAGGAGACACACAATGTACCAAATGCAAAAAGTACAACAAGCCTTCTCTATATTAAAAACTGAAGAAGTTCTTGAGAAAAACATTGAAGTGTTACCAGCAAAGAGAGAGAAAATACAATGCATGCAGTATTTCAAGATCCATAACCAAAAGAAAATCTAATTGAGATGAATAACTCTGTCAACAGTGGCACAACTACAAAAAGAAAGAGTGAAATGAATAACAAATCTCAACTAATATCTTATAAGGAGACCAGGAAAAGCAATAATCTTAAAGAGAGTACCTGGAAGGCTATGACCACAAATGCTCATAGTTTGGGAAATAAAATCCCAGATCTGCAGGCCCTAATGGCTGAGGCAGAATTGGACATTGTTGCTATCACAGAAACATGGTTCACAGAATCTCATGAATGGGATAAAACAATACCAGGCTACAACTTGTTAAGGAAGGACAGAGAGGATAGAAAAGGGGGAGGTGTGGCTCTTTATGATAGAAACAACATCCAAGCATCTGAGCTACAAGGAAGTTGGGGAAAGGAAGAAGCTCTATGGCTCGACCTAAAAAAAGATGACGGAGCGTCCATTTATATTGGAGTGGTTTACAGGCCTCCAAACCAAAAGGAAGAGCTGGACAGAGATCTGGTTGAAGACATCCATAAGATAGGTAAGAAGGGAGAAGTGGTGATCGTGGGTGACTTTAATATGCCAGATGTAGACTGGAAAATCCCATCTGCAGAAACTAAAAATAGTAGAGCGATAGTGGATGCCATGCAACTATCTTTGTTCAAACAAATGGTGTTGGAACCCACGAGAGAAGGAGCTATACTCGACTTAGTGCTCACTAATGCAGATAATGACTCAGATGTCCAGGTGGGCGCCCACCTCAGCAGTAGTGATCATCAAACAGTATGGTTTAATATCACTAAAAGAATAGGGAAAAGAACCACAAAGACCCGAGTTTTACAGTTCAAAAACACAGACTTTGAGGAAATGGGGAAGTACCTGGAGGAAGAACTTAAAGGATGGGAGAACGAGAGAGATGTGGATCAACAGTGGACCAATCTAAAAGGAGCAATCACCAAGGCAACTGCTCTATATGTTAGAAATGTAAAGAAAAGCAAAAGAAAATTGAAACCTATCTGGTTCTCAAAGGAGGTGGCTGACAAAATTAAGCTAAAGAACAGCATTCAAGAAATATAAAAGATCCCAAAGGGAGGAGCACAAAGAAGAATATTTGTATCAACTGAGGGAGACAAAGAAATTAATCAAGTTGGCAAAAGTCAAGCGGAAGAGAGGATTGCCAAGGAGATAAAAAATGGTGACAAAACATTTTTCAGATACATCAGCGAAAAGAGAAAGGTCCAAAGTGGTATAGTGAAATTGAAAGGTGGTAATGATCAATGTGTGGAGAGAGACGAAGAAATGGCAGAAATATTAAACGAATACTTCAGCTCTGTGTTCACTAAAGAAGACCCTGGAGAAGGACCATCTCTACACAACAAGAAACTGGAGGGAAGTGGAATGGATGAAAATCCTTTTACAGTAGAAAATGTGTGGGAAGAGCTAAAGAACCTGAAAGTGGACAAAGCCATGGGGCCTGATGGGATTCATCCAAGGATATTGAGGGAGCTCAGAGATGTTCTGGCAGCTCCGCTGTGTGACCTGTTCAATAGATCCCTAGAAACGGGAGTGGTGCCGAGTGATTGGAGAAGAGCGGTGGTGGTCCCGCTTCACAAGAGTGGGAACAGGGAAGAGGCTGGCAACTACAGACCGGTTAGCCTCACTTCGGTGGTGGGAAAAGTAATGGAGTCACTGCTGAAAGAGAGAATAGTGAACTATCTACAGTCTGGAGAATTGATGGACCAGAGGCAACATGGATTCACCAGGGGAAGATCCTGTCAGACAAATCTGATTAACTTTTTTGACTGGGTAACCAAGGAATTGGATCGAGGAAGAGCGCTTGATATCATATACTTGGATTTCAGCAAAGCTTTTGATACGGTTCCGCACAGGAGACTGGTGAATAAAACGAGAAGCTTAGGAGTGAGGGCTGAGGTGGTGACCTGGATTGCAAATTGGCTGACAGACAGAAGACAATGTGTGATGGTAAATGGAACCTTCTCTGAAGAGAGAGCGGTTTTAAGTGGTGTACCGCAAGGATCGGTGTTGGGACCGGTCCTGTTCAATATCTTTGTGAGCGACATTGCGGACGGGATAGAAGGTAAGGTTTGTCTTTTTGCGGATGACACGAAGATCAGCAACAGAGTAGACACGCCGGAAGGAGTGGAGAGAATGAGACGGGATCTAAGGAAACTGGAAGAGTGGTCGAAGATATGGCAGCTCAGATTCAATGCCAAGAAATGCAAAGTCATGCATATGGGGAGTGGAAATCCGAATGAACTGTATTCGACGGGGGGGGGGAAAGCTGATGTGCACGGAGCAGGAGAGGGACCTTGGGGTGATAGTGTCTAATGATATGAAGTCTGCGAAACAATGCGACAAGGCGATAGCAAAAGCCAGAAGAATGCTGGGCTGCATAGAGAGAGGAATGTCGAGTAAGAAAAGGGAAGTGATTATTCCCTTGTACAGGTCCTTGGTGAGGTCTCACCTGGAGTACTGTGTTTAGTTCTGGAGACCGTATCTACAAAAAGACAAAGACAAGATGGAAGCGGTACAGAGAAGGGCGACCAGGAAGGTGGAGGATCTTCATCGCATGACGTACGAGGAGAGATTGAAGAATCTAAATATGTACACCCTGGAGGAAAGGAGGAGCAGAGGTGATATGATACAGACTTTCAGATACTTGAAAGGTTTTAATGATCCAAAGACAACGACAAACCTGTTCCGTAGGAAAAAAATCAGCAGAACCAGGGGTCACGATTTGAAGCTCCAGGGAGGAAGATTCAGAACCAATGTCAGGAAGTATTTCTTCACGGAGAGGGTGGTGGACGCCTGGAATGCCCTTCCGGAGGATGTGGTGAAGACCAGAACTGTGAAGGACTTCAAAGGGGCGTGGGATAAACACTGTGGATCCATAAAGTCAAGAGGCCACCAATGAAGAGTGGGTGACTCGCCAGAATGACAGCTACTGCCTGGAGACAATACCCTTATTCAATAAACATACACATGCTTACTGTGACTCCAACATCGCTCTAAGCTTCAACAGCAAGAGGAAATGTGGAAAAATGGATTTACACTCACAAAGAGGGGAGTAGCTGGCTTGTTACGGCGGTTACCACCCCAAACCAAATAAGCCTGATACTTCACCTTCAATGCATATACAGCATAGTTCTCTGCTTCAACGGCAGGGGAGAAGAAAAAAGGGTTCGCACTCACAAAGCGGGGAGTAGCTGGCTTGTTACGGCGGTTACTACCCCAAACCAAATGTGTCTGATTCTTCACTTCGATGCATATCCAGCATGGCTCTCTGCTTCAACGGCATGGGAGAAGACTGATACATCACGCATTTCCAGCATAGCTCCCTGCTTCAACAGCAGGGGAGAAGAAAAACAACCATTAAGGACTGTATAACATAGTCTGGGTAAAACAAATAAGCATGGGTGTAGCTTGCTTATTGCGGCGGTTACTACCCCTACTACCCCTAACTAATCAAGCTAGATATTTCAATGGTGGGGGTGGAAGGGAAATAGAACCAAGAGCTAAGAGAAACAGATAAGTATGAGAGAAAAAATGTGTGAAGCTTGCTGGGCAGACTGGATGGGCCGTTTGGTCTTCTTCTGCCGTCATTTCTATGTTTCTATGTTTCTATGATCTGGACGTCGTCGGCGTAGAGGTAATACGTTAATTTTAAGTTAGTGAGTAACTGGCAGAGTGGGAGCAGGTAGATGTTGAAAAGGGTGGGTGAGAGGGATGATCCCTGAGGGGCTCCCAGGTTGGATCTGATAGGGTGTGATTCCTTGTTGTTGATCCTGACCTTGAAGAATCTGTTGTCAAGGAAAGATTTGAACCAGCTGAGTGCCACTCCCTTGATGCCGATATCTGACAGATGCTCTAAAAGGATATTTAGTCATGCCCTTCGGCCTTTGCAACGCCCCGGCCGTATTTCAAAACATGATGAATGAAATTTTCAGTGACACTTTATACAGCTGTGTAGTAGTATATCTCGAAGACATGCTGGTCTTTTCCCAAGACCTAAAGAGCCATCAAGTGGGCGTCGCCAATGCGCTCCAAAGACTAAGGGATAACCACCTGTATGCAAAATTAGAGAAGTGTTCTTTCCATTAGGAATCCGTTCCATTCCTAGGCTATGTGGTATCCAGCCAGGGATTCCAGATGGACTGCAAAAAAACAAAAGCATTTGGGACTGGCCCCAACCTACTGGCCTTAAGGCTTTGCGCAGATTTCTTAGATTCACAAATAACTACAGGTCCTTCATTCATCACTATTCCACTTTGACCGTGCCCCTTACAGCCATGATGTGGAAGGGAGGCAATCCCTTTCAATGGTCTACAGAAGCTGTAGGCGCCTTTCTGAAACTCAAAGAGGCGTTTATCCAAGAACCATGTCTATGCCATCCAGACCCCCGATGACCATTCATTGTTGAGGTGGATGCTTCTGAAGTCGGAGTGGGTGCTGTTCTTAGTCAACACAGTGACACACCTTACACCCCTGCTCATTTTTCTCTCGGCATTTCTCTCCTGCCGAGCGGAACTATGGAATAGGAGACAAGGAGCTACTTGCCATCAAATTGGCGTTCGAAGAATGGAGCCCATGGCTCGAGGGTGCACAACACCAGATAACGGTTTACACCGGCTTTAAAAATCTTGAATACCTACATCATTCGCAATGCTTGAACCACAGACAAGCTTGCTGGTCTCTATTTTTTAATCGATTTGATTTCTTATTGAAGTATCGTCCAGCAGACAAGAATACCCGGGCAGACGCTCTCTCCCAATCCTTCGTTCTGGAGATTGTCCCGAACACACCTAGTCATATCATTGACCCTACCAAGATACTTCTCTCTGCTACACACATGGTTCCTACCGGAAAGACAGTGGTGCCTCAAACTCTCCGGAAGAAGATCCTCAGATGGGCCCATGACTCTCTGCTTGCAGGCCATCCTGGACAATCCAGAACACTCTCCACCTTACAGAGATACTACTTGTGGCCCTCTATGAAAGAAGATGTACAGGCCTACGTGGAGTCATATCCTACCTGCGCTAGACAGAAACCTCCGGCCAGTCGTCCCTGGGGACTTCTCCAGCCACTGCCCGCTCTTGGTGAAGACACACATTGCCACAGACTTTATCGTTGATTTGCCTCTGTCCAACGGCAATAATACCATCTGGGTCACCATTGACCGCTTTTCTAAAATTGTTCATTTTGTGGCACTACCTGGTTTACCAGCTGCTCTGGAATTAGCAAAGTTGTTCATCCACCACATCTTCCGTTTACATGGCATGCCAAAACACATCCTCTATGACAGAGGGGTTCAGTTTACAGCTAAGTTCTGGAGATCCCTGTGCAAGAAATTTGACATATCATTGGATCTTACTTCAGCTTACCATCCGCCAGCCAACGGACAGATGGAGAGAACGAACCGCACACTAAAACAGTTTCTCAGAGCTTATGTTAATTCTAGACAAAGCGACTGGTCCGACTTGCTCCCCTGGGCCGAATTCGCACTGAATTCTCACCAGTCAGCTTCAAATGGGTTGACACCTTTTCAACTAGTTTATTGATGTCAGCCACTACTGCCGCTACCAATGCCATTATCAGTAGCTTCCCCTGCAGCCCAGGCATCGGCGCAAGAATTACTTCAGTTGTGGGAACACAATAAAGGGTTTCTCCAGAAAGTCAGACAGCAGCCAAAAGTTCCATGATGCCATCACAGAGTCACTCCTCAGTTACAAACCCGGAGACAAGGTATGACCTTTTTCAATTCTTTGCCGCCTGAGTCCAGTCACCTACAGTTTGAAGCTACCTCTGGCACTCCACATCTCTCTTCTGAAGCCTCTCATCTTGTTGAAATTCACCAAGAAGACACCCGAACCACAACCTCTCACTGCCGAAGAAGACATCACTTATCAGGTGGAAGACATACTTGATGTTAGAAAGCATGGCAGATGGTGGGAGTATCTTATTTCCTGGGAAGAATTTGGTCCTGAGGAGAATAGTTGGGAGCCTGCATGCAACATCCTCGACAAGGAGTTGATCCAACAATTCCACAGGTCACATCCTAGGAAACCAAAACCCCCTGCAACCCCTCATGCTCACCTCCTTTTTTTCCCTGCTCCATCAAGTCTGGGAAGAATAGCAGTCTCTGCTAACCCCCACCGACCTCTCCGGCATTCCCGGGGCAGTGTGGGCGCTGCCGACCGCCATCTTGGATCCGGAATTACTGAGGCACACACACATGCATGTGCAACGGCCTCCTTTGCACACATCATGGCGGGAACCTCGGGGTTGACCCTCCCAATGACGTCAATCCGTTATGGTATTTAACCTGACCGGCCCTTGCCTTCTACGAGTTAGCAAGGAGTTCCCTCTTGCTGAATCCGCCTCCTTCGAGGAGTTCCTGTTCCTGATTTGAGTCTTGGCATCTGAAGCTCTGAGTACCCGCTCCTCGGGGCTCCCCTGCGTTACCGGCTATCCGCTCCTCGGAGGGCCTTCTATCAGACCTGCTTCTCAGGTCTCTCTCTCTCCTGGAACTATCTTTGTGAATACCTCAACTGACTTCTGCATTACTAACTGTTTGAGGATTCTTCGCGGTGTACCCCGAGCCTCGGGCCATTGCCGCCTTTCCTCCACTAAAAGTTATTCAGCATTTCCTGCGCTGCAGAGCTTTGTATCATCACTACGGAACCACTTCCGGGTTCTGGCATCTCTACAAGTTCCTTCAACAGCTACTGTACAGACATCTCTGGCATACCACGCTTTGCAGGCCACTACCGGATCTTCTCATCTGTGGCATAGCTCTGGGTATTCCCCATTGCTTACAACTGTACTATTATAGCTCCAGCTCTGTGGACATTACTTTTTCCTTCCTTCATAATAAAGTCTCTACCTACAACTGTGTCCCACGCCACTAAGACTATGCCTGCTGACGGTGAGGCTCACAGGGCTCCTCCCTGTGGGCAGAGACACCTCATCTCAGCCCAGGGTTCACATTCTTACAAAAACATAACAAATAACTTGAGATTTATTTAATGTTTGGGCACTTGCCAGGTACTTGTAACTTGGATTGGTCATTGTTGGAATGAAAATAGGATACTGAGCTTGAAGGATCCCTGGTCTGACCCAGTATGGCATATCTTACATTCTTATGTTTTTGTATCCATTAATATTTCCAAGAAAGCTACATGTATAACCACAATGGTCCTAGGTACAATCCAACTGCAATAGAAATTATATAGATAAAAAAAATCCCTTGCATTTACAAATAAAAACAAAAAAAAATATTTGCCTCACAAAAAGCAATAAGAATGGTATTAATGAAAAAAGAGTATGTCTGGATCAATATGTTGCACAGTAGCATATGGAAACATAGTATATGACAGCAAGATCAAAATGGCTCCCTATTTTTACCTTTTATTCCAATGTGCTTAGAATTAATGAATTGGTAGTTACTTTCCTTTCACAGCAGTAACTTTTTTTTCTTCAAAATTGAGACTGTACCCTTCCTCTGACCTCTCTCCTCTTTGAAGGAGGCGAGCACCTCAAATAATGCCTATGTTCCTGCTAGTTGGGAAAATGCTGCCATTCATTTTTCAGCCAAAAAGAAATGGTTTGAAAAGAACAATGGAAAAATAACACAATGAAGGAAGAAAATAATAGGTAAGAATATAAACTCAACTCACATACCCCATTTAAAGATATTTTTTTAATAAAGATAGCTTTTCTGCCTGACATATTGATCAATTTGTTATGTACGGGGGTGTTGTATGCCCATGGGCCTCAGCCTGACCCAGACCTTCCGGGCCGGGCCAAGGGTTGACGGTGGCTCTGCATGGCTGACGGTCTACCTTCCGCCAGGCCGGCAAGCTCCAAGGATGTTGGAAGTTGAATGGTCCTCCTACCATTCTGAGCCCTTTTGGACCTGCTGCGAGCAGCATGGAGCAGCAGGCCTGGCCTGAGGTTGAGGGCAGACGGACCTTGACACGAAGACAAGAAGATTGATGCAACGGCATCACATGGCACGAAGACTTGGGTTGATGCAACGGCATCACATGGCACGAAGACTAGGGTTGAAGACATGACACCAGGACTATGAAGATGTGACACCAGGATCGATGCAACGGCAACGCAGACAAGACTTGACACCAAGGCTGATGCGAAGACATCACGGACCAGTGGTCGATGCGACGGCATCCCGGACCAGGGTCGATGCAACGACATCAGAAACATGACGCTGAAGTGCAGACACAACGAGGAACTTGGAATCCAGACAAGACGAGAAGCAAGGAAGGTGGACATTGGCACTGTCTCTCAGGGCGCCCTACTCAGGCCACCCACGGGACTGAGTCGCGGACCACCCTGTCCCACTGCGCGCCCTACATAGCCCTTGCAGACTGGTCACGGACCACGAGGAGAACAGGACAGCGCAGGAAAGATCCAGGACATGGCGGCTCAGGAGCACAGGACAACCGTCCACCAGCAGGCTAGTCCATTCAGGCACACATCATCTGAGGGACCCCCGGCCTACCGGACCAGAAGGCTCGAGAGCGAAGACGGGACAGAGAAACGAACATCCAGGAAGGCAGGAACACCAGGATGTAGAAGATCAAGACACCAGGACACCTGGACGAGGACCTCATGCACGAAGACATGACATGGCATGACGAGAAGACATCACAAGATGAGGTGCTCCACAAGACTAGAAGACCTTACACAGGCTCTGGCAGGCAGGAGCCTCCAGAGCGAAGACACCACGATGCAAGGCCTGGAACAACAGACGGAGCAGCCCTTTATAGGGCTGGTACAGGAAACAGTCACCAAGATTGGGCCAAGACACTTCCTGTGTCTGGCCCTTTAAATGTTGAGAGAAGATGCGGCCGCGCACCTAGGAGAGAGCAGGAGCTATGCAGGACTGCGGACAGCGGCCTGCACTGACGTAAACGCTGCAGACGCAGAACAGGGCCTGAGGAGCAGGCCCTGACATCGGCAGCGGCTCCAGCCGCTGCGGGGAGCCCCGGGGGCGGCTCCAGCCACCGGGCCAGCCCGGGGATGCGGCCTTAGTGCTGCGAAGAGGAAGATGACGTCGGCGGCGTTCCCGGGCCCCGTGGGAGAAGCAGAAAGTCCGCGGCTCCGGCCACGGTGAAGAGGACAATGCAGGGCGGCCTCCGGGCCGCAAAAGAAACTTCAGTCCGCGGCTCCGGCCGCGAGGGAAGGCCAACGGCGGCGCCCTGCTGCGTCAGCTGAAGATAACCAGCATGAGGTGAGAAAAACAAAGCCTGCTCACGGGGAAACCCGCGGGCAGCGTTCATAACACATTTGGCTGGGTGGATGAAAAGATTCAGCCTGTGTTTTTCAGTAAACAATCAAGATTTCAATATAAGTCCAAATCCATGGCACAGAAGTAAGGTTTGAAGGAAGTAATCATTAATCCTGTCACATTGGAGAAATTACTTACCTGATAATTTAATTTTCCTTAGTGTAGACAGATGGACTCAGGACCAATGGGTATAGTGTACCCCTGATAGCAGTTGGGAGACAGAGTCAGATTTCAATCTGACATCAGCCTACATATACCCGTGCAGGAAGCTCTGCTCTTCAGTATTCTCCTTGAAAAGTAATTGTGAATATGTGTGTTTTAATAACTTGATTAATTTGGCTAACTTGATTAACCTGAACTGGTTGAACTAATTTCCAACTGGAGACCACCAGTGCACTCAAACAAAAAACGCCGACACCCGGCAACTATGGGTGTCTTAACTAGAGGTAAAATCTGGCTTACCCATGCTTGTCTTGCTCTCGGGGATTGTCACCCGAGGTTTCCAGATTTTGGGGCAGCCTTGGGCTGGATGCTGAGTCAATCTGTCTACACTAAGGAAAACAAAATTATCAGGTAAGTAATTTCTCCATTTCCTAGCGTGTAGCAGATGGACTCAGAACCAATGGGATGTACAAAAGCTACTCCCAAACCACGTGGGAGGCTGCCCGTGGCCCACTTAGTGCTGCCCCTGCAAATGCTGTGTCCTCCTGGGCCTAAACATCCAGGCGGTAGAACCTCGAGAAGGTGGGAACGGAGGACCATGTTGCTGCCCGACAGATCTCGGCGGGTGACAGCATTTTAGTTTCTGCCCAGGATACTGCCTGGGCACTTGTGGAATGGGCCTTGACTTGTAGAGGTGATGGCTTTCCTGCCTCTTCGTAGGACGCTTTGATTTCTTCTTTGATCCAGCGGGCTATGGCTGCCCACGAGGCCGCTTCCCCTTGTTTCTTCCCACTGTGAAGGTGGTATGTCTTTCGTACGGATTCCGATCTTTCCAGGTATCGGACTAGGATGGCGAAGAAGGCGTGAGTCCTCAGAGTCCTTATGCTCGTCTGGAGATGGCAGTGAGATGGTTTGGTTTAGATGGAAATGAGAAACCACCTTTGGAAGGAAGGAGGGAACAGTGCAGAGCTGTATGGATCCCAGTGTGAATCTAAGTAATGGTTCCCGACAGGATAGTGCTTGAAGTTCGGGGATGCGACAGGCTGAACATATTGCCACTAGGAATGCAGTCTTCAAGGTCAGGAGCCGTAGTGACAGACCGCGTGTAGGTCTGAAGAAGCTCCCGCCAAGAAGTCTAGTACTAGATTGAGATTCCATAGGGGCACCGGCCACTTTAGTGGTGGTCGGATTTGTTTGACCCCTCTCAGGAAACGTCTGGATGGTAGACTGATGCCATCCACTTTGGCTCTGAAGCAGGCCAGCGCGGCTACCTGAACCGTGATGGAGTTGAGAGACAACCCTTTCTTCAAGCCGTCCTACAGAAATTCCAGGATCATGGGGATTTTGACTGTCCGCGGAAGGATGTCGCAGTCATCACACCAGGCTTTGAATATTCTCCATATTCATATGTAAGTTAGGGACGTGGAAAACTCGCATGCTCGGAGTAAGGTGTCAATCACTGCCCCCGACTATCTGCTCTTCTTCAGGCGAGTCCTCTCAATGGCCAGACCGAAACAGAGAATAGAGTTGGGTCTTCATCGAGGATCGGTCCTTGCTGGAGCAGGTCCCTGTGTGGAAGTAGACACAGAGGGTTCCCCGCCAGAAGTCTTCGCATGTCTGCGTACCATGGCCTTCTTGGCCAGTCCGGGGCCACTAGAAGTACTAGCCCCCTGTGGTGTTCTATCTTGCGGATGATCCCGCCCAGTAGTGGCCATGGAAGAAAGACATACAGCAGGTCTTCCTGTGGCCAGGTCTGGACGAGGGCGTCTATTCCCTGGGATTGTGGTTCTCATCTGCGGCTGAAGAACTTGGGAACTTGGGCATTGGACCGGGTTGCCAGAAGATCCATGGCTGGTGTTCCCCAGCGGTTTATGATCAACTGGAAGGCTGTGGTCGACAGCATCCATTCCCTTGGGTCTAGACTCTCTCTGCTGAGGTAATCCGCAGTGACTTTGTCTTTTCCAGCGATGTGAGCGGCTGAGATCCCTTGTAGGTTTGCTTCCGCCCTACGCTATTAGGGGTTCTATTTCCAGGGACACTTGTTGGCTTCTGGTTCCTCCCTGGCGGTTGATGTAGGCAACTGTTGTGGCGTTGTCCGACATGACTCTGACAGATTCACCCCGGAGTCTGTGACTGAATCGAAAGCAGGCTAATACTTCCAGTACTAGCCTGCCTTCCAGTCAGTTGATGTTCCATCCCGACTCTTTCTTGTCCCATTGCCCCTGGGCCATCAGTTCCTGGCAGTGGGCTCCCCATCCTCGTAGGCTCACATCCGTGGTAAGCAAGACCCAGTGGGGATAGTGGGGATAGCCTTACTCCCTTGTTCAGATGTTTCTTCTTGTAGCCACCATTGGAGCTGGGTCCGCACCTCTGCCGGTAGCTTGAGGCGAATGGAGTAGTTCTGGGACATTGGGTTCCATCGCGACAGTAGGGAACATTGAAGTGGTCGCATGTGGGCCCTTGCCCATGGGACAACTTCTAGCGTTGATGTCATGAGTACGAGTACTTGAGTATGAGGACTTGAAGGTAGTCCCATACCTTGGGGCGAAAGCAGGTCAACAGGTTTCGCAACTGGTCCACAGTTTCCTTCTCCTTGTAGGGGGAAGAATGACCTTGTCTTGTTTGGTGTCGAACCGGACTCCCAGGTATTCTAGTGATTGGGAGGGCTGCAGGTAGCTCTTGGTTGTGTTGACGACCCACCCGAGATTCTGCAGTAGATTTTTGACTCTGGTGGTCGCCTGGTGGCTTTCCTCTGGAGATTTTGCCCTGATCATCCAATCGTCCAGATATGGATGTACAAGGATACCTTCTTTCCTCAGTGTTGCCGCCACTACAACCGTGATTTTGGTGAACGTCTGAGGAGCAATAGCTAGTCCGAAGGGTAGCGCCCGGAACTGGTAGTGATGTTCCAGTATCGCGAAGCATAGAAAGCGCTAATGGTCGTGATGGACCGGGATGTGGAGATAGGCTTCTGACAGATCCAGTGAGGTCAGAAATTCTCCCAGCTGTTCTGCCCATTATGACCGAGCGTAGGGTTTCCAATCAGAAGTGTGGTACCCTCAGGAAGCGACTGACTGACTTGAGGTCCAGGATGGGCTGGAACGTTCCCTCTTTCTTGGGGACGATAAAATAGATGGAATAATGACCAGTATTTTGTTGGTGTGTGGGCACCGGTGTTATCGCCCTTAGGTCAAGTAGTTTTGTCAGTGTGGTGTCCACTGCCATCCTCTTGGAGGGGGAGTGGCACGGTATTTTCACAAATTTGTCTGGAGGGATACTGTGGAAGTCCAGGTAGCATCCCCCTCGAATGATGGTTAGGACCCACTTGTCCGACGTTATCTCAACCCATCTTTGGTAGAGTAGGGCAAGCCTGCCCCCTATGGCTTCTTCCTGTGGATGGGTCTGTTGATTCTCATTATGGGGTGTGGCTGGGCCCTGGACCTGAGCCGGCTACCCTCTTGTTGTGTCTGTTCCGAAAGGACTGGCCTCTGCCTGGGGATGAGGTGCTTGGTATATGTTTTTGTATGGTCTAAAACACTGGGATCCACTGCCCTTGGATCTTCAGGGAGAGGGGCGTTGGTTTCTTTTGTTCCTGTCCTCCGGTAACCGAGGTACTGGGATTCCCCCCTTTTGTCGGCTAACGTCTCCAGTTCACTTCTGAACAGGAGGGCTCCTTTAAAAGGCATTCTCGTGAGTTTCGTCTTGGAAGTCGCATCGGCTGACCAACTTCGGAGCAAGAGTTGCCTTCTGGCTGCCACTATGGATGAGACGACCCTGGCTGAGGTGCGCACCAGGTCGGAGGTCGCATTCGTGAGGAAAGATATCTCCAGTTTTAATGTTTCAACGGACGTGGTTGTGTCCCTGGACAGTGACAAGCAGGCACGTGTCACCAGGGCGCAGCAGGCAGCGATCTGCAGGGACATAGCTGCGACATCAAATGACTGTTTAAGGATGGATTCCTGACGTCTGTCTTGGGCATCCTTGAGTGCAGCTCCTCCTTCGACTGGAATGGTGGTGCGCTTTGAGACCGCACAGACCATGGCGTCCACTTTGGGGAACCCCAGGAGTTCTTTGGCTGAGGATTCCAGGGGGTATAGGGCTTCTAAGGCCCGTCCTCCTTTGAAGCTGGCCTCCGGGGCATTCCATTCCAGGTCAATCAGTTGTTGTACGGCCTGCAGCATTGGGAAATGGCATGAGGCCTGAGGGAGGCTGACCAAAACCGGGTTCGTCTTTAGCTCCACTGTGGAGCTTGAGCCTGGGAAGCTTGAGTCTTCAGGCTTAGAGACACGAGATCTGATAGCTTGTCTTTGGAGAAGAAACGCATCATGGTTCGGTATGGTTCTGTCCCTGGAGGGATTTCCCTTTCCTCCAGGGAGTCCGGCTCTTCCTCCAAGGTGTCTGTTTCCCCTAAGTGGAGGCTTTTGCTCGGAGGAGGCATGTCTCGGGGCGGAGGCATGTCTTGGGAAGGTCGAGACGGGCCTGAAAAGTTTTGCTCTTCTGGTGGAGACTGTGGCTGTGTCACAGGTGGCACCAATTGCGCCTGGACGAAGGTTTGCAGCCCTTTGAAAAATTCCACCCAGGAAAAAGTCCCTGGGTCTAAATTGAATCCAGCGGTGTTCCCCAAGGAGCCCATCTGGGGAGGGCCCAAGCCGGGGATAGAGAGGTCCGGTGTACTGTCATTGGTGGAGCCGGATTCCTCTACTGGCTGAGGGGGGCCTTGCCTCGGTTCCTCCAGAGCCTCTTCGTACTGTAGGCACAGGGCAGAGGCCACTTCATGTTGCGCAGCTCTCAGGTGGCAGGCTGGGAAGAGGGCTTGTCCCTTGGCTTCCTTGGCCAGCAGTGCCATGATTTCTGTGCGTGAAGTAGTTCTAAACTCGTCTATGCGCGTATGTGCGCTCGCCGGGAGGCTTATGTTTGCGTTCCAGGTGCGCTGATGCTGTGCGTGCAAGATGCAGAAGATGTGCGTGCAGACCTGCTCTCAGCGAGATGCGCGCACCACTGTGCGCACAGGCTTATTTGTGCGCTCGGCACCATTGTGCACATCGCTGTGTGCATCGCACAGATGCGCGCTTCGCTGTTCACACAAGTAGTTTGTGCGCCCGGCTCAGTTATGCGGACAATACGGCGACCAAGGGGGGAAATGGCGCCGACGACCACGCGGGCAAGATGGCGACCCCCCGGAGGGTGTCCACGTGGAAGAACCCTCGCACCAGATCGGGGCCTAGCCTGGACGGGGCTGCTCAACCCGATGGAACAGACACCAGATGGCGATCTGTGCGGTTCACCGAGCCTCGGAGACCGGAGACTTAAATAAAGTTTTCTACCTTATCTTGTCTCAGCGCTTCCCGGTCTCGTGCCGGGCGGTCTCCGGCTGCAGGGGGAGAGGGGAATACCTTCACCGCCGCGCTCTGTATCGCACCTGCTGCCTCTCATCCATTCAGGGGGGCTAAGTCCACGCCGGGAACTTGCTACCGAATCGAGGCTTACCTCTGAGGGATCTCTGAAATCACCTCAGGAATTCTCGACTGGGGGAGGGTCCTGTGGGTATCACCGCAGGAAAGCAGGGCTCGTCTTGTAGGAGACGGAGAAATACTGAAGAGCAGAGCTTCCTGCACGGGTATATGTAGGCTGACATCAGATTGAAATCTGACTCCGTCTCCCAACTATCAGGAGTACACTATACCCATTGGTCCTGAGACCATCTGCTACACGCTAGAAAATTAGGCAGTAGCCTTTTAGCAATGGTTGAATAACAGTTTTTGTGACACTAATCAATAGGTTAAAATTATCTCCCTTGCGACCAGGGTAAAGAGATACGCTTAGTCACAATTTTAGTTTTAAGTCAGCTCACATGTATACAATCTTTCAAATGTGGTCAGACCTCAAAACGAGCAACTGAAAGCATATTTGAAGAAAAAGAAAACAGTTATGTGAAGCCAGAAGAACGTGAGCCAACACGTATACATCTTGGCTAAACAGCAGGGACAATGGCTTTGCCTTGACGTTAAACCATTTCTCATATTGGACCCAATCTACTTGACCAGAAAACAGAACTTTACTCATAGAAAACCCATGAATCAATCTCTCTTGCTCTTCTACTTCAATAAATGGCCAAGTTAGAGTTGGTCCCATATGTGTCCCCACCTCAGCCAAAAAAATAAAAACCATAGCAAACTGAAACGTTTCCTATGTAACCTTCAGACCTTAAATTTCTAGAGGCTTTAGTGTCCATTCATATTTCTGGAGGAGAAATGACAGATGATTAAATGATGTATCTGTCTAATGCAATTATTGAGGGTAGGCTATATGTTGCTTCTTATGCTAATGAAG
Organism: Rhinatrema bivittatum; assembly: GCF_901001135.1. Classification (NCBI taxonomy): domain Eukaryota; kingdom Metazoa; phylum Chordata; class Amphibia; order Gymnophiona; family Rhinatrematidae; genus Rhinatrema; species Rhinatrema bivittatum. The sequence continues at coordinate 369,944,303 of NC_042620.1, read as the reverse complement.
TAGCCCATCAAAAGAACTCAATTGGTAGCTGAAAGCATAACAGTCAAATCGAGGCGAGTGGCACTGCAACCAAGGTAGTCTCAAAACTATGGGGTGCACCGCCTTGTCGATGATATAAAATGTTATTTGTTCCAGATGCAGGAGGCCTGTGCAGAGGCGCAGTGAGGCAGTCATTGTGGTAATCTGGCCAGGAAGTGGGTCTCCATAGATGAAGGAGATGAAAAGAGGCATCTCCTGAGGAACCTTCGAAGCTTCAGATGGAATGCCAGAGCTTTCACCTTTTATTCGTGAGACCTTCCAGAAAAATACTGCGCAGACTGCCCTCCCGCCAATTCAGCTCCATGGCCATAGTGTGGAATTCAATGGCATAATCAGTCAATGATCGCGAGCCTTGCCGAAGGTGCAGCAGATCAGAGCCTGGATGAACTGCTGTACATCTTGAAGCGGCACATCTCCATGTTCCTAAAGAGGGGTGGCCCAGTCCAGAGCTTTGCCATCCAATAGAGAGATGAACATGGACTTAATGGCACTAGTTGGGAACTGCGCTGGTTGAAGCGAGACATGCATCAAGCACTGGCTGACAAATCCTCGACAGAGTTTAGGGTCCCCCATATACCAGGGTAGTACCGGAAAGTGCGCTATAGGAGCAACTGCCATGGGAACCAGGACAACAGGTGTCGGGGTGTTAGTCATTGTAGTGAGGGTGTCGAGACGGACGTTAAGATGATACATGGTGCCCGCTACTATTTCCAAACATTGTTGCTGCTGCTGAATCTTCTCTGCTAGGCCAGAGAGATCTGCTGGGTCCATGGCCTCAGCAAACTGTTACGGTAGTAGATCCTTAGGTCGAGGCAAGGTTAGCACCACCTGCAGGCAGGAGCCCTGCAGGTCCTTACCATCGACAGGCGAACGTGGCTGGAGCAGAGACTCAACGGGACCTTCACCAATACCAGCCCTCGTTCCCCGCAGGTTAAGTCTTTGGGTGCCGGGGCCAAATGGGCTTAGGTGAGGGTCTCTGGATGGTGAAGGATCCGATGGAGGCTGGAGATCTGCTGAACAGCAGTTGGTCCAGGTGACAAGAGGTACCAGAGGTTGAGGCAGGCAGCAGACAGGCAAAGTCTGGAAGAGGTCCAAGGTCAGCCAAGAGTCAATCCAAGAAGAAGGCAAAGAATCCGAAGCCCAAGTCAGGAGCCAACGAGTCAGACCTGATGTTGCTAAGGCGTCTGATGTTGGCTGTGTCCGGGTTTAAATACCTGCACCCCACTGACGTCATCAGAGGGTGCTGTGGAAATTTTCCCACTGCGGGCCGTTTAAATCTGCCCACGGCATGCGCGTCTAGAACTGCCTCCTGCTTGGAGTGGCATCCTCAGTGCAGCAGTGGCCTGCTGCCTTTTTGCCGCAGCATTGGGAACCCCGGTCAGGGAAGGTAAGAGCAGCCGGCCATGGGGTGAGCTCATGGCCAACCAAACATAACAATAGGCCAATGATGTGCCAGAGTGTAAAGTCTGGAATCTGGAAATGTTGGGACTGCTGTGCTTAGAATACAAATTAAGAACATAAGAACATAAGAAATTGCCATGCTGGGTCAGACCAAGGGTCCATCAAGCCCAGCATCCTGTTTCCAACAGAGGCCAAACCAGGCCACAAGAACCTGGCAATTACCCAAACACCTATATCAAACCTGGCAATTACCCAAAAACCTATATCAAACCTAAAGAGGCACATATAGAGTTCCTTACCAAGTGACATACATCTAAGTTCCAGTGTGAATGAGTTCTGAACATCAGAGTTGAAGTTTTGGAATTGATTCATATTAGATAGTCTGTATTTGCTGTTAAGCAGATTTATCATCATCATTTAACTGTTCTTGGATATGGAATTAAGGAGGGAAATTCTGTTGATTTGTGTTGCATTGTTTCCTATCCATCAAGACATTACCAAAAAAATGTGGTTTTCTGTTAATACTCTCTTGACCCTAATTCATAGTTCTATGCTTTGCAAGTGGGCATCGGATACACCAGTAATCCTGAATCAGTAGTTCAAGTGAGATATGCGATTCTGTAGAGCCTTCTACGTGGATCTTTCAAACAACTGGTATTTTTAAAAAGTGCATAATCCAAACAAAGGAATCTATATTATTAGTATTCCAGCAATCACAAACACACACACACACACACACACACACACACACACAGAGTATATTGTTTAAGGGTACCCAGCAGTCATCTGTCAGGAAGCAGCAGGGTCCAAACCCCCAGTGGTGTGCATTCCCAGGGTTCCAGTGGCCATGTGCCCGGAAGGAGGCCAAAAGACTACAGAGAATGGCTACACCGGACAGCAGACCACAATGGGCAGACACATGGAGCACACAATTGGCATGACTCCATCAGCCCATGTGAGCCAGCAGAGGGAGGCAGTGAGCCAGAGAATGCGGGAGATCAGCACCGTCCGACTGGGGAAACCAGTGCTGGGGATCATGCATGGTGGGAGATGCTAATCCGCATGCTTCCACAAATACTTTGCGGGTGTCTGCTACTCTTTTTTTCAGGGCTTGAATTTTAAAACAACTTACGTGCATAAAACTCATGTAAAATGTTTACAAGTGGCGTTTAGAAAATTAGGCAGGGGCCAGTGCATATACAAGTACACACGCAAGCAGGTTATGCACATCTTTTACGTGAACTGGAAAGAGGCCTTCTGATTATCCCATTCACGGCCTTGTTTTCAACCATCTCCTTGATAAATGAAATTCCCAATTTTGCCTTGTCTTGACTTGATTAGATTGCAAGCTCTACTGAGAAGGAATGGTCTCTTATGTTTTTGTACAGTGCTGCATATGTTGAGTAGCTCTATAGAAGTGATAGGAAGTAGTAGTAGGGGGCAGAGTTGGGACATACACAAATTCTTTCTGATTTAATGCCAATATCTGGAGCAGGTGTAACTGTGTGAGGTAACTCATGCATGTACTGGGCAACTTTTCCAAGCATTTTCATAGCCAACTTAGGAGCATAAGTTCACTTTGGAAATATTCAGTAAAGTCTGTGTGCACAATGTACACAATGTTGTCCTGAACAAAGTCAGGATAAGAATTTGAAGAATGACAAGCTTTCTAAGGGTCAATATATGTTCTGCAATAAGCATGACAGGCCTCACCTGGAAAAGGTAAAGCAATCTAGTGTAACCCCGAACCCTCCTATCCCTTCCCAGCTGTAGCCAGCATCTCCCACATAACAGCATATGGTTGTCTTCCATGCTGTAACTGCTGAAAGAGGAGGCAAATAAAGGAACTGTTCTAACCCAATCAGTAGTGGACCCTTGGTCCGGGGGGTACTCACCGAGGAGCAGTCTTGATGAATTCCTCCCCGGAAGGTGGCGCAATAACCCAGTCCAGCGGATACACCAGGTAGGATAGCGGCTGGTGGCAGGCAAGGCAGTCCAGTTCCAGGCAGGGTCAAGGCAGGCAGCAGGCAAAGCAAGGTCCAATTCCAGGCAGGGTCTAGGCAGGCAAGGCAGTCCAGTTCCAGGCAGGGTCCAGGCAGGCGGCAGACAAAGCAAACTCCAGTTCCAGGCAGGGTCAAGGCAGGTGGCAGGCAAAGCAAGGTCCAGTTCCAGGCAGGGTCAAGGCAGGCGGCAGGCAAAGCAAGGTCCAATTCCAGGCAGGGTCTAGGCAGGCGGCAGGCAAAGCGAGGTCCAATTCCAGGCAGGGTCAAGGCAGGCAAAGGCAAAGCAGAACTCCCACAGGAACCAGCAAGAACCTTGTTGCAAAGGCGTTTGAGCCTTCCCGGGGAGAGGTTTAAATCTCCCCGGGCGTCTGACGTCATCATCCGGGGCTGACCCGACCTTCCCCCTCGGCCCCTTTAAGGGGGCGGATCCTGCCGCGCTCTCCCCGATGCTGCTCCGGAGATGCAGGGAGAGACGCGCCGCTGCCCGCGCGATCTGCAGCCACCATCGAGGGAACTGCTGGGCCCGGTAGGAGATCCCAGTCGGGGACCCCCTCGGCCCGGGATCGCAACAGGAACAATCACCAACAGAAGGAAGTGATGCCAAGTTAACATTATAATTACTTGCAAGAGCCAATTTCCTTTGTGAATGTACAATAATGCACCATACCAAAGTTTCCAGTAGGGAAGGACTGGCACTGGGAGACATCACTTTGTGAGCTAGGCAGGTGGTCTGTGTATTTATAAATCTCAGAAGTGTTTCTGACTCCTTGAAACATCACTTAACAGAACTGAACCAGAAACTACTGCTAAACATTTATGCACTGTATCACTGTACAGATACACGCAAGAGACTGTAAGCTCCATGGAGCAGGGACCATCTAGTGAAGTCAGACAGATGGACCAATCAGATAAATAAATACTGATGGAAGTCCCAAAGGTAGTGCAATTGAAGACAGGAGCCACATTACCTAGTCAGGTAAATCTGTGAGGAGTACAATATTTCTTTCTTCTCTGAAAAGCAAATGACTAGTTCCAAGTTGAAGCTCAGGTTAGCACCCAGGTTTATGTCAACAAAAAGTGCCCCCCCCCCCCCCCCCCCAATTCTCTTAAAACTAATAAAATCCAAGGATGGCTCCAGCCACCAGGAATAAATACTCCACACCCTAATATGGCTCATCTGCATTTCAAGCTTGCTTCGCTTTTCTGCAATTCTATACAATGAGCTATAAACAAAATATCAATGGAAGATACTGTTAAATCAGCAGATAAAACAGAAACCAGATCTTCTCTACTGGCCCCTATAGAACAAGAAACACTAAGGAGCCAGGAGCTGAAACAAAGTAATCAGATATATCTTGTACTGGGGTGGACAGTGAGATTTCAAAGCCTTAGGCGTTGCGATCCCGGTCGCTAGACTAGCGACCGGGTTCTTACCTGCTGCCTCGTGAGAGGGGACCTTTTAACGGTCCAACCACGGGGAGCTCCAGCCCGCCCCCTTTGGTGATGTCAGACGCCAGCGACTACTTAAGGCCGGCATCTGCCCTGTGGAGGTTGCTTAGAAACGAAGTTACTCAGTGTTTGAGTGTTTTATGCTGTTACTGCTGTTTCTGTTGTTTTCTGTTCTGCTGTTCCAGTTCCTGCTGATCCTAATTCTGCTGATCCAGATCCTGCTGATCCTGACCTTAATCCTGGTCTTGCCGATCCTGATCCTGCTGTTCCAGATCCCGCTCCACTTCAGGATTTGTTTCTGTTTCAGTTCTGTTCCAGTTCCTGCTGATCCTGATTCTGCTGATCCTCACCTTAATCCTGGTCTTGCCACTCCTGATCCTGATGTTCCAGATCCCATTCCGCTTCAGGATTTCTCTCGGTTAGTTCTTTGGTTTCTGACTTTGGCTCTGTCACTGATTCTCCGTGTCTGCCGCCTGCCTCGACCCTTGGCTTCTCGTCTCGTCTCGTTCCTTCTTCTAAGTCCCAGCGGTCCGGGTTCTCACGAGCTCCTCTCGGGGGGATCTTGGGCTTCCAGGGTGAAGACTTCACTTTCATCTCTGTCTTGGTTCCGCCTCCCGACCTGTGCCATCTCCAAGGAATTCGCTCTTCCCATCTGCGCACTCCGCCAAGCCGGCCCAAGGGTCCACCGTTCTGTCCGCAACAGTTTGCTAAGCAATGGACCCGGCGGACATCTCCGGACTGCAAGCCATTCCCGGGATGGCCCAACGACTGCAGCAGCAGCAACATTGTCTTGATGTCCTGGCTGCCACCGTCGAGCGACTGTCAAATCGGCTGGATGCCACTCTGCCAGAGCCACTACCGGTACCTCCTCTGGTTCCCACAGTAAGCTTTTCTGCATCCACTCAGCTTCCAGCTCCCTCCCGCTACGCAGGCGAAGCCAAGAGTTGCCGAGGATTTCTGAACCAGTGTTACATTAGGTTCTCGCTACTTCCAGGTCAATTCCCGTCAGATTCAGTGAAGGTTGCCTACATCTTGTCGCTACTGGAAGGGAAGGCGTTGAATTGGGCTTCACTGATGTGGGAGCGCCGGGATCCTTTGAACAATCTGCAGCAGTTTGTTCGCAACTTCAAACAAGCCTTTGACGAATCTGCACGTCTGCCTACAGCTACGTCAGAGCTGTTACAGCTAAGACAGGGATCTCAGTCCCTGGCAGACTATGCTATTGAGTTTCGTACTCTCGCAATGGAGGTAGGCTGGCGCGATGACAGCTTGCGGGGAGTCTTTTTGGAAGGTTTGTCTGGTCGCATCAAGGAAGAGTTGGCCGCCAGAGACATTCTTGATAATCTCAACGACATAATTGATTTAGCCGGTCGGATAGACAGACGCATCCAGCAAAGGGCCAAGGAGGGCCGTTCTTTACGCCGGTCCATATCTTTAGCGCCAGTCTTCGCTAGACCCGTGATGACACCTTCAAGTCACGGGACGGCACAATCTGAGCCATCAGCTGAAAAATCTATGCAGTTAGGTCACACGCCGTTGACTGCTGAGGAGAGGCGAAGACGCCGCGCACTGGGATTGTGTCTATACTGTGGCAACAAGGGCCACTTTCTAGCCCAGTGCAAGGAGCGACCGGAAAACACCAAAGCCTAGGCAGTACAGAGGAGCTACTCCTAGGTTGTGTTAATTCTGCTCCTCAATGTACTGCACCGGTGACTCTAGAATACCCAGGAGGATCCTTTCACACTCTCGCCTTCATAGACTCTGGAGCAGGTGGAAACTTCATTTTATCGGATTTGGTGCAACAACTGCGTTTGCCTACTGTTCCTCGAAGTTCCCCGCTATGCATCACTTCTATCCGAGGTACAGTCCTTCCTGGGAGTATTTCTGACTCTATGGTTCCTCTGACTCTTCGGACCGGAGAGCTGCATTCGGAAGAGATATCTTTTTTGATTTTGGAGAAAGCTGTGCATCCGGTGGTACTGGGGTTGCGGTGGTTACAGCAGCACTCTCCCATAATTCATTGGGACTCCTTACAAATAGCTAAGTGGAGTCCCTTTTGTTTTTCCAATTGTCTCAATGTGCCAAGGCCTTCTGTCATGCACATGCTAAGTACTTCTGTATTGCCTCCTACACCTTACATGGACTTTGCAGAGGTTTTAAAAAAAAAAAAAAAAAAAAGCAGAGATTTTGCCACGTCATCGCCCTTTTGACTGCGCCATAGACTTATTGCCCGGCACTATGCCGCCGCGTGGTAGAGTGTATCCTTTTGTCTCTGCCGGAGTCATGCGCAATGTCTGAATACATCACTGAAAACCTCGCCAAGGGATTTATCCGCCCTTCTCGATCACCAGCCGGAGCAGGGTTTTTCTTCGTGGGGAAGAAGGATGGTACACTTAGACTTTGTATAGATTACAGAGGCTTAAACGCCATTACAAAGCGAGATCGGTACCCCCTTCCTTTAATTCCAGAACTCTTGGACAGACTGCAGGGGGCAAAGATCTTTACAAAGCTTGATCTGCAGGGAGCATACAATTTAGTTCGCATCCGTCCTGGAGATGAATGGAAGACTGCCTTTAATACAAGAGATGGGCATTATGAATACCTAGTTTGGCTTGTGTAACACTCCGGCAGTCTTCCAAAATCTTATGAATGAGGTGTTGAGAGAGATGCTGCACGCGTATGTCATAGTGTATTTGGATGACGTCTTAATTTATTCCCAAGATCTGAAGTCCCACCGCCAACATGTTAGACAAGTGTTGCAAGTCTTGAAAGACAAACCTGTATGCCAAACTCGAGAAATGTATGTTCGAATGTGAGTCGCTTCCCTTCTTGGGGTACATCGTGTCATCTACCGGTTTTCAAATGGATCCAGAGAAAGCATCAGCAATCACAAACTGGCCCCGTCCCATGGGGGGTGAAAGCCTTGCAGCGTTTCCCCGGATTCGCGAACTTCTTCAGACATTTTATTCCTAATTACTTTTTGAGAGTTCCACCCCTCACTGCACTGACTCGTAAAGGGGCGGATGCCAAGGAATGGTCCGAAACAGCTTGTCAAGCCTTTGAAGATTTAAAACAGGCATTCCTGATGGACACTTGTTTGTATCATCCGGATCCGCAACATCCTTTTATTGTGGAGATAGATGCGTCCAGCATTGCAGTAGGAGCGATATTCAGTCAGCACTCGGACATAGGCAAGTTGCTTCCATGCTCTTATTTCTCCAAAAATTTCTCACCGGCCGAGTGTAACTACAGTATAGGGGACAAGGAGCTTTTGGCAATTAAGTTGGCCTTCGAGGAATGGAGGCAATGGTTAGAAGGTGCAATCCATCCTGTCACAGTCTACACTGATCATAAAAACTTGGAATTCTTGTGCCAAGCACAGAGGCTGAACCCCAGACAAGCCAGGTGGTCTCTTTTTTTTAAACCGTTTTGATTTTACCCTTCGCTATCGGCCAGCATCCAAAAATATCCGTGCGGATGCCTTGTCCCGTACTTCTGAGTTAGAGGAGGAGGAGCGTCCTCAATACATCCTGGATCCCACTAAGATCAACCTGGCCGCTGTGATTGTGAGTTCTCTGGGGAAGACAGTAGTTCCCAAGCGTCTCCGGACAAGGGTCTTGAGTTGGACCCACGATTCCCTGACTGGAGGCCACATTGGTTGAGACAGGACTTTGGATTTATTGAACCACTATTACTGGTGGCCAAACCTAAGACAAGATGTACGTACTTATGTGAGTTCCTATCCTACTTGTGCTAGACAAAAACCTCGAATTGGTCACCCTTGGGAGCTAGTGCAACCACTGCCTGTTCCAACTGAACCGTGGACTCATATAGCTACAGATTTTGTAGTAGATTTGCCTTCATCTAATGCGAAAACCATCATTTGGGTCATGGTGGACCTTTTTTCCAAAATGGCTCATTTTGAGCCATTGACCAAGCTGCCGTCTGCACCAGAGTTAGCATTGCTATTTGCACAGCTCATCTTTCGCATTCACGGACTTCCGCAGGACATCGTTTCTGACCGGGGCCCGCAATTTACGGCCCGCTATTGGAAAGCTTTGTGCAAGAAGTTTGAGGTACAACTCAGTTTCTCCACCGCATTTCATCCCCAAAGTAACGGACAGACAGAGCGCATGAATCGCTCCCTAAAGACTTTCCTTCGAGCTTTTGCTAACGACAAACAGAACAACTGGGTAGAGTTACTACCCTGGGCCGAGTTTTCCTACAATAACCAAATTCACTCGGCTACTGGAAGTTCGCCCTTTCAAGCAGTATATGGGAAGCAACTTAAACCACCACTACCCCTTTCTGTGTCGGAGCCGTCACCGGCAGCCCAGTTGTCTGCCCAGCAGTTGCATAGACTTTGGAATTCCATTCAAGATAAACTTGCCGCTTCAGCAACAGCTGCTAAAAGGCATGCCGACCGGCATCGTTGACCAGCGCCAGTGTTCCTTCTGGGAGACAAAGTCTGGCTTAGCACCAAGAACATTCACTTCAAGTTGCCCTATAAAAAACTGGCTCCTACATTCTGCGGACCATTTCGAGTTGCTGAGAGAGTTGGAATGGTTTCCTATCGTTTACACCTGCCTACTGCGCTACGCATCCACAATGTATTTCACGTTTCTCTTCTTAAACCGGTAGTTCTTTCTCAATTTCATCAGAGATCTCCTGATACTATGGAGAACCCCGCTGCTGATGACCCTACATATCAAGTTCGAGAGATCCTTGATGTATATTTCTTTAATCGTCGCTGGGAATACTTGTTAGCTTGGGAAGGCTGTGGTGAGGAGGAGAACACTTGGGAGCCCGCTCACAACATCCTAGACAAATCTCTTCTGCAACAGTTTCACTTGGATCATCCTGGTAAACCGGGTCCTTTGAAGAGGGGGGCGTAAGGGAGGGGGTACTGTTGCGATCCCGGTCGCTAGACTAGTGACCGGGTTCTTACCTGCTGCCTCGTGAGAGGGGACCTTTTAACGGTCCAACCACGGGGAGCTCCGGCCCCCCCCCCTTTGGTGATGTCAGACGCCAGCGACTACTTAAGGCCGGCGTCTGTCCTGTGGAGGTTGCTTAGCAACGAAGTTACTCAGTGTTTGAGTGTTTTGTGCTGTTACTGCTGTTTCTGCTGTTCCAGTTCCTGCTGATCCTGATTCTGCTGATCCTGACCTTAATCCTGGTCTTGCCGCTCCTGATCCTGCTGTTCCAGATCCCGCTCCGCTTCAGGATTTGTTTCTGTTTCTATTCTGCTGATCCAGATCCTGCTGATCCTGACCTTAAGTGCCACTCCTGATCCTGATCCTGCTGTTTCAGATCCCACTCCGCTTCAGGATTTCTCTCGGTTAGTTCTTTGGTTTCTGATTTTGGCTCTACCGATTCCCCGTGTCTGCCGCCTGCCTCGACCCTTGGCTTGTCTTCTCGTCTCGTTCCTTCTAAGTCCCAGCGGTCCGGGTCCTCATGAGCTCCTCTCGGGGGGGGGGGATCTTGGGCTTCCAGGGTGAAGACTTCACTTTCATCTCTGTCTTGGTTCCGCCTCCCGGCCTGTGCCATCTCCAAGGAATTCGCTCTTCCCATCTGCGCACTCCGCCAGGCCAGCCCAAGGGTCCACCGTTCTGTCCGCAACATTAGGTTTGGAGATGGTTCCAGAGAGCACAGTAATATTAATCATCTCTTTTATCATTTCTATGTTTAGTGTTAACAGGGTCAATATGGATTATGTAAAACTTTGGCCACCTATACAAAAAAAAATTACAAAAAAATATTTAAAAAGTTAGCATGTTGCCTTAAACGACACGGAAAAGAAAACACTGTGATTGGGTCCATCATTTATTTCTTCACAGTTATCATATGATTTTCTCTAATACCCTACCTTTTAAATACGACCGATTGCAACACACGGTGATGCTGCTACTTTGAAGCAAACGGAACTGAGCTTCAGACTGTAGAGCGAGTAGCTCCAACAGCAGTGGTCGCAGCCTTTTGAAAAGAATTACTGGGCGATATCAATTTTGTAATCGTAATTTCGCAACACATTGGTGTCATAAATGTAAACATTACATACAGCTCCTTCAACATTACTGTCCTTGCCATCCTATGAACATCCTGATGCTTACATTAGGTAATGAAGCATAGCTAATAAAGTAAAACTTTTACATACTGCATTCGTGGGAATGCCATTCTGCAGGACCGCCTGAGACCACAAAGGCATGAAAAACGATAAAGACATTTAACAGTACTGTAAGGGTAAACTCCACATTGGAAGCCAGGGTGTTTTTTGATACCTCTTAAGAATGCCAGTCTCACGTCGACAAGAGAACGCGCCCTATCTATTGCTGGCCCAGCAAGTTGGAATGCGCTACCCATTAACCTCCGTCTTGAGCCATGCCCCTTCAAATTCAGAAAAAAGCTAAAAACATGGCTTTTCCACCTTGCATACCCAGACTAGTCTCCTCTATACCATCCCCTGCCACATCCCCTCTTCCCTTAAGCTCCATCCTTGTACGTTCCTTCCCTCCCGCTCAGTGAAATTGTCCATGTGCATTTTGTCACTATGTATTATATGTTAATATGTAAATAGGTTTCATAAGTTTACAGTATGATAATCTGTAACCACTTAGTTATCTTCTATTTTTTCCCTCTACCTTGCTTATAACTGTTATATCCTGTGCCCCAGCCCTGTTCTATGTAATTTCCACCTTCTTGTTGATGTAAACCGATATGATGTGCCGACTAATATCTGTATAGAAAAGCTGTTAAATAAATAAAATAAATAAATACCTGTAAGCACAGCTGGCATGTTTTCAGAGCTGGCCCAATTCGTGGTAATTGCATGACTCAGGAAACACATTTTCAGCATGAGTCAGCAGAAAGGGGCTCCATAGCATGTTTAGTGATATATTAGTTGGGCTTTCAAGGGAAGGTCACAAAAAGTGGCAAAACAGCAGGAAAGCAATCCAACATTTATCATGAATAGAGGATATTCAGTATGTTTCATTTTCTTCTCATTTTCATAGCTTTGGCAAGCAATAATTAGAGCTTATTCTGTCACGTAGAAATATCTATTACATTATTTTGATGTGAATGGTATTTTCATGCTCCATATTTTTTTAATTTTCTATTTATTAATATTTCACAATTAATATTTCACAAATTTTCAGACAATCTGGGAGATACATCAAGTGTGGTAGTACTCTTAATACGTGTTAAACAGCATATATTGCGCGACATAACACTGTATGTTAGGAACACCGCTCACAGGATGGCCTCACAAGTCACTGTACTTGCTCCGATGCCATCAACATGCTCCTGTGGCTGTGCCGCTGTGTTGCTCCTGTCCTGGAATCTCCTTCGGCTCATGCATGCACATATACGCACGTTATATGGACCCCACTGCGTGAAATGCTGAGTGACGCCCTCCGATGTCGTAAGCAAGGGCCTCGCAGCCAGCATCACCGTGCCTCAGCAACAGTTCTCCTGCCTTGCAGTACATGTTGCTTGTGTATTCCTGTTGTCCTGTGTTCCTGAATCCAGCCTTGTCTTCTCCATCCTCCTTCGTCCAGCCCACCTTGTCTTATTCGTCTTGTCCAGTGTAGTGTGTCTTTGTTCACCCTTGGCCTGAGTCTCCAGATCTTAACTTTTTGCTTGGACCTGACCACGATTGCTTACTGCCTGGACCTGACCACTTTTGCTACCTGCTTGCCCTGAACCCGGTGTGCCTTTGGACTCTAGTTTTCTTCACTGCTCTATGGACCTGCCTAAGTCCTGCCGGCCACCAGAACCCAAGGGCTCAATCTGCAGGGAAGGTGGCTGGTATAGGTGAAGCTCCAGACTGTCCAGCTGCGGGGCACATTTGCCAGCTGCCGGTGTACATCTCGTGGGTTTTGCCTTCAAGGCTGCGTCAACTATGCCACAACAAAGGGCTCACACCCCCACTACCTTGCCACAGCATATTGTACAATAGAGCACTATTGTGATGATATCACACGATATACGTGATATTTTGCATGTCCCCGCGCTGGCACCCTCCCCTATTGCAGTGACCTTCTTTGCATGCAGTTTGCATGCAGAATAATGCAAATGCTACGATAAAATAACACCTATTTCAACTGCAGTAAATCTGCTGTGGGAGATCCGGGACCCTCGTGGAGGTCCTGAGGCTCCCATCTCACATTTAAAGAGCCGGCCAAAAGAAAAGTCATGCCACAAAAAAAGGGAGGTTGAGCGGGAGTCAGGGCTGACCCGTCTCAACCTGGGGCCACCACACAAGGTGGCCCTGACTCCCCAAAGTTAAAAAAATAGTTTAAATGTAGCTGTGCGGTGACAGTCCCATTCCCCTCCACATGGCAGAAGTAATAGGTAACCCCCACCCCACCCAAATGATAAAAACATAGGGAGGCAGTCCCCCAACACCTACCCCAACCCCATTCCCACAGTCCCTGAATCTTTAAAATTAGTAGAGGGACCTGCATCAGGGCCAGGACACATCCTGACACCTGGCCCATTCAGCGCCATTTTGAAAAATGGTGCCTACCTGACCCTGCCCCAGCCATGTGACTGGGGCAAGGTCTGGGATCAGACCCAGGCCATGTGGCTAAGTCTCCTGCAGTGACTGCCTGCGATGCCTCAGGTGTTACAACTGGGATTCCTGATACTAGTGTTATAGGGACCTCACTACCACAGTCCAAAGATAGACCTAAAGATTCAGTGATCCCACTCCTATCTTTCCCAGTCAAATGCTTTTCTCCCTGAAGCCTCACAGCTTCGGGACCAATAGCTTTCACCAGACACTAGAAACTTCAGAGACTCCGCACAACCAGGCACCCCTTTGTTCTCACCCTCATGCAGGACTATTCCTTTTCCAAGTTCCAGATGTCTTGCGAGAGCTGGCACCCATAGAAACATAGAAACATAGAAATGACGGCAGAAGAAGACCAAATGGCCCATCCAGTCTGCCCAGCAAGCTTCCCTCTTTTCTTCTCCCATACTTATCTGTTTCTCTTAGCTCTTGGTTCTAATTCCCTTCCACCCCCGCCATTAATGTAGAGAGCGGTGGAGGAGCTGCATCCAAGTGAAATATCTAGCTTGATTAGTTAGAGGTAGTAGGAGTAGTAACCGCCGCAATAAGCAAGCTACACCCATGCTTATTTGTTTTTACCCAGATTATGTTATACAGCCCTTATTGGTTGTTTATCTTCTCCCCTGCCGTTGAAGCAGGGAGCTATGCTGGATATGCGTGAGGTATCAGTTTTTTCTTCTCCCCTGCCGTTGAAGCAGAGAGCTATGCTGGATATGCATCGAAAGTGAAGTATCAGGCACATTTGGTTTGGGGTAGTAACCGCCGTGACAAGCCAGCTACTCCCCGCTTTGTGAGTGTGAATCCTTTTTTCTTCTCCCCTGCCGTTGAAGTTATGCTGGATATGCGTGAAGTATCAGTTTTTCTTTTCCCCTGCCGTTGAAGCAGAGAGCTATGCTGGAAATTCGTGATGTATCAGTCTTTCTCCCATGCCGTTGAAGTAGAGAGCCATGCTGGATATGCGTCGAGAGTGAAGTATCAGGTACATTTGGTTTGGGGTAGTAACCGCCGTAACAAGCCAGCTACTCCCCGCTTTGTGAGTGCGAACCCTTTTTTCTTCTCCCCTGCCGTTTAAGCAGAGAGCTCTGCTGGATGTGTGAAGTAACAGTTTTTCTTTTCCCCTGCTGTTGAAGCAGAGAACTATGCTGGATATGCATTGAAAGTGAAGTTTAAGAATGGAGTGATCAAGCTAGTTGAAAGGCATCAGGAATAGAGGAAGGTGGAGGTAGTAATTTGGATATTTGGTTTGGGGTAGTAACCGCCGTAACAAGCCAGCTACTCCCGTCTTTGTGAGTGCAAATCCTTTTTTCCACATTTCCTCTTGCTGTTGAATCTTAGAGTGATGTTGGAGTCACAGTAACCATGTGTATGTTTATTGACTAAGGGTATTGTCTCCAGGCAGTAGCCATCATTCTGGCGAGTCACCCACTCTTCATTGGCGGCCTCTTGACTTTATGGATCCACAGTGTTTATCCCACGCCCAATCCAAAAGAAACATCTCAGAAGCCATTGGTAGCTGAGGTGGGGTATGCTCCAGTAACCTCAGTTATACCTCAGAGACCAAAGAGACTGCCTTCATCTCGTCCTCTGGTTGTCTGATCTTCCTCTCAAGGTCTCGGCCTCATCCAATAGCTGGAAAGATGTTGATAGGACCCACTACCAGGACAGCAGACTCACTGGCGTAAGCTATCTTTTTCCTCTTCCTCTTGACCATATTGAATCCAGAAAATGTCAGTGGTGCTCAGCAGGGGCAGCTGCCATCTTGACACATGCTCCATATCTCTAAAGCACAAAAGCACGCACTTCCACATCCCTTCTCTTCCCTGTTCCTCCCCATTTGAATTTAGCTCACTTTATCCTCTTTTTCTATTCTAATAGACCAAATCCTTTATACCAATCAATACTTTAAGATATATATACATCTTTTCTACTACTTTCAATCTCCAAACGACCCCATATACATGTATATGGCTGTGCAGAGATCTAAAGTACACACGTCTACTCCCCAAAGTACGCATGTATGCTTGAATATGCACAAATACCTGTAATACATTGAAAGCACGTACCTTTCCTACTTATTTTACAAACATATCTGCACATAATTTAAACACAAAAAAATATTTGCTCACATAAAACTGATATATACATGGAAGTCGGTATATCTTAAAACATGAACGCAAAACTGAAATCACCAATTTGCCGATATCTCCACCAGTTCACCCAGTCCTTCTCCAGGTCAATGAGACCCTCCTAGCTCTTCCCCCTTAATACCTCCCAGTTCATCCAGACCTACCCCAACCAATAACAGACGAGTCTGATATCAATTACGCTAGGTAATTAGCAGTGTAAAATTGTGCGAGTAAGTTTTCTAACGTGGGCATGTAAATCTCTTCATAAATTAGTGGCTTATGCGTGTTCCTTTTGGCCTCGCCCGGAACACCCCAGACCACACTTTTTCTGCACAGGTAAAATGTGCAAGTTTACTTCTGCCATTTCTAATGGGTTTAAAGGGGTCTGAGGTAACTTGGGGGGAGGGGGGGTGCGAACTGGAGAAACTGGCAATGGTGTGGATGCAAGCTGGTTATAAAATACCCTGACTTATGTGATAGAAACCCAATTTACATGGCTGGCGCATGCACACTTCAAATAGTGCGCACATATGCGCTTGGTCAAGCTACTTTACAATGTGCACAAGTTATAAAATGGCTGTGCCCATGGGCATGCGCAGATTACATGCACATGCATATGTGTATGTGCACTGGTTTGAATGTTACCGTTCCTGTAACTCCTTTGACAGTTCACTCCTCAGAGGGTTACCTGAGGCAATGGAAGATGAAGTGGCTTGCCCAAGGTCCCAATGGGAGAAGTGTAATTTAAACCCTGGTTTCCCTGGCTCTCAGCCCATTGCTCTAATCACTAGAGCTACTTTTCTTCCCCAAAACTTACTGACAGTATTTTATATAAGAACATAAGAAATTGCCATGCTGGGTCAGACCAAGGGTCCATCAAGCCCACCATCCAGTTTCCAACAGAGGCCAAAACCAGGCCACAAGAACCTGGCAATTACCCAAACACTAAGAAGAACCCATGCTACTGATGCAATTAATAGCAGTGGCTATTCCCTAAGTATAATTGATTAATAGCCATTAATGGACTTCTCCTCCAAGAACTTATCCAAACCTTTTTTGAACCCAGCTACACTAACTGCACTAACCACCTCCTCTGGCAACAAATTCCAGAGCTTTATTATGCGTTGAGTGAAAAAGAATTTTCTCCCATTAGTCTTAAATGTGTTACTTGCTAACTTCATGGAATGCCACCTAGTCCTTCTATTATTCGAAAGTGTAAATAACCGAGTCACATCTACTCATTCAAGACCTCTCATGATCTTAAAGACCTCTATCATATCCCCCCTCAGCCGTCTCTTCTCCAAGCTGAACAGCCCTAACCTCTTCAGCCTTTCCTCATAGGGGAGCTGTTCCATCCCCTTTATCATTTTGGGTGCCCTTCTCTGTACCTTCTCCATCGCAACTATATCTTTTTTGAGATGCGGCGACCAGAATTGTACACAGTATTCAAGGTGCGGTCTCACCATGGAGCGATACAGAGGCATTATGACATTTTCCGTTCAATTAACCATTCCCTTCCTAATAATTCATAACATTCTATTTGCTTTTTTGACTGCTGCAGCACACTGAGCCGACGATTTTAAAGTATTATATATAGTATAATTAAATAGTTGGCCTGACTGAAAAAAAAAAGACCCTATGTCTATTACACCTGTTTCAGTTACTGCTGCATGGTAATCCAGGGAAAGGCAAATCCCCCTAAAATAACAAGAAAATAAGGGGGCGGGTGTCAGTTTTCAAAAGCTGGGACTTAGCCAGTTAAATCTTTGCTTTTAAAAATGTACTCTTATTGACTGGCTAAATTTAGTCAGTCAAAGAAAGAGACAGCTTGAGGGTATTCCTGAGGCATTCCTCCGGCACACCAATGGCAGACCTAAATCTAGCCTAGACTTTGGTGAATTTGAACTGAAAATCTAATCAGTTAGATTTTTCTGAAAATCTCCTTCTAAAGATAACCAGTTAAAATTAAATTTCTGAACATCGACCCACCGAGCCCAAATCTGCACCAGAGTGAACTCAGGCTTTTCCCTCGACTCTAATATTAGAGACCTGGGCGAGGGTCAAACAAAGGTGTAAACATATGCAGCATCTGACAGAGTAGCGCTGTGAGAACCGTGTACAGGGTATTTGTTACCAGTGTGGCTTCTGTGTCTCTCTGTAAAGGGAAAATGTGCAAAAAAACAAACTGTGAACCAGCAGAAAAAGATTTTTTAAAGTTGTCTTGTCCTGTGTACCTCATGAAGCAACTGAAAAAACAGTAACTGGTAACTCTTCCCCTCGTTCGGCCAACCACTTCTGCTTTGTTAGAGGATAATTCTTCTGGGCTTACTGCCTGGCTAATTATTTTCCTTAAGCTGTGGAATCATAACATTTCAATTCTTTATTCAATTTATAGGAGAGCCTTCATTAGAACAGGTTCTGGAGGCCAGCCTGATGGCTTGGTGGCAGTGCTGCATGCATGCATGCATGTAGAGGGACCTAGGTTTGCTTCCTAGAGCAGGGCATCTGCATTGCGGGTTGACCTGGTTTGGGGATGCTGCAGAGGTAGCGTTCACAGCCCATGAGGGGAGAATCAGTCATGGTCCTTGTTAAGGGCTAGGATTTAGAGCCCTGATACATGGCTTCTGGCCTCGGGACCGTTGCTGCAATGACCAGGCTAGGAACAGGGGGCGGGGGGAGGGGGAGATATATATAAATATAGTGGAAATATCCCCAAAATGTTGTGAATGAAGGCTTGTGGCACCAGAATCCCAGCCTTGGTTCTGATCACATTGGTAGAAAAAGGAGAGAGGAGGAACTACTGGGCCAACCCCTGCCCCATTCACACATCAAATAAACAAATAAAAAATATAGTTTTCCATAGGCATAGAATGGGACAACTTTCTAAATAGCAAAAATGTACAAACAAATTTTCACGTTGGCTAACAAATAACCTCTTAATGCACTCTTAGGAAATGCACATTACTATCTAGTTTAATAATGCTGAGAAACAGGAGCCCATACAGATGATCCATGAATTGTGGGCAGCTGGCCACAGCAGGATGTCCAACCGGTTTGGTGAAGGCAGGAGGTGGTGGATCTGCAGCCTTAGGGGCCGCAGTGAAGTGATCAACTGCATCATCATCCACTGAGAATGCACAAGAAGAGAAGCATTAGTGTATACCAATGCATTCTTCCTTACCACCAACTACTCTGGCAACACCCAAACTTACTCTTGTAAACCAGTCTTACTGTCACGGCTTTCTTTCAGGGGATACTTGAAGGTACTGAGTACCACCACCTTTTTCCTTCACCTGCTTGATTTTCCCTGTGGTCCCGCAAAAAAAAAAAAAACAAACAAAAAAAAACACATGCATCCTGTATGTGAGCACCATAGCCAAAATATCACAGGCTTCTCCAGCAATGGCACTGCCTTTCACAATGTGCTGTTTTAGAATGCCAAAAAACTGCAATAGAACAATACAACCATTAATCCTAGGGAAGGCGAAGTACCACTGAGTTTAAGTGAAAATACTGAGGTCGATATCCATCTGAAAGGCTTATATGCCTATATTTAGCCCTTATCCAGCTAAATTCTAGCCGGTTAACTAGTTAGTCAGATAAGGAGGCAGTAGGAAGGAGAAATTTCTGGATGGAGCATTTATTTATTTATTTATTTGTTTATTTAAAAGTATTTATATACCGCTTTTCAAAACAGGGTATTTTGTCAAAACGGTTTACAATAAAATAAAACAAATAAAATGGGTTTAAAATAATAATAAAAATACAAAAACTGGTATATACCTTAAAGGTAAAAATAAAATATTACTAAAAGAAATAACTGAATAATGGAGCTGGGCCACAGTTCATACTGTAGTTAGGAAGGATAAAAAGGGGATGGGGGAGGGAGGGGGGGTTTGAAATAAAGGAAAAAATGAAATAAAGTTATGGAGGTTGGGAAAGATACTGGGTTGTGGAATAATGTTGAATTGATTGTGAAGGAGAATTGAATGCTATTTGGAAAAAATGTGTTTTTAATGATTTTTTGAATTGTTGAAGATTAGGTAGTAAACGAAGTGAGTTGGGTAATGAATTCCAGAGGGAAGGGCCTGCTACTGAGAAGGCCCTTTTTCTGGTGATGTCTAGTCTAGCCTGTCGTGGGGAGGGAGTGTCAAGTAAGTTTTGGGTTAGTGATCTTAGATGTCTTGTTGGTTTATAGATACGGAGTAATGAACAGAGCCATGTGGAGGATGGGTTATTTATTAGACCAGGGGTCGGGAACCCATGGCTCGCGAGCCAGATATGGCTCTTTTGAGGGCTGCATCTGGCTCGCAGACACGTGTCGCAATACTTCGCGGTTCCCCGCTGACCCAGCTGCTCCCCGGTCCTCCGTCGCCCGGGCTTAAAATGCTGTCAGCCCGGGCGGAACGCGGCAGGACAGCTGGAGTCAGCGGCACCGGCGTGCTCTCTTCTCCTCCCCACCCCCCCCCCTCGCGGCCCGGAAGAGGAAGTGGAGAGCATCGGGTGCCTGCGCGGGAAGAAGAGACCACACTAGCGTGGTCTCTTCTTCCGCGCAGGCACCCGATGCTCACCACTTCCTCTTCCGGGCCGCGGGGGGGAGGAGAAGAGAGCACGCCGACTGGAGTCATCCGGGTGCCTGCGCGGGAGTCATCGGGTGTCAGCCGGGTGCCAGCGCTGGAGTCATCGGGTGCCTGCGCGGGAGTCATCGGGTGTCAGCCGGGTGCCAGCGCTGGAGTCATCGGGTGCCTGCGCGGGTCTTCCCGCGCAGGCACCCGATGCTCTCCACTTCCTCTTCCGGGCCGCGGGAAGAAGAGAGCACCGGCGTGCTCTCTTCTTCCCGCGGCCCGGAAGAGGAAGTGGAGAGCATCGGGTGCCTGCGCGGGAAGAAGACTGCAGCGCGGCTCGGAGGAAAATGAAAATCTTCAACCGCGGCCGATGGGACTCCGCCTTCGCCTCCGCGAGGGCTGAAAATGAAGGAGGTTAGCGTTAGGAGGTGGCTGCTGCTGCCGCGAGTTCCCGGGGGGGGGGGGGAGAGAGAGAGTGAATGAGCGAGCAAGCATGTGTGTTTGAGATCCTGTGTGTGTGAGTGAGAGATTGCATGTATGTGAATGATTGAGAGCCTGTATATGTGAAAGAGAGTATGTCTGTGATTGAGATCCTGCCTGTGAGAGAGAGAGCATGAATGTAAGTTTACCATTGGGAACCTGTATGTGTAAGTTTGTAATTGAAAACCTGTTTGTTTGAAAGAGTATGTGTGTATGATTGAGATCCTTTGTGTGTGAGAGAGATCATGTGTATGTATGATTAAGAGCCTGTGTGTATAAGTAAGAGAGAGATCATGTGTGTCTGTGTCTGATTGACAGCTGGTTTAGGTGATGGAGCATGTGAGTATGTGATTGAGAGCCTATGTTTAAATGAGAGAGAGAGACCATGTGTGTCTGTGTGTGATTGAGAGCTGATTTAGGTGAGGGAGCATGTGAGTATGTGATTGAGAGCCTGTGTGTAAATGAGAGAAAGAGAGGACATGTTTGTAAGCATGTGAATGAGAGTCTGTGTGTGAGAGAAAAAGACAGCATGTATTTATGTGATTGAAAGCCTATGTGTGTGTAAGCGTGAAAAGATAGACAGCATGTGTGTAAATGTGTAATTAAGAGCCTATATAAGTGAGAGAGAAAAAACATTTGTATATGTGAGTGACTGAGAGCATGTGTGTATAGGTGTGTCATTGAGAGCCAGTGTGAGAGAGAGCGCTGGTATGTGACAGAGAGGAGAAAGTTCCAAGCAAACCACCCCACCTCCTGCTAATTCAGAACAATCTCAGGACACCTGGATATCAAACGTTCCCAGGTATGCAGAGCAAAAAAATTTTTGTATCCTTATTATTTTTCATTACTGGATCTTTGTGTCTGCTATTTTGAAATATTTTGTTGGTATCTGGAAATGTTTTATATGAGTTTTTAATTATTGGATATTCCACTCATCAGCTGTTTCGAAATATGTTCTTTTTGTTAGTACAGTTTTACTGCTGATGATTTTATATTTCTTGATTTGTTTTATAAGGATGTGTGATGTTTCTTTTTTCCTTTGTTACACTGCATACAGAGACTCTGGCTTGTTGCAGTTTCCAATTCAGTTTTTGTCTGCATGCTTCTTGTTATGCGTTTTGGTCTCTTTATTCAATGTTAGGTGAGGGACAGCACGTGATTCAGATGAGGTTTTCTGCTGGCGTGTAGTTTCTGTGTAGGACTCTATAGCAGCCTGACTTGGTCCGTTTTCCTAATAGGAGATGTATTGGTGTCTTAAGGCCTGGTGTAATATTTTCAGAGACTTATTGTACTTTAAAAGTGTGATCTTACATAAAATGCACACATTTACTTGTATTTAGTTTTAAACATATTGTATGGCTCTCATGGAATTACATTTTAAAATATGTGGCGTTTATGGCTCTCTCAGCCAAAAAGGTTCCTGACCCCTGTATTAGACCGTGAATGATAGTAAGAATTTTATATTTTATTCTGTATTTTACGGGTAACCAATGAAGAGATTGAAGGATAGGTGTGATATGATTTCGAATAGGAGTACCTGATAAAATACGAGCTGCACTGTTTTGAACAATATGTAAGGGATGAATTATAGAGTCGGGAAGTCCTAAATAGAGAGCATTACAGTAGTCTAAGCCAGAAAAAATTAGAGATTGGAGAATAGTTCGAAAATCTTGGTGAAAAAGGAGGGGGCGAAGACGTTTAAGGAGCTGTAGCTTGTAAAAGGATTTTTTTGTTATAGAGGAAATGTGTTGTTTCAATGATAAATCTGAGTTTATGATAACACCCAGATTTGTGGCGTATTGTGTAATGGGAATAGATGATCCGTTTATAGACCAATGTGAAGGTGGACCTATGGAAGTGTCGTAGAGTTAGCTGCTTAATCTATGCGGCTAACTCTAATCGGATCATAGGGCTGTCCTAAAGTAAGCTGGTTAGACATATCCGGCTAACTTTAAGATAGCCGGGTATATTCGGTGATGCCATTATATCTGGCTAACTAGCTGAGCTACACAGCAGCTGAAAATGGACCCCACTGTGTTTAAAGCAAATGCAGATTTTCTTTTTTTATAGTGGTCTTTGTTCTCTCACGGAATGCTCCTGTTTCTTGTGATATATCAAGATTTTTAAGAATGCACACATAGTTTACACATATTTTGTCCCTATTAAAGGAGGCCATCCATTCGGGCAAACAAAAACATAAATATGCAATCAATTTGATTTAACAAGAGATTTAATGCTACATTCTTTAGCATTACATTTAGCTGTGAATTCATCGATGAAGGCAGTGTTCCCTGTAAGTTATGCATGCTTGCACAAGTCATGAAACAAGGGCACACCAGAAAACAAAGTCCTGCACAAGAAAAGGAAATTAGAATGGTGTTCCTAAGAATACGGCACACAAATCTGTACACTATGTTGCACACTAGCTTTTTTGGGCACAAAGCCCGCAAAAAATTAGAAGGAATACTGCTCCCTGGGTTTCAGTTTCAAAAAACACTAAAACAAACAAATATCTTACCAATTTGTCAAGTTGTATATTTCTCTCAGTCACTTCCACACTTATAATTTCATGAGTTTAAGTTTCTAAATTTAAACTAACACATGCGATAGTAAAACTGGAAACATTTTTAAAGTGTGCAACTAGCCAGGAAAGCACTTAACTCAGCCAATTTGCTTTTTTTTTTCTTCAAAATAGGGTCCATTATGGACAAACCTACTGAAAAGGCAGACATGTCCTATTCTTTTTATTTATTTTAACTCTATTCGTATGATTTTTCAAACTTATCCACAAGATTACTTTGCTACATTAACAAAAAGAAATATACAAACATCAGTAAATACACATGAAGTCTCAACATGCAGCCCTCAATTATTTAAAAAAAAAAGAAAAAAGGAGGGAAAAATATCAGGAGAAACAAGAGAAGAAGAAAATAAAACAGAAGAAAAGGCTTAACGGAGGGTCTGAAATAAAATTACCCAATTGGCCAATCCCCAACTCCACCTGTAGCAACAGAACCACTAAGTTTCTTCAAACCCAGAAAAGCTCGCAACTGCTCTGGTGCCAAAAAAAAACATAAATCAGCCTGGGCTTAAGAAACCAAATATTTAAAGAAGCCCATAAAGCTCAGGTCTCTTGGCACATGGCCAAAAAGGATTTTCTTCTCTCTTGACTTTAATCTCGTAACAATTGGTAAAACCCCGATACATTCTCCCATGAATGTCTCCAAAGCCTTTTGAAAGACTCCAATACCAAGTCCAAGCCATTCTTGAAGATAAGAGAAGCAAGCTATGTGTGGCTCTACTAAGATCTTCAGAATCAGATCCTTCTAAAAGAGCCAGCACATTTGTCCTATCTCCAGAAGTGGAAGCCATACCAGACTGTAGCACTTTCTTCTTAAAAGGCAAAAAAACCCCCAAAACCATATTTAAAGGTGGAACTGCTTCATCTGTAATAGAAAGAAATCTCAGAAAAATGCTTCTTAAGAAGGTCTCCTGTGGGGCTACTTGAGGTAGCCTTGGAAAATTAAAAAATATTTTATCTTGGATCATTTATTTATTTTATTTATTTATCGAGTTTTATATACCGTCATTCGGTTTTGCCATCACAACGGTTTACAAAGTTTCAATATTTAACAAAATGTTCAAAAGGTTCGTGAGAGTGTTTACATAGATTGTTGTAGGCGTTATAAATGTAGTTCGGATATCGAGCTATACAGGTTATATTTCTTGCTTACATTGGTTCCACATGGTTACAAAGATCAGGGTGGGAGGTTATATTACGTGCTTACATTGGTTCCACATGGTTACATAGGGCAGGTAGGGAGGGAAGTAATAAAAGAGAGTCATTGGGTGTTTTGGTAGGCTTTGGTGAACATCAATGTTTTTAGTTCTTTTTTGAAGGTTTTTAAATTTTGTTGTGTTCTAAGTTTGGTTGAGAGGGAGTTCCAGAGTTTGGGACTTCCTAGGGATATGGCTCTTTTCCGAGTTGAGGTAAGTTGTTTGGATTGAACAGGTGGAATTTTTAGGAGACCTTTGTTAGTTGAGCGGAGGTTTCGGTTTGGTGAGTGGAGTTTTATTGATGTACTTGTTTGCTTTTCGTATATTATTTTGTGTAATATGGATAGTATTTTGTAGTCAATCCTGAATTTTAAGAAGAATTAACAGATTTTAAGAATTAACAGATTTAATATTTTTAATCTCATCTTTTAAGTCCAAGATTTCTTTATTAACTTTCTTATATTCATCTTCTTGTTTTTTAGCCAAGGCTTTAACTGAGTTCGCCAAAGCAAAAATATCTTGAATACTGTGATAACTGAATAGTCCAATTTGACCAGCAACTTGTCTGCCAGCATCATCCTGCCACGATAAGTCTTCCGCAGGACCCGGATCTTGCAGATGAGAAGCTGGCAGCATGGAGTCGGGGGAGTTAAGGAGACCTCATCTCTAGCTGAATCCAGCCCCCTATTGCTGGGTACAGCAACTGAGATTCCCTCATGCTATTCAGACCTCTCTCCAGAAAGACATCCATTCTTTGCTGAGGTCATGACAGAAGGAAAACATAACTTGGCTTTCTTTTGAGAAGGCATCTTGAGCCAAATCAAAAATAAAAACCCAGCAGAGAAACAAGGTAAAAGAAGAGAGAACAGTCTGGAGTCACGCTACCGTCTTGATTCCTCCCCCATTTCCTTTTTCTTTTTCATTAATGTGAAACATGAAAAGGAAGCAATACACCTAAAGAATTAGTCAGGATTAGCATGGATATCAGAACGAGCAGCTTCCCGTAGGGATGGAAGAGAAACGGACCACCCGGAAGGCCCTAAATCCCCTCTGTATCCCAATTCATCAGGTCAAGAACCAACAGGATCCTACCAGCCCCTAGACCTTGAGGTCTGCTCATTGCTCTGGAATAATGCCAAAAAGATGGGATCTTGCTGAGGCCAACATACTGTTATGGCCGCCGGCCACAGCAAACCGCGACCGACCGTCATGGCTGCCAGCCGCAGCAGACCGCGGTCGGGACCAGTGACTCTCCCGCGACATCGGGGAACCCGGAGGCTCCTGCTGGAGCAGGGAGCCTCCTCCGACGTTCTTCTCGCGGCCTTGGCCGCTGCCCGGGCCAGCTGCGGAGCCCAGTGAGGCTGAGATGACTCCTCCTCCTTCCTGGCTGCTTAGAGCCGCGTGTGCGGCTGAAGAATAGATTTAAAGGGGCCACGACAGGAAATGTCGTGGCTCCCTTCTGAAGCTGCTTCCTCTTTTCTGGTATTTAAGGCAAGGTCTGCCTCTCAGACCTTGCCTTGGTATTGAGGCTCAGTTCCTGGTTTCCTGTTTGGTGTTCTGGATCCGTTTCTCGTCCCGCTTCTGCTCTTCTCCCCGTTGGATTGATTCTTTGGCTCCTGACATTTGGACTGGTGGTGGTGACTTTTCTGGCTTCGACGTGGACTGGCTCTGGACCCTTCTCCCTCTTGTTCCTGGATTGGCTTCGGACCATTCTCCCTTCTGCTCCTGGACCGGCTCTCGACCTCTCTCTCCAGACTTCGACCCTTGGATTGGACTGGGACTATTCTTCAAACATACTCCCCAATCTCTTACGACCTGCTGGAGGCGCCAGCCGTCTGGAAACCATGACCTGCAGGAGGCGCCTGGATCCAGACCATCTTCATTCTTCAGGGAGTCTCCTAAGTCCCAGCGGCCGTGCCCCTACGGGCTCCTCCTGGGGGGGGTTACGAGCTTCCAGGGTGAAGTCTTCAGCTCTACCTCTCCAACAGGCCTTGCCATCCGACGGTAGAGACCGACAAGGGTTAACTCCCCTCTCGGCAGTGCTGACTCTACTTCAGAACAGGGGTCCACTCTCCAAATCGTAACAGAATACCAAGGCCATGGACCCGGCAGAAGCCACAGCTCGTCAGGCCATTCCGGGATTGGCCCAGAAGGTCATGGAGCAGCAACGAATACTAGAATCCATGGCGGCTTCCTTAGAACGACTAAATGCCCGGCTGGATTCCATAGCCACAACTCAAGCCATGCCGCCACCACTACCTTCGGTGGTGCAGAATAATACCCGGTCCGTGATTCCACTACCGACTCCTCCACGTTACACCGGAGACCTTCGCCTGTGCCAGGGATTTCTCGACCAGTGCAGCATGCACTTTCATCTTCAAGCTTCCATCTTTCCAGATGATCTCACCAAAACAACCTATATCCTATCCTTGTTGGAGGGTAAGGCCCTAGCCTGGGCTTCTCCTTTCTGGCGTCGGTCAGATCCGATCCTACAAAACCTGCCTAAATTCTTGGAACTATTTCAAGCAGTGTTTGACGACCCCGGGAAACAAGTGGTTGCAGGTTCCAAGATTTTACAACTTCGGCAAGGTAGTCGACCACTGGCCGACTATACTATTGAATTGGAGGAGAATTGTCTTCGGTCTATATTCTTGGAGGGCCTGTCGCCTAGAATAAAAGATGAAATGGAGGCCCGAGAGTTACCACAATCCTTGGATGCCATTGTGGACTTGGTCACCCGAATTGATCGACTACAGGAAAGAGCGCAGGAGGGATCAAGCACAAGAAGGCACATAGCAGGAGCCACGCCTTCCTGTTCAGCTCCCGTCTCCCACACGGCACCTAAATCAAAAGGAACTACGGAGGAACCTATGCAATTGGGGCGAGGTCCCCTTTCTCCAGAGGAACGGCAGAGATGCCGCAAGGCAGGCCTCTGTCTATACTGCGGTGGAGCGGGTCATCTCATTGCCCGTTGTCCTACACGTCCGGGAAACTCCAATGCCTAGGCTCTATTGCGGGAGTAACCCTAGGCATCACTTCTCTGGCTCCCCCACTGACTCTACAGGTCACCCTGGAATTCGAAGAGCACCGGTTCTCCACTCTGGCCTTAGTGGACTCTGGAGCGGGTGGGAATTTTATTCTACAAGATGTGGTAGATCAACTACACATCCCCACTTGCTTATGTCCAAAGCCGTTAATTGTATCCTCCATCCATGGAGATCCCTTGCCTGGGAGGATAACTCATCATACAGTTCCGATGGCATGTCACATATCACCGAATCATACCGAGAAGATTTCTTTTTATATCATCCAAAGAGCAATTCATCCTATAGTTCATGGAATTCCATGGTTGCAGCTACACAATCCCCAGTTTGACTGGACTTCGTTAAAACTCATCCACTGGGGATCAAAATGCCTGGAGTCCTGCATTCACGGATCAAGTCCCTCCAGCAGCTTCATCTGTACCTCTCAGTTGGAAGGTCTACCGTCACAGTACAAACAGTTTTCAGACGTTTTTTCCAAAAAGGCTGCGGACATTTTACCTCCACATCGAGAATTTGATTGTAGTATCAACTTGATTCCGGGTTCCACTCCGCCTCTGGGTAGGGTCTATCCATTATCTGCTTTGGAGACTCGTGCTATGACAGAATATATCCAGGACAACTTACAGAAAGGATTCATCGGGCGCTCTAAGTCTCCGGCTGGGGCCGGCTTTTTCTTTGTTGGGAAGAAAGATGGGACTCTGCGTCCATGTATTGACTACCGTGGGCTTAATGCCATTACCATCAAGGACTGGTATCCGTTACCTCTCATAGCAGAACTTTTCGATCGTCTACAGGGAGCCAAGTTATTCTCAAAATTAGATCTTCGAGGAGCGTATAATCTTGTCAGGATCCGAGAGGGTGACAAGTGGAAGACTACATTCAACACCAGGGATGGACATTATGAATATCTAGTCATGCCTTTTGGGTTAACTAATGCTCCAGCTGCATTTCAGCATTTCATTAATGAGATATTCTGAGACCTGCTCTATGTCTGTGTTGTAGTCTATCTGGATGACATTTTGATTTTTTCACCCAATTTACAGACGCATAGACAACATGTTGTTCTGGTGTTACAACGTTTACGGGAAAATCAACTCTATGCAAAGCTCGAAAAATGCATCTTTGAGCAAGAATCCCTACCATTCTTGGGGTATATCATTTCTAAGCAAGGCTTTCAGATGGATCCCTTCCTGGGGTTTGCTAACTACTATCGTAGTTTTATTCGGAATTTCTCCAAGTTAGCGGCACCTCTCACGGCCCTTACCCGCAAAGGGGCTAATATTAGGGCTTGGCCTCCAGAAGCGGAAGAAGCGATCTGGGGGCTTAAGAGCTCATTTCTCAAGAAGCCGTGCCTTCGGCATCCTGATCCCAGACGTCCGTTTGTAGTCGAGGTGGATGCCTCCGCTGAAGTAGTGGGGGCTGTCCTAAGTCAAAATGACTCCACTGGAACTTCTCATCCTTGCTCATATTACTCTAGGAAATTTTCGTCAGCTGAACGGAATTACTCTATCGGCGACAAAGAACTCCTTGCCATCAAATTGGCATTTGAAGAATGGCGACAGTGGCTGGAGGGAGCCCAGCACCGTATCACAGTTTACACAGATCATAAAAACTTGGTTTACCTCCAACAGGCCCAATGTCTGAACCCACGCCAAGCTCAGTGGGCATTGTTCTTTACACGCTTTAATTTCGAATTACGTTACCGACCTGCTAACAAGAATATTAAGGCAGATGCCCTGTCTCGATCCTTCTCTGCGGAGGATATAGAAGAACCTATCCAACACATTATAGACCCCGCCTGCATCAACTTGGCTGCAACCTTCACAGTTCCACCTGGTAAAACGGTGGTACCCAAGAGACTCCGTAATAAAGTGTTGGCCTGGGGTCATGACTCTCAGCTAGCAGGGCACCCTGGACGAGCCCGGACTCAGACACTTCTTCAGCAGTACTATTGGTGGCCAGGAATGTGCAAGGACATAAAAGCTTATGTGGCCTCCTGTCCTACTTGTGCTCAACATAAAATCCCCCCAGGGAAAACACAGGGATTGTTACAACCATTACCAGTGCCTTTGAAACCATGGACACACATCTCCACAGATTTCATCGTGGAGCTTCCGCCCTCAGAGGGCAATACTGCTATATGGGTGGTTGTGGACTGGTTTTCAAAAATGGCCCACTTTATTCCCTTACCCTCCCTTCCGTCTGCTGCTCAGTTGGCTCAATTATTTATGCGCCATATCTTCCGAATTCATGGCCTGCCACAGCACATTGTTTCTGACCGCGGCCCCCAGCTCACAGCACGTTATTGGCGCAATCTCTGTAAAAAATTTCACATTTCTTTGGACTTCACCACGGCATTTCACCCACAAGCCAATGGACAGGCTGAATGTACGAATCGTACGTTAAAACAATTTCTGCGAATATATGTTAATTCTCGCCAAGATGATTGGGCGACTCTTCTTTCTTGGGCTGAATTTTCCCATAATTCTCATGCCTGTACTGCTACGGGGGCTTCGCCTTTTCAGATCATTTTTGGACGTCAACCCAGACCACCCTTGCCTTTACCATTACCAGTTCTGTCCCCAGCAGCCCAGCTCACTGCTACACAATTAAAAAGGCTTTGGATTCATACTCAACAGATGTTGCATAAAGCAGCACTCTCCGCCAAGAACTTTGCCGATCGACATCGTCAACCAGGTCCTCGGTACCGCCCAGGTGAAAAAGTATGGCTGAGCACCTGACACATCCGCCTGAGGGTCCCGTCTATGCGATTAGCTCCCCGTTATATCGGGCCCTTTCCAGTGCTTCCACAGCTAGGGCCCATGA
The DNA here is from genome assembly GCF_901001135.1 of Rhinatrema bivittatum. Classification (NCBI taxonomy): domain Eukaryota; kingdom Metazoa; phylum Chordata; class Amphibia; order Gymnophiona; family Rhinatrematidae; genus Rhinatrema; species Rhinatrema bivittatum. Next base: position 369,914,021 of record NC_042620.1, on the reverse strand, counting down.
CATATCAACTTCATCTGCCAGCAACATTACGGATCCACAATTCCTTTCACACGTCTTTGTTGAAGCCGTTGGTCCTCACTTGGCCCACTCGCAAGATTCCTGAAGCCTTACCGCCTAGGGCAGAAGATGAGACGATTTATCAGGTGCATGAGGTACTTGATGTCCGTAAACGAGGTCGCACATGGGAGTACTTGCTGTCTTGGGAAGGATTCGGACCAGCAGAGAATTCCTGGGAACCGGCAAAGAACATCCTGGATAAAACACTTCTCCAGAACTTTCACAACGAGCATACAGATAAGCCCAAGCCTTCTAAAGGGAGGCCTAAAGGAGGGGGTACTGTTATGGCCGCCGGCCGCGGCAAACCGCGACCGGGGCCGACCGTCATGGCCGCCGGCCGCCGGCCGCGGCGGACCGGGGTCGGAACCAGTGACTCACCCGCGACATCGGGGGAACCCGGAGGCTCCTGCTGGAGCAGGGAGCCTCCTCCGACATTCTTCTCGCGGCCTCGGCTGCTGCCTGGGCCAGCCGCAGAGCCCAGCGGGGCTGAGATGACTCCTCCTCCTTCCTGGCTGCTTAGAGCCGCGCGTGCGGCTGAAGAATAGATTTAAAGGGGCCACGACAGGAAATGTTGTGGCTCCCTTCTGAAGCTGCTTCCTCTTTTCTGGTATTTAAGGCAAGGTCTGCCTCTCAGACCTTGCCTTGGTATTGAGGCTCAGTTCCTGATTTCCTGTTTGGTGTTCTGGATCCGTTTCTCGTCCCGCTTCTGCTCTTCTCCCCGTTGGATTGATTCTTTGGCTCCTGACATTTGGACTGATGGTGGTGACTTTTCTGGCTTCGACGTGGACTGGCTCTGGACCCTTCTCCCTCTTGTTCCTGTATTGGCTTCAGACCATTCTCCCATCTGCTCCTGGACCGGCTCTCGACCTCTCTCCGGACTTCGACCCTTGGATTGGACTGGGACTATTCTTCAAACATACTCCCCGATCTCTTACGACCTGCTGGAGGCGCCAGCCGTCTGGAAACCACGACCTGCAGGAGGCGCCTGAATCCAGACCATCTTCATTCTTCAGGGAGTCTCCTAAGTTCCAGCAGCCGTGCCCCTACGGGCTCCTCCTGGGGGGGTCACAAGCTTCCAGGGTGAAGTCTTCAGCTCTACCTCTCCAACAGGCCTTGCCATCCGACGGTAGAGACCGACAAGTGTTAACTCCCCTCTTGGCAGTGCTGACTCTACTTCGGAACAGGGGTCCACTCTCCAAATCGTAACACATACAAGCAGGAGATGTGCTTATCAGAGGAAAGAAGTCTGACTTTGGTGAGTTCAAGGAAAAATGAAAAGTAAATCTGATTTTAATGGGTGATATCTCAGCACTATCACTAGTCAATAAAATGTCCCTCTCTGTCCTAGCAGGGTAATATTTTGAAAAGTTACGGGGAAGACAGTAAATGAAAGCCAGCATTTTACCTGTGCAAATGTTCTCTTTTGATTTGGGGGTTAAAGTGCATGCACTTGCTCAGCAACGTACGTGCTTTTGTCCCTATTGTTTTGACATGTTCCCTGGGATATAGTTTGGTGGGAGGAGAAGAAACGATGAACGTAAGTTTGTATAATCTAAACTATGAGTTCTTTTTCTGATGGAAAAGTTACCATGCAGAAATACAAGTGCAAATCTCAGCAGAACATTTTTCCGGGGGACAAAAATGAAAGCTAAACTACCAGCGTAGTTTTGCTTTGATGGGTACAAATCCCAAAGGCGAAAACTACGTGTGGGGTTTGTAACCGCATGGTTAGTTTATTTGCCCCCTTATATCTAGAAAATAGGTACTTGGTACTATTGCTCACAAGTTTTAGAGTTGTGCTAATTCAATCTTTTTTCTATACTTCTTAAAGAATGAAAATATTTTTTGTTTAGTTGCTGTTTACTTGCCGTTGCTTTCCATGATGAATATTATCATTGCTTTGGTTGATGAAGCCACAAATGCTTAGAAACGTTTGTAACCTATCATGTTTGGGCCTCCTCTCCTGCTTTATCTGACCTGAGGTAGTCAATGTATCGTGGATGTCTTGTCAGGTAGATAACTTCTGCGAGTCTGAAGGACACAAGAACTACCTGTCATGTACCAGGGAATATCAGGTAATAGGAGAGAGAGAGAGAGAGAGAGAGAGAGGCAGTGGCATTGGCAGATTTGGAAGGAAAAGAGGATTCCCCTGTTCTGCAGAATCCTGGTCACATTATCTGCCTCTGGCTGCTTGAGAGGGAGCGGTACCTATATCTCAAGTGGCAGCCTGCCATTAGTGGTTCTTAATATATGCCATGGAATAGCTGCTTAAATAAGATAAGTGTGAATTTATTGTCACTTCTAAGTAATAGCATCAGCTGATTACTACTACGAAATCCCAAAAGAGTAACAAGTATAAAGAAAGGTGTAAGCATGGTTAAATCAGGCTAGAAATTGTATTATATTGTATTGTAGAAGTTAATAAATATACACACACAAAGGTAAGACAGCTGAAGTTAACAGGAGATAAACTATAAGTAATCTGGTAGTGGAATGTAAAATATTAAGTTAAACAATTAACATGTAAGTAGTCTTCCGCTTAGTCTTTCATTTAACTATTTAATATAAATAAGCTGCTGTGGGGACAGGAGGGAGTAAACCAGGTCTGGGGGCTAAATTCACTGCTTCCCAGCTGCAGCCCCAGCAGCGAGAACCTGCTGGTGCATTCCAAAAATTGGTCCAGTTCATGCTGCTCACGTGATGTCATGCTGCTTTCCTGGGAAGGGGCTCCCTCCATGTGAGAAAGATCAGTCCACCACTGCCTTTCGGCATGGAATCATGGATCGGCTCCTCGAAATACTGCTGCTCCTCGCAGTCCTCTTTGAACATTTTATTTATTTAGTTATGTTCTTAATCACACTATCAACCTTTCTAGGCGATTTACAATAAAACAACCATAAATAGCAAAAAAATAAAATAAAACAAAGGGACTCAATGATAAAATAAAAGAAATAAATAGACATAAAACTAATCTAAAAACATCATAAAGCAATCATAACAGACCATAAACTTAGTTAAATAACGATAAATACATAGAAGCAAAAAATTAAAAAACAAACAAGAAAGATAATATGCCAGTGCTAAGAGTCTGTTGTGATTCCGCTTGTGGGACAAAGCCCACAAGCGGCCTCTCACCTCTTTTCAGCTCCCTTTGCGACCCAGAGGCTGCTGATGTCCCGCTGCGCGGCTGGGGCTGCTCCAGGACCGCCCTTCGACCAAAAGGCTGCTATCAGCGATCCCACGTGACTCGGAGGCCGCGCTGCAGCTGAATGCCGCTCGAGTGTTACCCCATGCGGCCCGTAGGCCACTGACATTACCTGTCATCTCTGCGGGGAGGGGCCTTCATCCCCGGTCTCTTTGCAGCTGGAGCTGCCCTCAGTCCTTCTTCTAGCGGCAGGAAGCCGCCTCCGACGCTGGGGCCTGTTTCATGGCCCAACTCTGCTCCTGCACTCTCAGCGGCAGGGACGCCGCTGTCCAGGTGTTGCACCCGTTGGTCACAGATGGTTGCAACCTTTGCTGTTCACCTCATTTTGCCCAGTAGCTCTGATTCTGGCTAAGATGGCCGCCTCTGCACGCCGACCCCTCTGGAACAAACAGTTGCGCGAAGACCGAGGGCCGAAACCTTAAAAATCCTCTTAAGCTGAATTTCTAGCTTGCGATCCTGAACATCCTTTAGAGCTATCGCTCCCGTAACCGGGATAGTTGTCTCTTTTGTCACGGTGGAAACCGCAGCGTCCACCTTGGGTAGAGCAAACAACTCCAGGGTCTGTTCTGGCAAAGTATACAGCTGAGCCATAGCCCTACCGACTCTGAATCCCGCGTCTGGCGTATTCCATTCCTGCTCTAACAATGGCTGAACAGACTCATGGTACGGGAATCCACTGTCCTAACGAGAGTCAGCAGGTGGAGACTGGAGTCCCAGTTCCTCCAGGACCTGAGGAAGGAGTGGCGCTAGCTCGTCTCTACTGAACAACTTGAGGATCTTGGGGTCAACCTCCTCTGCCAGAGGACCAGAGCCCAAATCATCACCCAGGTCATTATCCATCACGTCCGGGTCTGCCGCCCAATCCAGTGGTCCCCCAGGACCGTCGGGATCATCCTGCGGAGCCTCTGTGGGCACGAGTACCCCTTGAGCGGGCACAGCTCCTGACGACAACCACCCCTGTATGCCCTGACCGGGAACCGAGTCAGGCAGCGCCCCCCCCCCTTGGGACAAGCCAGGCTCCGGGAGCAAAGAGGGGGGTTGCTGACTCCCTCCACTAGGCACACACCCCTCGTACTGTGCCAAAAACACCTTGTGCATCAAAAGCACAAATTCCAGAGAAAAAGGAGCCGGGAGCCCGCCCCACTGTCAGGCTGAGGCAAAGGGGGGCCCTCCCGAGGCCTTCCTGTGGCTCCCTGTCTCTCTATAGGACCTGGGAGCATTGGCAATAGCACCAGAGGATCCAGGCTGCGGCAGTGTGGGCCCGACCCCCAAGGAATTCAAAATGTCCGCCATTCCAGTGGTTACCGCAACAGGACGCCTCGCGGTCGCTGCTGAGCCTGACACTGCTGGGGAAAGGCCAGAAATGCTCCTCCGATGTTTAGCCATCCTAGGGAGCTCTGAGGGACCTTCCCCCCCCCCCCCAAAATGCAAGCAGCACATAAACTGCGACGATTCAGCTGCAGCAGGGTAGACCCGTACAGTACGCGCGACAAGTCACCCCCCTCATCATCGCGGTGCCAACGGCCCGACCAGAAAAAAGTTAAAGAAAGTTGAAAACCTGCAAAAAAAACCCACCGAAATCGCACCGGGGGGGAGGGAGAGAGAGAGAGCCGACACTACCGAAAACATTTTTTTTTTTTTTTACAAACTTTACTGCTCTAAAAGCAGCCTCACAGAGAGATTCCTCTCCTACCGTGTTTCCCTGAAAATAAGACATCCCCCAAAAATAAGACCTAGTAGAGATTTTGCTGAATTCCTAAATATAAGACCTCCCCCGAAAGTAAGCCATCCCTTGTAAACATAAGAACATAAGAAAATGCCATACTGGGTCAGACCAAGGGTCCATCAAGCCAAGCATCCTGTTTCCAACAGTGGCCAATCCAGGCCATAAGAACCTGGCAAGTACCCAAAAACTAAGTCTATTCCATGTAACCATTGCTAATGGCAGTGGCTATTCTCTAAGGGGTAGATTTTCAGACCGCGCGAATAGGCGTACTTTTGCTGGCGCATCAGGCGCAAGCAAAAGTACGCGGGATTTTAGTAGATATGCGCGGAGCCGCACGTATCCGCTAAAATCCGGGATCGGCGCGCGCAAGGCTATGGATTCTGTATAGCCGGCGCGCGCCGAGCCGCGCAGCCTACCTCCGTTCCCTCCGAGGCCGCTCCGAAATCGGAGCAGCCTCGGAGGGAACTTTCTTTTGCTCTCCCCTCACCTTCCCCTCCCTTCCCCTACCTCACCCACCCACCCGGCCCTGTCTAAACCCCATCCTTACCTTTGTCGGGGGATTTACGCCTCCCAGAGGGAGGCGTAAATCCCCGCGCACCAGCGGGCCGCTAGCTCGCCGGGACGCGACCTGGGGCGGGTCCGGAGGCGCTGGCCACGCCCCGGACCGCCCCGGGCCGTAACCACGCCCCTGGACCCGCCCCGAAACGCCCCCCAAAATGGCGCTGCGCTTGGTCCCGCCCCCGACACGCCCCCCTCCGAAAACCCCGGGACTTACGCGAGTCCCGGGGCTCTGCGCGCGCCGGTAGGCCTATGTAAAATAGGCTCACCGGCGCGCAGGGCCCTGCTCGCCTAAATCCGCCCGGATTTGGGCGGATTTAGGCGAACAGGGCTCTTAAAATCCGCCCCTAAGTGAACTTAATAGCAGGTAATGGACTTCTCCTCCAAGAACTTATCCAATCCTTTTTTAAACACAGCTATACTAACTGCACGTACCACATTCTCTGGCAACAGGAGCGGATTGACCTATCGGGGGATCAGGCTTCCCCCGGTGAGCCGGTCAATCCTGTGACGTCATTTTTTTTTTTTTAAAGTTTCCAAGGTATTAGGGGCAGACGCGAGCAGTGGTATCCCGAGGGAAGCCAATGCCCCCGGGCGCAAGGAGGCTCATGCGGCCGCTGAGCCTCCTTGCCCGAAGAAAAAGATCGCGTTCAAATGCGCTGATGCACTTCCTCCTTCCTGCCTGTGCGGCCCCGGAAGTAAATGTTGCCGGAGCCGCGTGGGCAGGAAGGAGGAAGTGCATCAGCGCGTGCAGAAGAGGAGGAGCCGCCGCGGGCTGCTGCGAATCCCATGTCGCAGTGGCCCAAGAAGAGGAAGAGGCCCGGTAGCAGGGCCGAGGAAGAGGAAGAGGCCCGGTAGCAGGGCTGCCGCGGCCCGAGAAGTTCAGGGCCGCTGCAGAGCCCATCCTGCGGCGACCCGCGAAGAGGAGGCCCAGAGGTGAGAGAGAGGCTGAGGGTCTGTAGAGGGTGTGTGCGGGCATGTATGAGATGAGTTGAGAGATTGTGTGTGGGAGTGAGGATCTGAATGTTTGCAGAGGCAGCATGTGAGAGCCTCTGTGTGTGAGAGAGACAGCGTGTGATGGTGAGAGCCTATGCTTGAGCAAGACAGCATGTGGGAGTGAGAGAGAGCCTGTGTGTGTGAGAGTCAGACAGCATGTGCCAGTGAGAGACTGTGTGTGTGTGTGTGTGTGTGTGAGAAGAGAGAGAAATGCATGTGACAATCAGAACCTGACTGTGTTTGAGGGAAAGAAGATGGAGAGAAAGAAATATGGAAGAAAAAAGGACAATATAAAGGATTGGCAAAAAAATAAGAAAGGGAAGGTGGGAAAAAAAAAGCCTGTGGACAACCGATTAGAAAACTAACATCAGCCAGCAAAGGTAAAAAAAAAAAAAAATTTCTTTTTAGTGATTGGCACATGTAATCTTTGGGAATGTGCAAGAATAGCACTTTCTCTATGCGGATCTCACAATGTACGAGATCAGCATGGAGAAAGTGGAAGCCCACGGGGCCTGCACAGAGGAGGCAGCAGAATGGGCTTCACTGTCAGTAGCAGCAATCGGCGCCTCCCCATTAGCCATGTGGCAGCAGTGACAGTGGCAGCAAGATACTGACATCTGGGGATGGTGGCAGTACCAGTCGGGGGACCCCCTTCCAAGCAGTGTGCAGAGGTTCAAAGCAGAGGTTCAAAAGCAGCAGAGTCAGCCCAAGCTGACTACCATGAATTACCATCAACTACCATCAACTACCATCAACTACCAAGCTGACTACCATGAACTACCATCAACTTTCAGAAAGAAATTGAAAACCTGCTGTTCGCAGAAGCCTACCGCTGAAGGATCTCCTCAACCATCACTGACTCTCACTCCCCCACCCCTCCCCAATCCCTTCCCCCCACCCAACCTCACCCTTTCCTTCTCCCTCTGGACATACCAGGCTAATAACTGCCTAGGATAAACCTATGTTTTTGTATCTTACAGTTTTTGTTGATTTATATATTTATCTCTCTCTAATTGTTTCTTAGTTTAAACTCTGTACTGTCTTCCATTGCCCAGGTTTTATGCTCCCTGTTAATGTAACTTTACTTTCTACCTTGATGTTAATTGGTTTCCCCTCAGTTTACATTGTAAACCGGTACGATAAGACCTAGTCTTGAGCATCGGTATAGGAAAAGAAATTAAATAAATAAATAAATAAATAAAATGAATGCTGCACACTCTTACCTCTCTCTGACAGCACACTGGTGGGACATGGCTGACGCAGGGGCAGCCAGCAGCTCTATTAGACATCCCCTGAAATAAGGCCTAGTGCATCTTTGGTAGCAAAATTAATATAACTAGAGATGTGAATCGGAACCAGAATCGGTTCGGATTTTCAGTTCCGATTCACATCTCTATAGATGTGAATCGGAACCAGAATCGGTTCGGATTTCAGTTCCGATTCACATCTCTATAAGACACTGTCTTATTTTTGGGAAAACAGGGTAGCACTGAAGAGAGCTGGCCAGCTCAATTCAGCAATTAAAACAGGAGAGGAAAGTGAGGAGTGTAATTTGGGAACCAACTCGCAACAGGGAGGGATCTGGACCACCGGATGTACACCTCACGGTTACTTCGGGGTATGGGTGTACAAAAGGGTCACTGACCCCCTCCCCCCCCCACCACCACCCCAACCAGACAGGGTAGGGGCTCTTCACAAGCAACCCCCACCCCCCGGGAGGAAGGCTCAACTTAAAATTAAAAATCAACCAAAAAATTACTAGACCAAACTGCAGGGTTCAAGCATCAGTCCTGCACTACTGGGAGACAGAGAAATACATTGTGTCCAACAAAGGCTTTCAAATGGACCCCAGAAGACCAAAAGCATACAAGACTGGCCTCAGCCTACTGGTATCAAAGCTCTCCATCGTTTCCTAAGTTTCACTATTATCGCACATTCATCAAGAATTACTCGACCCTTTAACAGTGCCACTTACTGCTCATGACAAGGAAAGGAGCCAACCGATCTCAGTGGTCTCCGGATGCCATCTCTGCCTTTCAAGCTTTTAAAGAGGCATTCCTCAAGAAACCTTGTTTATGCCATCCTGACCCTCATCGGCCATTCATCGTTGAAGTCGACGCCTCTGATGTCGGCGTAGGGGCTGTGCTCAGTCAGCACAGTGATACACATACTCTTCATCCCTGCTCATTTTTCTCAAGACGCTTTTCGTCAGCCGAAAGAAATTATGGCATCGGCGACAAAGAGTTGCTCGTTATCAAACTTGCCTTCAAGGAATGGCGACCCTGGCTAGAAAGTGCTCAACACCAGATAAAGTGTTCACTGATCACAAGAACCTGGAATATTTACGTCATGCACAGAGACTCAACCATCGTCAAGCTCGGTGGTCATTATTCTTCAACCGATTTGATTTCTTGCTCAAATACCGTCCTGCTGATAAAAATGTCTGGGCAGACATACTCTCACGCTCCTTTACACCTAAAGATGTCCCTGACGCACCCTGTCACATCATCGACCCAGAGAAGATAGTTCTGGCTGCTATCCATTCTGTTCCAGCGGTTATGACGGTGGTTCCTCAAAGTCTTCGGAAGAAACTTCTGAACTCCCGGTTAGCCGGTCATCCTGGACAGGCCCATATGCTTGCCACCCTTCAACGCTTTTATTGGTGGCCGTCTATGAAAAAGGACGTCCAAGCTAGCATTGGATCCTGCACTACTTGCGTCAGACAAAAGACCCCTGCCGGTTTGCCCTTGGGGTCTCCTACAGCCGTTACCAGTTCCAGATGAACCATGGACGCACATCGCGACAGACTTCATTGTTGATTTGCCACCTTCAAGCGGGAACAATACTATATGGGTCACAGTGGACCGATTCTCAAAAATGGCGCACTTTGTGGCTGTACCCGGTCTATCATCTGCCCCAGAACTTGCCAAACTGTTCATACAGCATATATTCCGCCTGCACGGATGCCTAAGCTCATCGTCTCCGACAAAGGTGTTCAATTCACCGCCAAGTTCTGTAAGGCGCTGTGTTGTAAATTTGACATTGCATTAGACCTGACATCAGCGTATCACCCCCAATCAAATGGGCAAACAGAAAGAATGAATCAGACTCGCAAACAGTTCATTTGTGCCTATGTCAACACTAGGCAGAGTGATTGGGCAAAACTGTTACCCTGGGCTGAATTCGCCCTGAACTCTCATCTGCTTCTGCCACTGGATCCATGCCATTCCAGATTGTATATGGTCATCAACCATTGCCACACTTCCAATCCTTTTGACTGGTACATCACCTGCGGCTCAAGCTACAGCTGAAAAGATTCACCAACTCTGGACTCAACTAAGGACCTTCTACACAAAGCAGGACAACGGGCCAAAAGCAATACGACGCATCACAGAGCAGCACCTCAGTTTGAGCCAGGAAATAAGGTTTGACTCAGTATCAAGTACCTTCACTTCAAACTGCCTTCAGTCAGATTTGCTCCACGCTACATTGGACCTTTCTCTGTCCTTCGCCGCCTAGGTCCCTTGACCTATAGCCTGAAGTTACCATCATCCATGAAAATACACAACGCTTTCCACGTTTCACTGCTGAACCTCTCATCCTCTCTGAATTTTCTCGCAAGATTCCAGATCCACAGCCTCTGGATGATGAAGAGGACATCGCATTCAAAATGGATAACATCTTGGACCTACGTAAGAGAGGAAAGCATTGGGATTACTTAATTTCATGGGAAGGATACGGCCCTGGAGAAAACAGCTGGGAACCTGCTGTCAACATCCTTGACAAAGAATGTTACATCGTTTCCACCTAACTCACCCAAGGAAGCCGAAACCTCCTAGGAGGGTCCTAAGAAGGGGGTACTGTTGCGCCCGTCAGTCGCAGACAGCTGCGACCTTTGCTGCTCACCTCATTTTGCCCAGTAGCTCCAATTCTGGCTAAGATGGCCGCCTTCTGCACGTCGAACCCTCTGGTGTTCCCGGGATGGCGAGGGCGATCCCGGTCACCAACTTGAATCTGATGTGACATAAGGTACACGCGCGCACGCGCCTGCCTCCTTCTTAGGCATGTCATGGCGGGAACCTCTGGGACATCCCCTCCGCATGACGTCACTGCCTACGTGCATTTAAACCTGCTGGACTTTCCTACCTACGAGTTAGCAAGGATTCCATCTTACTTAATTCCTTTACTCTGAGATGCTTCGCATCGCTGTTCCTGTGATCCAGGCTGAGTGACTCAGATACCCGCTCCTCGGTGGCCTTGCTGCACTCCAGGGCTATCCGCTCCTCGGAGAGCCTCTTCTGCCTGTCTCACCTTCACCAGCTAAGTGAGTTTCTCCTGCATCCAATTTCCGTTGCTGCTGCTGCTGCTGCTACTACGAATTCTCTACTGCACTGTGAATACAAAACCTACTCTACATTACCACGTCTATCTTGCTGTGTGGATCCTCGGGTTACCCCGCTCTGTGGACCACTACCGGATCCACGCTGTCTTGTGCCAGTTGCCAACACCTACCTCCGGCCTACCCCGTGCTGTGGACCACTACCGGATTCACGCTGTCTTGTACCAGTTATCTACATCTGCCTCCAGCCTACCCCATGCTACGGACATTTACCGGAGCTACCACATACAAGGCTATCAAGAAGCAAGGATTCCCCGGGTTATCCCACCCTGAGGACCACTCCCGAAGAATCCATCCCAGGTCTTCTAATTCCAGGACTGAGTTACAAACCCGCTCCTCGGGTTTCTCTTTGAATAATAAATATTCTGACTCTTGTGTCCATCACTGCTGAGACCCCGCCTGTCGTGGAGAGTCCCCACAGGGCTCCTCCCTGTGGGTGGAGACAGCTCTCTCCACGACCCAAGGGCCCACAAACCAAGTTAAAACATAACACCAGGGTTCTGCCCATTTCTTGCTTCCTCCTTAGGCGCGGGGCCGCGCCTCCTCTCCATATTTAAAGGGCCCGCGGCCTGATATGCCCCGGGCCCCATCTGTGGACTCCTCCCTGGGCGTTTCCTGCAGAGCCCTACAAAAGGGCTCAGTCATCACTTCTCCTTCGCCTTGGCAAAGGGTTAATCCTCCTCTGGACTTCTGCTTCTGCCCAGCGTCTCTCTTCTTCATGGAATTCCTTGTCGTCCATGTTCCTGGATGTCCTTCGTCTCCTCCTGTCGTCCGTCATGTTTCCTGATGTCTCCGAAGTCCGTCGGGTCTCCAGTTTTCCTGATTCAATTCTGAAACTGAATCTGAATCTAAATCCGAATCTGAATCCTGATGTCTCTTCCTGATGTCCGTCCTGTGCTGCATCTGCCAAAGCTCCACGATGACCCGACCCTGCGTGGTCTGCGACCAGCCTGGCTGGGTTGTGTAGGGCGCGCAGTGGCCCTTGTGGTCCGCGACCACCCCGGCTGGGGTGTGTAGGGCGCTTGGAGGGATAACTCCTTCCGTAGAGCCGAGGATCTTCCACTTCCATGGTCCGGAGTCCTCCTGATATCCTTGCCTCGCTCTTCCTCGCTGCCCGTCATTGAGTGTCCTGGGAGTCCGATGGGGATGTCTTGAGCCCTCACCGTGGAGGCCTGAGCTTTCCTCCGATGTCTTGGGACTCCGGCTTCGCTGAAACAGGAACACTTTCACTAACTTCCAAAACTTTAGTAGGGAAGTTTCATTCCTAACTTGCTCAGACGAGGTATTCCACAGACCTCGACCTTCTATACAACAACCATTCCTGCATTACAGAAAAGCTGCATTTACTCAGTGAATAGCCTGAGGGCCGTTTCTGGCCACTGAAGCCTTCTCTCTGGCTGTGTGAGTTAGCATGCTATCAGGATTTCCACTCCATCCTGAGTTTTACTTGCCTGATTTTAGCTTGTCTTGTTTCCTGTGTCTTCGTCTTCGTCTGCTCCAGAGTCCTCGTCTTCGTCTGCTCCAGAGGTCTCTTCTTCATCAGCTCCTGGCCATCGTCCACCTCTGCCTCCTGTCCGGCCTGCCACCTCTGCCATTACCCAGCAGCAGGTCCGAAAGGGCTTGAGTGGTCAGAGGACTAGTCAGAGACCAACCTTGCGTGGTTGCCCTCACAGAGGCCGTGCAGGTCGGCAGGGGCCTGGGCTTCCGGTCTCCGCCCAGATGAGGCTCCATTTAGCCTCCCTCAAAGCTCCTCTCCCGGTTCTCCGAGGTCCAAGGGCACACTCCACTCGTCCCAGCACATCAGATTGCCAAGGCCCTCGAGCGTAAACAGTGGCCAAGGTCTCTTGTGTGCAACAGAGTCATTCCCATTACCTTTCTCAGTCATTAAAGAATAAAACACTAAGGCTCACTCTAATAAATTGTTTTACTGGCTGCCAATTCCCAGAGAAAGACAACTAGCAGACAGTGCCATCATGGCTTTACCTATTTAAACCAATGCTATTAAAGAGCTCCAAAATACCTGCCTGAAACAGGAACACTTCACTAGCTTCCAAACTTTAGTATCGGGAAGTTTCATCCTAATTTGCTGAGACGAGGTATTTCACAGACCTTCTACACAACAACCATTCCTGCATTACAGAAAGCTGAATTGTTTTAAAAGATGGAACATCTAAGAAATTGTTTAGAGGCCGATCATAAACAACGAGCAGTTGATACATCTTAACACAGCATTAAAACTCAGGGAAGCAAAGCCATGAAAGCCCTTTAAAAACCAATAACAACATTTTAAATTTACCTGTTACAAACATGGGCAACCAGTGCAATTTAAATGACGTGGAAGAGTAGCCCAGTAGTTAGCAAAGCGGGCTATGAACCAGATCATTGGACCTTGCCCCAATCACATGGCTGGATAAGGTCAGATTGGAGCCATTTTGAAAAATGTGCGCCCTGGCCCCGATGTGGGAATTCCTCTACTACTAGGGTATGGGGGGGGGGGCTTTGCCCCTCTCTTTTGGGTTTTCACCTTTCGTTGATGAGGGGGCTGGGCCTGCATCCTATTTAAGGTTGAATTTTTTTGGGGGCCAGGGAACCTATTTGGGATTTTCACCTTGGGGAGCAGGGCGCCGTTGCCGCATGGCTGCATGTTTCTATTCATTCATACTTTTGGGAGTTGGGGCCGCCTCAAGTGGCAGCCCCCGGTTGAGGCAGGGTTTCAGCACTGACCCTCACTCAACCTCCCCATATGGCCACGAGATTTTTTTTTCCTGGCTCTTTAACTGTGAGGTGGGAGCCTCGGGACTCATGTTAGGGTCCTGGCCTTCCGCCTCACACTTTTCAAATAGGTGTTATTTTATCGCATCCTCACCATCTTCTTGGTCAGCTGCGATAAATATTGCATAGTATTGTCTGTGCATGGCCTTCTTTGCATGAATTTGCATAATTCAATCATGCAAATCACATATACGAAGGTCCATTGTAATAGGGGAGGGTAGAAGGGCAGGGACATGCAAAATATCACGTATATCACACAATATAACCACAATAGTGCTCTATTCACACGATATACGCCTTAAAGCACTATATGGCTTGATGCATCTCCCAGTTAGATTAAGCCCTCTGGCGATAGGGACATGCCTACAGTACCTGAATGTAATCGCTTTGAAGTTTCTAAAAGCAGAATATAAACAAAGAAATAAATATGATTGGAGTGATGTGATCACGAATCGAGACTCCTGCAATGATCTGCACAGCTGTGCATATAAAGCGGCATAGGGCAAGCCCACGTAAATGGCATTGTAATAGTGTAACAAAGACATCATTAAAGTATGCACAACAAACTTAAGGTCCAGTTCTGCTACAAATGGGTTAATTTCTCTGTAACATACGTAGTTTAAAAAAAAGCTTTTTGTAACCTGCCATATATGAGAATGCAAGAAAAGCAGAGTGTCCATAACTACCCCAAGTTACACACTTGTCTAGAAATAGCAATCAGCATTCTCTCAAACGAAAGAGAAACAGGGGCAGCCGGAAAGGGAAATCTGGCCAGATAAAGAATCTCTGTCTTCATATTTCAAAACCATCTTATTCTCAAATAAACCAAATTCTTTAAGGTACACAAGCAAGCAGAATACCACAAGAGTTATTAATAGGCATAAAAAACAATATTGATGGGATACAGCCAAAACCAACATCGAGACTTGCCAGGACCGGACAGATCGGTGAGATATAAATATTAAAAAGAGAAGCAGACAGGGCAGATCCTTGTGGGACCCCTGTGATTAGAGGAAAAGGTGAGAAGCAAGTGTCAGAAATGACAGCGACCTGATGAAAAAGATTCAAACCAATTTAAACACAGAGGCAAGAATGATCTGTTTTTAATCTCTGCAGCATAACTGAGTGATTGACTATTTTGAAGGCTGAAGATAGGCTGAGAAACAAAAAAAAAAAACAGCTTTTACCTCTATCAAAACCACGACAAGAAAAAAAATCAAAGTAAGACAGCAACAGAGCTTCTGTATTGTAAGCAGCCCTGAAACCATAATGCTGTGCATGAACAAATGATCATCAACGAAGGTCTGCAGCTGCTTCATTATGCCTTTTCCAAAACCTTTGCTAAAAATGGCAGATTTGAAACTGGCCAATAGTTATTTAAGACATGATTGGCCGAACGGAAGCCACTTTCAAAAGATCATGTTGTGCTCCTGCTGTGCCACAAGCAGGCGCTTACCTCACGGCCCAGATTCGCCGCCGTGTTCCACAGCGGGTTTGCCGTCGTTTGCCACTCCCCCACGCGGTCCAGAGGCCATCCTGGTGCGTCCCTCTTCGCGGGCAGGAGCCACTGACTTCCTCTTCATCTTCGTGGCCTGGAGGCTGCAGGTGCCGGTGTTTCCTGGTGGCTGGGGCCGCCCTTGGTCTATCTTCTGCGGCAGGGAGCCGCCTCCAACATCGGGGCCTGGTTTACGGCCCAGCTCCTGCACTCTTCAGCGCAGGGACGGCCGCTGTCCAAGGGTCCTGCCCCTTCTTCCTTAGGGATGAGGCCGCACCTCTCTCCCTTTCTTAAAGGGCCAGCAAGGGAGTGGTGCTCCTGATGACATCACCGTGGGAGTCACCTCTTCTGCCTATAAAAAGGTCCTGCCATCTTTCCTTCCTTGCCTTTGCAAGGGGCTAGTCCTCCTTAGGACTTCTCTGCTTCCTGCTCCTGCCCGGCGTCTTTCTTCTTCATGGGATCCCTCGTCGCCCATGTTCCTGGTCTCTCCTCTGGATGTCTTTCGTCTTGTCCTCTCGTCCGTCTTGTTTCCAGATGTCTCCAAAGTCCGCCGGGTCTCCAGTCTTCCTGATCCGAATCTGAATCCAAATCTAAATCCTGATGTCTCTTCCTGATGTCCTGATGTCCATCCCATCCAGCATCTGCCAAAGCTCCATGCTGTCTTGTCCCTGCGTGATCCGCGACCTGCCTAGCTGGGTTGTGTAGGGTGCACAGTGGCCCAGTGGTGAACGACATCCCGGCTGGGGTGTGTAGGGTGATCGGTGGGATAACTCCTTCCATGAAGCCAAGGATCTTCCACCTCCATTGTCAATCCACGTCCATGGTCCAGAGCCCTCCTGATGTCCTTGCCGGCTCGCTCTTCCTCGCTGCCCTTCATTAAGTGTACTGGGAGCCCGATGGGATGTCTTGTGCCCTCACTGTGGAGGCCTGACATTTTAGCTTCCTCTGATGTCTTGGACTCTGGCTTTGCCTAGCCTCCAGCGAATTGTGCTCAGTGGATAGCCCGAGGGCCGTTCTGGCCACTGAAGCCTCCTCTCCGGCTGAGTGAGTTAGCGTGCTATCCGGATTCCACTCCATCCTGAGTTTTTTACTTGCCTGATTTTAGCTTGACTTGCTTCCTGTGTCTTCGTCTTCATCTGCTCCAGAGTCCTCGTCTTCGTCTGCTCCAGAGGTCTTGTCTTCATCAGCTCCTGGCCTTCATCACCTCTGCCTCCTGTCCGGCCTGCTGACTCTGCCACTATCCAGCAGCAGGTCCAAAAGGGCTTGGAGTGGTCGGAGGTCTACTCAGAGACCAACCTTGCGTGGCTGGCCTCATGGAGGCCGTGCAGGTTGGCGGGGATCTGGGCTCCCATTTCCACCCAGACGAGGCACCATCTCCACCTGCCTCGGCCCTTTCTTGGAGCTCCTCTCCTGGTTCGCGAGGCCCAAGGGTACACTCTACTTCCAGTGCAACAGGTGGCCAAGGCCTCAAGCGCAACAGTTGGCCACTCGTCCCAGCGCAACAGATCAGGTACATGACCCTCAAGATTTTGAACAGATCATTAGAGGATCCACTCAAGGGGACAATAAGTGTTGTTCATGTCACGAATAATACCAGCATCTCAACATTAGATAACGCATCAAACTGCTCCCATCACTCCCCCACAGGCTAAAAGCTAAACATGAGGCCAAAAAAATGACCAAATAAGTCAGGATTAAAACACTCTTCCTTGTCTTTATCAGCATGCAGGAGAGTTAATGATTTCACAACATCAAACAATTCTCTATGCTGGTTTGAAGCAACCTTTATTAGATGAGTAAAAACAATGTCAATTTTTTAGGTTCAAAGCTCATCAGCTTTGAAACTAAAGCATGAAAGGTTTCAGATAGGTCCTATGATCACTGTCAGATTTAAATTTGAGCCACTTACATTCCAAATGCTTCAACTGTCTTTTGAGATAGAGAAGCTCAGACGCAAACCAAAGAGCACAATAGCTCCTATATTTGACCTTTTGCATTTTTTGTGGGCAATCTGATCGACATCCTGTAAAGACTGTCTCCAAATGGTGACAGATGTGAGCCCTTGGGCTTGTGGCATGGATGATGCAGCCTAGTAGGCAATCCTACTGGGACAGGAACTGGGACTTCAACCTATACCAGCCCTGTTCCCACAGGTTGAGCCTTTGGATTCCATAAGGAGCGGTCAACCAAAGTCATGATATGGGCAGAGGTCAGGCTGGCAGTGAGCAGGCATGGTCCAGGTCCAGGCCAAGGTTGGGAAAGCAGTGAGAATCAATATTTGGGTCTAGGCCAATGTCGGGGCAGGCAGAAGTCCAAAGGAATAGTCTGTGCCTGTAGCAGAGGTCAGAATCAGGTGGCCAGGCAGAAATAGACAGAGAAGGCACAATGAGGAACAGAAGACAGGACACAATCAGACAAACAAGGCAAGGCAGAGCAATGAATCTAGGTGATGCATTGTCCTTTCGCACTGAGGATATCTCCCCAAGGCCTACTGCCCAGGAGGGAAGGGTTAGGTCGGCCGTCATAGTTGGTGATTCGATTATTAGGAATGTAGATAGCTGGGTGGCTGGTGGGCGTGAGGATCGCCTGGTAACATGCCTACCTGGTGCGAAGGTGGCGGACCTCACGCGTCACCTAGATAGGATTTTAGACAGTGCTGGGGAGGAGCCGGCTGTCGTGGTACACGTGGGCACCAACGACATAGGAAAATGTGGGAGGGAAGTTCTGGAAGTCAAATTAGGCTCTTAGGTAGAAAGATTAATCCAGAACCTCCAGGGTAGCATTCTCTGAAATGCTCCCTGTTCCACGCGCAGGTCACCAGAGGCAGGCAGAGCTCCGGACTCTCAATGCGTGGATGAGACGATGGTGCAAGGAAGAGGGATTCAGTTTTTGTTAGGAACTGGGGAACCTTTTGGAGAAGGGGGAGTCTCTTCCGAAGGGATGGGCTCCACCTTAACCAGGGTGGAACCAGACTGCTGGCTGCTAACCTTTAAAAGGAGATAGAGCAGCTTTTAACTAGAACAAAGGGGAAAGCCGACAGTCGCTCAGCAGCGCATGGTTCGGAGAGAGGTATCTTTTAAAGGATACTAATGATGCATTTAGAATTAGGGCATCCCGACAGTGAGGGTTCCAATAATTAGAAAAGTAGTCCAAGTGCCTGTAACTAAAAACTCACCTGAGCTAAAAAATTCTAACTTATCCCTATCAATTAAAAAACAGAATAAAAATACAAACAAAAAACAAACTTTGAAATGTTTGTATGCTAATGCCAGAAGTCTAAGAAGTAAGATGGGAGAATTAGAATGTATAGCAGTAAATGATGACATAGACTTAATTGGCATCTCAGAGACATGGTGGAAGAGGATAACCAATGGGACAGTGCTATACCAGGGTATACAAATTATATCGCAATGACAGAGAGGAGCAGTCGGGGAGGAGGTGTGGCGCTTTATGGTCCGGGATGGCATAGAGTCCAACAGGATAACCATCCTGCATGAGACTAAATACAAAATTGAATCTTTATGGGTAGAAATCCCTTCTGTGTCAGGGAAGACTACAGGAATAGGGGTATACTACCGTCCACCTGGTCAAGATGGTGAGATGGACGTGAATGCTAAGAGAAATTAGGAGACTAACCAAATTGGTAGTGCAGTAAGAATAATGGGAGACTTCAAATTACCCCAATATAGACTGGGTAAATGTATCATCGGGTCACACTAGAGAGATAACGTTCCTGGATGGAATAAATGATAGCTTTATGGAGCAATTGGTTCAGGAACCGACGAGAGAGGGAGCAATTTTAGATCTAATTCTCAGTGGACCACAGGACTTAGTGAGAGAGGTAACGGTGGTGGGGCCGCTTGGCAATAGTGATCATAATATGATCAATTTTGATTTAATGACTGGAAAAGGAACAGTGTGCAAATCCAAGGCTCTCGTGCTAAACTTTCAAAAGGGAAACTTTGATAAAATGAGAAAAATTGTTAGAAAAAAACTGAAAGGAGCAGCTACAAAAGTAAAAAAATGTCCAAGAGGCGTGGTCATTGTTAAAAAATACCATTCTAGAAGCACAGTCCAGATTGTATTCCACACATTAAGAAAGGTGGAATAGAAGGCAAAACGATTACCGGCATGGTTAAAAGGGGAGGTGAAAGAAGCTATTTTAGCCAAAAGATCTTCATTCAAAAATTGGAAGAAGGATCCAACAGAAGAAAATAGGATAAAGCATAAACATTGGCAAGTTAAATGTAAGACATTGATAAGACAGGCTAAGAGAGAATTTGAAAAGAAGTTGGCTGTAGAGGCAAAACTCACAGTAAAAAACTTTTTAAATATATCCGAAGCAGAAAGTCTGTGAGGGAGGTCGTTGGACAGTTAGATGAATCGAGGGGTTAAAGGGCACTTAGAGAAGATAAGGCCATCGCGGAAAGATTAAATGATTTCTTTGCTTCGGTGTTTACTGAAGAGGATGTTGGGAGGTACCCGTAATGGAGAAGGTTTTCATGGGTAATGATTCAGATGGACTGAATCAAATCACGGTGAACCTAGAAGATGTGGTAGGCCTGACTGACAAACTGAAAGAGTAGTAAAATCACCTGGACCGGATGGTAATACACCCCAGAGTTCTGAAGGAACTAAAAAATGAAATTTCAGACCTATTAGTAAAAATTTGTAACATCATTAAAATCATCCATTGTACCTGAAGACTGGAGGATAGCAAATGTACCCCCAATATTTAAAAAAGGGCTCCAGGGGCGATCCGGGAAACTACAGACCGGTTAGCCTGACTTCAGTGCCAGGAAAAATAGTGGAAAGTGTTCTAAACATCAAAATCACAGAACATATAGAAGACATGGTTTAATGGAACAAAGTCAGCATGGCTTTACCCCAGGGCAAGTCCTTGCCTCACAAATCTGCTTCACTTTTTTGAAGGAGTTAATAAACATGTGGATAAAGGTGAACCGGTAGATATAGTATACTTGGATTTCAGAAGGCATTTGACAAAGTTCCTCATGAGAGGCTTCTAGGAAAAGTAAAAAGTCATGGGATAGGTGGCGATGTCCTTTCGTGGATTGCAAACTGGCTAAAAGACAGGAAACAGAGAGTAGGATTAAATGGGCAATTTTCTCAGTG
Source organism: Rhinatrema bivittatum (assembly GCF_901001135.1). Classification (NCBI taxonomy): domain Eukaryota; kingdom Metazoa; phylum Chordata; class Amphibia; order Gymnophiona; family Rhinatrematidae; genus Rhinatrema; species Rhinatrema bivittatum. The sequence goes on along the minus strand of NC_042620.1, from coordinate 369,893,680 downwards.
GAAGGGAGTGGACAGTGGAGTGCCTCAGGATCTGTATTGGGACCCTTACTGTTCAATATATTTATAAATGATCTGGAAAGAAATACGACGAGTAAGATAATCAAATTTGCAGATGGACACAAAATTGTTTAGTAGTAGTTTAAATCACAAGCAGATTGTGGATAAATTGCAGGAAGACCTTGTGAGACTGGGAAAATTGGGCATCCAAATGGCAGATGAAATTTAATGTGGATAAGTGCAAGGTGATGCATATAGGGAAAAATAACCATGCGATAATTACACAATGTTGGGTTCCATATTAGGTGCTACAACCCAAGAAAGAGATCTAGGTGTCATAGTGGATAACACATTGAAATCGACAGTGCAGTGTGCTGCGGCAGTCAAAAAAGCAAACAGAATGTTGGGAATTATTAGAAAGGAATGATGAATAAAACGGAAAATGTCATAATGCCTCTGTATCGCTCCATGGTGAGACCGCACCTTGAATACTGTGTACAATTCTGGTTGCCGCATCTCAAAAAAGATATAATTGCGATGGAGAAGGTACAGAGAAGGGCACCAAAATGATAAGGGAATGGAATAACTTCCCCTATGAGGAAAGACTAAAGAGGTTAGGAACTTTTCAGCTTGGAGAAGAGACGACTGAGGGGGGATATGATAGAGGTGTTTTAAAATCATGAGAGGTCTAGAACGGGTAGATGTGAATCGGTTATTTACTCTTTCGGATAGTAGAAAGACTAGGGGGCACTCCATGAAGTTAGCATGGGGCACATTTAAAAACTAATCGGAGAAAGTTCTTTTTTACTCAACGCACAATTAAACTCTGGAATTTGTTGCCAGAGAATGTGGTTCGTGCAGTTAGTATAGCTGTGTTTAAAAAAGGATTGGATAAGTTCTTGGAGGAGAAGTCCAGTACCTGCTATTAAGTTCACTTAGAGAATAGCCACTGCCATTAGCAATGGTTACATGGAATAGACTTAGTTTTTGGGTACATTGCCAGGTTCTTATAGCCTGGATTGGCCACTGTTGGAAACAGGATGCTGGGCTTGATGGACCCTTGGTCTGACCCAGTATGGCATTTTCTTATGTTCTTATGTTCTTAAGGTAGGGAAATTGCAAGGCAACAAGACAACAGGAGGCAAGGAAAAGGCACCAGAAACAACAGATAGCAACACATACCACAAGAGCAGGAGGACCTGTTTTGATCAAAGCTTAGAAGTGCAGCTAGGGTTTAAATACCCAGCTGTGTGATGTCATAAGGCTGTGGGGATTTTAAGTGGCAGTGCGCCTAGAGCATGCCTAGCTGCATCATTTAGGGGTAAGTGCAGCCGGTCAAACAATTACAGTACCCCCTCTTCTAAGCCCCCTCCCCAGGCCTCTGGCTTAGGCTTCTGGGAAGGCACTGATGGAATTCCTTAGTAAGTCGAGGGGCTTGAACATTGGACGCAGGCTCCCATCTGTTTTCTTCAGGGCTGAACCCCAGATAAGATAGAGTTTATCTGCTTGGAGTCAAGGATACCTCCATTGGTTGTGAGATCGTGAGCGCTACAAAAAAACATAGAGGCTTGAGATGAAAGACATGGAACACACTGTGAACCTTGAGGGAAGAAAGGCAGTTTTAGCTGATAAGCCACTGGACTAATTTGTCGAAAGATTGGGAATGGCCCAGTAAACCATGGTGAGAACTTGGTAGACAGATTATTCAGGCATAAATGACAGGTACTGAGCCATAACAAGTATGGGTATGAGAAAGAGTGCCGGCCAGTGACTTTTGACTGCTTGTTTTTTGTACCTCTCGGTGGCTGCTGTAAGAAGTTGGCAGGTCCTTTGCCATAAGTCCTTGAGGTCCTGGCTCACGATGTGGATGCAGGACAGGGGACAGATACTGGGATAGGAAGCAATACCCGCAGATGTCTCTTAATTACAATCTGAAATGGAGACGATACAGATGAATTTCCAACATGGTTGTGGTGGCAGAATTCTGCCTGAGGAGGAGAGGCGCCAAGTCATCCTGTCATTCATTGAGGTATGCCTTCCTTAAGGATTTGGTTGGTCTTTTCCGTTTGTCCATTACTTTGTGGGTGGCAAATGGAAGTACAGCCACTAAAGGAGAGGTAGCTCTGTAATGAAGTCCATGACTACCTGGGTCCAGAGTTTTTTGGGAGCTGGCAATGAGTCCTGTTGGGAACATGATTGGTAGGGTAGCCAAGGATAGGTGGCCAGGGAGGGGGTTCGCCAGGCACTGAGATGGTAAACCATTTTGACTAAGGTTACTGTAGGAAGGTTGTGTTGGTGCACCAATGCCTTGTCTATAAGTGCCTGTTTGCAGGCTTCCGTTTGCACCTCGGTATTCTGGGAGAAGAGGTGAACTGGCACGAGTAACCAGGGAAAGGGTGAGGGTCAGCCTAGGGTTGCCTCTCTGACCAACCCTAGGCACGCAAGTTCCCACCTTTTCTGGGCAATGGCTGGCAAAGTGCCCCTGAGATGGACAGTAGAGGCAGAGAATAACTCGCCTATGTGTCTGTTTCTCTTCCTGGGTGAAGCGGGATCTACCAAGTTGCATGGGTTCTTCTTGAGGAGATGCAGATGAAACATCTGTTGTGGGGACTATAGGTCACTGGAACTTAGGAGCCAGTCTCAAGTGCTGGCAGGATATCTCCTTCTCTCAGGCTCTCTCCTGGAAGCAGAGGTCCACTTCTATGGCTAAGTCGATGAGGTCCTCTAATGTAGGCAGCAGGTCCTAGCCTGACAGCTAATCTTTAATAAGCTCCGAGAGGCCTTGCTAGAAGATGACGATCAAGCTGTCTTTGCTCCAACGGAGTTCCAAGGCTAGGGTATGAAATTGAATGGCATAGTCATCCACGCTGCAAGTACCCAGTTGAATACAAAGCAGCTCAGTAGCCGTTGATGAGACCCGAACAGGCTCACTGAATACCTGCCAAAATTGCCAGAGGAAGTTGTCCAAATTCTTCACCAGACCCAGAGATGCCCAGGCAAGGACAGGGTCAGTAAGTAGTGACAGCATATAGATCACTATAGTTTGATCCATGGGAAAGCTGGTGGCTTATAATTCTAAGTGCATTCTGCACTAGTTGATGAATCCCTGGAAGTCCCTAGGGTCCCTGTCATATCTGGGTGGCAGAGGAAGGTGTGGCATGGATTCCAGATGCCAGGCAGGAGAGGTTGGAGGAGGCGCTGTGCAGGCGTACACACTTGTAGGGATTCCAGTCGGACCTTCCAGGCCTTGAAGAATGCTAGTCATATTGCTGAGCTGGTCTTGCTGCTGCTGGAACTGAAGTACCCTGAGAGAGCCTGAGCCGGGGACGAGTCCACTGAGCTCATGGCCTCAGCAAACTGTCACGGATGTGAGCCTCTTCTGCAAAAGGAGTTGTGTCTATCACATTCCCATCTACAGACTTGTCAATCAGCAGCAGTCCTTCTCCAAACATGGAACTGAAGTATTTGTTTAATATTTCTGCCAATTTTTTGTCTGTCTCTCTACACATTACTTCTTGTCACCTTTCAGTTTCAGTATACCACTTTGGAACTTCTTCTTCTCTGAAAAATATTTTGTCACCTCTTTTTACTTCTTTGGCAATCCTTTCTTCTGTTTGACCTTTTGCTTTTCTGATTTCTTTCTTCATCTCCGTTTCACCAGGTATTCATCCCTGGGGATCTTTTATACTTCCTGAACGCTGTTTTTTTGCCTTTATTTTTTCAGCCACCTCCATTGAGAACTAAATTGTTTTGGTTTTTTCCTGTACTTTGGTTTACTTTTCTAACATATGGATTTGTTGCCTTTGTAATAGCTTCTTTTAATTTGGCCCACTGTTGTTTCACCTAGCCCTTTTTCTCCCAATCTTCTAGTTTTTCCCCCAGGTACATGTTGCATTCGGTGGCTCATCACGCTTACTTCCACCACCAGAATCCCACAAGGATGTGCCAACACCAGCCCGTCGGCTTTTTAACATTTGGAATGTCCAAAATAACAGGTATTTTTCTGTGAACAGCTTGAGCATTCACCAGAAGCATAGTCAAGGGAGTCCAAATCTAAGGGGCAGAGCCTTGAAGTCTTTTAAGATAAGTCCATTTAAAAGGTCTAGGTTGACAATAAAAACCATAAGAAATGCCAGCATACCATATTAAACAGTCATCTGTCTTTAAAAAAATAAAACACTTAAACAATTAAACAATATATACATCACTAACTGGCAGTATGTAAATTCTTTAGTTTTAACCAAAAAATAAGATATTAGTTACTTTTTTAAACAAAATGATTGTTCAAATGTAATGTCATATTAATACTGCTAAAATAGTTACTATAGTGGCAACCTTGCGTATAAGCACTTAGATATAATCATCTACCCTCAATGTGTTCTTTTTTATAAAAATTCTTTAACTTATGTGACAACTTATATAACTATAGGCGTAACGAACAACAAATATAAAAAAAAAGACAAACCTCTTGTGCTTGATACTTTCCAGGAGCGTGGGCCGCCAAAATGCTTCTGTCATGGACTTTTTCTTCTTGAAAGTATTTTGGATCCAAGTTGGAATGTCAGTCTGGACTTTAGAAGGATTTACAGAGAAGTTTGTTTTTTGTATTTGTTGGTGTTCTCAAGTTTATTTTACATAAGTCATCACATAAGTTAAAAACTTTTTATAAAAAGCTTACATTGCTGTAAGTGGAACATTATACCTGAGTGCTAATGCGCTAGGTTGCACTATAGCGACTATTTTGGCACTATTTATATGACACCACATTTGAATAATCATTTTGTTTAAAAAATAACTAATCCCTCATTGTTTTTTGCTTAACACCATGGAATTTATAGGCACTATCTATTTTTAATTCTTTAGTTTTAGTGGAATCTCCATTGTACCTAATAATAAACATACTGATTTATAGAACAGTAATCTTGTTTTTACTTTTGTTAAGTAAAACAGAATTTCTATGGCTACAAAAAGTGAATGGCCAAATCCCCAATCTGAAAGTTCCTTTTGGGAACCATGAAGACCCCTTGCATTCACAGCTACATGGCCTTGGGAGTTATCCCTGCTACCTCACACCCAACCACTTTCAAAACTACTGCCTCCACCATCTTACAGCAGTTATGTAAACTCACACCATATGCCAAAAAGTTGACTCAGTAGTCTACACCATGATGGCATCTTGGCTGAACTACTGCAACACATTGGGGGCCGATGCAATATACTGAGCGCAGTCTTAATGAGCAGTTTGCAAGGGTAAAATAGGCGCTAATCAATCCCCTAATGCAATAAGGGGTTTAGCACCTATTTAACGCAGGTCTAACGGGGAGTGAATGAGATAGCACTCATCACATGCAAATGCATGTGAATGAGCCTATTATTCATTCACTTCCAATGCTCAGATATTAATGCCTGCCTGGAGCTTTTCTGTACTTCTTTTTTACAGTAAAAAAAAATAAATAAAATAACTGAGCAGACTGCCCAGTTATGAAGACCGATGCTGGTAAACTCAGCGTCGGTTTTCATAACCTGCTGAGTTTATCGGCGGCCATTTTCATTACTGGCAGACAAGTTATGAAAACCGGCGCAGAGTTTACCGGCGTCGGTCTTTATAACCCAGCGGTCTGCCAGTAATGAAAATGGCCGCCGATAAACTCGGGGGCAGTTTTCATTACTGGCAGACAGGCAGCCACGACCCTCTAATTTAAATATTGCAAGGCGCCTCCCCTTTGGGGCACCATGCGCGCCTTAAGACAGTGGGCGCTGACTGTTCAGCGCCCGCTTTCTACACGCCTTTATTGCATCAGCCCCATTGTACAATGGCCTGACAATGAAAGGCCTCCACCAACTTCAACTAAGTCCAGAATGCTGCTACAGCATGCTTTCTAGAAGGCTGCAAATGATGCGATTTGGTCCTCACAGGACCAAATTTAAAACATGCAAAACTTTAAAGGGAAATGGCCTAAGCTAACTATAGAATAAACTTCCACCCTGCACATTTATTAGACCTCTAAGATCATCCCAAGGAACCTGCAAACATTATTCCATCACCAAAAGAAATAAAACAGACACTCGTCATAGGGCCTTCTCAGGAATAACCCCCTCCCTCTGGAACTGAGTACCAGAAATATGATGCCAAAATGATAACTACCTCCTTTTCAGGAAGCAGGTTAAAACCTGACTCTTTAGTCTAATAACAAGATTGACCGACACTACTCGCACACACCATGCCTGTATATTTCTTTATATTTTAAACAACTTAACTAATATCCGAACAAGCCACTGTAAATAAGTGTAATTTGAATTCTGTTTATATCGATGCCTATCCTGTAGTTGATGATCTAAAACCATGCTTTCAAGATAAATTCTGATTCAATCTGTATGTCCCATCTCCCACCCTGCTTTGTATATCCATACCTGTACTGTTATTTCATACCTACTGTAAGGCATATTTCCTTCCTGTACACCACCTTGAGTGAAAGTTTACTTCAAAATGGCAGTAATAAATCAAAATAAGGGATGTGTGCTTAGGTGAGTGGGTGGTTTTCGCAGAACAGTTTGTAAGGGAGTGCAACACTCTTTAATGGGTTGGTATTTATGAATGAACTAGTCAAGAATCCAATTTAAAAAAAAAAGGGAAATTCGGGCTCTGGAAAGATGTCAGCAGTTCAGTGCAGCCTAGATATATGGATTAAGGAGAAGAAAAAATCCCCTTCCCTTCCTCCCCCACACAAAGCCAGCTGGAGAGCTGGTTCCCAAGGCCAGTACCCTTTCTAGGAGGAGTTAACCTAATGAGGAGAGGCAGGAAAGGCTTTCCAAACTGAGCAATCTCTCTGCTTGACCTTTCCGTGGAACTGCCTGGGAGAAGCATCAGGGCCGGGAGTATTTATTATATATTTATTTCTGCCTTCAGCCACTTCAAAGAGGATTACATTCAGGAAATGTAGGTATTTCCCTGTCCCCAGAGGGCTCACAATCTGAGTTTGTGACTACCCATGCAACTTTGATTATGCTGCTCTGCCAAGCAGCCTGTATTAAAAAAAAAAAACTGGAGAGGAAAATCTAATGTCCTGAGAAGTCTGTATCAGTTCCTTCACCTTTCTCTCACACTACATGTCAGGTAAACTCTGCTGCAGACTCTGTTAAATCCATCCAGACTGGAAAACAAGACAGAGGTGCAAAGCAATTAAAGGCAAGCAGGTCATTGAACAAGCAAATGATGCCATCCAAATCAACTCTGGCTGCAAGGGATGTCCTTCTGCAAAGTTTGCTATGCAATGTTGAAAGGATTTACTCTGCTATTTAAAACACAACAGATCTCGCATACTACTTTTGTTAACACTATACATCTTATGCAGTTCTACAATGCAAGTTTCTTCCTTTAGAGTTTAGGAAAGCATAGTGATTATAAGCAAACCTGTAAACTAACAACATTTTCGATTTCCTAAGTTGCACAAGCCCTTGTCAATATCTATCCTAATTAAAATCTAATTTGAATGTGCAACCTCTGCATACTGCTGCTAGAGCCTTGATTTTTACTATTTTGTTCTCCGATTAAGGCTGGTACTTTTGTGTCATCGATCATTTTCTCACCGGGCTTCAGTTTTTGAAATCAATGCTCCCAGGCAGGGTTTACAAGAGAAAAAGAAACGCAAAGGGACGTACTGGTGCTATGCAATTATCTGATGAGGAAGACAATTCCCTGAAGCTATGGAGTCCAGATGCTTTCTGATGCTATTGGTGGGCAACTTCATGCATTCTCAGATGTAAGAGAGATTTCATATTACTATCGCTTCAATGCATTAACTCCTAGGGTTGGGGATTTAACCTTAATCCTAGAGATAACTAATGAACCACTGATAACATCTCACCGACTATCTGTAGATGATCAGAAACTTTACAACTCCTGTGATGGTCATTTAGCTCAGAGTAGTAAGTAGCTTTTCAGATTATCTTTGGCCTGGACACACGTGCAAAGAGACCTTTCTTAAACATGTCTCTTACTGAATAAAAGAGAGGAAAGAAGCAGGGCCAGATCGAAGATTTTAGCACACACAAGCAGACTGACACAGTGGCGCCCCTTTGAAGCTGTGTCAGCAGATGGCTCTAAAGTGAGCAGAAGCAGGCTCTGCTTTGGCCGGGATATTGGATGCCTTCAAAGATTTGGGTGCCCCAGGCAGTTGCCTATGCCTACATCGGGGCCTGGGAAGGTGTAATACAAACATCGAAGAGTAGAAGAGAGTGCAACAATCCAGCACAAATTAATGAGAGAAAAGACCAGCAAAGAGTATTACAGGAGACTGATATTGAAAAGCGATTTAACAGCATGAATTAAGATAGAAATCATTAATCAGCCTGCAATCCCTGCACTCTCGTACAGCTTTGGAATCCTAGATTATTGGCCCCACAGAGATCTTGAAAATGTGGATGCAAAACCAAGAAAACTCCTCCATGTCCTTCAGGTTATCTATAAGAACTAGTGTATGCTGGGATTGTACACCCAATATCTGAAGGCGGTTTGGGTCTCATATGTAAAGATTACACATACACAGCTACCATTATCATAGGCCTTCAAGCATACAGTATGCGAATACTCAAAAAGTGATAAAATACAAAGAGAGCAGCCACGATCGGTCTGCATCCTTAATGTTGGGACAAGTGTTCTGATGAATAGAAGGAATGAGTGAGAATCCACCAGGGGACAGAAAGCAACAGAATTTGCAAAACAAGAGAAAAATCTCTTTAAACAATCAGAGCGACAAAGCAGGAAAAATTTATAATCGACAAAACACAAATACAGTGGGAAATACAAAGAGGGTACTCAGAGATCCTATGTAGATCAAAAGTCAGACACAGATCTGGCTAAGGAGGGTGAATTTAAACATAAAGATGAAGATAGATAATTGCAGCTTAGGACAGTGACAACAAACAAGATGGTTCACAGCCAGCAGCGGGGGAAGACAGTAAAACAGACAAGTGCATTCTGTAAGACAGAACTGGAAACAGTATCTCATTCCTGGGTGTGACATGCTGATGTCAGAAGGCCTGAATTCAGAAAGGCACAACAAAGTGGCAAGGTTTATCCACTGGAAACTGTATACCAGAAAAAAACACTGAGATCACGACCCTGACAGAATTGTAGAGGATGAAAAGTTGTGATCACCTGGGATATTCCCATTCCAGTTGTTAGAAATCTTGATGCTAAAAACCAGACGCTGTAATACAGATGAAAATCACAAGAATGGCATTGCTGATAGAAGTGTCAGTGCCATGTAATGCACTGTGAAAAGCAGAATATAAATCTAAATAAATAAATAAAATGTGACCATCTAAGAATATAGGTAGAGAGAAAGAGAAAATCCTCAAATACCATAATATACAATCGGAGACTAAGAAAATGTGGGGGAAAGATACAGAAAATGGTCCCAATTCTACTGGACACCACTGGCCTGAAGCTTTCCGGCCACCACATGATATGTTGCCTACATGTATTACATTCTATGAATTCCAAGAGGGGGCTCTCTGGCACAGTGCAAGTATTAAAAAAAAATCATTAGTGGTAAATTGAGGAGACGAGATCATTCTCAACATACCCTGGTTTAGGAATGAGGTTCATTCCTGTCAAGGTATCAGCAAAACAAACCCATCTGAAGACACTGTACCCACTCCCTGCTGGGATGCACATAACTTTTTAATCTTGACCATCTATGCCATATATTCTGTGTTCTATTGACCCCTTAATTCATGCTTTTGAGCTGTAAATATGTCTGTAAATAGCACTGAGCGATACTGTGGATACTGTCTAGGTTCCGATGGTTTTTACTGGGTCAATTTGAGACCTTTTTCAGATATGACCCAAGCAGTCATGAACGTTCATGCATATCACCTTTGGCTAATTTTCATGTTGATCCAACAAAAAGGTACTGCAACTGAAAAGAATCCATTTCAACCCTATGACCTATATGACTACCAAAACTCTGCCTACACCAAAACTCTGCAAATCAACACTATATGTACATTATATATAATGTACATATAGTGTACATTAGCCATCTGTACATAGTATCCCTCTTTTCTGCCTTTCTCTCCCCTCATTTCTTCAAACAAGCCTTTCTCCCCCTCCCTTCCTTTTTCCCCTTTCTCTCCCCTTTTCCTCAATCTATACCTTCTTTTCCCTTACTTATCCCCCTTTTCCCACCCTTCCTACCCTTCTACCCCTTACCCTCCCCCCCCCCTCGCCCTACCCCCCTGCCTACCCTCCTTTCAAACCTACACTCATCGTTTTCCTTTAACATTATTTATTTTGTTGTATTTTGCTTTTGGTTTTTCTGTTTGTTGCTTCTCGTTTTAGTAACATCCTATTGTTTCAATGTCATACTGTTATATTGTTATATTGTTATACTGTATCTCCCAATTGAGTTCTATGTAAACCGGCATGATGTGTTTCACGAATGTCGGTAAATAAAAGTTAATAAATAAAATAATAAATAAATAAATATATAAATAAAAAGAAAATAAAACTAACTCACAAATATCTTAGCAACTGGTTCACTGTCCCCCATGAGCACCATGAAGTTTTAGTGAAATAAAACATATAAGGTTCCTCTTTCTAATGAATCTTACTCTTGGTACGGAATGAGAAAAAAAATCATTGTGAACAAAAGCCTACAGTAACAGATTATACTGGGGATTTCATAGCATTCCAACTCCACCCAAATATACAGTCAAGGGGAAATGATTCTGCTGACCATATTGACACCCAGCTTGCCAAGAAAAGCAGTAGATTCTTAAAAGTGTGTTTTCTTTAAAATGAGCTTTGTACCAGAGAGAAGAAGAAACAATACTTTTGTTCAACACATTTTTTTTTCAACCTGGGTGCAGCGCGCTTGGACTGGAAGGAGGCTCCCTTACAAACATCCTTAGTGTGGGGAGGTCTAAAGTTGATACACGTCATAAAACAGCCTTACAACTACTCGAAAATATTCACACACTGACCATCAGGGGGTTTTATTTATCTCTGTTTACAGGACTTTTTTTTTTTAATGTCCAAAAAATCATGCAAATATACAGCACAGCCTGGCAATAAGCTGAAGATTTCTGTTGGAATCTATGGATAGCTTTCAGGCAGTTGTGGGCAATTTATAAACGGCTCCATATAAAAGCAATGGCATTGCCCATGGGAGTTCATGGGCAATTTTGTCAAAAGAGTAAAAGGACTCAATGTGTCTATTAGAAGGTAAGAGTGAAATTCAATATTCTAACATACGAGGATTCCAAACCAGTAATACCTCCAGTTATTCCCTAAACAGCTCTTCCAATGGAATTTGTCTTCTACCTTTGTCAAAGATATAAGCCCCAAAATGTTTTAAAGAATTGCCATGTTGGGTCAGACCAAGGTCCATCAGTATGACATTGACAATGACCAATCTAAGTCGCAAAGTCCTGGCAGATCCCGTAAGTAGATCTAATACCTGTCACCCACTCCCAGGAATAGCAATAGCTTTCTTTAGTCTACATGCCTAAGAGTGTGTTATGGAGTTTTCCTCCAGGAACTCATTTAAGCTTCTGATAAACCCCACTTTCCTAGTCACCTTGACCACATTCTCTGGCAACAGACTCCACAGCTTGACTGCACCGTGTGAAAAGTACTTTCTACAGTTATTATATTTGGCGGCTCATGGGACCACCTTGCGAGCCGCCTCACTCATCCAACGCTGCCGGCAACCCCCGACACAGTCCGAGGCTTCCTGCGTTAGGGGCACTGTGTCTATGTCTTCAGCCATGCCACATGGCCCACACACTGCCTTCTCTGCTGGCTGCCTCCAGGCACGTGTACACCTGACATGTACCTTCTTAAAGGGCCCGTGGTGGGAAGATAACTGCGGTGCCCTCGGATGACATCACCAGGCCTTCCCCTTACAGCAGTCCCCCACCTCAGCAGCAGGTCTCCTGGTGCCCTTGTGTTCCAGTGCTTGTTGCTATCCCTGTCTCTTTCTAGCCTTGTGCCTTGTTCCATGTTCCTTGTCTTGTCCTAGCCTCCTCCCTGCTCTGTTCCTTACCCACCCATACTTGTTCCCAGGTCCCGCTTGTTCTCTTCCTTGCTTGTCCTGTCGGTCTTGTCTGTCTTGGCCTGACTACCTGGATTCTGACCCTGGCCTGACCTCCAACTCCTGCTGCCTACTGTCCACTGCCTGCCCTGACCACTGGCCTGTTACCCATTCTGCTATCTGCTGCCCTACCCTGACCTCTGGCCTGTTTCCTGTTCAGCTGCCTGCCGTGACCCTTGCTCAGATCGGACTCTCACTCTGGATAGCCCTAGGAACTCACCTAAGTCCTGCCGGCTGCCGAAACCCAAGGGCTCAAACTGCAGGAGAGGCGGCTCCAGCTGGTCCCACCTATGGGCTTCTCCACCAGCTGCTGGTGTGGGTGTAGGGAGTAAGCTCGCTAGGAGGTGCCAACCACACTGCAGCCACAAGGGTCCACTTCCTTCGATAGTGTTGCAATAATTTGTTTTGAATCTGTTGGTTGTTAGTTTCATGGAGTGTGCCCTTGTTTTAGTATGATTTTACCATTCCACTCATAATTTTAGAAACTTCTAGCATGTCCCCTCTCAGCCATCTCTTTTCCAAGCTGAAGACTCTTAACCTGTGCAGCCTCTCATCTTAGGAGAGATGTTCCATCCCCGTTATCATTTTTGTTGCCTTCCTCTGCACCTTTTCTGGTTCCGCTATATCTTTCTTAAGATGGGGAAGCCAGAATTCTACACAATACTCAAGGTAAGGTCGCATCATGGCTCAATGCAGAGTCAATATGATATTTTCTATTTTATTTTCTATTCCTTTTCAGATCACTCTTAGCATTCTATTTGCTTTTTTGACTGCCCCTCTGCACTGAGCTGAGGATTTCAATGTATTGTCCACAAGTATTACTAGCGAATAGGCTACCAAGACTATAACCTGCTTTGTGTTGTAGAAAATGAAATAGAAGCCTGAATAATTACTCCAATCAGAAACAAGAAAGAAGAGATCTGCTTCATCCCTCCAGAGATCTTTAAATTACTGTATGTGCAACTTACTGGGAAGTATCCCAGTTGTTCACTCTCCAATATGAGTGATCTTTATATTCTTGGAAAACAGTAATACAGATTATTAACCTGGCTGTAGGCTAAGGCTCTCAACTTCCAACTTTGTCTATCACATGCTGGTTTCACATTCCTTAATTTTTAATGATTATTTAAGTCATACAAAACATTTCTTCTACTAGAAAGAGCTACTTATGGTAAAACCTGGGTGGATCAGCTGCTCATTTAGGGGTAGATTTTAAAAGCCCTGCGCGCCGGCACGCCTATTTTGCATAGGCCGCCGGCGCGCGCAAAGCCCCGGGACGCGCGTAAGTCCCGGGGCTTTGCTTGGGGTGCGTGTTGGGGGCGGCGCGGAGTTCATGGGCGTGTCCATGGCGGGGGGTGGCGGGTCCGGGGGCGGGGCGACAAAAAAAAAAGTTCCCTTCGAGGTCATTCCTATTTCGGAGCGGCCTGGAGGGAACAGAGGCAGGCTGTGTGGCTCGGCGCGCGCAGGCTGCTGATTTTGCGCAGCCTTGCGCGCGCCGACCCCAGATTTTAAAAGATACGCTCGGCTACACGCGTATCTTTTAAAATCTGGCGTACTTTTTTAAAATCTGCCCCTTACTGTTTATCCCTAAGTAACATTAGCTTGAATGGTACTATAGATATCATACCAAACTAATTTGATACCCACCAAAAAGCAATTCATGGACTCTAATTGGCCTCTTGTGGAATGTCCTTCTTCAGTAGCTCCATGACATCTCGGGTTATAAATTTTTTCAGAAAAGGTTAAAAACTCACCTATTTTACCTGGCATTTTCTTAATTTTAATCGTACTACTTCTGCCTTTTAATAGATATATGATTGTTTGATTTGGTAGGCTTTAGTGCTGTTGAATTTTTGCCTATATTTATGGGGCTCGATATTAAAAGTGTGTTTTGCGCTAGACAGCGGATAAGTAGGACTTATCCACCTAAGTGGTGGCCTATGAATAACCAGCTATGTTCAGCAGCCACAACTTAATCGGATAAGTCACTAATCTGGCTAAGTAGATAGCCAGATAGTCAATGGGCAGGGAAAGGGTGGATTAGGACAGCGCTACTTATCCGGTTACATTCAGCAGCACAGTCATGCAGCTGAACATCCCTTCTAAGTTATCCAGGTATTACTTAACCGGTTCTCTAAGTTATCCAGATATCTTTGAATACTGGGCCCATGATGTAAGCCGCTCAGAATGGTTTCTCCAATGTAAGTGAAATATAAAGGCTTTTAAATAAATAATACATAAATAATATTTCTTTATTTTTGTATAAAATGATTTTAAGTTTTGGAATTAAGATTACATTCTTCAAAACACAGAAAGAGGTCAATTTTCGAAAAATACTCAGCATCGGAATTAGGGTTCCTAAATTTTCAACTGAACTTAGGGACTTAAATTTAGACCAGAAATTCATTGGCCTCGATTCAGGGTCCTATGTTAGGCGCCGAGTGCTGAAAATCAGGGTTAAGTGCTTTAATTGTTTCCCCCTGCCCTAAATCTACCCCTGTAGTTTTCAAAGGTGCTGATTTAAGTATTTAAGTCCCACAGTTAAGCATCTACATCCTTTGAAAACTGACCCCAGAATTACGAGAATAGATTGTTTAAATACTTTAGAGTAAAAATTCTCTGAAAATTGTATTACTGTTTGTAGTATTCTGGTCCTTCTGAGTGCTGCATTTACTGCTCTAATGGTCAGCTCAACCTATTTTGAGGTCATGGTTCTATGCTGTACCATGTTTCTACCATTATGCCCCTACCTGCACACTGTGTAAATCTCTTGTACTATATTAAAATAAATAATATCAAGACATGGTTGGTACCTACTTTAGAACTCATAGTTCACAGATTGTATCATGAACAATATGTCTCCAGGTATCAGAGTGCAGATGCTACTTAAAATTAAAGCATCATCTGGCTTTAAAGAATCGGTTTAAATAAGAAGCATAGACAGCCCAGATTAATAGATTTCAGATGGTAAAACATGTACACATCAAAGTATTATACTGTTTACATGTTATATCTGCAAATTGCTAATTCTGTATTTCTTTAATAAAGAAATAATACAAAAGTTCAAATTAAAGAAATAGGAAATTGTTTGGCTTTGTCCTTTATAATTCACTAATGTATATGGTGTACAGTGCGGACAACAGGGAAAGCTAGAAATAATTAACAGATCCCCATCTCACCAGATGTAAGTTATAAACATAGTTCTCTAGTTATTTCTGGCTTGGACTCTAATGTATACAATAAAGATAGCAATATTTGTTACACTTATACAATGTCACAAACAAACACAATCTGTCATTCCCATGCACACACAAACACTGGCAAAACCTCCATGTCAGACATATACACGCACGCTTAAATGAGTCATTTATTTATTTTATTTAAAGGTTTTTATATACCGATTGCCGTTTGCACATCATATCAGTTTACAAAGAAAACAGTGCAAATAGAATGGAGCATAACAGAAACAAGCATCATATCTGTTTACAAATAACATACGGCTCGATACAGTAAAGTGGGGCCGCGATTACCCTGCTCCTAACCTGCTTTCTACTCACTTTTCGGCCGCGTTAGTCCAACCCGCGATACACTATCCCCTTTAACCCATTCTTACCGCCTCTTTAAATCACCGGGTAACCCCTTCCGCACGCGGCATGTATATTAGATGTAAACGATCGAATTAGCTATTCCCTCCCATACAGTAACGCGCGTCTGACTATCGCTATTTTACCCTGCCATTTTTGCCCCGCGTTTTAACCTGCTAACTTACCGCCTACCCTACCCCTGCGTTAGAGGCAGGGGTAATGGTTAGACGGCAAACTTTCCCCCAAAAGGAAACCTCTAAAAACCTAAAATCCCCTCCTCCCCTCCTCCCGAAGCGACTCGACATTACTTTTTGTTGTTTTCTTACCTTTTGTTGCTTTTCAGCCCCTTCCCTTCTCTGCCGCCCTCCGGAGGGGGCAGCCGGCGTCGAAAGCGGCTCGCAGCGGTCCCCCCCGCGCAGGTCCCGGTTCTCCTGGCTCGGCAACAGCTTCAGCACAGCACTCCTGGCTCGGCGTGAGGTGAGAGCCCACTGGGCTCCATCCACCCCAATCCTTCCTTCCTTCCTGGCTCGGCCAAATTGTTGAAGCGGCTTGAAGCGGCTAGTGGCGTCGTCCGTGTCCCATCCCCCCCCCCGCGCAGGTCCCGGTTCTCCTGGCTCGGCGTGAGGTGAGAGCCCACTGTTCTGTGCCCTCTCCGGCACGAGCGGAGCGGAGCGAAGCGTTCTTTCGTTGGCCTGAGCGCCCGTCGATTTGGGCGCTCCGGCCAATGAAAGCACATAGACGGGCGCGCGTGATGCACGCCGTGATGTCACCCGTGCCCGTCTATGTGCTTTCATTGGCCGGAGCGCCCAAATCGACGGGCGCTCCGGCCAACGAAAGAACGCTTCGCTCCGCTCCGCTCGTGCCGGAGAGGGCACAGAACAGTGGGCTCTCACCTCACGCCGAGCCAGGAGTGCTGTGCTGTTGCTGTTGCCGAGCCAGGAGAACAGGGACCTGCGCGGGGGGGGGGGGGACCGCTGCGAGCCGCTTTCGCCGCCGGCTGCCCCCTCCGGAGGGCGGCAGAAGAAGGGAAGGGGCTTGAAAAGCAACAAAAGGTAAGTTGGCACATGTCGAGCCGCTTCGGGAGGAGGGGATTTTCGGTTTTTAGGTTTTTCAGGGTTAGTTGGGATCCACTTCCTGGTGCCTGTCATTCAAATGTCATTTGAAATGACAGGGACCAGCGCACCCAGGATACTGTATAGGCGCTGTATTAAGCGCCCTATACAGTAAAATGGGTTGCGTGGGCCTAATGCTTCGCCTAACGCTTCACAGACGCGGCTTGCATTTGCAAGCAATTTAAATAGAGTATCGAGCGGTATGTGGTCAGAACTGTGCGTGGGGCAAACGAGGGTGCGCCCGGCACTGCCGCACTCTTTCTAACGCGGCCTTACTGTATCAACCTGATAGCAATTATAGTATGAGGCATAACAGTTACATAGAGCAAATTGACATCATGTAATTATAAGTAAGAAGTAATTAAGACAATCAACTTAAGAACTATGTACAACTCAACGGTTTACCAGGAACATTGAGTTTATTATAATGAGGTATAAAAGTACCATGGAGCGGTTGGAAGGGGAATAAGTCAGACAGATAAATTAAAACAGATAGGAGATTAGGTTCAGGAGTATAGAAAAGGACATGAGAGGGGGGCCAGCGAAAGAAAGCTAGTTAAATTAAATTAAATTAAATTCTTGACAGTCGGGAGGTGGATGCGTAAGAATGACATGTCAGAGAATAACAAAATGGTGGAACATCAAGGAAGGAGGTAGTAAATAGAATAAAGATGGATTCGAAGGAGGAAAAGGGTGGGAGGTGTTAGTCAAAGGCTTGTTTAAAGAGCCAAGTTTTTAATTTTTTTTTTTTTAATTTCTATATGCAAGGCTCTATGCTATGGAGAATGCTTGGGCCCTTGTAGAGGAGAGATATGTGAGTTTGGGAGAGGGTATGTATGAGATTCCTTGGTAGGCTGATCTGGTGGGTCTGTCAGATTTATGAAAGCAGATAGAGTCATGTAGCCATTGTATATTTTCATTGAAGAGAGCCTCGTGTATCAGAGTTAGGCTTTTGTATTGAATTCTCGAGGCGATGGGGAGCCAGTAGAGGTCTCTCAGAATGGGAGTAATATGGTCTTTTTTGCATGTATTAGTGAGAATTCTAGCTGTGGCATTCTGAAGCAGTTGAAGGGGTTTGATGGAAGAGGTGGGGAGACCAAGGAGGAGGAGTAGTTACAATAGTCAATTCTGAGAAAATGATGGTTTGTAGAACAGTTCGAAAATCGGAGAGGTGAAGGAGAGGTCTCATTTTCTTTAATAGCTGAAGTTTGAAATAGCAATCTTTTAAGATGGTTTTAACGAATGGTTTTAAGCTCAAATGATTGTCAATCATAGCGCCTAGGTTGTTTGCGAGTGGGGAGATAGGTTTAAAGGGGGGAGGGGGGAGGGGAGAAGGGGTAAGAGTGGTTGTTCAGGGAAATAACGAGGAGTTCTGTTTTACCCGGGTTAAGCGCCAGGTTCATGTTGGTGAGGAGATGGTTGATGGAGGTGAGGCAAGTGTCCCATGTTTTTAGGGCCGTATGTAAAGAGTCGGAAAAGGGGATGAGAATTTGGACATCGTCCGCGTAGATGTAGTGGGTGATGCCTAGGTTAGTTAGAAGTTTGCAGAGGGATAACGTAGATGTTGAAGAGGGTAGAGGATAGTAGGGATGTGAATCGTTTTTTGACGATTTAAAATATCGTCCAATATATTTTAAATCGTCAAAAATCGTTAGGGCCACGATACAATACCAATTCCCCCGATTTATCGTCAAAAAATCGTAAATCGGGGGAAGGGGGAGGGCAGGAAAACTGGCACACTAAAACACCCTAAAACCCACCCCCGACCCTTTAAATTAAATCCCCCACCCTCCCGAACCCCCCCAAATGCCTTAAATTACCTGGGGGTCCAGCGGACACTAAAACACGGCACACTAAAACCCCCTAAAACCCACCCCGACCCTTTAAATTAAATCCCCCACCCTCCCGAACCCCCCCCAACCCCCCCCCAAATGCCTTAAATTACCTGGGGGTCCGTAGCCTTAAATTACCTATGTAGCGGCGGTCCGTAGCTAAATCGGGGGAAGGGGGAGAGCAGGAAAAGCGGCACACTAAATCGTGTAGTCTTCAGCCGGCGCCATTTTGCAAAATGGCTGCCGCAAAATGGCGGCGGCCATAGACCAAAATGATTCGATGCAGGAGGTCGTTCCGGACCCCCGCTGGACTTTTGGCAAGTCTTGTGGGGGTCAGGAGGCCCCCCAAGCTGGCCCAAAAGTTCCTGGGGGTCCAGCGGGGGTCCGTGAGCGGTTTCCTGCCGCGAATCGTTTTCCGTACGGAAAATGGCGCCGGCAGGAGATCGACTGCAGGAGGTCGTTCAGCGGGGGTCCAGAACCCCCGCTGAACGACCCTCCTGCCGGGTCCAGAACCATCGCTGAACGACCTCCTGCAGTCGATCTCCTGCCGGCGCCATTTTCCGTACGGAAAACGATTCGCGGCAAGAAATCGCTCACGGACCCCGCTGGACCCCCAGGAACTTTTGGCCAGCTTGGGGGGGGCCTCCTGACCCCCCACAAGACTTGCCAAAAGTCCAGCGGGGGTCCGGAACGACCTCCTGCGTCGAATCGTTTTGGTCTATGGCCGCCGCCATTTTGCGGCGGCCATTTTGCAAAATGGCGCCGGCTGAAGACTACACGATTTAGTGTGCCGGTTTTCCTGCTCTCCCCCCTTCCCCCGATTTAGCTACGGACCGCCGCTACGAAGGTAATTTAAGGCTACGGACCCCCAGGTAATTTAAGGCATTTGGTGGGGGGTGGGGGGGGGTTGGGGGGGGGGGGGGATTTAATTTAAAGGGTCGGGGTGGGTTTTAGGGGGTTTTAGTGTGCCGTGTTTTAGTGTGCCGCTGGACCCCCAGGTAATTTAAGGCATTGGGGGGGGGGGGTTCGGGAGGGTGGGGGATTTAATTTAAAGGGTCGGGGGGGGTTTTAGGGGGTTTTAGTGTGCCGGCTCACGATTTTAACGATTTTCACGATACTTTACACACCCAAACGGCAAACAATACGATTCCCTCCCCCTCCCAGCGAAATCGATCGTTAAGACGATCGAGGACCACGATTCACATCTCTAGAGGATAGTGAGAAGCCTTGGGGAACACCGCAGGTGATGTTTGATGGGATCAGATTAGCTGTTACCTAGCTTGACCTTGCAGTGTATTGTTTTCAAGGTAGGATTTAAGCCAAAGAAGGGCTGTGCCAGTTATGCTGATGACCCCGAGTAATTTTAAGAGGGTTTTCTGGTGATGGTGTCGAACGCAGATGATATTGCCGAGCATTGCTAGGAGCTAGGAGTGACCTTTGTCCATTCCTTTAAGAATGTTGTCAGTAAGTGATATTAGTAGAGTTTCTGTGCTGAGGTATATATGGAAGCCATGTTGAGAAGGGGAGAGGATCATGTGGTCATCTAGGTATTCAGAAAGACGGATGTTGACTATTTTTTCGGTCATTTTGGCAAGACAAGGCAGGTTAGAAATGGGTCTGAAATTGAATAGATCGGTGGGATCGAAGTTGGGTTTTTTGGAGTATGGGTGTGACCACTGCCTGTTTTAAGGTGGAGAGAATGTTACCTTGAGCAAGGGAGCAATTGATAATTTTAGAGATGGGTTTTGCTAATATGTTAGGAATTGATAATAGAAATTTGGTAGGGATGGTGTCTGTGGGATGAGAAGAGGATTTGGCTTTCTTTAGCGAGGTTTCTATTTCAATCGAAGACATTGCTTCGAAGGAGTCGAAGGTGGTGGTTAATTTTAAGGGGGGAAGGAAGGTAGTGGCGGAGTCGGTGGGAAATTTAGATGTGATGGAAGAGAGCTTGTTTTGAAAGAATTGGGCAAAATCGTTACATTTGCTTTTGGAGCCAGTATCTGATGAGTGAGTGGAAGACGTTTTGGTGAGTTCGGATAGGATGGAGAAGAGTGCCTTAGCATTGTACTGGACATTGTGAATTTTAAGGGCGTAGAAGTCCCGTTTGGTTTTTAGGATGAGATTCCTATAGTTGTGCATGGTGGCGTTGTATGATGCGCGAAGTATGGGAGAAGGGTGTTTTCGCCACTGCCTCTCATTTTTTTCTTAGGGCATTTTTTAATTTTTTAAATTCTGGAGAGTAAAAAGGTTTTTTATTGTTGCGAGCTGGGTTTACAGATTTTGTGGTGAGAGGGCATAATTTGTCGGCAATCTCTAGGGTAATGTTGTGCCAGGAGGACAGGGCAGATTCAGAGTTTGTTAAATTAATTTTGTTGGGCAGGTCGGTGTAGGTGGCGATGAGGTCATTGGCTACCCCCTCCTCTATTTTTCTCCACATTCACTCTATTTCACTCATCCATCCCCCGACTGCCTTCATCCCTTTCCCTTCCTTGGCTGCAAAAACCCCTTTCTCTGACCTCCCTTTGGGTCCAATCACCATCCCTTCCTCTCCTGGCAGTCATCACCTCCACCCTTTCCTGCCATGACCCCTCTTCAACATCCATAGCTCTCCCGTTATCTCTGCTCCTCCACGTCACAGGCAGAAGCAGGGAGCAGGCCTGATGCCTTGGTCAACTTCTCCAGCAGTCAAGTTTGATGCTGTAACCCTGCGCAATGTCCCCTCTAGCACAACTGCAGTAAAACATATTTCTGAAAGCTACACTTCCATTGATGGAAAATGTCTTTCAGCTACGTTTGTCATGATTCATGATGCACGGCAAGTATGGGGCGAGGTAATGAGGTGCGCTAAAGGTGCTGCGGGTTTGTACGCACGTTTTCCCACACAAAGACCCATACGGGGATGGAGAAAGGGTTTTGTGCAGGGGAAAAATGCACATACGAACGCACTTTAAGAAAGGTGGAAAGAAGGCAAAACAATTACCGGCATGGTTAAAAGGGGAGGTGAAAGAAGCTATTTTAGCCAAAAGATCTTCATTCAAAAATTGGAAGAAGGATCCAACAGAAGAAAATAGGATAAAGCATAAACATTGGCAAGTTAAATGTAAGAAATTGATAAGACAGGCTAAGAGAGAATTTGAAAAGAAGTTGGCTGTAGAGGCAAAAACTCATAGTAAAAACGTTTTTAAATATATCTGAAGCAGAAAACCTGTGAGGGAGTCAGTTGGACCGTTAGATGATCAAGGGGTTAAAGGGGCACTTAGAGAAGATAAGGCCATCGCGGAAAGATTAAATGATTTCTTTGCTTCGGTGTTTACTGAAGAGGATGTTTGGGAGGTACCCGTAATGGAGAAGGTTTTCATGGGTAATGATTCAGATGGACTGAATCAAATCACGGTGAACCTAGAAGATGTGGTAGGCCTGATTGACAAACTGAAGAGTAGTAAATTACCTGGACCGGATGGTATACACCCCAGAGTTCTGAAGGAACTAAAAAATGAAATTTCAGACCTATTAGTAAAAATTTGTAACATCATTAAAATCATCCATTGTACCTGAAGACTGGAGGATAGTAAATGTAACCCCAATATTTAAAAAGGGCTCCAGGGGCGATCCGGGAAACTACAGACCGGTTAGCCTGACTTCAGTGCCAGGAAAAATAGTGGAAAGTGTTCTAAACATCAAAATCACAGAACATGTAGAAAGACATGGTTTAATGGAACAAAGTCAGCATGGCTTTACCCAGGGCAAGTCTTGCCTCACAAATCTGCTTCACTTTTTTGAAGGAGTTAATAAACATGTGGATAAAGGTGAACCGGTAGATATAGTATACTTGGATTTTCAGAAGGCGTTTGACAAAGTTCCTCATGAGAGGCTTCTAGGAAAAGTAAAAAGTCATGGGATAGGTGGCGATGTCCTTTCGTGGATTGCAAACTGGCTAAAAGACAGGAAACAGAGAGTAGGATTAAATGGGCAATTTTCTCAGTGGAAGGGAGTGGACAGTGGAGTGCCTCAGGGATCTGTATTGGGACCCTTACTGTTCAATATATTTATAAATGATCTGGAAAGAAATACGACGAGTGAGATAATCAAATTTGCAGATGACACAAAATTGTTCAGAGTAGTTAAATCACAAGCAGATTGTGATAAATTGCAGGAAGACCTTGTGAGACTGGAAAATTGGGCATCCAAATGGCAGATGAAATTTAATATGGATAAGTGCAAGGTGATGCATATAGGGAAAAATAACCCATGCTATAATTACACAATGTTGGGTTCCATATTAGGTGCTACAACCCAAGAAAGAGATCCAGGTGTCATAGTGGATAACACATTGAAATCGTCGGTTGCAGTGTGCTGCGGCAGTCAAAAAGCAAACAGAATGTTGGGAATTATTAGAAAGGAATGCTGAATAAAACGGAAAATGTCATAATGCCTCTGTATCGCTCCATGGTGAGACCTCACCTTGAATACTGTGTACAATTCTGGTCGCCGCATCTCAAAAAAGATATAATTGCGATGGAGAAGGTACAGAGAAGGGCTACCAAAATGATAAGGGGAATGGAACAACTCCCCTATGAGGAAAGACTAAAGAGGTTAGGACTTTTCAGCTTGGAGAGGAGACGACTGAGGGGGGATATGATAGAGGTGTTTAAAATCATGAGAGGTCTAGAACGGGTAGATGTGAATCGGTTATTTACTCTTTCGGATAGTAGAAAGACTAGGGGGCACTCCATGAAGTTAGCATGGGGCACATTTAAAACTAATCGGAGAAAGTTCTTTTTTACTCAACGCACAATTAAACTCTGGAATTTGTTGCCAGAGAATGTGGTTAGTGCAGTTAGTGTAGCTGTGTTTAAAAAAGGATTGGATAAGTTCTTGGAGGAGAAGTCCATTACCTGCTATTAAGTTCACTTAGAGAATAGCCACTGCCATTAGCAATGGTTACATGGAATAGACTTAGTTTTTTGGGTACTTGCCAGGTTCTTATGGCCTGGATTGGCCACTGTTGGAAACAGGATGCTGGGCTTGATGGACCCTTGGTCTGACCCAGTATGGTATTTTCTTATGTTCTTATGTTCTTACTGACCTGTGTTTTTTTCTGCATGAGGCATGCAAAGAAGGCGATTATCTGAGGATGGGCAATGCAGGGAGCTGCGCTAATACTAGTGCAGGCTTTTTAATGTGGGGCACGAGTTATGTGACAGCGCTGTCTCGGGGGACTATTTTATTTCATTGCATGCATTGGTGTGATGTGGTTGTGTGTCCATGCAGCTCTGGTGTGATTTCGATGATGGAGATTTCAGATTGTGTCCAGCTGTTCCAGATGCTGTGGTACATCCTCTGGCTTCCTCAAAGGATGACAGCAGCAGAAGGTTTGGCAGGTGGCAGAAGAGAGAGAATCTGGAGGGAGCAGGCAGAGAGGAGTGATCGTGAGGAGCTGCTCCAGCTAGATTCATGATTAGCTAGGCACCTTTCTGGGCGCCCGAGCATCCTGACTCACGCCCAACTAAGCACCAATCTCCGTGCCCGAGCAACCATGAAAATATTTTCCATGTTTTCTGAAGCACACAGTTATTCGAAATATTAAAAATGCATTCCAGAGTCATACTTTCACTGAATAGAGAGACCCATTTGCTCACTTGCTTTTATGCATATATTATCAGTGTGGCTTTTATATGCAGATGCGGCTGCTTATTACATAGGGCCTTGCTGCGCTTAGGTATACGCATTTCTTCATGTGTGCGCGGATTTCTGCGTGCAAATAATTAGCATAATTTTTTTTTACATCCCACGGAGGCACCAGCTTTAGCCGTGGATCAAAACCTGCGCGCATAACTAGCGCCTATTTTGCTGCGGGTCTTATTACATTGACCCTCCTATATGGTGATACTTTCTAACACATTATGACTGGTGAGATGACTGGTGAGACCTTATCTTGAGCACTCTGCCCAGTTTTGGAGGGCATATCTCTGGAAGTAGAATGGCACGCCAAAGGACTATCAAAATAGTACCAAGTCTGGAGGAAGTGACGTCACCCGAGGCGCATGGACGGGTAGTCTCCGAGCTCCGTGTAGCTGCGGGGAAAAAATGCGATAAAATATAGCGAAACAACTCGCACCACTGCCCCGAGACGATCCCTGACGCGGGTAAGCAGCATGGCTACGCGGCGCAAGAATGTTGACCTCTCAGAGTTCTCTTATGGAGGCACGGCCGCGAGAACATCGACGGAGCCGGGGGAGGAGGAAGGCAAAATGGCGGACGGCACGGCGCGAGCAGGGGGATCGCTAACGGAGGCCAGCGGCAGCACTAGCGCAGACGGGCATGAAATAAGAACCTGGCTGCAAGAGGTAAAGAAAGAGATCATCCAAACCCTGAAGGCAGAAATTAAAGAAAGCATCGGGGCGCTGCGGACTGAGGTGGAAGATCTGGGCGAAAGAATCCACGTGGTGGAGCAAAGCACCGACGAACAGGCCATCATTATCATGCAGCATTCTAAAGAAATTCAGGCTCTCCAGCACGACCGGGAAGAGCTGATTAACAAACTGGAGGATTTAGAGAACAGACAGCGGCGCTGCAACATACGAATTAGGGGGATCCCAGAACAAGAGGGGAACACGGACTATGTAGAACTGGTGCAGGCAATCTGTAAAGCGGTGCTCAGCATGGAAGCCCAGGAACCCTATACACGGACTATAGCAATTGAAAGAGCGCATCGTACCCTAGGTAAGCCCGCTAACAACAAACCTAGAGATATTATTGCCTGTCTGCACACTTTTGCAGTAAAAGAGCTTATTATGGCTAAGGCACGCACGCTCCGCCAGATACAGTGGCGGGGGGAGACGATACAGATATTCAATGACCTCTCTTCCCTGACCCTGCAGAAGCGCAGGGAGATGAAAGCTATCACAGATTCATTGCGGGCTGAAAATGTGCGCTACCGATGGCTATACCCGTTTGGCATTTTGTTTACCGTGAGTGGAGACACCTGTGTGGCGCGGCAGCCAGGGGATGCGGAAAAGTTCCTGCGACAGCGGGGCATCGAGCCAAAAGGATCGGAAGTAGGAAAACCAGCAGGAAGACCAGGGCTGGGACCCCGGTGGCAACGAGCGGGTAAAGGAGGAAAGCGCCTACGCAGGCAGGATGGTGCTATGGAAGGATCTGGGACCCCTGCAGAGTGATTGCTCCAGGAGACTTGAGCTGCTAAGCTCGGGCAGGGAGTGAGTTCTATGGGGGGTGCCCCTGCTGCGGAGGGCACACTGGGTAACCAGCGGGTATGGATCTTGCCCAACTATTTCCCGCGCAGACTGGGGGAAGAGTATGACCACATAGAGAAAATGATGGAATTGGAGTGGGAGGGGGTCGGGACAGGGTGAGGGAAGTTTCTAAACAGCAGTTGTAATTTAAGTTGATAACATGATGTTTCATATATGCTACACGGGTTGATGTTCTTTCTCCCTTTTGTTGGAGGTGAGGATGCACACCTCATTAAGAATGGATGGGGATGGTGGTTGGGGGGAGGGGAGGGAGGGATATGGCGGGGGATATGAGGCACAAATGTACAAATCATTTCAGAAGGTGGTAAGAGGTGCGGATGACACAGAGGAGGGTAGGATAGAGCACAGCCAGTTCTTCTTTTTCTTATCTGAATATGGCTGATTTACGGTTTATTTCCCTAAATGTTAAAGGCCTGAATCATCCGAGGAAACGCCAGTTGCTATTTAAAGATGCGAAGGCGCAGAGAGCCTCCATTTATTTTGTGCAGGAAACACACCTGCGGAGAAAGGATGAGAAATTACTCCGGAATAAGGAGTTTCCCACTATCTTATTGGCATCTAATGGGGAAGGGAAAAAGACAGGAGGGGTGGGTATTCTGTTTGCTAAATCCCTTAAGGTGGAAATTCTGGACCGTAAAAAAGATCAGCAGGGAAGATACCTTGCTGTGGTGGCTAAACTTGATAATATCCTGGTAACTTTGCTTAATATCTATGCTCCCAATCAAAATCAAGGGGCTTTTTTCACCCAAATGGAACAAGCCCTTGACGGGTTCATTCAAGGGTCCCTGCTGATGGGAGGCGACTTTAATACTATTTTAAATCCTCAATTAGATCACAGTCAGTGGCCAGGGGGAGGGAGTAAAGAGCATAGGGCCAGACTCAAACTGGTGATGACCCACTGGGGTCTCGTAGATATCTGGCGTCAACAACACCCACGGGGAAGGGATTACTCCTTTTATTCCAGAGTGCATGGAACATACTCGCGTATAGATATGTGGTTGGGGAGTAAGCTTTGGAACCAGGGATGTCGGGAGGCTACAATTGGCAATATAATATGGTCTGACCATGCACAGGTACAGGGCACCTTTTGTTTGGTGCAGGAGGTAATTGGGACTAAATACTGGCGATTGAATAATGGTTTATTAGCAGATTCTCATTTCTGTGAATCACTTTCCCATGATATCCAGGAGTATTTTGAATTTAATGACGATGGCGAGGTGTCCTCCCGGATGGTCTGGGATTGTTTTAAGGCTGTAATACGGGGAAAGCTCATCGCCAGAGCAGCGGCCAAACAGAAAGAGAATAGGAAGACGAGGGAGGAGTTGCTCAGGGCTATAGAGACCTTGGAAAAGAAACATAAACAATGTGGAGGGTGGCGTACATTACGAGATTTAGATAAAAAGAGAAATGAATTACGTATTTTACTGGACAGTGAAATATTGGATAAGCTGGATAAGAATAGAGGGTTCCGCTTTCTAGAAGGGAATAGGCCGGGACGCTTTCTGGCCAGACAGTTAAAACAACAGATCACCCAGAGCACGATCTTTCAAATTAAAGACTCCAAGGGAACCTGTATATTGGATAATGAGGGCATCCGGAAACGGTTTGCCCAATATTATACGGAGCTCTATTCGGCAGGGCCTCCTGTCCGACCGGAGCGAATTGAGACCTATTTGCAAGAGTCCCAGATGCCCACTTTAACAGCCGCCCAATCCCGAATTTTAGATATGCATATCACTAAGGGGGAGATTTCTGATGCTATAAATGACCTCAAACCCTTTAAAGCACCCGGTTTAGATGGCTTTACGGGCCTTTTTTATAAGAAATTTAAAGATCTGTTGATCCCACGGTTACAGGTAGTTTACAATGATATGCTCACAACCCATGTTTTGCCTACTACTATGGAGCTTGCTGGTATCACGGTGATCCCTAAGCCAGGGAAGGATAAGTCAGTGTGTGGGTCATATAGACCCATCTCCCTCCTGAATTTGGACCTGAAGATACTGGCTAAGGTCTTGGCCCATAGACTGAATATGGTGATCCCGGAGTTGATACACCCGGATCAAGCGGGGTTCATCCCGGGCAGACAAGCCGGAGACAATATTAGAAAAGTGGTCAACTTAATATGGACGGCGCAAAAGTATAACATTCCGGCTGTGTTAATAGGAGTTGATGCCGAAAAGGCATTCGATAGGGTAGACTGGGATTTCCTGTTTGGAGTGCTGCGGAAGGTGGGGATAGGGGACAATTTTCGGGCCTGGATTGCAGCAATGTACTTGTCTCCCAAGGCTTGCATCAAAATTAATGGCTCTTACTCTCCCAGCTTTGCCTTGGGTCGAGGCACTAGACAGGGGTGTCCCCTGTCCCCGCTGCTTTTCGCGCTGTTCATGGAACCATTTGCGGCCAGGGTGCGCCAAAATCAGGATATTAGAGGTATAGCGAGTGGGGGAGTTCAGTATAAGATCTCACTCTTTGCCGATGACATCTTATTTTCTATTGCATACCCCCAGCTGACTTTGCCCATACTGGTACGGGAAATGGAGGGCTTTAGTGCTATATCGGGATTCAAGGTCAATTTGGCAAAGACGGAAATATTGAACCTTACGCTTACGGATGCTCAGAGACTTAGCATCCAGGCCCATTTTCCTTTTAAATGGTCTATCAAGGGCTTAAAATATCTAGGTATCACACTCACTGAAGACTGGACGCAGTTGTTCTCCTTAAATTACGCCCCCTTGATGTTGAAAACAGCAAGGGATCTAGAGATTTGGTGCCCCTACCGGCTCTCTTGGTTGGGGAGGGTGGCCACCATTAAAATGACGGTGCTCCCGCGTTGGCTTTATTTTTTTCAGACCCTGCCCATAGAATTACCCACTACCTTTCTGAAAAGATTACACACTAGGATCTTTCACTTTATCTGGAAAAGGCGGCCACCCCGCATTGCTAGACAGGTCCTCCACAAAGCCCGGGAGGAGGGGGGACTGGCGGTTCCGGATTTTGGCAAGTACTATCAGGCTGCCCAATTACGGGTGATCCCGGAATGGGTGGGGGGAAAGGACCTGAAACAATGGGCCAAAATCGAACAAGACACGGGGGACGGGGTGCCATTAGCGCATCAAGTGTGGGGTATGCCTAGGATAACTAAGATCCAGACCACGGTAAACCCATTCACGCAGGTGACACTGCGGATATGGCGGAAGTCTAGAGTGTGCCTAACTGGGTCGGTCCTGGTCTCCCCTCTGTTGCCAATTGGTTTATATAAATCTAATCATTGGGTACTTAGTGCGGGCGGACCGGTGGATCGCTGGGGGAAATGGGGACTCTGGTATTTTGGACAATTGATAAAGGACAAACAACTGAGAACTTTTCGGGACTTACAAATCCAATATGGTCTACCTGAGACAGAGTTTTACTATTATCTACAACTAAGGCATTGTCTGTTGGACTTATCCCAGCGGGATGACGTGCTTAGAGCACAAACGCCATTTGAAGCTATGTGCGGTGCATCTGCGGGACTGAAGGGGAATATATCCAATATCTACAGTTGGCTGGGGTCTATTGCGGGTTCGCCAGCTCGCTTTCAACGGGAATGGGAAGGGGAGCTACAACTCAATTGGTCCGCTACGCAATGGAAGCAATGTTTTGGATTTTTGCTACGACATTCCATTTCGGCGAATATACTGGAAACCAATTACAAAGTGCTGACCAGATGGTATCTCACACCTGTTAAGTTACATAAAATATACCCCACCCAAGGGGCGCAGTGCTGGAGGCAATGTGGACAGGAGGGGACTTTTATTCATGTATGGTGGAACTGTCCCCAGCTGGTGCCTTTTTGGAGACAGGTACAGGCTATGATATACCAGATGCTGAATACACGCTTGGAACTACTACCAGCAGTGTGCCTGTTGTCCGCATACCCGGACTCCTGGAATGCGCTGAAACGGACTTTAATTCATCATACCCTTTGTGCGGCACGACAGGAGGTGGCGGCTTGGTGGCGGTCCACTGGGGTACCGACGGTGACCACTATGTCACATAGACTTTGGCAGATGCACTGCTGGCATTATCTTCGGGCACAACATCTCGATAAGATGGAGAAACATGTCTTGATTTGGGAACCATACCTCCGTTGGTATAAAGACTTGTGAGTGAGCGGTGCCACTGGGTCTTAGGGGCGGTACCTTACTGCTCATAGGGGACTGATCCAGGTCTGGTGTCGTCTGAGGTAGTTTTGAGTAGATCACAGGGGAATATGGGCTAGAGAATTGGTTGTGCTGAGTAATGGGCTTAGTAGTGTCGATTCGCACAGTACATGTAGCGATCTTAATTAGCAGGGGAGGGAGGGAATGGGATTACTAGGGAATAAGGGGGGGTGGAAGGGGGGGAAAAAGAAAATTGCGGCACTCAGGTATTCACTTGATAGTTTATTGTTCGATGTTTAATTGTTTTATCATCAATTACTGATACTGTATTGTTTATTATACAATGTGCCAATAAAAATTTAAATTAAAAAAAAAAAAAAAAAAATAGTACCAAGTCTGCAACAGGTGCACTAGCATGCAAGACTAGAATCAATTTTTGTCAGAAAGTAAATTCAGAATAAAGGACTATGACATGCGGCTGACAACTAAGGAGTACCATAAGGAAGGATTTTATCACCAAAAGGGAGGAGGATGCATTGAACATCACCCCAGAGAGTGTGGTGGAGGCAAAACTATCAGAATTCAAGGAGACTTGAAGTAAAGTCAGATGATCCTTAGCAGTAGAAAAGCACGAGAAAACCAGAGGTCCAGTAGGATCTGCAGTAGTTAGAGTGCCATGCACAGACTAGATGTTCACTTTTGAAAATACGATGAAATCATTTTCAAACATTCACCAGTTAACCAAATGCTAAAAACGTGTCTTGCATCATAACAAAGACACATGTTTTAGTCTGACCTGTGTCTCAGCCATGGTATGCAACAGACTCCAAATTCAAGTCTCCTATTTGGTTCGGGCGCAGCAGGGAGGAGAACGCTTGAGATCTGGGAAGGAGAGAACACAGCTGCTGCTATTGTGGTGACCCCTCCTAGGGACCAACAAGCAGCACTAAAGCCTACTCTTGTAGACCTCCCTCCAGCCCAAAGGTCAATAAGGTTTTGTATTGTATTCCATCTGAGGGTGGGTGGAGGGAGAAGAAATATATGAAAGAGGGTAAAATGTGGATAAAAACAAAATAAATACCCCCACATTCCATAAACGGTGGAAAGAGAGAAGTCCGAGCCTACATAGCAAATGCTCATCAGCACAAAGCCTTACTAAATGAGATCGATAATGATTGAGCCTCTTCTTAAATTATAGATAAGCTGGATAGGAAAGATTCAATTTATTGAACATACAGCACAGTTGAATAATTTACAGCATGCACTGCAGATGCTCAGAAATCAGCTAAAAGCTTCAAATAATTTCACATCAAAAAATATTTGAAAACTCACAAAAAGCAGCAGGTCTGGAAAAAATCTCAAATAATTTCGCTGGCAGTTTAGAGAAACAAAATCATTTAGGAAACCCCCCAGCCCTCTTTCTTATTATTAATTTCCCAAAGAAATATTAGTATTTCAAAATGCACCTCCTACTTAACCATGGCCATCACAGTGGATTTGCATGAACCAGCTTCCTGCTGCACTGAACCTCATTAGAACCCCATGATGGGAATACAGAGCCTGACAACTGAAGAGTGGACTTAAGTATTTTTTGAGAATGAATGTGGGGGAAGGGGGAAAGATGGGGATAAGGAAGGAGGCAATAGTAAAACATGTATTCTTAAAAAAAAAAAAAGGAGCAATAAAATATCTGAGACACAAATTAGAAGCAGGATTAAAACCTAACCAAAGAGCAATATAGCCAAGGGAGAAGCAAACTGATATTCTGAACAAATCTGGCTAGTTACTGCTGCTGTACTACATTTTGATTTAAAAAAAAAGTCATTAGAATGTACAGTTCAAAATGTTTGGACTAAAAACATACAAATAAAAAGTTGTGAGGTTGAAATTTGAAGTACAGAACAAAAATAGTTTTGAAAGACAATGCAAAGTAAATTTTACTTATATGCTTGTAGCAGATAGCAAAAAATAGAGAAAATTACGTTCATGAAAACTTTTCAGAAACATGGAAACAGATATTGTAAATGACTCCTCTCCTCTCCACTGCACCAAACCAAAAACACTAAGACTTTTTTTTCTCCTTCTCCTGAAAGACTGGGTTTCCTCGTCTGACAGGCAAAAATCTAGCATCAGCAACCAGAAATGCTAACAGCAGAGCAAAAGATGACAAATGAAGAAAAACATTTGCACAGCTACTGAACTTTTGGGAGGAGACCAGACGGTGTGGCAACCTTACTTTAGGGTCAAGTTTACCCGTGCGTGTGCAAAAAGTGCATAAATTGAACCCACATCTCGGTTCCAGTGGCCTTAAGCAGCTGCAAAGCGGAATAAAAGGTTCTAAGCCGAAGTGCAAGCCAAGAAGCGCAAGATGGATGCAGAGCTTAAATGTCGCTCATAGCAAATAAGGTCTCCGCTCATTTCTGCCTGGAATGTCTTCCTTGCAGGCCCGCAGTGATATAGTTTCCCTTGTTTGTAACACACACCCTTTAAAAACACAGCAAGAACAAGAAGCCGCTCTACACGCACATGTCCTTTCTACCCATGCTTCCAAAAATACTGGTTTGTTTTGGTCGCTAGGTTGCACCTCTGAATAGTTTCAACTTTACTAGCCACTTAATAAGACTACTAAAAATAACACTATACGTTTGCAGTTGCTGTGATACTCAGCAGCCAGCATTAAAGTTATCTTTAGCATATTATCAAGAATATTCAAATGAAATGCAAACGCCCCACGGCGTTTCTTTTCGCTAAGAAACAACTGCATAATAGAGCACTGCTGGGGAGGTGGGAGAGATAAAACCTGTTCTGAAAAAAAAAGCCACCAGAAAGTACTGTAACAGAAAATAAAAGATGCATTTTCTTTCTGTTGCAGAACATTAACTGAACCCGATGTGCGGTTCAGTAGAACACTGCTGCATAACTGAGCAGTTCTTATGAGTTTGGGGCGGATCGTTTCTTTTAGATAACTTCTGTAAGAGCTCAAGGAGGATGACAAGACCTTAGCACTTTCAAATGACAGCAGCGTTAAACTATCCCGGGAACTTTCGGAAAACCCCAGCTCAGACGCATTCCCAGGAAAGTTAACAACCGGACCGGCCGCCAACAAAGCGGTACTTACGTATCTCTTCAGCTTCTTTTCAGGGGGCGATTTGATGAGCCACCCGGTGCAGACCACGTCCCCCGCACTCATTCCCTCCCCCCGCCGATTAAAAACAACAGCGGCAGCAAACGAAGGAACGGGAGCGCCAGTGCTGAGGCTTGTTCCCGCTGATTTCCAAACCAGCAAGCAGCAATCGGCTTCCTCCAGCTGCTTTCCAACGCTGGTGTGTGCCAAAAAGGAGGAAGTCGTGACACAGATCACTGCCACAGCAGGCTCCCCCCTACCCCTCCCCTCCCCTCCTCGAACCAAAAACACGAGGCGAGAGAGGCTGGCACGTGACGGCAGCGAGCTGGGGGCATAAACAACAGGACACGTGTTGGGGCTGCAGCGGCGGCGGAGGGAAGCCGCGCTCCCCCAACCACGGCCCGCGCTGCTCCCCTCAGCTGCAGTCACGCTCTTGCCATGCATGAAGTACAATAAGGAGGAAAACATGTACAAAAAACAGCCGTAAGCTGGGAGGACCAAGGCAAGGACAAATCCCAGTCCCAGCTTCTGATTGTGTTGGTCTGTCTCACCAGAAGTCCCCACCCTGGGGGTGGGGAGAGTTTATGCGCCAGGAAAAGGGGAGGAGGGGGGAGTGCAGCACAAAATCCCGCGGTCTGTGTCCTGCAAGGGCTAGCATGAGAGACGGGAACAGAAAGACGCCTCGGTACCTGCTGCTAGTCCCCGGACTGCTGCTCTTGCTGGCATTCTCTTGCAGTGGGATGCCTGCTCATTTGGAATTGCATTAGGTTACAAACTACAATGACTGTAACTAGCCTTCAGAGTTGCTGGGGGGGTTTTGGGGTGATTTTTTTTTTTAAGACTTTAACCGTTGCAGCAAGAAGACTTCAAGACCGCAGCAGCAGCTGCAGAGGGAGGAGGATATCACCAAGTGTTTGCTTTTCTGACAACGAGCTTTGACTGGTTTATTTATTTATTTTATTTAAAGGTTTTTCTATACCGAGGTATGGCTAAGTGCCTTCACCCCGGTTTACATGTACAACAACCAAATACATTTGACAGTAGAAATTTAACAGTTTAACATTTAGCAGTAACTGAGTCAGATTAAAAAAAAAACTTGTTGCAATAACTTGTAGCATTTTGAACAGGGTCTGTCAGATTGGTCAACGAGGTAAAAAAGGAAAGTAATATTGTAAAAAGCAAGAATTATCGAAAAAGTCTTGTTTATAGTGACAGGAGTCATAGTTTAATGGGTGAAATTATCAACCAAGGGAGGTAAAGGTAAGTCTCAGAGTTACATATATTCGATAAATTCGAAGTGATCAGTGACATGATCTGTGAACTTAACCGTTTACTTATTAGTTCTCAATAAGGGTGTGCACTGAACATTTTTTTGTTATTTTTTCATTTTATTTTATGGTTTAGTTAAGGTTTAGTTTCTTTATAATGAAAACAACAACAAAAAACCCCATAAAAATCTATCAGCTCTGCTCTGTCCCCATCCCTTGTGCCACAACCAAAGGCCTCCATCCACAGTGCTCCGCTCTGGACTTCCCTGAGCCATCCAACCACTTACCCCATCTAAGGGGCAGGAGTGAATCCCAGTTGCTCCTGTTCTTAGATTTCTGTTTCAAAATAGAATCAGTGGGTACAAGGTTGGTGGCACATATTAGGCAGCTGCCTAGAGTGCCAGTATAGGATGGGGTGCTGTAGGTTGACATGCGGGTGCCATGACTGAAAAGGGAAGGAGTCGCTCAGTGAGATCACCGATAGTGCAATTCAGGGAGGTCGGGGAGAGAGAGAGTACTCCGTGGATGCACACAAAACAGCCCCATGTGCTGGGTGATGTCACCAACGGTGCCGACAATGAACCAATCCACTTTTCAATAGCTCCAAAGAATCTAGAAGAAAACTTTGGAGCATGCGCAGTAGTGCTAGCACATAACTGTGAGATGCAATACTCGCTCATTCCTTTCCCACCCCATCTCCCTCTCTCCCCTTCCTAGTTCCCAAATATCAACAGACACTTTAATTTTGGAATAATAAAAGGCCGCAGTTTATTAACAAGACCCGAGCCCCACAATATACTTATAATACAATAAAACGTTCCCCCCCATTCACGTAACAGTCCAACAGCGCCCCCCACCTTTTCCAGTGGTAGAGCATCCCCTTATAAAGCCTCCGAGCATCGGCCCCCCCTCTTGCTCTTTGGCAATCTCGTACAGCAGCCCCCCCGCACTGCACAAGATTCCCCCCCCCTTTGTAAATTTTAACAATACAATACAATTAACAACATTTGAGGCTCGGGTTTACCGCCAACTGCGACGAATACAGCTCTATACATGAAAACACCAATGATTATTTATTATGTTATTTATTCGGTTCATTTTTTTTTTTTTTTTTTTTTTTTTATTATTAGGGCGGGAGGGTGGGCCAGCCTCAACCTGCTGCCTCAGTCTTTCCTCACCGACTAACCGTTAACCCCACTTTCTTTTCTTTTCTATCCCCTTACTCCAATCCTAAGCCTCCAGTTTGAAATTCTCCTCTCCTATTGGTTTAACTCTCCTTCAAGTCCCCTTCCCCCCCTTTCTTCATTCTATCCTAACATCCCGCCCTTTCCTTCGCTTTCCTGCCTCCAGTTATGTTCGCAGGGTGAGACAGGCTCGCCCTGCTTGAACTAACTGTGAGATGCAATACTCGCTCATTCCTTTCCCACCCCATCTCCCTCTCTCCCCTTCCTAGTTCCCAAATATCAACAGACACTTTAATTTTGGAATAATAAAAGGCCGCAGTTTATTAACAAGACCCGAGCCCCACAATATACTTATAATACAAGAAAACGTTCCCCCCCATTCACGTAACAGTCCAACAGCGCCCCCCACCTTTTCCAGTGGTAGAGCATCCCCTTATAAAGCCTCCGAGCATCGGCCCCCCTCTTGCTCTTTGGCAATCTCGTGCAGCAGCCCCCCCCGCACTGCACAAGATTCCCCCCCCTTTGTAAATTTTAACAATACAATACAATTAACAACCTTTGAGGCTCGGGTTTACCACCATAAAACAATAACAACATTAGTTGTCATTGTTCCCCCCAACTGCGGTCTTGACACAGCTAATTACATGTTCTAAACCCTCCTGTATCGTAATGTTAAATAAATCGATCCCCACATCCGATAGATGAACTCCATCCAATCGAAAATATCCCGGGATCACTTCCCAAGCCCACTCATGCTGCACCCAAAAACCTCCTTGCCCCACTACCCACTTACCAATCTGCTTATTTAACTTTTTAACTCCCTTAAGCCATAAAGGGGACCGTAAGAATTTTAAATGAACAATAATGTCCGACCAACCCCAATGTGTATCCGGCATGGCGTTCATCAAAGTACCCAAGTCCTTTTTAATTCTTACTATCAAGTCCTTACAAGTCCCGTCCCCCACATCATTACCCCCTAAGTGAATTAACACAATTTTTGGAAACTCAAATTGCAATAAACAGTTTTCAACAAAGGATAACAAGTCATCCCATTTCATCCCACGCCGACTGAGCCATAGGATCTTCCAGCTCGACTCCTCCAACTCGAGATTCCGTCCATACGGTCTATGTTTGGCTCTATGCTCGGCCCAATGTATAAAAGAATGGCCCACGACCCAGACACATTCTTGTAGTCCCCGAACTGTCTCGCTCACTAGAAAAAACACACAAAATTAATACCAGAACCACGAACTGCATGTATATTTAGTCACGGCCTCTTTTTTATTTATTAATTATGTATATTGTTCCTTATTTTATTATTATTATTTTTTTTTATTTTCCTTGCCGCACGTACGACTTAAACGCCTTTGATTTCCATCGCCCAATGGATTGGATTGCCCTGTCTGACAATCCCCCTTCTGCCGCCGACGTCGCGGCCCCTATCCGGAAAGAGTGTGATGTGAAATGCCTGTCCTCCCAGCCTAAATGCCGCAAGGCTTTTTTCAAAACTTGAACGAATTGATAAACCGTCACCGGCAATCCGTCCTTGTGAACTAGGAATAAACCATCAATTCTGGGTCTAATTGCCGAGAAACGCAGTACATGCCATATTGGACACACACACCTATCCTTTGCTGGGACCAACCTTACTAATTGACCTTTACCATATTGATCCACTTTGGGACCGATGGATGCAAATTGTAACAATCCCTGAACCTAACCAAACATTTTGAGCCTTCAAACCAGAACCTCGTTTGTTGTATCTGGAAGAGGCGACTAACTCCCCCACCCGCATCGCCCCGAAAAAGGCTAATACGAACGCGGTCTGGAACAGCAGCGTTTCGTATTCGGACCAGCAAACTTCTGGTAAACATCCTACTATCAACCGGAGATCCCTGTAACGAATGGGAAGTCTCATATCTGGAGAAGTGGCTTGCTCCCTTTTCCACCCACCTAAAACTCTCTTAACCAAAAAACTAGCTCCAGGATTTCCCCATCCGTTCAATTTCTGAAAAAATGAAAATCCCAACAAATGCGCCCTCACCGCAGCCAAAGAATACCCGCTATCCTTTGCCCAGAGAATAAAGCGAACGATCAGTTCATCTTCCACCCTACCCCTGCGCCATCCATCCCCTTTCAAATATCCCGCTACTATCCAATATCCTCGCACATACGCTGTCCAAGTTGACTGTGCCAGCGACTTCCGAATCAGCGACCAAGCCGTCGACCCAGCCGCCAAAGTAGGGGTGGCAACTTCTCTCCCACCGCATGTGCACCTGGCGCCGCTTTTCGAAATTCCTGCCACTTACAACGGGAGAGAGCATCAGCTATCACATTTAATTCTCCCGGCACATGTCTAGCACGAATGGTCAAATTTAACTGTAAACACTGAAGTATTAATTCTCGCAATAATTCAGACACTCTAGGACATTTTGCCGACTGTCGGTTAATTACTTGAACCACCCCCAAATTATCGCACCAGAATATCACCCTTTTGTTTACCAACTGTCTCCCCCATAAAGACAAGGCTACCACAATAGGAAATAACTCCAGGAAAGTAATATTTTTAGTCAACCCCTCCTCCTTCCAGTCCTCCGGCCATTGTTCTGCGCACCACTGTCCCTGGAAATATGCTCCAAAACCTATGCTCCCCGCCGCGTCAGTATATAACTCCAATTCTACATTAGAGACCTCCGCCTGTTGCATAATGCAAACTCCGTTAAAAGAAGCCAGAAAAGCCTCCCACACTCCCAACTCCTCCCGCACTCTGGAAGTTACTCTAATGAAATGATGACTGCTTCTTATACCTACCGTCGTGCTAGACAACCGCCGAATGAAAGCCCTACCCATTGGAATTACCCTGCAAGCGAAATTCAACACGCCTATAAGAGACTGCATCTGACGCTACGTCACTTTCTTTAACTGCCTGGTATTCTCAACTAACCTCCTCAACTTATCTACTTTTTCCGCCGGCAAACGGGCTTCTAATGTAATAGAATCTAACTCAATCCCTAGAAACACTAACTTCGATACCGGGCCCTCCGTCTTCTGAAATGCGATCGGTACCCCGAACTGATGAGCCACTTGCAGAAATCCATTCAAGAGCAACTGACATTTATCCGTCCCTACCGGACCAACAAACAAAAAATCATCCAAGTAATGTAAAACACCCCCACCCCCCATATTTTCTTCCACGACCCAATGAAGAAACGTGCTGAACGCTTCGAAAAAAGCACACGACACCGCACAACCCATAGGCAAGCATTTGTCCACATAATACTGACCCTCAAATCGAAAGCCCAATAATGGGAAGCAGCTCGGATGAATAGGCAACAACTGAAACGCCGCTTCTATATCTGCCTTAGCCAATAGCGCTCCTCTCCCAGCTGTTAACACCAAACTGACGGCCTTGTCAAATGAAGCATAACTAACTGAACAACACTCCCGCGGTATGAAATCGTTCACCGACTTGCCCTTAGGATGTGATAAATTCAATATAAAGCGGAACTTCCCCTGCTCCTTTTTAGGGATAACGGCTACCGGAGACAAGTGCATATGAACAAAAGGTTGCTCCACAAAAGGTCCTCCCACCCTTCCTAATCGAATTTCCGTATCTATCTTCTCCCTAACTACAAGCGCGTGCTTGCTGGCCGACTGCGCATTTCTCCCTGTACCCCCAAATCCGGGACCAATATAAGGAATCACAAAACCCACTTGAAACCCCTCCCTTAAGAACTGGGCAGCTTGTCGATTAGGATATCTCTCCAGCCAAGGGATCATTTCATGCACAGATACTGGAGAGTCCGCTACCTTAAACCATGTACTACGCTTTCCCCCCTCTCCCTTGTGTTCCACTACCCCCTTGGCTGCATTTAAGGGCTGAGTGCGCTCCCCCGCAAACTGAACACACGTGTCGAAATTTGCAGTCTGGGAACAAGCAGGCTGTCTTGTTAAAACGCCAACAGGTATCGCTCCCTCCCCCTCTGAATTTGTTGCCGGGCATGCCTCTAACAGCTTGACCTCCCGCCCGAAAGGACTGCCCCAGCCCAGGACTGATCCCCGCGCCCCCACCTATACCGCTACTCCCCACGCCAGACACTTTACTACCACTATTCGCTTTGACTGTCATTTGTGTTAACCACAAATTGATATCCTGAGAACGCCACGACATCCCTTTGCTGCCTGCCATCTTATCTCTAAATTTCTCATCGTAGTTGAGCCAAGCCCAACCTTCGTAATCCTTGAACGCCCCCAAAATACTATCCGCGTAGGATAGTAACGCTCCATATTGGGATGAATCATAATGCCCCACCACACTGGCTAACCGCAAAAATCCTCGTACCCAATTCACAATATTCTTTGCTACCTAGGACCTGAATCCGAAGAAATATCTGAGGACTCTGAATCACTAGACGATGAACTGGGAGAATAGCGGGGCTTCTTCCGTTTGTGTTTACTTTTATTACTCCCCATACCATGCCCCATCTCACCTGCGCCTGATGCTTCCACTGTCCTATGCCCTGCCACCGGTATCCTTCTGCTACTTCCTGCGCCACTACGCACCAGTGCTGGCGGTTCCACGGCAAACTCCCTCTCCCTCCAAGCTTCTTGTCCTGATGTCCCAGGCATGACATCCACCTCTGGCTCTGAAAGAAAACACATCTCTGATCCCCCCCAGTCCCCAATCCCGCCCGATGCACACCCGAAACACGCGTGCCCGACCTAGACACCTCCCTACCGAACCCCCCCCGCCTTTGTCTCCCCAACCTGTGATCCCTCTCCCTATCTACTTCCACCCTACCCTCAGCCGACCCAGGCGCACCCTCGCTCCAAACAGGCCATCCCCCAAATCCCCAAGGCTCGCGTACCTGGCTAGCCACCTGGGGAGAGGGCGGCTGCCCTCCGTGCATCTCACTATGTGCCCCTTCTGTGTGGCTTGATTTACTGACCTGCCCTTGATAACATGCATGTCCCCTGCCCTGAAAATCGCTGCCGGTGCTGCAAACGCTGTGTAGTGCCCCTTTAAGCAAAGAGGGAACCAAATGACCGGGACGAGACTTCCTAACGCTCCCTATTTTCTTCAATGTACTTTTAAATTCGCCGGAGCCATACATACTCACGCTGCAGGATGCCTGGTGGGCCCGAATCCGGCCGGGGCTGCACGAGCCACTCACACCACGTGTGCCACGGGTCACGGCCCTGCGCGGACCGCCAAGGCGCAACCGAGACCTGCCCCTGGAAACAGGACCTCTCGAATCCACAGAAAGCGCAGCGTAGGGCCCAGGGTGCGCGGAAAGGAGCGTCGCAGTGGAGCGGGGGGGGGACCTCGGCGGAGAGGGGCGGCGCGGGGGGGGGGGGGGGGCTCCCGCCAGCCGGCAGGAAGCTGAACTCCATGGCTGGAGCGAACAGCGACACCTCAGCTGCGTCCCCAGCTGATTCCCCGCTGGCGGGTGAAGGGCTACGGGCAGGGCCGAGGTAAGCATCAGCCGACTCTGGGCCGCTCTCGCCCGAGTCGGCCGGCATGGAGCTGGAGAGGCGGCGCGGGGGGGAGGAGGGGAGGGGCGCAGGGAGGGAAGCGGGCAAGCGCGGGGAAGCCACGCGTGCGACGATGCAAGGCGAAGGAGCACCGCGCGGGAGCCGGCGAGGAGGAGACGCAGCTACCAGGTCGGAGGCAGGTGGGGGGGGAGGGGCGACGCGGCGGGACGCAGAGGCCGCAGGAGCGCGCCCCCGGTCCTTGGCCTTCTTAGGCATGCCTTAGAGCCACTCCGAGGGGTTCCCCACTAAAGGGATAAGACTAAAAGGATAATCAGGTAAAATTAAATTTATATTAATTTTTAATGTTTTAGTTTTTTTTTGTTTTTTTTTAATGAAACCACAAATAGCTGTCTATATTACCCCTAAGTTAAATGTCTTCTACTACTTCTAGCTTATTAATTATACAAATACTCTGCTTACCCCCTTAAGACCTGAAAATCAGCCTCAACCTGCTGCCTCAGTCTTTCCTCACCGACTAACCGTTAACCCCACTTTCTTTTCTTTTCTATCCCCTTACTCCAATCCTAAGCCTCCAGTTTGAAATTCTCCTCTCCTATTGGTTTAACTCTCCTTCAAGTCCCTGGAGCATGCGCAGTAGTGCTAGCACAAAGTTACCACTCAAATCACCTTGGTCAGCATTTTCCGCTGATGAGTGCAGATGGAAAATCCATCGCTTTTCCACGGTTACCAGGATTTGTTGTTTTGTCAAAAAAAAAAAAAAAAAGTAAAAATAAATAAATATAGTATTACCAAAAATGGAGGCTACATGTAAGACACCTTTTAAGTTATGCCAAAGTTTCCCAAAAAGAATGAGCTCCATGGATTTACACAAGGTCTGTATAAGATGTTTGGGGCCCGACCATGATCTCACCAATTGCGAATCCTGTGGTAGAATGTCCCCTAGAGCCTTAAAATATAGGTTCTAAAAATTACAAATGGAGCTAGAGGAGAATAAGTATCTCCCACTTAAAAGAAAGAAACAGGATATACCTGCAGAGCAACTGTTATGGTTTTGATGAATTTGTGAACCCCGGGCCGAGGTGAGAGATGTCTCCGCCCACAGGGAAGAGCCCTGTGGGCCTCACCATCAGTGGGTGTGGTCTCAGCAACGTAGGACACAGCTGTGAGAGAGACTTTTAGGGAAAATGATGATACATAACCCGAGGAGCGGGAAATGTAATAAACACAGTCTTTGAGCAATTACAGTAGTCAGAATGATGTAAATACGAAGGTCCGGTAGTGGCCCGCAGCACAGGGTACACCTGGGGATTTCTGCAGGCTGATGTAATTACCTCTTGAGTACAGATCCAGGGACTTTTGGCAAGTCTTGGGGGACTCTCCTGACCCCCACAAGACTTGCCATTCAAAATGGCGCCGATAGCCATAAGAACATAAGAAATTGCCATGCTGGGTCAGACCAAGGGTCCATCAAGCCCAGCATCCTGTTTCCAACAGAGGCCAAAACCAGGCCACAAGAACCTGGCAATTACCCAAACACTAAGAAGAACCCATGCTACTGATGCAATTAATAGCAGTGGCTATTCCCTAAGGGGTAGATTTTCAGAGCCCTGCTCGCCTAAATCCGCCCAAAACCGGGCGGATTTAGGCGAGCAGGGCCCTGCGCGCCGGGAAGCCTATTTTACATAGGCCTCCCGGCGCGCGCAGAGCCCCGGGACTCGCGTAAGTCCCGGGGTTCTCGGAGGGGGGCGTGTCGGGGGCGTGTCGGGGGGCGGGCCCGGTCGTCGCGGCGTTCCGGGGGCGTGTCGGCAGCGTTTTGGGGGCGGGTACGGGGGCGTGGCTACGGCCCGGGGGCGTGGCCGCGCCCTCCGTACCCGCCCCCAGGTCGCGGCCCGGCGCGCAGCAGGCCCGCTGGCGCGCGGGGATTTACGTCTCCCTCCGGGAGGCGTAAATCCCCCGACAAAGGTAAGGGGGGGGTGTAGACAGGGCCGGGTGGGTGGGTTAGGTAGGGGAAGGGAGGGTAAGGTGAGGGGAGGGCAAAGGAAAGTTCCCTCCGAGGCCGCTCCGATTTCGGAGCGGCCTTGGAGGGAACGGGGGGAGGCAGCGCGGCTCGGCGCATGCAGGCTATACAAAATCGATAGCCTTGCGCGCGCCGATCCAGGATTTTAGTGGATACGCGCGGCTCCGCGCGTATCTACTAAAATCCAGCGTACTTTTGCTTGAGTCTGATGCGCAAGCAAAAGTAGGCTGATCGCGCTTCTTTTAAAATCTACCCCACAGTATAATTGATTAATAGCCATTAATGGACTTCTCCTCCAAGAACTTATCCAAACCTTTTTTGAACCCGGCTACACTAACTGCACTAACCACATCCTCTGGCAACAAATTCCAGAGCTTTATTGTGCGTTGAGTGAAAAAGAATTTTCTCCAATTAGTCTTAAATGTGCTACTTGCTAACTTCATGGAATGCCCCCTAGTCCTTCCCTGTGACATACTGAGCCTTTGCCCTCAGTATGTCACAGGGGCCGACCAATGGCACCGGTAGCCCCTGTGACATAGTAAGGTCAAAGGCTATCGGCGCCATTTTGAATACCGGCAGCCGACGACGTGAGTGCAGGAGATAGCTCCCGGACCCCCTGCTGGACCACCAGGGAGTTTTGGTAAGTCTTGGGAGGGT
Source organism: Rhinatrema bivittatum (assembly GCF_901001135.1). Classification (NCBI taxonomy): domain Eukaryota; kingdom Metazoa; phylum Chordata; class Amphibia; order Gymnophiona; family Rhinatrematidae; genus Rhinatrema; species Rhinatrema bivittatum. Next base: position 369,849,889 of record NC_042620.1, on the reverse strand, counting down.
CAGGAGGGTGGGTGGTTGTTGTTAATTCAATTTTAGCCGGGAAACGAATAAGAATGAGCACATGAACATATTGGGGGCCCCCCTTGCCGAGTGCAACATATCTGCCTCCCGACGAATACAAATACCGAATGCAATGTATGCCGTCCTTCTGCAAATCCCTAGTAGGGGGGCCTCCGTCTAAAGGCTATGTTTTAAACAAAAGCTCTGAATGACGTAAGGTCACCCCTCCAAAAGTAACCCGTGATACTGAACAGTCGTCATCACCGTGATGCAAGGAGTTTATGTGTTTGTTTATTTATTTATAGATTTTTCTATACCAGTGTTTGGAACCAGGACCTTCTCATACAATTTTGACAACATTCATACATAAAAGTACATTAAAACAATCTTTATAATACAAATAATCATTATAGAAACCTCATCAATGTTGCTATTATCTATCTTCAATTGTAAATGAACTAAAACTATCTAAAACTAACTAAAAATTGTTAAAAAGTCAGTACAATAATCGCAATCACCAACCTACTTATGAATGTGAATTGGTATCTTTCACATTCACTGTTCTACGTTCTCTTTAAAAACTAATTAAAAATCACGTTTTCAATGATTTTCTAAAGTGTTTAAGGTTTCTCTCCAATCATAATTCTTGTGGCATCGTATTCCAGAGCTTGGGCCCAGCTAGTGATATCGCTCTCTCTCTAACTGAGGTTAATTTTGCAGATGGCATAGAGGGTATAGATAGCAATCCCTTGTTCTCTGATCTTAAGTTGCATTGTGGAGTATGAAGTCTTACTGTGGCATTAAGCCATTCTGTCTGTTCTCCATGGATAGCTTTATGTATTAGACATAGGGGTAGATTTTAAAAGCCCTGCGTGCATAAATCCTTCCGGATTTACGCGCGCAGGGCACTCGTGCGCCGGCGCACCTATTTTGCATAGGCCGCCGGCGTGCGTAAAGCCCCGGGACGCGCGTAAGTCCCGGGGCTTCGTAAAAGGGGCGGGAGGCGGCGTGTCTGAAGACCGGGGGCGTGTCCTGGGGCGTGCCCGGGGTCAGGGGGCGGTCCGAGGCAGGTCCGGGGGCGTGGCAAGGCTTCGGGGGCGGGCCGGGAGGGCGGTCCCAAGTCCCCCGGCACTGCGGCCTGTGCCGGGGGCTGACGAGGCGGCGCGCACAAGTTACGCCTGCTTCAAGCAAGCACAGTCCCTCAGGGTACCCTGCTCAGACCACTCCTGGGACTGAGACACGGGCCACCCTGTCCCACGCATCCCCAACACTGCCTTGGAGGGCAGGTCATGGACCACGCAGAGAACGGGAAAATGCAGGAGAGAACCAGGCAAAGCGAACTCCGATGCTGGGATATTGACATCCGAAGCCCCGTCGGCTGGCAGGAAGGGAAGCTCCAAAGCGCAGGGACGAATCCCACCTGTTGGCCGCTCCAGGGCCCAACAGGCCAGAAGGCTCAGGAGCCAGACAAAGACGAAGGGCAGCACATATGGGACTGGATCAGGAACTGGATCTGGCACCGACATCAATGCAACAGGGAAGAAGCTGGATTGCTGCACACCGGCAGCCAAGGCAGGAGACAGGGTCAGGAACAAGGACTTCTCAGAGACTTAGAAACGAGGTACATGGCTTGCATCACAGATGGCCCTAATCAGCCCGCCCCGAGGGCTGGTCACGGACCACGGCATGGCTTGCCGCGAGATACCAGGACATTGGAGGATTGCTGCACACCGGCAGCCAAGGCAAGAGACAGGGTCAGGAACAAGGACTTCTCAGACTTGGAAACGAGGTACATGGCTTGCATCACAGATGGCCCTAATCAGCCCGCCCCGAGGGCTGGTCACGGACCACAGCGTGGCTTGCCGCGAGGTACCAGGACATTGGAGGACACAGGATCAAGGTGCTAGCTTTCAAGAGATTCAAGGCAAGGTACTTAGCTTTCAGGCGAGTTTCAGGATCAAGGTACAAGGCTTGTAATATCCGGACTGGATCATGGATACCGGATAGGAATCAGACCTCAAGGCAGGAACAGGGACAAACGAACATCAGGACTGGAACAACTGAAGACATCAGGACTGGAACACTGGACAGGAAGCTTCAACGGAAAACATGGAACACTGGACCTTGCAGAAGGCTGGAACTCAAGGCAGCTCCTGGAACGAGGGTCTCAGGAGTGACCAACTCCTTGCGAAGGCAAAGACAGACTGAACATTGAATCCCTTTGTAGAGCTGAGGTGGACAACGCCCAGGGAGGAGCCAGCAGGGGCCACACCTGGCTGGCCCTTGAAGAACAGACGAGAGGCGCGCGCTCGCGCCCTAGGAAGCTGGAGAGATGAGTGCTGGAAGCTGGTGGCGTCCTCAGCCACGTGGAAAACCCAGGGAAGCAGCGGAGCAGACCTGGGCTAGAGCTGGGTGAATGCAGGTCGCTGGAGCGGCTCCCAGCCACCAGGACTGAAGCAGAGAGAGAGAAGTGCTGGCTGCAGAACGAGCAGGGAGCTGTAGCAGGCTGCAGGCAGAGAGGTAAGGCTGGCTGCAGGGAGCTGTGGGAAACTGCAGGCACCAGCAGGGACAGCTCCCTGCCGGTCGAGGACCCGGGCAGAAACAGGCACCAGCAGGGACGGCCTCCCTGCTGGCTGGAAGCCCCGGGATCGGCAGAGACGCGTCGGGGAGACACAGGGGCTGACACAGCTGACTCAGCCACATGGGAAGGCTCCCGGTGGGCAGACCCTGCAGCGCAGGGCTGGAGGCAGCCGGGGAGGAGCCCGGACACTGCAGCAGAGCTGCCGCGGAGGCAGCAGCGTCAGCGGCCCGACTGGCCGCATGGAGGTAAGAGCCTGCCCGCGCTCCTCACGGGCAGGATCGTAACACTATATTCTTTTTCTTTGGTATGGGCTTTACAGTTGCTTGTTTTAAGGTATCTGGCACCATTCCCTCGTTTAACTATAAATTTATTATAGAGGTAATAATTGGGGCAATAAATTGGACTACTTGTTTCAAGGTGAGTATTGAAATGGAGTCTAATGGATGTTGAGCAGGGTTTAAGCTCATTATTATTCTTGTCACTTTTTCTGTTGAAGTATTTTCAAATTCCAACCATGGTAAAAGAGCTTTTGGGCTCTTGTGTTGGGGATTTTGTTGCGATTCCTGGCCGAGGTGGTCCCCGGCCAGGACCCCCTACCGTTGTGAGCATCGCGCAGGCCGCGGCGCGTTCTTCCCGGTGCCTCGACAAGCAGCGTCGGAGGGAGCACGGCAGGCTCTGCCCCTTAAAGGGGCCGCAGTGGGAAGGTTGGGCCGGCCCCGGATGATGACATCAGCTCCTGGGGAGATTTAAACCTCTCCCTGGGAATCCTCAGATGCCTTGCAACGAGGTTTCTGCATAGCTGCTCCTGGTGTTCTCTTTGAACCTGCCTTGCCTTGACCCTGCCTGGACCCGGACTCTGCTTGCCGCCTGGCTTGACCCTGCCTGGACCCGGACTCTGTTTTGCTTGCTGCCTGCCTTGACCCTGCCTGGACCCGGACTCTGTTTTGCTTGCCACCTGCCTTGACCCTGCCTGGACCTGGACTCTGTTTGCTTGCCGCCTGCCTTGACTCTCCCCTAGGCTTTTCCACTCTACCTTCCGGAGAGGAGTTCATCAGGACCATTCCTCGGTGAGTACCCTCCGGACTAAGGGTCCACAGTAGAACAGATTGCAAGGCCATGGACCCGGTGGACTTGATGGGCCTCCAGGCTATTCCAGGCCTGGCTCAACAACTTATGCAACAGAAGCGACAGCAACAAGAACAGCAGTGCCTACAGACTCTGACCGCCACTGTTGAACGTTTAGCGAACTGGCTTGACTCGGTCTGAGCAGCAGAGGCTGCCGTTCCTACTCCTGCGATTCCGAGCTTTACAAGTGCTGTAACCCACTTGCCTGCTCCACCCCGATATGCCGGAGATGCCAAACAATGTCGAGGATTTCTGAACCATTGCTTCATTCAGTTCTCTCTGCAGGAACAACAATTTCCCACAGATCGGGTTAAGACCGATCATCATTTCCTTGTTGGATGGGAAGGCCCTAGCCTGGGCGTCCCCGATCTGGGAACGTGGAAACTCCATTTTGGGTGACTTGCCGCGGTTTGTTCGGACCTTCCGCCAAATATTCGATGAACCAGGCCGTCTGTCTACCGCCTCCTCAGAACTCCTCAACCTCCGTCAAGGCGCTCACACTTTGGCTGATTTCAAGGCACTCACACTTTGGCTGATTTCGCGGTGGAGTTCTGCACCTTGGCATCCGAGCTGGGATGGCAGACTGCCTAAGAGCAATTTTTCTGGAAGGACTTTCTCCTCGTATTAAAGATAAGTTGGCGGCACGAGAGATTCCAGATGATCTTGAGGCGTTGATTGACCTCGCGGGTCGTATTGATCGACGACTACAGCAACGAGCCAAGGAGTCTAGACTCTACCAATGCACAGTTCTATTGGCCCCTACCTTCTCCTGCCCATGGTTCATCCAACCACTTCTGAAGCATCTTCCGAGGGCAGGGAGGAGCCCATGCAGTTGGGTAGGAGCCATCTGACTACCAAAGAGAAGCAGCGTCGAAGAAGGATGGGACTTTGTCTTTATTGTGGTAACTATCGGGAAACTATCGAACCTAGGCGTCTTAGAGGGGCTGACCCTAGGGTGCAATCTCACCCCTCACTGTACTGTGCCGGTCACACTACATTACCTCCATGGATCCCTCACAACTTTGGCCCTCATCGATTCGGGGTCAGGAGGAAACTTCATTCTAGCGGAATTGGTTCACCAACTACAATTACCAGTACTTCATCGCGAGTCACCTCTATACATCTCGACGATCCAGGGGGAGAGTCTTCTGGGTCAAGTCACTACCTGTACCACCCGGATAACACTCCATACAGGGATCCTCCATAGGGAGGAGATATCCTTCTTCATTTTGGAAAAAGCAGTCCACCCGGTGGTATTGGGCCTTCCCTGGCTACAGAAACACACACCCATCATTGACTGGAAGACTCTGCAGATTACGGCTTGGGGATCAGAATGTTTCGCTACCTGTTTGAATCAGAGACCTCAACCTAAAATCCAAGACTACAAGACTACAACCACCCCCGCAATACGCGACTACAAGACTAAAATCCAAGACTACAAGACTACAACCACCCCCGCAATACGCAGATTATACGGACATCTTTTCCAAGGAAGAGGCAGAGATCCTTCCGGCACACCGTACCTTTGATTGTGCCATAAATCTGCTTCCCAATACCTGTCCACCTAAAGGGCGGGTGTATCCATTATCTGGACCAGAATCCCTGGCTATGTCCCAATGCATTAAAGAAAATCTTGAACGAGGGTTTATCCGACCTTCGTCATCTCCGGCGGGAGCAGGGTTCTTCTTTGTCCCCAAGAAAGATGGGTCACTGAGACCATGCATTGACTACAGAGGACTTAATGCAATAACTCGCAAGGATCGATATCCTCTCCCACTGATTCCGGAATTACTAGACCACCTTCATGGAGCTAACGTATTTACTAAACTGGACTTGCGTGGGGCATACAACCTGGTTCGGATAAAACCGGGAGATGAATGGAAAACCGCATTTAATACACGAGACGGCCATTATGAATATCTGGAGATGCCGTTTGGACTTTGCAACACCCCGGCGGTATTCCAAAATTTAATGAATGAGATATTTCGGGACATGTTGCATCAAGGAGTAATCATTTATCTTGATGATATCTTAGTCTATTCCAAGAGTCTGGCTGCTCATCGCACAGATGTCCGAAAAGTTCTTCAATGCTTGAGAGAGAACCGGTTATTTGTAAAACTGGAGAAATGCCTATTTGAAAGACAATCGCTACCTTTTCTGGGCTTCATCATCTCCACCACTGGTTTTCAAATGGACCCTGATAAGTTGGCTAGCATCCGGGAGTGGCCACAACCTGTGGGACTTCTTGCCCTACAACGCTTTCTTGGGTTTGCTAATTTTTACAGGACTTTCATCCCTTGATTTTCTCACCTTGTGGCACCCCTCACGGCCTTGACCAAGAAGTGGGCGGATTCTAGGAATTGGCCTAGCGAGGCTGTACAGGCCTTTGAGGATCTTAAGACTGCATTTCTACAAGAACCCTGTCTCTGTCACCCAGATCCCACGCGTCCATTTATTGTGGAGGTGGATGCTTCAGACGTGGGGGTAGGAGCAGTACTTAGCCAACATTCCAACCAGGGAAAATTACTCCCCTGCTCATACTTTTCCCGCAAATTTTCCCAGGCCGAAAAGAACTACAGGATTGGAGACAAGGAACTGTTAGCTATAAAGATGGCCTTCCAGGAATGGAGGCAATGGCTGGAGGGAGCGCAACATACTATTACAGTCTACACAGACCATAAAAACTTGGAATACCTTAGTAAAGTACAAGAATTGAACCCACGCCACGCTCGATGGTCGGTATTCTTCAGTCGTTTTGATTTTTTATTACGCTATCGCCCGGCAACCAAAAACATTCGTGCAGATGCCCTTTCCCGGTTGCAAGAGAACGATGACACACCTGACTCCCCCAGCTATATTATTGATCCAGCCAAGGTGGTCCTGGCCGCCACAGAAACTGCACTACCTCTCCACCTTCATCCCAAGGTACTCTCATGGGCACACAATTCCCTTACGGCTGGCCATCCCAGGAGGGCAGGTACCCTGGAAATATTATCCCGCTACTATTGGTGGCCCTATTTGCGTAGGGATGTGCGTGCTTACGTCGATTCCTGTCCGAAGTGTGCTCAACAGAAACCATTACCTGGCCGACCATGGGGCCTCCTCCAACCCCTACCACCGCCTCAGGAACCCTGGACCCATATTTCCACAAACTTTGTAGTGGACCTTCCTTCTTCTTCCGGTAATCAGGTTATTTGGGTTGTGGGCGACCGATTTTCCAAAATGGCACACTTTGTTCCATTACCGAAGTTACCGTCTGCCCTTGAGTTGGCAGGACTGTTTTATCTATTTATTTATTTAATTTAAATTCTTTTAATATATCAATGCTCAAGACCAAGTCTTATCGTACCGGTTTACAATAAATTAGGGGGTAAACCAATTAACACTGAAAGCGAAAGTTACATTACAACAGGAATGTCGAACAGGGCTGTTAGAAAAAAGGGATAGATTAACGATTTCTAACTGGAGAGCCGTGCATGTGAGCAGAGAGTAGTTGCTTACATGCTAAAATTAAATACAATTTACACTTTAAATTTACACATGGTAAAAATTATATACAATTTACACAGAGGGGTGTGTTCCGCCTTCATGGTCTTCCACTCCACATCACATCAGACAGAGGTCCACAATTTACCGCTAAATACTGGGGTGCGTTGTGCAAAAAATTTGGTGTGCAGTTGGACTTTACCACCGCCTTTCACCCACAAGGGAATGGACAGGCTGAATGCATCAACAGAGGATTAAAGACGTTTCTCCACCTTTTTGTAAATGACCGCCAGGATGATTGGTCCATGCTCTTACCCTGGGCCGAATTTTCGCATAATTCGCACACACACTCAGCCACTGGGACTTCTCCATTCCAGATTGTCTATGGCAAGCAGCCCTGGCCTCCCCTTCCTCTGCACATTTCGGTTGCCTCTCCAGCAGCCCACCTTTCCGCATTACAGCTTCATGAACTATGGGAGGTTACCAATGCCAAGCTTTTACGTGCGGTTGCAACAACCAAGCGGATGGCGGACAAGCATCATCGCCCTTCTCCACTATTTAATGCAGGAGACCGAGTTTGGCTTAGTACCCGCCACATACGTCTCCGGGTCCTATCCATGAGACTTGCTCCCAAGTACAATGGACCTTTCTTCGTCAGCAAACGCCTGGGACCGGTCATCTATCGCTTACGGCTGCCAACCAGTCTCCGTGTTCATAATTCCTTCCACGTCTCCTTGCTTAAACCAGTGATCTCCTCTTCGTTCCATGCTGCTCCACTTCGCCCACAGGTTGTTGCATCTGAAGATGATCCGATCTATCAAGTACGTGAGATTCTTGATGTTCGTCGTAACCACAGACGGTGGGAATATCTGATTGCATGGGAAGGCTTTGGTCCAGAGGAGAACTCATGGGAACCATCAGCAAACATCTTGGATAAGACCTTACTCCATCTCGTTCATCTTACACACCCTGGTAAGCCTGGTCCTTCCAGGAGGGGGTGTAAGAGGGGGGGTACTGTTGCAATTCCTGGCCGAGGTGGTCCCCGGCGAGGACCCCCTACCGTTGCGAGCATTGCGCAGGCTGCAGCGCATTCTTGCCGGTGCCTTGAAGAGCAGCGTCGGAGAGAGCACGGCAGGCTCCGCCCCTTTTCCAGCTGTGTGCCACGCTACTGAGACTATGCCTGCTGACGGTGAGGCTCACAGGGCTCCTTCCTGTGGGAGGAGTCATCGCTCATCTCAGCCCAGGGGTTCACATTTTTCCCTAAACATAACAAAAAAAATCAACAAATTCTCGCAAAATCCTAAAATTGTATTTAACATAGTTAATAATCTAATTTCAGAACCTTCTCAACTTGACACAGATATAAACAAGAACATTAGCCAAGAATTAGCGACGTTTTTAAAAAACAAAATTGAAAAGATCATTTCAATGGGAAGGTCGGGCCGGCCCCGGATGATGATGTCAGCGCCCGGGGAGATTTAAACCTCTCCCTGGGAATCCTCAGATGCCTTGCAACGAGGTTTCTGCATATCTGCTCCTGGTGTTCTCTTTGAACTTGACCTTTCCTGGACCCAGACTCTCTTTTGCTTGCCGCCTGCCTTGACCCTGCCTGGACCCGGACTCTGCTTGCTAGCCGCCTGCCTTGACTCTCCCCTAGGCTATTCCACTCCACCTTCCGGAGAGGAGTTCATCAGGGCCATTCCTCGGTTAGTACCCTCCGGACTAAGGGTCCACAGTAGAACAGTTTTCTTAAAATTTGAAATGATCTTTTCAATTTTGTTTTTAAAAAACGTCACTAATTCTTGGCTAATGTTCTTGTTTATCTCTGTGTCAAGTTGAGAAGGTTCTGAAATTAGATTATTAACTATGTTAAATACAATTTTAGGATTTTGTGAGAATTTGTTGATTTATTTTGTTATGTTTAGGGAAAAATGTGAACCCCTGGGCTGAGATGAGCGATGTCTCCTCCCACAGGAAGGAGCCCTGTGAGCCTCACCGTCAGCAGGCATAGTCCCAGTAGCGTGGCACACAGCTGGAAACAGAATCTTTATTAAAATAGGAAGGAAAGTAATATTCACAGTATGCAATAAGGAAGCATAGTCCTGGGGAAAGGGAGATACCCAGAATGAGACACAGTGGAGAAGGACAGGTAGTGGCCTGTGGAGCGGGGTACGCCGGAGATCCCCTCTGGCAAGAGTAGGCATCTCAGGATACAGATCTGGTAGTGGCCCACGGAGCGGGGTATGCCGAGAAAGACTGTACAGTAGATGTTGGTAGCGATGCCAACTCAAACGCAGTCTGGTGCAGATGATGAGCAGGAATAGGGATGAAGTAGAGTAGGGATAGGGATGAAGATAGACTTGCACTGAAGAAGGGCGTAGTGGCCCGAGGATCGGGATATACCGCGTATTGTCCAGAAATGATGATGTCTGTAGAAATACTCACAGTATATGGTTCCTGGAGCAAGTAGATCAGAGAAGCGGATCAGTAGCAGATAGGCAGGAAGGCCCTCCGAGGAGCAGATAGCCGTGAACGCAGGGGAGGCCCCGAGGAGCGGGTACTCAGAGCGTCCAATTGCCAAAGCTGTAACAGGAACAGGAAGTCCTTGGATGAGCAGAGTACAGCAAGATGGAACTCTTTGCTAACTCAAGGAAGGCAAGGGCTGGCTCCATTAAATACACTAGTGGGTTGATGTCATCGGGTGGGGATGCCCCCGAGGTTCCCGCCATGACGTATTCAAATAAGGCCCTTGCGAGTGCGCACACCTAGGTAACTCCAGGTCCAAGATGGCGACCGGCAGCACCCATGCTGTCCCGGGAACGCCGGAGAGGTCGGCGTGAACTGGCAGACACCGCCATTCTTCACAGTCGAGATGGAGCGGAGAAAAAAGAGGTGAGCATGAGAGGTCACAGCTGTCTGCGACTGACAGACGTAACACTATGGCATTACCACTCCAGAGTGATAGGCCAAGATCAACATGCCATAGATCGCAAGTGCCATCACCGTGCTTTCATGAATCTGCTTCATCAACATACAATACTGATAGAGTGCCATCACTGGAACAGGAAATGTGCCATATTCATGGGACCTTATCATCATGCCGTAAATACAGAACATCACCACACCAAACATAGAGGGGCACCATCACCACACCATAAAGATCAGGCACTGTCACCATGCCATACAAACCGGTGCCATCACTGCACCATAGAGAGCTGGCGCGTCATTGAGAAACATCGCCATCAGCGTTCCATAGACATTCAGTGCTGTCACTGTGCCTTAAGCACAGAGCGCATTCACCACACAAGGAAAAATCAAAGAGCCATTCAAAAAAGAAAAAAACAGCATGATCCTATTCATAGGAAACATACAGCTAGACATAATACAAACAAGAGTCCACCTCAGAGAGAAGAAGCTTCCTCTGATAGCTCAGTGCCATTAGTGTCGGTACAACAAGGGACAGGACACTCAGGAGGCCTGTTGGTTGAGGCCAATCACAGATGCTCTTCAATTTCTGAGAATCCATACGGAACTCTTGGCTAGGTATCACATAGCCCAGGAAAGGGACGGTCTCCTGTTCGAATGAACACTTTTCAAGCTTGGCAAATAGTTGACTCTCCTGCAGCCACTGTAGAACTCAAGAAACATTCAGGTGATGGCTTTTGAGGTCTTGTGAAAAAACTAGTATATCATCAAGGTATATGACTACACACTGGTACAGCATATCTCTGAAAACCTTGTTCATCAAGTTTTGAAATACCGCCGGTGCATTGCACAACCCAAACAGCATTACAAGGTATTCGAAATGTCCGTCGCGGGTGTTAAAGGCGGTTTTCCACTCATCGCCCTCGTAGATCCGGACCAAGTTATAGGCCCCATGGAGGTCTAATTTTGAGAAGATCTTTGCTCCTTGAAGTCTGTCGAAGAGTTCAGAGATAAGTGGCAATGGGTAGCAATCTTGAGGGTTATTTCATTTAGACCCCGGTAGTCGATACAAGGGCGCAGGGAGTCATCTTTTTTCCCTACGAAGAAGAACCCTGTACCTGCAGGGGACTTGGAGGGCTGAATGAATCCTTTGGCCAGGTTTTCTTGAATGTATTCTGACATGGCTTGGGTCTCCGTCTGTGAGAGAGGATAGATTCTGCCCCGTGGGGGCTCCATATTAGGTAGTAAGTTGTTTGCGCAGTCATATGAGCGATGTGGAGGTAATGTATCCACGGCCTTCTTAGAGAACACATCAGAGAAGGTTGCATATCACTGCAGAAGGCCGGAAAGAGCAGTTGTGGTGCCATACAAGGTAATGGCGAAACGGGTTCCAGACAGTTCTTATGTCAAGTAGACATAAGACAGGGCCCCAACGAGAGAGCTGTAGGGTGGCCCAGTTGAAGTGTGGGGTATGGTGCTGAAGCCAGGGCAGCTCAATACTACAGGATGGGTGGCCTTGTCTAAGATGTGGAACAAGATGGTCTCCACATGCAAAATTCCGGTGCGTAGTTGAATAGGAGCTGCAGTGTGGGTGACTTCACCAGGAATCGAGGACAGAAGTAGGGGTACCGGAGACTGGATAGTAGGAATCCGTAGATCTTCCGTGAGCTGCTTTAGAATGAAGTTCCCACCGGCCCCGGATTCCACCAGTGCCAAGGTGTGGAACTCTTGATTGTCCATCTCTATTGATACGGGACCAGTCAGTGCAGGAGATGGCGAGGTTAGGCCTAGGAGAAGTCCTCCATCAGATCCTAGGCCCAGACGTTTCCCGGACAGACCAGACATGAAGCAATAGCATGGCCCGGCTGGCCACAGTACAGGCAGAGGCCAGACTGCTGTCGACGTTCTTTAGGTGAAAGCCTACTCCTACCCATCTGCATGGGTTCCTCCTCTGCTGGATTCTGCAGTGAGTTCGGTCTAGGAGAGGACGAATGTCTGACTCGGGATGGTCCTGGTGTACCCTTCTGGGATGTTCTGGACTCCAGAGAGCGTTCTTGTAGTCAACGGTCGATGCACCCAGTAAGGTCAATCAGAGAGTCCAAGGAGGAGGGCAATTTATAAGCCGCCAGCTCATCCTTAATCTGAGGACTCAGCCCTTCGAGGAATATAGAATGTAAGCAGTCAGCTTCCCAATGTAATTCTGACGCAAGGGTGCGGAATTCAATGACGTAGTCCGTTAAGGGGAGAAAGATCTGCTGAAGGTGCAGAAGGGATGAATCGGATACGGCTCGTCAACCCGGGTCTTCAAAGATGGACCGAAACAGGGCCAGGAATCCTGGAAGGTCCCGGAGGACCGAGTCCAATTGCTCCCAGAGAGGTGGCGCCAAGGCCAAGGCCTTACCATCCAGAAGGGCCAGGATGTATGTGGTCTTGGTGATCGCATCTGGGAAGTAAGCTGGTTGTAGACTGAAATGCATATTGCATTGGTTCAGGAACCCTCGGCACAGAAGAGGGTTCCCAGAAAAGTGCAGTGGTGCCGGCAACATAAGAACATAAGAAAATGCCATACTGGGTCAGACCAAGGGTCCATCAAGCCCAGCATCCTGTTTCCAACAGTGGCCAATCCAGGCCATAAGAACCTGGCAAGTACCCAAAAACTAAGTCTATTCCATGTTACCATTGCTAATTGCAGTGGCTATTCTCTAAGTGAACTTAATGGCAGGTAATGGACTTCTCCTCCAAGAACTTATCCAATCCTTTTTTAAACACTGCTATACTAACTGCACTAACCACATCCTCTGGCAACAAATTCCAGAGTTTAATTGTGCGTTGAGTAAAAAAGAACTTTCTCCGATTAGTTTTAAATGTGCCCCATGCTAACTTCATGGAGTGCCCCCTAGTCTTTCTACTATCCGAAAGAGTAAATAACCGATTCATATCTACCCGTTCTAGACCTCTCATAATTTTAAACCTCTCTATCATATCCCCCCTCAGCCATCTCTTCTCCAAGCTGAAAAGTCCTAACCTCTTTAGTCTTTCCTCATAGGGGAGCTGTTCCATTCCCCTTATCATTTTGGTAGCCCTTCTCTGTACCTTCACCATTGCAATTATATCTTTTTTGAGATGCGGCGACCAGAATTGTACACAGTATTCAAGGTGCGGTCTCACCATGGAGCGATACAGAGGTATTATGACATTTTCCGTTTTATTCACCATTCCCTTTCTAATAATTCCCAACATTTTGTTTGCTTTTTTGACTGCCGCAGCACACTGAACCGACGATTTCAATGTGTTATCCACTATGACGCCTAGATCTCTTTCTTGGGTTGTAGCACCTAATATGAAACCCAACATTGTGTAATTATAGCATGGGTTATTTTTCCCTATATGGATCACCTTGCACTTATCCACATTAAATCTCATCTGCCATTTGGATGCCCAATTTTCCAGTCCCACAAGGTCTTCCTGCAATTTATCACAATCTGCTTGTGATTTAACTACTCTGAACAATTTTGTGTCATCTGCAAATCTGATTATCTCACTCGTCGTATTTCTTTCCAGATCATTTATAAATATATTGAAAAGCAAGGGTCCCAATACAGATCCCTGAGGCACTCCACTGTAGGGATGTGCAGACAAAAAGTTTTCATTGCATTCGTGATACGTTTTCGTGGAGGGTCGATTCCGTTTTATACGGAAGTATGGAGAATTCCATAAGTTGTCGATCTGTCAATACGTTTCCTGGTTCCCATTAAAGTCAATGGGGGAAGGATTTCCAGCCTATTTTTGGCTGCAGAATTGGTGTTTTCTTATCAATTTGCATGAAACTTCTGGGGAGCAATCATCACAATAACAAAAGAGCTCCAAGGTACTTAGACTGTGGCAAAGTGGCACCAAAGTGGCATGAATAGCTTAAGGCACTGGAAAGGTGCAAAGGGGTACCAGAAGTGGCAAGAGTGCTTTAACAGAGGCACAAAGCAGCAGTGAGAATGTCAAAAACACACCACAGCTTCAAAACAGAGCACCAATAGCAGATGCATGAACCATCGAAGGCAGCACGACAGGCAAAGCGGCAAGACAAGTGGCATTGACATCCAACAGCACAATGAAGGGGGAACATAGCAAGCAGATAGACTAGCACCAAAACACTGAGGAACCATGAGAGTGGCAAGAACACCACAAGGAGTTAAGTGAGTCATCTGGTGTATGGCAGCAAAGCAGAGTGGCAGAAAGCTGATAGGGGCAAGACAGGCTGGCAGAGTGGAGGTAGTCTGGTCCCCGTGGTTTTGATAGGGGAAAGACAGGCTGGCCCAGGGAAGGACTCCCTGGAACGGGTCCACCCCTAGCGTTGGGTGTACCCGGTGTTTACATTGGCATCTAGTGAATATCGTTGGCGTCTAGTGAATTCCGACTGTACTTACGCACTTCAGCTGATGACAAAGGAAATGGAAGATCTCTCAGAAATAAGAATACTTCTACTCAAGTCCAAATCTGCAATATCAACCTATATTGACTTTGTACCGTAGAGGTCAAACACTTTTAGGAACACAAGGCCTGGATGAACAGGCACAACAATCGAGGTCAAACACTTTTAGGAACACAAGGCCTGGATGAACAGGCGCAGCTATCGAGGTCAAACACTTTTAGGAACACAAGACCTGGATGAACAGGTGCAGCAATCGAGGTCAAACACTTTTAGGAACACAAGGCCTGGATGAACAGGCGCAGCAGTCGAGGACAGAGGTCAGTCCCACCTAGGGACACAAGGCCTGGATGAACAGGCGCAGCTATCGAGGTCAAACACTTTTAGGAACACAAGACCTGGAAGAACAGGTGCAGCAATCGAGGTCAAACACTTTTAGGAACACAAGGCCTGGATGAACAGGCACAGCAATCGAGGTCAAACACTTTTAGGAACACAAGGCCTGGATGAACAGGCGCAGCAGTCGAGGACAGAGGTCAATCCCACCTAGGGACACAAGGCCTGGATGAACAGGCAAAGCTATCGAGGTCAAACACTTTTAGGAACACAAGGCCTGGATGAACAGGCGCAGCAGTCGAGGACAGAGGTCAATCCCACCTAGGGACACAAGGCCTGGATGAACAGGCACAGCAATCGAGGTCAAACACTTTTAGGAACACAAGGCCTGGATGAACAGGCACAGCTATCGAGGTCACACTTTTAGGAACACAAGGCCTGGATGAACAGGCACAGCAATCGAGGTCAAACACTTTTAGGAACACAAGGCCTGGATGAACAGGCGCAGCAGTCGAGGACAGAGGTCAATCCCACCTAGGGACACAAGGCCTGGATGAACAGGCACAGCAATCGAGGTCAAACACTTTTAGGAACACAAGGCCTGGATGAACAGGCACAGCTATCGAGGTCAAAGACTTTTAGGAACACAAGGACTGGATGAACAGACACAGCAATCGAGGTCAAACACTTTTAGGAACACAAGGCCTGGATGAACAGGCGCAGCAGTCGAGGACAAAGGTCAATCCCACCTAGGGACACAAGGCCTGGATCAACAGGCACAGCAATCGAGGTCAAACACTTTTAGGAACACAAGGCCTGGATGAACAGGCGCAGCAGTCGAGGACAGAGGTCAATCCCACCTAGGGACACAAGGCCTGGATGAACAGGCACAGCTATCGAGGTCACACTTTTAGGAACACAAGGCCTGGATGAACAGGCACAGCAATCGAGGTCAAACACTTTTAGGAACACAAGGCCTGGATGAACAGGCGCAGCAGTCGAGGACAGAGGTCAATCCCACCTAGGGACACAAGGCCTGGATGAACAGGCACAGCAATCGAGGTCAAACACTTTTAGGAACACAAGGCCTGGATGAACAGGCACAGCTATCGAGGTCAAAGACTTTTAGGAACACAAGGCCTGGATGAACAGGCACAGCAATCGAGGTCAAACACTTTTAGGAACACAAGGCCTGGATGAACAGGCGCAGCAGTCGAGGACAAAGGTCAATCCCACCTAGGGACACAAGGCCTGGATCAACAGGCACAGCAATCGAGGTCAAACACTTTTAGGAACACAAGGCCTGGATGAACAGGCGCAGCAGTCGAGGACAGAGGTCAATCCCACCTAGGGACACAAGGCCTGGATGAACAGGCACAGCAATCGAGGTCAAACACTTTTAGGAACACAAGGCCTGGATGAACAGGCACAGCTATCGAGGTCAAACACTTTTAGGAACACAAGGCCTGTATGAACAGGCGCAGCAGCAAGGACAGAGGTCAATCCCACCTAGGGACACAAGGCCTGGATGAACAGGCACAGCTATCGAGGTCAAACACTTTTAGGAACACAAGGCCTGGATGAACAGGCACAGCAATCGAGGTCAAACACTTTTAGGAACACAAGGCCTGGATGAACAGGCGCAGCAGTCGAGGACAGAGGTCAATCCCACCTAGGGACACAAGGCCTGGATGAACAGGCACAGCAATCGAGGTCAAACATTTTTAGGAACACAAGGCC
This sequence comes from Rhinatrema bivittatum, assembly GCF_901001135.1. Classification (NCBI taxonomy): domain Eukaryota; kingdom Metazoa; phylum Chordata; class Amphibia; order Gymnophiona; family Rhinatrematidae; genus Rhinatrema; species Rhinatrema bivittatum. Next base: position 369,833,273 of record NC_042620.1, on the reverse strand, counting down.
TGGATGAACAGGCACAAGAAATAAATAATAAATAATAATAATAACTATCGAGGTCAAAGACTTTTAGGAACACAAGGCCTGGATGAACAGGCACAGCAATCAAGGTCAAAAACTTTTAGGAACACAAGGCCTGGATGAACAGGCACAGCAATCAAGGTCAAAGACTTTTAGGAACACAAGGCCTGGATGAACAGGCACAGCAATCAAGGTCAAACACTTTTAGGAACACAAGGCCTGGATGAACAGGCGCAGCAGTCGAGGACAGAGGTCAATCCCACCTAGGGACACAAGGCCTGGATGAACAGGCACAGCAATCGAGGTCAAACACTTTTAGGAACACAAGGCCTGGATGAACAGGCGCAGCAGTCGAGGACAGAGGTCAATCCCACCTAGGGACACAAGGCCTGGATGAACAGGCACAGCAATCGAGGTCAAACACTTTTAGGAACACAAGGCCTGGATGAACAGGCACAGCTATCGAGGTCAAAGACTTTTAGGAACACAAGGCCTGGATGAACAGGCACAGCAGTCGAGGACAGAGGTCAATCCCACCTAGGGACACAAGGCCTGGATGAACAGGCACAGCTATCGAGGTCAAACACTTTTAGGAACACAAGGCCTGGATGAACAGGCACAGCTATCGAGGTCAAAGACTTTTAGGAACACAAGGCCTGGATGAACAGGCACAGCAATCGAGGTCAAACACTTTTAGGAACACAAGGCCTGGATGAACAGGCGCAGCAGTTGAGGACACATGCCAATCCCACCTAGGGACACAAGGCCTGGATCAACAGGCACAGCAATCGAGGTCAAACACTTTTAGGAACACAAGGCCTGGATGAACAGGCGCAGCAGTCGAGGACAGAGGTCAATCCCACCTAGGGACACAAGGCCTGGATGAACAGGCACAGCAATCGAGGTCAAACACTTTTAGGAACACAAGGCCTGGATGAACAGGCGCAGCAGTTGAGGACACATGCCAATCCCACCTAGGGACACAAGGCCTGGATCAACAGGCACAGCAATCGAGGTCAAACACTTTTAGGAACACAAGGCCTGGATGAACAGGCGCAGCAGTCGAGGACAGAGGTCAATCCCACCTAGGGACACAAGGCCTGGATGAACAGGCACAGCAATCGAGGTCAAACACTTTTAGGAACACAGGGCCTGGATGAACAGGCATAGCTATCGAGGTCAAAGACTTTTAGGAACACAAGGCCTGGATGAATAGGCACAGCAGTCGAGGACAGAGGTCAATCCCACCTAGGGACACAAGGCCTGGATGAACAGGCACAGCTATCGAGGTCAAACACTTTTAGGAACACAGGCCTGGATGAACAGGCACAGCAATCGAGGTCAAACACTTTTAGGAACACAAGGCATGGATGAACAGGCACAGCAGTCGAGGACAGAGGTCAATCCCACCTAGGGACACAAGGACTGGATGAACAGGCACAGCAATCTAGGTCAAACATTTTTAGGAACACAAGGCCTGGATGAACAGGCACAAGAAATAAATAATAAATAATAATAATAACTATCGAGGTCAAAGACTTTTAGGAACACAAGGCCTGGATGAACAGGCACAGCAATCAAGGTCAAAGACTTTTAGGAACACAAGGCCTGGATGAACAGGCACAGCAATCAAGGTCAAACACTTTTAAGAACACAAGGCCTGGATGAACAGGCACAGCAATCAAGGTCAAACACTTTTAGGAACACAAGGCCTGGATGAACAGGCGCAGCAGTCGAGGACAGAGGTCAATCCCACCTAGGGACACAAGGCCTGGATGAACAGGCACAGCAATCGAGGTCAAACACTTTTAGGAACACAAGGCCTGGATGAACAGGCGCAGCAGTCGAGGACAGAGGTCAATCCCACCTAGGGACACAAGGCCTGGATGAACAGGCACAGCAATCGAGGTCAAACACTTTTAGGAACACAAGGCCTGGATGAACAGGCACAGCTATCGAGGTCAAAGACTTTTAGGAACACAAGGCCTGGATGAACAGGCACAGCAGTCGAGGACAGAGGTCAATCCCACCTAGGGACACAAGGCCTGGATGAACAGGCACAGCTATCGAGGTCAAACACTTTTAGGAACACAGGCTTGGATGAACAGGCACAGCTATCGAGGTCAAAGACTTTTAGGAACACAAGGCCTGGATGAACAGGCGCAGCAGTCAAGGACAGAGGTCAATCCCACCTAGGGACACAAGGCCTGGATGAACAGGCACAGCAATCGAGGTCAAACACTTTTAGGAACACAAGGCCTGGATGAACAGGCACAGCTATCGAGGTCAAAGACTTTTAGGAACACAAGGCCTGGATGAACAGTCACAGCAGTCGAGGACAGAAGTCAATCCCACCTAGGGACACAAGGCCTGGATGAACAGGCACAGCTATCGAGGTCAAAGACTTTTAGGAACACAAGGCCTGGATGAACAGGCACAGCAATCGAGGTCAAATACTTTTAGGAACACAAGGCCTGGATGAACAGGCGCAGCAGTCGAGGACAGAGATCAGTCCCACCTAGGGACTCAAGGCCTGGATGAACAGGCACAGCAATCGAGGTCAAACACTTTTAGGAACACAAGGCCTGGATGAACAGGCACAGCAGTTGAGGACAGAGGTCAATCCCACCTAGGGACACAAGGCCTGGATTAGCAGGCGCAGCTATCGAGGTCAAACAATGGTAGGAACACAAGGCCTGCACAGTAGACGGTCAGGCACAGTGATTCATGTCAGGAACATGTGCTGCAGTGCTTACATTATCTGGAGCATAGGAGGCAATTGGAGCTGCTGCAAGGCTTTGAATAGCTTTTATTCATATTGCCATTCACAGGGAAAATTTGGAAAGCCAAGCAAAGGCAGGTTTACTTTCAAAAACACTAGCATTTCCATCAACTCTGGTGCCAGCCTTGAGCGGTGAGGGCTCATGATATCCCCTGTCATTGAAGACACGTTCACTGGGCACACTGGTTGGTGGACATGACAGATATCGCTGAGCCACTTTGGCTAGGTGTGGCCAGACAGTGGACTTGTGTGCCCAATATGCCAGCGGATCTGTCTGCATTTTCTCTATCGGCTCTGAGAGATACCGTGTCACTGACAGCTGTGCTGCTGTCTCCTCCTGTGCTTGGGAGGGCTCAGAGTCAGTCAATCCAGCTACTTTCTCTCTTGCCCGTTGCACAACTGATGAATCTTTATGGCCAACATGCCTTGGGCGTTCTGACGTGGAGGAGGAGGTACTATCTGTCACTGACACAGTGCTGCTCCTGCCTGGGCTAGCAGCACAACTCTCTGACGTGCCTGCTGTTTCCACCTCTGCCTCAAGCCTAATCTGTCTCCGCCTATGGCGCTCCTGTTCACGGACCTTTGCTAACAGCAGCTCCTTCACAAATGACAGACAATTGGTCTGTAGGGCGAGTTTACCTTTCACACAGGGATCACAGACAGGCGAGCATGTATGTGCGGTCATCTGTTAAAGGACTTAATATGTCTTTCACCTGCTGCTGCAAAACATCCAGACACTGCAGCACCTCAGCAGTCATTCCCTCTTCCCGTTTAAAGGCCTCCAAATGTTCATCCAGGAATTTAACTATAGGGATGATGTCAGCCAAGGTGGCACTTCTGGAACTCAGCTCCTCCGTGACATCCTTGAAGGGCTGCAGGATTTTTACCAGCTGACTCATGACTAACCAATCCTGATGCCCTAGGGGATTGTGCACACTATGTCTATTGTACCAGAAAGTTCATGAAGGGGTATCTGCAGCTCCAGTAACCTCTCCAGCAACATAAAGGTGGAATTCCACCGGGTGGCAATGTCTTGAATGAGACGCTTGTGAGGCATATCCAAATCAGTCTGCTTTTGTCGGAGAACCTGCCCCGCCTTGACACTTCTGTGGAAGTGTGCTGCTATGTTCCTGCACGTCTGTATTAACCTATGCAGGTATTCATTCTCCTTGTCATTGGACTCCAAGCCCAGAGCTGACTTCACTACCAGGTGCAGAGTGTGTGCAAAACATCGGATGTTCTTAAAGCGCCCATCGCTTATTGCCTTAACCATGTTTGCACCATTGTCTGTGACAAAGAACCCTGCCTGCGTTTTCCTGTCTCGCTGGTGTAGTTGCCAGCCCTCCGGCATCTTTCTGATGCATGCTAGAATATTGGCTGCGGTATGGGCCTGGTCCGCCAGGTGGGTGTGCAGTAAAGCCCACCTCCACCCTGATACTTCTTCAGTAATAGAGCTGCTGGCTGCCCCTGCCTCTGCCATGTCCCACCAGTGTGCTGTCAGAGTCAGGTAAGAGTGTGCAGCATTCATGGCGGTCCAGATATCGCAGGTGAAATGCACTCTTCCATCTGCCTTAGCTAGCAGTGCTTGCAAGCGACTGCGACACTGCTTGCACAGGCTGGGGATGACCTTTCTACTAAATGTGGTTCTGCAGGGGATTTTGTAATTTGGTAGTACGACCTTCAAAAAACGCTTGAAACACACATTCTGCACTAGCTGCAAGGGCTGGTCATCAAGGGCAATCATTTCCCCAATGCTCCTGGTTACAACTTTTGAGGCTGCCTGCCTCCTACCCCGGGATAGCGTTACCGCACTCCACCCCATTTCCTCCATGGTGGTTTGTCGCTTCTGCCACATGTCAGGGGGTTGCTGGCCTGCCGCCTGACTGCTAGAAGGGTATGAGGGCGTGGGCAGACTCTGCTGCTTTCCTACCACTGCAAACTGGTTGGAAAGGGTTCTCCGACTGGAACTGCCACCATCCCCAGATGGCAGTAATCTTGTTGGGTGTTGCCTCTTCATATGATGGTTCATGCCAAAATTAGATAGATGTCCCATTTGCTTGCCTCTGCTAATATCCCTGGCACAGTAATTACACCGAGCATAACGCGGGTCTTCCGTCACTTTAAAGTGTTTCCAGATCGGAGATGTCTTTCGTGATCCTCCCCTCTCTAACACCTTGGGGGTGGATGCTGGCACTGGAGTTGAGGTAGTGGGTGCACCCTGAGAAGCAATGCCAGAGGGGGCATCAGTCACCCTCTGTCCCCGTACTGACTGCTCTTCCTCCTCCTCGATATCACTGTCATCTCTCCCCTGCTGCACAATTCTGGAGGCTAAGACAGGACTAACTGATTCTACCGAAGATTTGTCAGCTATTACTTCTTCCGTATCTGATGAGAATCCCACCCAAGAAGATTCTTCATCTGAATCAGAAGCTAACAGTGACTGCGCTACCTTGTGAACGCTAAGTGTTAGTCGAGACTTCTGCCCCCCTGCTGCTTTTGTGTGTCTACATTTTGTCTGGCATGACTCTGCCTCCCCTTCCCTCTCCCCAAAAATTACAGGGCCAGAAACAAGTGGTGGCAATGGCGATGTATCATGGTCAGATTTCGGGTTTTTTGGCATGGAACTGCCATCCCCTAGAAAGAGTTTAGATTGCGACAGTTGCTGTTTTAGCTGTACTGGTGATATTGCACTAGTGTCTTTTGGGGTGCCTCCTCTGCCAGTCCCAATAAGTTGATTGCATCTCTCTTTCCCTGACATTATGGATTTTATGTCACTGAGTGGTAACACTGCCCACTGGCCCACAATAATAATGTTCAGTCTGTTTAAAATGGCCAGATGCACAGACCCACTCAAGGACAATGTTCAGTCTGTTTAAAATGCCCAGATGCACAGACCCACTCAAGGACAATGTTCAGTCTGTTTAAAATGCCCAGATGCATGGACCCACTCAAGGACAATGTTAAGTCTGTTTAAAATGGCCAGATCCACGGACCCACTCAAGGACAATGTTCAGTCTGTTTAAAACGGCCAGATGCACAGACCCACTCAAGGACAATGTTCAGTCTGTTTAAAATGCCCAGATGCACAGACCCACTCAAGGACAATGTTCAGTCTGTTTAAAATGCCCAGATGCACAGACCCACTCAATGACAATATTCAGACTGTTTAAAATGCCCACTGCCCTCTGTCACACTGCCTGCCTGGCTGTGCACTAATGTGTGTGGAATGCACACAGAACTAGCTTGCTTGTAAGCACAAAAGAGGCGGAGTACTCCCCGGGCACTTGACTGCACAGACCCACTCAATGACAATGTTCAGTCTGTTTAAAATGCCCTGTGCCCACTGTCACACTGCCTGCCTGGCAGTGCACTAATGTGTGTGGAGTGCACACAGAATTGGCTTGCTTGTAAGCACAAAAGAGGCAGAGTACTCCCCGGGCACTTCACTGCACAGACCCACTCAATGACAATGTTCAGTCTGTTTAAAATGCCCACTGACACACTGCCTGCCTGGCAGTGCACTGTGTGTGGAGTGCACACAGAACTAACTTGCTTGTAAGCACAAAAGAGGCAGAGTACTCCCCGGGCACTTCACTGCACAGACCCACTCAATGACAATGTTCAGTCTGTTTAAAATGCCCACTGCCCACTGACACACTGCCTGCCTGGCAGTGCACTAATGTGTGTGGAGTGCACACAGAACTAACTTGCTTGTAAGCACAAAAGAGGCAGAGTACTCCCCGGGCACTTCACTGCACAAACCCACTCAATGACAATGTTCAGTCTGTTTAAAATGCCCACTGTCACACTGCCTGCCTGGCAGTGCAGTAATGTGTGTGGAGTGTACACAGAACTAGCTTGCTTGTAAGCACAAAAGAGGCAGAGTACTCCCCGGGCACTTATTTTATTTATTTATTTATTTATTTATTTATTGTTTTTGTTATACCGAGTTTCATGACAGGCATCACATCAACCCGGTTTACAATTAACAAAGTGTGAAAGGCATAACGTAGCGTAATAAACAATATTCTCAATAAATTTAAAACTTGACTGCACAGACCCACTCAATGACAAAATGTTCAGTCTGTTTAAAATGCCCACTGTCACACTGCCTGCCTGGCAGTGCACTAATGTGTGTGGAGTGCACACAGAACTAGCTTGCTTGTAAGCACAAAAGAGGCAGAGTACTCCCCGGGCACTTGACTGCACAGACCCACTCAATGACAATGTTCAGTCTGTTTAAAATGCCTACTGCACTGACAGACTAAGTAATTGGAATTTAATAAAGCAGGAATTTTTGTCACTCCAGAAAAATGGATGACATTGAAAATAACATCTTTCTCCAAGCCAGCCCAACACCCTCAATGGTAAATGGTGGTCAGTGCTAGCTGACCTAACACAGTCAGCTTCTCTTCTCAGTCAGAGATGAGTCTGACCAAAATAAACTTCTTGAAAGAAACAGGAATACTAGTGACTGTAGCTGACCCCTGGGACTACAGCAAGACAAGGAATATTTTTCTTTCCTTTGCTAGCCTAGTATCTCTTCTCTATCAGTTCTGGTTCTGCTTCTGCCTGCCTGCCAGCCAGCCCACCTCCCCACAGAATCGCTGGAAATAACTGCGTGCCTCCTCGTGCTGCTGTTTATATACTGCTGGCTCGTCACTAAAATCCACAGAGAGCACTGAATGTCAGCGCGATTGGCTGCATTCAGTGCTGCTCAGCAAATGTCAGCGCGGATACGCTGCGTTCCGGTATCCATGGTGACCTGTCCGACCCTTTCCTGTGAGTCACTGCGACTCACAGGCAAGGGTCAGACAGGTTGGCATGGTTACCGCAGGGGCGCCGCCATTTTGTGGTAATCCGGGGTACTAGCTCGCAGCTAATGGTGGCGAGGAAAAGCGCGCGCCAAATAAAACAGAAATCTGTTAAATACGTGGGGAGTCACGATGCGTTTCGCCTCCCCACGTATTTAACAGATAGCAAAAAATAAGTTGTGGATTACAAATACGTGGAAAACGGATGCACATCCCTACTCCACTGTCCACTCTCTTCCACTGAGAAAATTGTCCATTTAATCCTACTCTCTGTTTCCTGTCTTTTAGCCAGTTTGCAATCCACGAAAGGACATCACCACCTATCCCATGACTTTTTACTTTTCCTAGAAGCCTCTCATGAGGAACTTTGTCAAACGCCTTCTGAAAATCCAAGTATACTACATCTACTGGTTCACCTTTATCCATGTGTTTATTAACTCCTTCAAAAAGTGAAGCAGATTTGTGAGGCAAGACTTGCCCTGGGTAAAGCCATGCTGACTTTGTTCCATTAAACCATGTCTTTCTATATGTTCTGTGATTTTGATGTTTAGAACACTTTCCACTATTTTTCCTGGCACTGAAGTCAGGCTAACCGGTCTGTAGTTTCCCGGATCGCCCCTGGAGCCCTTTTTAAATATTGGGGTTACATTTGCTATCCTCCAGTCTTCAGGTACAATGGATGATTTTAATGATAAGTTACAAATTTTTACTAATAGGTCTGAAATTTCATTTTTTAGTTCCTTCAGAACTCTGGGGTGTATACCATCCGGTCCAGGTGATTTACTACTCTTCAGTTTGTCAATCAGGCCTACCACATCTTCTAGGTTCACCGTGATTTGATTCAGTCCATCTGAATCATTACCCATGAAAACCTTCTCCATTACGGGTACCTCCCCAACATCCTCTTCAGTAAACACCGAAGCAAAGAAATCATTTAATCTTTCCGCGATGGCCTTATCTTCTCTAAGTGCCCCTTTAACCCCTCGATCATCTAACGGTCCAACTGACTCCCTCACAGGTTTTCTGCTTCGGATATATTTAAAAAAGTTTTTACTGTGAGTTTTTGCCTCTACAGCCAACTTCTTTTCAAATTCTCTCTTAGCCTGTCTTATCAATGTCTTACATTTAACTTGCCAACGTTTATGCTTTATCCTCTTTTCTTCTGTTGGATCCTTCTTCCAATTTTTGAATGAAGATCTTTTGGCTAAAATAGCTTCTTTCACCTCCCCTTTTAACCATGCCGTAATCGTTTTGTCTTCTTTCCACCTTTCTTAATGTGTGGAATACATCTAGACTGTGTTTCTAGAATGGTATTTTTTAACAATGACCATGCCTCTTGGACATTTTTTACTTTTGTAGCTGCTCCTTTCAGTTTTTTTCTAACAATTTTTCTCATTTTATCAAAGTTTCCCTTTTGAAAGTTTAGCACGAGAGCCTTGGATTTGCACACTGTTCCTCTTCCAGTCATTAAATCAAATTTGATCATATTATGGTCACTATTGCCAAGTGGCCCCACCACTGTTAAGAACATAAGAAAATGCCATACTGGGTCAGACCAAGGGTCCATCAAGCCCAGCATCCTGTTTCCAACAGTGGCCAATCCAAGCCATAAGAACCTGGCAAGTACCCAAAAACTAAGTCTATTCCATGTTACCATTGCTAATGGCAGTGGCTATTCTCTAAGTGAACTTAATAGCAGGTAATGGACTTCTCCTCCAAGAACTTGTCCAATCCTTTTTTAAACACGGCTATACTAACTGCACTAACCACATCCTCTGGCAACAAATTCCAGAGTTTAATTGTGCGTTGAGTAAAAAAGAACTTTCTCCGATTAGTTTTAAATGTGCCCCATGCTAACTTCATGGAGTGCCCCTTAGTCTTTCTACTATCCAAAAGAGTAAATAACCGATTCACATCTACCCGTACTAGACCTCTCATGATTTTAAACACCTCTATCATATCCCCCCACCTCTCTCACCAGGTCCTGTGCTCCACTGAGAATTAGATCTAAAATTGCTCCCTCTCTCGTTGGTTCCTGAACCAATTGTTCCATAAAGCTATCATTTATTCCATCCAGGAACATTATCTTTCTAGCGTGTCCCGATGATACATTTACCCAGTCAATATTGGGGTAATTGAAGTCTCCCATTATTACTGCACTACCAATTTGGTTAGCTTCCCTAATTTCTCTTAGCATTTCACTGTCCGTCTCACCATCTTGACCAGGTGGACGGTAGTATACCCCTATCAGTATAGTCTTCCCCGACACACAAGAGATTTCTACCCATAAAGATTCAATTTTGTATTTAGTCTCATGCAGGATGTGTTGAGATTAAAGGGTGGATCCTTGGGCCGACCGTTGAGGACAGTCGGGAGGCAGACCGCCAGGCAAGGACTGATCTTCACCTGGAAACCCGAAACGCCCCCGGAGGAGCCGTTGGCGCCCGGGTCGCTAGGGCTTAGGTGTCTTCGCCCTGGAAGTCCGAGGTCCCCCCGGGAGGAGCCCGTAGGGACCCGGACCGCTGGGACTTAGGTGAACTGCTGGCTAGAAGAATCAGTCCGAGGTCGAAGTAGGAGCGAAAGTCACGGGTAGTCGATCCGGTGTCTAGGCAGGCAGCAGGAGTCAAAACGAGGAGACAGTCCGGGGTCCGGGCAGGCAGCAGGCAAGGGCAAGGTCAGGTCCAATCCGGGTCACAGGCAGGCAGCAGACAGAGGCAAGGTCAGGTCCAATCCGGGTCACAGGCAGGCAGGCAAAAGAACGCAGAAACACTGGTACTGGCAAGCAGGAACAGGGAATCCAGGAACGGCAACTCTTCACAAGGTGACCACGTTGCAAGGCAACTTCCTGGGGACTGACGCCGGTTTAAATAGCCCGCTGAAGCTGACGTCACTCGGGGGGGCGGTCCAGCACATCCGGGTGCTGGACCGTGAAAAACCCAGCCCTCGCGCGCGCGCGTTCCCCCGAAGGGGAGGAGTCCCGCGGAGCTGACGGCGTCTCACACGCGGGGAGGCCATTACCACGCGGCCTGGCCGACCCCGAATCGCGTGGATCGCGGCAAGGCCCCGGACCCAGGAGGGAAGGTAAGGGCTCAGGCGGCGCAGCGGTGGCTGAGACCGCAAAAGGATGTTTATCCTGTTGGACTCTATGCCATCCCGGACATAAAGCACCACACCTCCTCCTGGGTGCTCCTCTCTGTCATTGCGATATAATTTGTACCCCGGTATAGCAATGTCCCATTGGTTATCCTCTTTCCATCATGTCTCTGAGATGCCAATTAAGTCTATGTCATCATTCACTGCTATACATTCTAATTCTCCCATCTTACTTCTTAGACTTCTGGCATTAGCATACAAAAATTTCAAAGTTTGTTTTTTGTTTGTATTTTCATTCTGCTTTTTAATTGATAGGGATGTTAGAATTTTTTAGCTCAGGTGAGTTTTTAGTTACTTGGACTATTTTTCTAATTATTGGAACCTCACTGATGGGATGCCCTAATACTAGTGCATCATTAGTATCCTTTGAAGATACCTCTCTCCGAACCATGCGCTGCTGAGTGACTGTCGGCTTTCCCCTTTGTTCTAGTTTAAAAGCGGCTCTATCTCCTTTTTAAAGGTTAGCGCCAGCAGTCTGGTTCCTCCCTGGTTAAGGTGGAGCCCATCCCTTCAGAAGAGACTCCCCCTTCCCCAAAAGGTTCCCCAGTTCCTAACAAAACTGAATCCCTCTTCCTTGCACCATTGTCTCATCCACGCATTGAGACTCCGGAGCTCTGGCTGCCTCTGGTGACCTGCGCGTGGAACAGGGAGCATTTCAGAGAATGCTACCCTGGAGGTTCTGGATTTAAGCTTTCTACCTAAGAGCCTAAATTTGGCTTCCAGAACCTCCCTCCCACATTTTCCTATGTCGTTGGTGCCCACATGTCGTTGGTGCCCACATGTACCACGACAGCCGGCTCCTCCCCAGCACTGTCTAAAATCCTATCTAGGTGACACATGAGGTCCGCCACCTTCGCACTAGGTAGGCATGTTACCAGGCGATCCTCACAAGGCAAGGGCACAGTCAGCCGAGGAGCTGGCATAGAGGTAAAGGTATTGAGCTTGTTAGACGTGGTAGTGGCAGTCACAGTGGCGTCTAGACAAGAGCTCAGGTTGTCTATGGCGACGGCCAGAGACTGTAAGAACTTTTGCTGTTTGCTGATCCTTTGCGCCAGGCATGTGGGCCCTTGACCTGAGATGCACGTTGTTACTACCTGTGTGAAGAACCCCCACAGGTCTGCACCATCAGTAGGCGAGGTTAGAGACAGCGGAGAGCTCTGGGTGAGGCAATGGAGAGGTCCCGCAGTACCAGGAGAGGACCCCGGTAGACAGTAGACTGGAGGCAATACCTGGGCAGGGACCCCGAGGGAAGGAGTGTCAGCAGATCGCAGAGCAGGGAGCATGAGGCTTGGCCAATCAGGAGGTATTCCGGAGGGCAACCCAGAGGGGAGGAGCTGCACAGCGTAGGATGATGAAGTAATGCCGAAGGGCAACTCACAAGACAGGGAAGCCCAAGCTGAGCCTCTGGTGATGATATAGCTGTTATACAGGTCAATACAGTAAAGTGCGACCGCAGTTACCCCGCTCCTAACCCGCTTTCTACTCACTTTCCATCCGCGTTAGCCCTTCCTGCGATACAAAATCCCCTTTAACCCATCCTTACTGCCTCTTTAAATCACCGGGTAACCCCTTCCACACGCAGCATGTATATTAAATGTAAACGATCGAATTAGCTATTCCCTCCCATACAGTAACGCGTGCCCCGACTATCGCTTTTTTACCCTGCTGTTTTGCCGCGCGTTTAACCTGCTAGCTTACCGCCTACCCATGCCTTGAGCGGCCCAATTGCATGCATGTGACGTCACGCCTTGAGCGGCCCAATTGCACGCACAGGGGCTGCTTTCGCCCGTGCAGGCATCTATCTTCGCCTCCGGGAGGCAGGGGGGCCGATGTCCGTCTTCGGAGGAGGGCTGTGAAAAAGTAAGTCATTGCTTTACACTGCCAGTCCTCTCTCCCCTCCTGCTTTGGGAGGAGGGGAGAGAGGACTGGCAATCACGAGCGGCTGCGAAAAAAAAAGTTAGTCGTTGCCTTAGCTGCTGGGGGGAGCAGGGAATTGAAGTGGTGAAAACGAGAGTCCCCCAAAAGAAAACAGGCAAAGTGCTGGAAGAAAGTGGAGGGAGGGGAAGAAAAAATACGGGAAAGCAGGTGAGCGTAGGAGAACTGTCCACTTCCTGGTACCTGTCATTTGAAATGTCATTTGAAATAACATTTGAAATGACAGATACCAGCGTGTCCATGAAGCGTTAGGCCAGTAAAATGGGTTAAGCGGGCCTAACGCTTCACGGACGCTTCTTGGACGCGGCTTGCATTTGCAAGCTATTTATTTATTTATTTAAAAGTATTTCTATACCGTCTTTACAAACAGTGTTTAGTCAAAACGGTTCACATGTATTCAAATAAAATAGAGATAAAATAATAAAAACGACAGAAGATTAAATTAAGAGTAAATTAACTTATAGAGAGTGTACAATTACAAAAATTTCATTAATATAAAATAATAAATTGTTTAAAATAAAATAGGTAACATAAACAATTCGTTAATTATGTAAAAAAGAATCGGGTGCCAAACTACATTTGTGGGTATTCTGGGATGTAATGTGAATTATTTGGTAGGTGGTATATGAAATGCAGTTTGAAATAAGTGAGTTTTTAAAGATTTTTTGAAGTGTTTGGAGTTAGCTATGGATCTGATGGAGTCTGGTAATGCATTCCACAGAATGAGACCTATGACTGAAAAGGCTCTTTTTCTAGTAATATTGAGGCGGGCTTGTCGAGGTGAGGGAATGTCTAGAAGATTTTTTTCCAGTGACCTTAAATGTCTGGTTGGTTTGTATATTCGAAGAATGGAGCATAGAGTGACTGAATTGGGAGTATAAATGAGGGAGTGTATATTGGATAAAATTTTGAATTGTATTCTGTATTTGACTGGTAACCAATGTAAGGATTGAAGTATTGGAGTAATGTGATTTTTTATTGAAGAATTTGTTAGGATACGTGCAGCTGCATTTTGAATTAGTTGGAGAGAATGAAGTGTATTTTCTGGAAGACCTATATATAGAGAATTACAATAATCCAGTCCGGAAAAGATGAGTGATTGAAGAATAGTCCGAAAGTCATGGAAGAAAAGTAAAGGACGTAACCGTTTTAAAAGTTGAAGTATATAGAAAGAGTTCCTAGTTATCATGGATATGTGCTGTTTTAATGAGAGGTCTGTATTGATGGTTATACCTAAGTTTTTTGCAGATTTTGAATGGGAATGGTTATTCCATTGAATATAAGTTGAGGAGGGGAGCCTATAGATGAATCAGTGATTGATGAGAGATGAACTATTTCTGGGTTTTTTGGATTTAATTTCAAGCGATTATGAGAAAGCCAAGTGTCAATAGTTGTGAGATATAGTGATACTAAAGATAATGTATGGGTCCAAGAGGTGTTATATGGTACCATGAACTGTATATCGTCAGCATAGATTTTGAATTTTATGTTTAATGAGGCTAATATGCGGCAGAGAGGTAACAGATAGATATTAAAAAGAATAGGAGATAAAGAGGAACCCTGTGGAACACCTGATGCAATGGAGTATGGATCGGAGGAGTAGTTATTTATATTGACTTGTTGAATACGGTCAGATAGAAATGAGATGAACCATTGTAATACAGTACCTGTAATACATATAGATTTAAGAATGGAAATAAGAATTTGGTGGTCAATGGTATCGAAAGCTGCTGATATATCCAAGAAAACAATGATGTGATCCGTGTAAGAGTCAAAAGCCCGGAATATAGAATCAAAGGAAGTCAGAAGAAGGGTTTCAGTGGAGTGACCTTTGCGAAATCCATGTTGATTTGTGTGTAATATGTCATTTTCTGATAGATAGTCTGATAGTTGGGATAATACTGCTGATTCAATTAACTTAGCTAAGGATGTTAATGTGGCAATAGGTCTGAAATTACTAAGGTCGAAGTCTTCCTTAGACTTGTTTTTTATGATGGGAAGTATGGAGGTTTTTTTGAGAGAAGATGGAAAGGAGCCAGTTTCTAAAGATTGGTTCACTAATTGCGCTAAGAAATTGCTAGCATGTGGGCCTAATGCTTTAAAGAAAGCACCAGAACAAGGGTTATTAGGGGAGTTGGAGGGGTTTTGTTTTTTAATGATGGTTTGTATAGTATTTTCTGTGACCAAGGTAAATTCTGACCATGTGTAGGTAGGTTCCAAATCATTATATGACGGTAGCGGGAATTTGGAAAGTTGATTTGAGATATCTGTAACTTTTGATTTAAAATAGTTAGCGATTTTATTACATAAGGCAGTATCAAACTTATTGGGACATTCTTTCTGAGTGGTTGTTAAGGTTTTTACTATGTTGAATAATATATTGGGATTTCCATTTGCTTTGGATATTTGGTTTGCATAGTAGGATTTTTTTGCTAAATACAGTATGGAGCGGTAGGTAAGCTGGGCTGTGCATGCGGCAACCGCGGGTGCGCCCGGCACTAACGCAGCTCTTCCTACCCCTCCTTACTGTATCGACCTGATAATTAGTGAGGTTTGGGTGGACCCTTGGACACTGTGGCAGCTGACCACGCCCACGGGGGGAAGTCCCGTGAGGGCCTCAGGTCAGGCTGAGCTCTGGACACACAAACAGATATTTCTTTATTTAGACAGTTTGAGAAGCCACCAGAGGTGGCAGTAGCCCGGCTGGACTAGTATTCCCCAGGGCGCTAGAACAGCGGTTCCTCCGATAGCAGTGCTGTAGTGGAGAGAACTGAGAAAATGAGTACAATAGAACATTCACAGAGTCCCCAAATATGGAGAAGCCCCGAGATAGGGAGAGCTGGCCGTCGAAGAGCGAGTACCAGATCCCTGGAAGCAGAGAGACTCGTTGGCAAAGTACTCACACAGCAGTTCCACTTAGGAGATGACACTGGCGCTGGAATGGAGGCAGGCCCTCGAGAAGCGAGTACCTGGTTCCAGGGAGACAGCTAGACAGCTCTGAGGAATGGATGATAGTAGTACTCACTGATGGTGTCTGTAGCGAATTCTTCCAAGTAGAAGAGGAGATAGATGCAGGCAGTGGGTCAGGGAACATGGGCCCTCGAGGAGCGAGTACCGGTTACCTGAAAGCGACCTGAAAGAAGCAAAAGAGGCCCCCGAGGAGTGGGTACCCCATTAGCAGAAAGAGTCCAATGGAAGTTGGAAAGGCAGAGTAGCTGGGTACGGAGAGCGAATCCCATCCGTAAGAATTCCCCCTTGCTAACTCACGGCTAGCAATAAACTGTAGGCTTAAATATCTGGGCAGTGTGACGTCATCACAGGGGGATGCCCCTGAGGTACGTGCCAATGAGGAAATAAGAATGAGGGCCGCGCAGCGCGTGTGCCCTAAGGTACCTGTAGAACATAGCGGGAGGCAGCGCCCAAGCCGGTCTGGGGACGCCGGAGAGGACGGCAGGCAGTCGCCACGGCAGCCAGGTGACCGTGAAGAGCAGGAGGAGCTGCAAAAAAGCAGTGAAGCCGTCGGGAAGTGACAGTCGCAACAGTAGCACCGCCCCGGAGCAGGAAGGCCCTGGCAGTCACTAACAACGTAAGCACGGTCCAGAGGAGTGGGAGATGCGGACAGTCTTGTTCAGGTTGCGGGCGCAACCCCGAGGAGTGGGGAAGTCCCTCTATAGAACTCACGGATAGCTGAGATATCCCAGAGGTACTCCCGAGGAACGGGAGGCCTTGCAGGTTAGAACCCAAGAGACGCTATGCCAGCCTGAGGAGCGGGTTAGGCGAGGAGAGCGAGTCCCCAATGCATGCACTGGCCCCAGAGGAGCGGGTACCAGACAGGGTCCACGTCCAAGGCACAAAGTGAGTCTCAGGAACACGTAGGCAGTAGTCAAAGACGTATGGAACTTGTTGCCAAGTCGACTAGCTGAGGGCGAAGGTGGAGTTTAAATACAACGGTCTGAAGATGTCATCAACTGGAGACGCCCTCGAGGTTCCCACCGAAGAGGCTTCAAAGGAGGGCCTGGTGGCGCGCTGCGTGCCTAGGAAGGCCTGGAGTTGAGCAGGATGGTGGCGGTGTCCAGGCCGCCATGAGGAGTCCCAAGAAATGCGGCGGTGAACACTGGCCTGAGCCATGAGCAGCTAGGGGGAGGACAGGAGGGCAGTGCAGGAGGTCAGTACATGCAGTCGCAGCCATCTGCGACTGACGGGCATAACAATAGCAAAAGCAGTAGACTTGAGATATAGGGTCCAAGACAGCCCTGGGTTTCAGAAGACCAAATTACCACATAATTCAGTGGTTGTTGAATCCACTCTAAAGAAGAGCAAAAAATCAAACGCGTTCGCTGCTATACCACCCATGCGCAATATGAGATTAATAGACAATATAGGAAAGACGACATTCCAATCTTCTATGCTAACAGCAAGAATAGCAACACATCAATTAGAAATGATGCAATATTTATTTAATATCATGCAAGATATAAAAATGATTTACAGCATTTATTGAAAGAGGCAAACACTTCTTAGTCACATTGGATTACCGGAGGAGGCTATGGACATTTAACAAGATCAGCCTATGACATCTTTGATTCGGTAGTTAGAACATCAGCAATGTCGATTGCAGCAAGAAGAATTGCTTGGCTGAAATCTGCAAGCATTCTTGAGAATCTATTTGACAGAATTGCTGATGCCCCTTGTCTGGGAGACAATTTGTTTGGACAGAAGGTGCAGGAGGTGGTAATAAAGATGAAAGAGAATTGTACAGCATTGCAATCCATCGCAATACCATCCTTTGACCCGTTCCAGACAAGAAGATAGGGTTTATCGTTTAGGGGAAAAGCCTTTAATTTTTATCAAAGGAAGGAATACCCATACTCACAGAACTACAGATAGTCAAAGGACTTATTCTCAAGCACATTTTCAACATTCGCAGACGTCCTCCTCATCTAAAGGAAGAGGAAGATCCATATCAAAGTTGACATCACCCAATGTGGGAAAGATTTCACAGTCCTATTGACAACCTGAATCCACAGATTCCAGTAGGAGGAGGATAACTTTTTTCTTGGAAAAATGGAGGGAGATTATGCAAGATTCTTGGGCACTAACTATTGTAAAGGAAGGATATTTTCTAAATTTCTACAGTTTGCTGAAGATGAACTGACCACCAAAGATTAGTTTTTCTCAACATCATGCTCAACTATTAAAGGCAGAGATTCAAGATCTGTTGCAAAGCGGCCTGTGGCCGGAGCCACGAGCCGCCTCTTACCTTCTCAGCGAGCCGGTGGGATCGCAGCATGCTTCCCCTGCCTGTGGCAGGAGTCGCCAATGCTGGGACCTTGTGGCCAGGCTGCCATCTTACTGGCATGGCAGGAGCCGTGCCAGGCCTTTCTTTGCAGCCTGCCACGGTCTCCAGGCTGATGCCACCATCTGGTGCCACGGCCTGGAGACCACATCCTTCGGGGTTCCTGTGTGGCTGGGGCCACTGCTCCTCGTCAGGCGTGTCCTAAGGCCTGCTCCTCTTTGATACGGCAGGATGTCGCCGACGTCATCAGGGCCTGCCCAGAGGTCTGCTTCCTCTGCTCCGCCTCCTTCCTGCTTCAGTGTCTGCAGGGCCTCTGTCCAGGGTCCTGCAGACTTCTTCTGATTGCTCCTCCTAAGGGACAGGCCCACAGCTCTTCCCCATTCTTAAGGGGCCAGCCAGGCATGATCCTCCGGACAGCTCCTCCCAGGGAGTTGCCTCTTCAGCCCTGTAAGAGGGTCCTGCTTCATTCCAGCTTTGTCTTCGCATCAGCTCAGATGCTCCTGAAGAAGTCTCTTCGTCTGTTGTCCGATTCCTGAGTCGGGATCCTGATGTCTGTTCCTGAATCCAGATACTGATGTCTGAGTTCGGATCCTGATGTCTATTCTAACTTCGGAGGTCCATGAGTCCAGCTTCCGAGGTCTGCTGCTAGCCGGACGTCCTTGAGTCCAGATCCTGAAAACCGTTCCAAGTCCGGATGTCCGTGAGTCCAGCTCCCAATACCTGCTCCAAGTCCAGATGTCCATGAGTCCAGCTTCCGAGCTCTGCTGCTAGCTGGATGTCCTTGAGTCCAGATCCTGATGACCGTTCCAAGTCCAGATGTCCGTAAGTCCAGCTCCCGATACCTGCTCCATGTCCGGATGTCCGTGAGTCCAGCTACCAATGCCTGATCCTGATATCTGCTTCCTGAATTCGGATCCTGATGCTCGATTCCTGAATCTGGATGGTTGTGAATCCAGATTCCAGTTCCGTTCCAAGTCCGGATGTTCATGAGTCCTGATCCGGATGTCTGTTCCAAGAAGTTCCGTTCCAAGTCCTGCAATCCATTCCAAGTCTTGCAGTTCATTCCAAGATTCTGTTCCAAGTCCTGCAGTCCATTCCAAGTCTTGCAGTTCGTTCCAAGAAGATCCAAGATGTTCCTTGTTCCAAGTTCCAAGATGCCAGTGAGGTTCCTGTCTCCCTGTTGATGTTATCCCGGTCCTAATGCACCAGGAGGTGGGACCCGTGCCTCCAGAGATTTTCTGCTTTTTCTGATTCCATAGTTCCAACTCCGGAGGATCCGAGGGGTTTCCACTAACCTGCACTATGAGACTTCCTGAGCTCGCCCCGATCTCCTCGTGGTCCGCGACCAGCCATCCGGCTGTGTAGGGCGTGAAGGTGACAGTGTGGTCCGCGTCCAGCCCCATGTGCTGTGTAGGGCGCTTGAGGGTCTTGCTCATCCCTGCCTGTGTCTTGTTTCTCGCCTGAGTCTGTAGTGTGTCCGCAACCAGCCCCACATGCTATGTAGGGCGCCTGTGGGACTCGTCTTCCTCGTCCCAAGTCTACATCTGTGTTCCTCATCTATATGTTCCAAGTTCCAAGTCTTCATCTCCACGTTCCAATCTTCACATCTCTACGTTCCAAGTTCCAAACTTCACGTCCCTACATTCCAAGCTTCATTTCCACGTTCCAAGTTCCAAGTCTTCAGCTCTACGTTCCAAGTTCCACGTCTTCATCTCCACGTTCCAAGCTTCACGTCTCCACGTTCCAAGTCTTCAGCTCTACGTTCCAAGTCCCAAGTCTTCAGCTCTACGTTCTAAGTCCCAAGTCTTCAGCTCTACGTTCCAAGTTCCCAGTCTTCAGCTCCATGACGTACTCCTTGTGTGTCCCAAGCTCCACGTCATCCTCTGACTCTTGTGGTCTCGCTTTCCTTGAACTCTCCAATGTTCCAAGTTCCAAGTCTTAGCCAGAGACCTACATTGTAGCTTGTGTTCCTAGCTCCGTCCAGCTCTGCTCCTGTGTCGCCCATTCCCGCACACATACCTCACCACGGGTGCGACTCATGTCTTGACCTGAGCTGCCATGTGGTCCAAGGGTTCCACTCTCCTATGAGCCAAGCGATGCATGCCAAGTCCACACCATCGGCCCTTGAAGGCTGCACTCGCAACAGAATGCGAAGACCAGAACTCGGTGTGGTGTGCTGGGCTCAGTGTTGGACATTCGTCTTGATTCTGAAGTCTGGCTTAAAAATTTTTTCTAACTTCCCTGGATGTTTTCGAGTTCCTGTTTTTGTCCGTAGTTCCTGGACTTACTACGAAATGTTTGTTAGCAATTCTCCATTTGCAGCAAAAAAGTTTTTGCTCGCTTGCCTTCTTCCACGTACCTGATTCCAATTCGCAAGAGTCTTCGAATTACTCCAGTTCCCGTCTTCTTCTGGATCGGCAGTAGGGGTTTGGATGTCCCAACGTCCTGCAGGAGGCACCTGCAATCTGATCCTCTACCAGCCGGCTCTTGTTCCAGAGCCTCCAAAAACCCGCAGGAGGTGTCTGCTATCTGATTCTTCCTTCCTCAGTTCTACAGTTCCTCTGATCTTCAGGAGATACCTGCTAGCAGTTCCTATCAGCTAATATAAGACCTTAGGTTCATCCAGCCAACAGAGGGAGTCGCTATGAATTTGAGGCCTTCTCCACCCTTCCATAGAGAAGTGGTATTATACCTGGGTTCCAACAACCTGCAGGAGGCACCTGTGCCCAGGTTCTTCTCTGATCTCTGATTCAATGTTCTCCAGTCAAGAACCGTGAGCTCCTTCCAGCACCCCAGGTCCTGGGTTTATCGACCAGCAGGAGGCACCTGCATCCCAGGCCTGGCTTTCTTTATCAGTGCTTCTCCAGCAAGAACCTACTCCTAGTAGAGCTTCACATCAAGGAGCTCCATGGTTCTTCAACATCTCGTTCCAGGATCCTTTGTTCCAGTTCTGTTCTTGCCTTGTTCCTGCACCCCCCTATTCCTGTTCGTCTGTCCGTCTCTCCAGGAAGTACCTTCGAACTGTTTCACCGGTACTGACCTCGGTCTGATCCTTGACTATTCTGTCTGCCTTGGCATGTGGCGCAGTGCCTAAGGTGATGAGACCTTGATTTGAGGTTGTGGGTTGAGGTCCCACTCTTGGCACTTCCAAGAATTGACTCCAAGTTTGTGGGTCCTAGCCTACACATTCATGCTTCCACGAACACTTGATTCTAAACTAGTGGATTCCAGCTCCCACTTCCAGAATTCTATAAACATTCCTGTCCCATTCCATCTGGGTTTTTCCCCTTGTACATTGTATATCTGATATGTCTATGACAAGCTATTTTTCTCGTTTCAGCTCTTCAGCCTGTGAAGTGTGTTGAATCCAAGTTTCACAACACTCTACTTACCTCTCTCCTGGAGTCAGCCAAAAGAGGCTGGGAGGGGGCCTTTGAAGGGGGGGTACTGTTGGGCTCCAGCCCATGGCCAGAGCCACGAGCCACCTCTTTCCTTCTCAGTGGGCCGGTGGGATCGCAGCCTGCTTCCCCTGCCATCAGCAGGAGCCACCGATGCTGGAACCTTGCAGCCCGGCCGCCATCTTGCCGTGCCTTCCTTCGCGGCCTGGAGGCCGCATCCTTTGAGGTTCCTGTATGGCTGGGGTTCGCTGCTCCTCATCGGGCCTGTCCTGAGGCCTGCTCCGTCTCCTCTTCGATGCGGCAGGATGTCGCCAACGTCATCGGGCCTGCCCGGAGGCCTGCTTCCTCTGCTCTGCCTCCTTCCTGCTTCAGCGTCTGCAGGGCCGCTGTCCAGGGTCCTGCAGACTTCCTCTGATTGCTCCTCCTAAGGGGCAGGCCCGTGGCTCTTCCCCATTCTTATGGGGCCAGCCAGGCGTGGTCCTCCGGACAGCTCCTCCCAGGGAGTTGCCTCTTCAGCCTGCTTCATTCCAGCTTTGTCTTCGCATCAGCTCAGTTGCTCCTGAAGACATCTCTTCATCTGTTGTCCGATTCCTGAGTCCGGATCATGATGTCTGTTCCTGAATTCAGATCCTGATGTCTGTTCCTAAGCTCGGATCCTGATGTCTATTCTAACTCCAGTGGTCCGTGAGTCCAGCTTCCGAGGTCTGCTGCTAGCCGGACGTTCTTGAGTCCAGATCCTGATGACCATTCAAAGTCCAGATGTCCGTGAGTCCAGCTTCCGAGATCTGCTGCTAGCCGGACGTTCTTGAGTCCAGATCCTGATGACCGTTCCAAGTCTGGATGTCCATGAGTCCAGCTCCCGATACCTGCTCCAAGTCCAGATGTCCATGAGTCCAGCTACCGATGCCTGATCCTGATGTCCGCTTCCTGAGTCCGGATCCTGATACTCGATTCCTGAGTCTGGATGTCTGTGAATCCAGATTCCAGTTCCGTTCCAAGTCCGGATGTCCGTTCCAAGAAGTTCCATGTTCCAAGTCCTGCAGTCCATTCCAAGTCCTGTGGTCCATTCCAAGTCCTGCAGTTCGTTCCAAGAAGATCCAAGATGTTCCTCGTTCCAAGATGCCTGTGAGGTTCCTCCCTGTTGATGTTGTTCCGGTCCTAATGCACCAGGAGATGGGACCTGTGCCTCTGGAGATTTCCTGCTTTTTCTGATTCCCTAGTTCCGACTCCGGAGGATCCGAGGGGTTTCCACTAACCTGCACCGAGACTTCCTGAGCTCGCCCCGATCTCCTCGTGGTCCGCGACCAGCTATCCGGCTGTGTAGGGCGTGAAGGGGACAGTGTGGTCCGCGTCCAGCCCCACGTGCTGTGTAGGGTGCCTGAGGGTCTTGCTCATCCCTGCCTGTGTCTTGTTCCTCACCTGAATCTACAGTTTGGTCCACAACCAGCCCCACGTGCTGTGTAGTGTGCCTGTGGGACTCGTCTTCCTCGTCCCAAGTCTACGTCCCAAGTCTATGTCTGTGTTCCTCGTCTATACGTTCCAAGTTCAAAGTCGTCATCTCCACGTCCCAAGTCTCCATCTCCACGTTCCAAGCTTCATGTCCCTACGTGCCAATCTTCACGTCTCTACGTTCCAAGTTCCAAGCTTCATCTCCACGTTCCAAGTTCCAAGTCTTCAGTTCTACTTTCCAAGTTCCACATCTTCATCTCCAAGTTCCAAGCTTCATGTCTCTATGTTCCAAGTTCCAAGCTTCACGTCTTTACATTCCAAGCTTCACGTCTCTACATTCCAAGTTCCAAACTTCATCTCCAAGTTCCATGTCTTCATCTCTACATTCCAAGTTCCACGTCTTCATCTCCACATTCCAAGCTTTATGTCTCCACATTCCAAGTTCCAAGTCTTCAGCTCTACATTCCAAGTCCCAAGTCTTCGGCTCTACATTCCAAGTTCCCAGTCTTCAGCACCACGACGTAATCCTTGTGCTTCCCAAGCTCCATGTCATCCTCTGACTCTTGTGCTCTCGCTTTCCTTGAATTCTCCAATGTTCCGAGTTCCAAGTCTTAGCCAGAGACCTACATTGTAGCTTGTGTTCCTAGCTCTGTCCAGCTCTGCTCCTGTGTTGCCCATTCCCGCACATATACCTTACCACGGGTGCAACTCATGTTTTGACCTGAGCCGCCCTTGGTCCAAGGGTTCCGTTCTCCTATGAGCCAAGTGATACGTGCCAAGCCCACACCATCGGCCCTTGAAGGCTGCGCTCGCAACAAGATCTCAAAAAGAAAGCAATACAAATGCTTCCCCTCACAGATCAGCATCGGAGATTTTACTCCCAATACTTTCTAATTCCAAAGAAAACAGGAGAGATGCGCCCGATATTGGTCTGCGTGCTCTCAACAAGTTCATTCTGAGAGAAAAATTCAAAATGAACCCTCTTGGAGCAATACTACCTTTCATACAACAAGGGGATTGGTTAACTTCTTTAGATCTAAAGGATGCTTACCTACACATCCCTAGAAGAAAGGATCACAGAAAATATTTGCACTTCCAATTCCAAAAGAAAGGTTTAAGGTTTAAGGTTTATTTGTGCTTATATACCGTTGTCTCGGCATAGCCTTCACAGCGGTTAACATAGCAATAAAATACAGTAAAAGAAAATTACAAACAATAATAACAATAGGAGATAAAATTTAACAAGTAAGAATAAAAGATATCCTAATAAAATAATGTCTAAAGCCATAAATATTAAACCAATAAATACTAAAAAACATAAAACATGCTTTAAGTATTGAGGTTAATAAAAATCAGAGCCACCTGTGATTGTGCAGTTACATTGATGCCTATTTCTTATCTTCATTATATGCCGCATAGAATAGCCAAGTTTTAAATTCTGCTTTAAACTTATTTTTTTCTTGCTGCATTCTTAGTTGTATTGGCAGAAGAATTTATTCCAATACAGAGTACTCCCTTTCGGTCTTTCCACTGCGCCGAAGATTTTCACAAAATGTCGATTGGTAGCAGCGTTTTTTTTTTTGAGAAGATAAGACATATCTGTTTTCCCTTACCTCCATGACTGGCTTACTGATCATATGATGGTGCTACATCAGATCTTTCTGATGTAATCATTCTCTTACAATCCTTAGGTTTGCTGATAAATTGGGAAAAATCAACACTAGTTTACTGTACGTACTAGGATCAGTCCAGACCGCTGGGTTGTGTCTCCCTTCCAGCAGATGGAGTCAGAGAAAAAATTGAAAAGGCACCCCCTCTTAACCTGGTGTGCCACCTGCGATCCTTCAGTATTTTCTCTGACTCTCAGCAGTGGAGTTCAACAGACCCTGCAGTCCTGATTCTTGTTTTAAATTTCCTTAACTTTCTTACCTTTTTTTCCAGAGTTTGAAGGCTCTGGTCTCTTTTGTTCACAACCTTTGGCTACATCAAGATTACTGACAAAAAAAAAAAAGTACTATTTTAATTTTCTCACGGCAGCAGTGGTAGAGGAAAGGCTGGGGCTGGAAGTTCAGTAAGCCTTGTTCCCAGAGGTAAGCGCGTCTCTGGAGGGGGATTAACTGGTGGGCCGGTCCCTCCCCTGAGTGCCCCGAGACATTCACTTCCTCGGGGGCTCCTGTTCCCCAGAGCTCCGGAAGACCACGAATCGGCAAGTTGATTCAATTCTTTTTATTTTTACTTACCTACCGCGTGGTCCGGAGGCCCCCTTCCTCCCCGGGATGCCACGAGGGCTTTCCTGCTCTGCATGTGGAGAGGCGGGGCTGCACCTCTCATGGGACGGGGTCTGCGCCCGCTGCCTCCCCGGTGGGGAGGGCTCGTTGGGGGGGATTTTGGCCCGATTTTACAGCGGGCCACGGAACAGCGCCCGCGATCGCGTTCGGCCCCGTTGCTGGCGCCCGCGGGAACAGCGGCCATTTTATCAGATCCTTATCAGCCGGCTGAGGGGGAGGATTCTCCTCCCTCTCCTCCCAGTTTGAGTCCGGTTCGACTGCACGATCTCGGGCCTGCCTCCTCCTCCAACTCGGCCCCCCCCTCCTCCTCCTCCTCCCCTATCGGAGCCCTTAAAGGCACAGTCGTCCTTTTCATCAAAGTTTATTTTGCATATGCACAAAGCCTTTTTGGAGGCAGAGGCTAATCAGCGGGAGGAAGAGCCCCCTCCCGCAAAGGTTGCGAGACGGGCCACGACCCCGAATGTTCCTCCAGTACCGGATGTTTCTTCGGAGCCTTGAGGGCATTTCTGGATCCTCTCCTCCAAAATTTAGATGGGGGTGTTGATGTGTTCACCCCAGTAGAGGGGGATGACCCCCGGGTTTCTCGCTTGTTTCGTCGGGAGGAGTTGGATCCTTTGATCCCTCATGTTTTGGAGGAACTGGAAGTGGAAGCTTCAATTCCCGCCTCGGAGCCAGTTAAGGGGAAACCAGTGCTCTCTGGCCTACGGGCCCTGCCCCAGACCTTTCCCTTCCACCCAATGCTTAAACAGCTGGTCATGAGGGAGTGGGAATCTTCGGACGCAACCCTACGGGTGGGACGGGCGATGGACAAGCTCTACCACTTGCCTGAGGAGGACTTGGATATCCTCAGGATTCCCAAGGTTGACGCGTCAGTTACCGTGGTCACTAAGCGGACCACCATTCCGGTCATGGGAGCAACTGCTCTTAAAGACTTGCAGGATAGGTGACTAGAGGTCCTCCTCAAGCGCATCTTCAAGGTATCAGCGCTGTGTGTTCGCGCGGCGGTCTGTAGTAGCCTCATGCAGCGGGCAACACTCGGGTGGGTGCAGCAAATGCTCACCTCACAAGAATTACCTCCAGAGGAAGCGGACCAGGCGAATTGGATGGAGTCCGCGGTGGCTTACACGGCGGATGCATTATATGATCTGTTACAAGCTTCTTCACGCAACTTGGCCACTGCAGTTTCTGTGAGGCGGCTTCTTAGGCTCCGGAACTGGTCCGCAGACCAAAACTCAGTTGGGCAATCTTCCTTTTAAAGGAAAATTGTTGTGTGGGGAGGAGCTGGACACCCTTATTAAATCACTAGGGGAGAATAAGGTGTATAAGTTGCCTGAAGACAAGCCCAATGCTTCCAGGCCCTTTGGGGTAGCGCGTTACCGTTTCCAGGGACAACGTAGGTTTCAGCAATCTCGGTCACCCGCCTTTCCGGTTAGACAACAGCCTCAGAGGTCTCAGTCCTGGCCTACTTCCTTTCGTGGTCGAAGACCATTTCAGGATGGAGGCTTGCAAGGAGCAGCCCGAGGTAAGCCGGCCCAATGAAGGTGTTCCGACCCTCTCCCCGGTACAAGTGATGGGGGGGTCGCCTCTCCCTGTTTCTCGAGGAGTGGGTCAGGATCACATCGGACCAGTGGGTCTTCAATATCATCGCACACGGATACAAGTTGGATTTTGCCCGCCCGTTAAGGGATCTTTTTCTGATTTCTCCCACTGGTCCTCGGGCCAAGCAAGAAGTGGTTGGACAAACCATAGGTCGGTTGAAAACCCTGGGGGCCATTGTTCCGGTTCCTCCAGAGGAGTGCAGGTCCGGCAGGTACTCCATCTATTTTGTAGTCCTGAAGAAAGAGGGGTCCTTCCGTCCGATATTGGATCTCAAGACAGTCAACCGAGCCCTTCGAGTTTCCCGCTTTCGCTTGGAGACTCTTCGCTCGGTCATTGAGCCGTCCACTCAGGAGAATGTTTGGCCTCGTTGGACCTGATCGAGGCATATCTTCACATCGGAATCCGCGAGCATCACCAGTGTTTTCTCCGATTCATGGTCCTGGGGGAGCATTATCAGTTCCAAGCACTCCCGTTCGGGTTAGCGACAGCGCCTCGGGTCTTCACCAAAATAATGGTGGTCGTAGCAGCGGCATTGCGACGGGAGGGGATCTTGGTTCACCCCTACCTAGACGATTGGCTCAGACGGGCAAAATTGGAGGGCCTCTGTCAGGTGGCGGTGAGCAGGGTCCTGCTCCAGCTTCGGTTGGGTGGTCAACTTTGCCAAGAGCCACTTGGAGTCATCTCAGGTCCTCAACTTCTTGGGAGCGTGCAAGGTAGGCAAGGTCTTTCTCACTCAGGTAGGCAAGTTCTTTCTCACTCAGGAGTGGATGCTCAGATTAGAAGCACAAATCCATCGCCTCCTGCCCTTGCCCCTCCCCATAGTATGGGATTATTTGCAGGTTCTTTGTTCCATGGCTTCTACCCTGGAAGTGGTTCCTTGGGCATGGGCGCATATGCGACCATTACAACGAGCATTGCTTTCTCAGTGAGATCCAAAATCGGAGGAGTTCCACCTCCCGTTGCCACTGATGGAACCACCCAGGTCTAGTCTCGCTTGGTGGTTGATTCTGGCCCACCTGTCGCAGGGCATGGACCTGGAGGAACCGCAGTGGGTAACACTCACAATGGATGACAGCCTCACTGGTTGGGGGGCAGTTTGTCAGTCA
This sequence comes from Rhinatrema bivittatum, assembly GCF_901001135.1. NCBI lineage: Eukaryota > Metazoa > Chordata > Amphibia > Gymnophiona > Rhinatrematidae > Rhinatrema > Rhinatrema bivittatum. The sequence goes on along the minus strand of NC_042620.1, from coordinate 369,805,438 downwards.
CAATCTGCTCAGGGTCGCTGGACAAGTCTTCAGGCGACATGGTCCATCAATCGATTGGAGACCAGAGCAGTCCGCTTGGCGTTACGTGCATTTCTCCCTCTGGTAGCTCAGCGGGCGGTGCGAGTCTTGTCAGACAACGCGACGGCTGTGGCCTACATCAACCGCAAGGAGGGAACCAGAAGTCGGCTGGTGGCCTGGGAGGCCGAACATCTCATGGCTTGGGCAGAGCGCCATCTGGTCCAGCTGGTGGCCTCGCACATAGCCGGAGTGGACAATGTGCAGGCAGACTTTCTCAGCCGCCAGCGTGTGGACCCAGGCGAGTGGGAATTGTCCGATGCAGCCTTCCAGTTTCTCACTCGTCGCTGGGGGGTCCTGCACCTCAATCTGATGGCAACTCGGACAAACGCAAAAGTGCTCCGGTTCTTCAGTCGGAGACGGGATCATGGGTCAGAAGGAGTGGATGCTCTCATTCTTCTGTGGCCTCACAACGTTCTGCTGTACGTGTTTCCGCCCTGGCCTCTAGTGGGCAAGGTCGTGCGTTGGATAGAAAACCACGTGGGGTCGGTCATCCTTGTAGCTCTGGAATGGCCCCAAAGGCCGTGGTTTGTGGATCTGATCACCTTGGCGATCGACGGTCCAGTGCATCTCAACCATTTTCCGAATCTCCTTCGACAAGGTCCAGTATTTTTCGACCAGGCGGATCGCTTTTGTCTAGCAGCCTGGCTTATGGGAGGAGGCAATTGAGAAAGAGAAGATATTCAGATTCTGTTATTTCTACCCTTCTGCAAGCACAAAAATCGTCCACGTCGTTGGCCTATATCCGTGTTTGGAGGGTTGCAGGTTGAATGTGCCCCCACGTCAGGCTTCTGTAGCGTACATTCTAGCCTTTTTGCAGGAGGGCCTGAAGAAAGGCCTGGCTTGTAGTTCTCTCCGGGTACAGGTCGCGGCCCTGGGTTGTCTGCGGGGCAAAATTGACGGGGTCCCGCTGGCAGCTCATCCTGATGTGTCCCGTTTTTTAAAGGGGGTCAAGCATTTGCGTCCTCCGGTCAGACAGATTTGTCCTGCTTGGAGTTTGAATTTAGTTCTCCGGGGCTTATATGGGCTTATTTGAGCCTCTCCGGCGGGCCATGTTAAAGGACTTGACTTAATAAGGAGACATTACCATCCCAAGGGCATGATAGCTGTTTAAGAACAGTGAATCTAAGTTGTTCTATAGTATGTGATACCTCCTGCCAATGGTGTACCAGAGGCGCTTCCATTTTACCACTCCGTACACAACTCCTGTGTTGGATAATCTGAGTTCTTATTGGCAATATGGTATGACCTATATACAACTTCAAGCACGGACATTGAATCACATACACCACCCGACTAGTGCCACAATCAAATCTTCCCCTTAATTCAAACGGGTGTGGAATAGCTTCATGTGTAAACACCGTTCCCTCTATCACATACGGACAAACCGAACACCGGGCACAACTCTTCTGCCCTTCATATTCTCGAATAATGTTCTCGCTCACTACCGATGATACCAGTTTATCCTTTAGATTCCGACCTCTTGTTTTGGCAAATATCGGTTGTGTTTGCAAAGCTGGATATAATGACAATATCGACCAATGTCTCAGAATGATTTTTTGAATTTGATGTGTCCTTGATGAGAACGGCAGAACGCAGACTAACGATCCCAATTCTGATTTCTGTTTAGGTTGAAGCAACAATTCCCGGTTTGCATAGAGGCCCCTTTTGAACGCCTGCTTAATGACTTTTTTTGGGTAGCCTCGGAAAATAAATTTGGCTTGCATAACTGCCACCTGTTTTAAAATTATCTAAAAAAATTAGTGGAAACACTGAGAGGAGAGGATCACCTTGCTGGTGGCTGAAAGGAATCAGTAAGTTTTTTTTGCTTGGGACATTGTCTTTTTTAAAAGTATTGGGGCAAAATTAACTATTTGGGAATATTATTTAGTGTGTTTGTGTGTTTGTGCCTTTAATAGTCAGAAAGGCAGTGAATAAACAAATTAGACTGTTTGCATTTTTAAATAGTCAGTCAATAAGGTAGCAGTAGGTAGGCAGTGAATAAACAAGTTAGACTGTTTGTATTTTTAGTCAGTCAATAAGGTAGCAGTAGGTAGGCAGCGAATAAACAAGTTAGACTGTTTGTATTTTTAGTCAGTCAATAAGGTAGCAGTAGGTAGTGTGTTTATTTTTTTTATTTTTTATTTTTTTTGATAGTATGTTTATTAACATTTTTCAATTACATGAAACAAGAAAATACCAAAAACTCAAACAGCTTACACCCTTTTCTTCCCCCCCCCCCCCCCCCCCAATACGGATTTGTCCAGCCTGCTTCAATATGTGTTGGTGACCATTGATAGGTGGTAGTACAATAAGCTCCCGTAACTTCTGCTAGTCCAACGGGTATCTTCTTCCACTAGCCTGGCTTCTGTGCTTCCCGTAGACAACATAAATCTTGATCCTCAGCGCCACGGATCCTCACTATGGCTCACTTTAGGTCGAAGGTATTCAGTAAATGCAGCCCATATTAACGGGATATGTACAGATCTCTTTGGCTCTGCAGCCGTCAAAATGGCATATTCCATGGAGCACAGGTGCACCATCTTTCGGAACCAATGTTCCTGGCTTGGGCCTTCGGGGTCTAACCAATTTGTCAGGATAACCTGTTTCCCCACCAACCCCGCCCGTAATATAAAAAAACGTTCCGACTCAGATAATGGGGTGGGCATGGAATCATCCAGTCCAAAAAACCAAAGGTTGGGATCTGGAGGTAGTCCCCTTTTCAAAATAAAGGCACACATGCGCCGTACCTGCTTCCAGAATTTTGACACCTCTCCACATTCCCAAAAACAATGGAAGTAGGTGCTCTCGGCATTTTGACACTTGGGGCAACAAGGCGTCTGTGCAATTTTCATTTGGTGGGCGCGCTGAGGCGTAATATGACTGAGCCAAAGAAATCTGTACTGTGTTTCTTGTAACAGCGCATTTTCTGACAGTGCAGGTAGATCTTGGAAACAGCGTTTAAACTCAGCATACGTGAGCGAGAACAGAGGCCACTTCTGCCATCTAGCGTATACAGGGTAAAGAGGGCTTGAGTCTATAAAAACCCTAAACTCCCTATAAAAATAGGAAACCGAGGTCTTATTTCTTGTACCCACATGAACCAGGTCCCTCACTTTTCGAATCTCCGCAGTATCAGTAAGATGGCTCCTTTCTGACCTAATGAAATGTGTTATCTGGCTGTATGCAAATATATCTTCCCCTGGCAGGGAATACTGCTGCTGAAGGGATTGAAAGGATAGTAGTTCCCCCTTTTGCCCATCGAATAAGTCAAATATGTATGTTAACCCTAGATTCTTCCAGCGTTGGAAGACTCTGCTGCTGTTCCCCGGCAGGAACATATCGTGGCCTGCAATAGTGAGAATTGAGGTAAGGGGTTTCGGGACATGTCCTAGTTTACAGAGCATCTGCCATGCCTTCCTGCACGTCTGCCATAATACTTGCTCTTTAATAAAGGAAGGTATCAACTGGGTGGGAATTTGCAGCAAGGGGTTTAAAGAGGACACCCCGAACCATTCTAACAGAAAAGAGTATGGGGTAAAAACATTTAGTGCGAAAAGCCAATCTTTGACATGTCGCATACAACATGCTAGATTATACCAGACGAGGTTTGGGCACCCTAGTCCTCCCCTATCTTTAGGTAGCATAAGAGCCGACATGGGTATACGCGCCCGTTTCCCCTTCCAGAGAAAAGAACGCAAGGCCTGCTGAAAACCGATGCTGGTCCCTATTTGTTATCCACAAAGGGGGCCAGTTGGAGTATATACAGCCACTTAGGGAGTAGGACCATTTGGAAAAGTTGTATACGCCCCATCAGTGACAAGGGGAGAGAGGACCATCTCTTCATAGTGGCTTGAGAGCCACACAGAAGAGGATTTATATTCACCCGGTAAAGTTGAGACACATCTTTAGGGATGAGAAGACCCAATATTTTAACGTGTCAGACGCCCACTTGAGAGGAAAGGCTGTGGGCCAATGTGACCTTAGAGTACCCGTAACATCCAAGGCCTCTGATTTGATGTGGTTTATCTTCAGTCCCGCAAAATTGCCATATTGCTCCAAGATGCCCAGTAACTCTGGAAGGGATAGCCTCGGTTGTGTTAGGTAAACCAACAAATCGTCCGCAAAGGCGGCCAATTTGAAAACATACTTTGGGCCCCCAAATCCTTTCACCTCCCGACACCCGTCGATTTTCCTCAGCAGGGGATCCAAGGCTAATATGTATAAGAGAGGGGATAAAGGGCAGCCTTGCCTCACCCCTCGCTGTATGTCTACCGTGTCTGATAACCCATTATTCACCCATATGCGGGAGGTGGGGCTCTGATATAACATTGCGAGGTATTGCAAAAATTCGCCTCGTATGCCAAAACGTTGTAAGACCGAAAAAAGATATGGCCAAGCCACCCGGTCAAAAGCCTTTTCCGAGTCAAAGCCTATCACCAAAGCTGGGGTGTTTTGCGCTTGACAGATGGACATAGCTGTTATTAATTTTTATAATGGTCCCAGTTGGTTTTCGCCTCCTGACAAAGCCTGTCTGATGATGCGAAATTAAATTTGGAAGGAGAACCTTTAATCTCTCTGCTAAGACTTTTGCTAAGATTTTGAGATCGCAATTTAATAAGGAAATCGGCCGGTAAGAAGCTGGGCTCACCGGGTCCCTCCCTGGTTTGGGGAGAACTATGATATGAGCTTCGTTAAAGTGGGTAGGGAACTGGCCCTGTTTTAATCCGTCTCTAAAATATTCTGTCAAGTGTGTGTTGATAAGGGGCTCAAGTATTTTGTAAAAGTCGTAGGAAAAGCCGTCCGGGCCTGGGGACTTTCCGGGCTGGACAGCTGAAATGACCTGCGTAATTTCAAACGACTGAATCGGGCGATTCAAGAAAAGGAGTTGGGATCCTGACAGGGTAGGCAGGGCCACGTCCCTAAAAATTTGGTCTTCCACTACCTCCCCCCCCTCGTTCTCTGCTTTATACAAATTACTGTAGAATTGTCTGAATATTTCTCGGATCTCTGGTTCCCTGGACGTATTCCCACCTGAGGGGGTTTGCAAGCGTGTAATGAAGGACTTTTGTTTCCTGATTTTTATTAAGTTGGCCAGCAGGCGACTAGGTTTATTTCCGTATTTGAAGAAAGATATCTTCCCTTTCCTAAGGTATGACTGCGCTCTTGCATCTAAAAGCGTGTTTAAACGGCCTAAGATACTATAAAACTCAGTTCTATGTTCCTCCGAATTTTTGCGGTTTAAGGCTTTTTTTGCTCTTTGCAGGCGGGCCTCTAACTCCACAATGGACTGGCTGATCCGCTTATTTCGGGAATGTACGTATGCAATCAATTCCCCTCTAAGCACCGCTTTCGCGGTTTCCCAAAAAAGCTGCGGGGTAGATGTGTGCTGTCCATTGTGATGAGCATAATCCTTCCATTTGTTCTTTAAGAATTCTCTAAACTGGGCGTCTTCCCTCAGGAAAGCAGGGAACCTCCACGGGCGGGTATGAGGTGTGGAAGATGGTGTCTGAGTAGTTATGGAGACCGGGACATGGTCCGATACCGCCAGGGCCTCAATCTCAGCGGTTGATACAACAAAAAAATCCTGTTTAGAGAGAATATAATCTAATCGTGAGAATGTATTATGAGAACGGGAGATATGCGTGTAGTCCCTTTCTTGGGGATGGAGTGTGCGCCAGACATCCAGGAGCGCTAGGTGGTGACAGAGGAATCCCACTCCTTTTAGGGATTTGTTTTTCCGTCTCCCCCTGGCCGGTTTAGAGGCAGCACTTTTATCTAATGACACCTCGTGCACACAATTAAAATCTCCCAGGACGTACAAGGTTCCCTGACTATGCACCTGTAGTATGTTGCACAAAGTCTCAAAAAAATGATGGTGGTACTCATTCGGGGCATAAATATTACAGATGGTAACTGGTCTGCCATTCCAAGTTCCTAGGAGAATAACATACCTCCCCTCAGGATCCGATATGGAGTGGGAAACTTGAAAGTTTGCACTTTTATGTATTAAAATCGCGACGCCCCCTTTCCTGTGAGAGGCCGCCGCGTATACACACACACCCCACCCAATCCCTTTTCAGCTTTTGACTTTCCTGCACTGTAAGATGCGTCTCCTGAATCCCTGCGATTTCCGCCTTGAGACGCTTAAGATGGGCCAATACTTTTTGACGCTTCACAGGCGTTCCCAGCCCGTTTACGTTCCAGGATATCAATTTAGCCATTCCCCCTTTGCAGTAAGGAAGTACCTCATGGATTCTTACTTGTATCAAATAGCGGAGGGGGCCCCCAGCTCAGCCTCCCTCCCCCGCGACTCCCATTATCGCTTCCCAGTGGTTTCCAGATTACATACAGAAGCCTACGCACTAAACAGAAGATGGTCTCTTGTAGCTCATAAAACCTTGTGTCCACCTTATCCACAGGCCAAACAATCCTTTCCCTTTGCCCACCCCCCCTCCCTCTGCCCCATTTTTCCTCCCCCTCCCCCCTCCCAGTCCCTTCCATACCCAAAACCCCACACAATGAAGAACTTGAAAACCTCCAGATCGTCCCAGAGGCATGGAGATCACATAACTGTGCCCAGGGTCCCCACTCCATCTGGCTGAAGATCATAAACATACGGCCAGTAAAGCCAGCAGGTGCCCAAGGCAAATTCGAGAGAACCGAGTCCCCTCTCTGGTCCATGTCAATGAAAACTGTGTGCCTCTGCGAAAGACCGAGTCTCCCGGACCCTCGGCGAGCCCGCGAAACCAGTGAAAAGGAAAAAAGGACACAAGGCAACAAACCCTAAAAAAACAAAACATAAATCAAAAAGCACGAGGTCTGGACTCCCGCCCCCGGCTTAGGTCCGCAGTCCAGGGCCGTAGCCCCTTTCAATTATATATAGGGGGGGGGGGAGGGTCCCGAGCGCCATCCTCCGGGCGAACCCCCAAGGCAGTCCGACGAAACTTCTCCCCCCGGGAGCCCCCCCCCGTCCACCGCTGCCGCCATCAACAAACTCCCGGCAGGTCCCAATGCTAGCGACGGGGGTGGGCCTGTTAACTTATCAGACGAAATAGTATGAACTCCAAAACGTGGGCTCTCTCTTAGACTGGATAGGCACCGGTGTGCTCCGTAAACCACCCATAATAAGCGGCGTTACCTGCGCGCCAAGGAAGCTCAGTGTTCGGTGACTCAGGGAATGCTATCCGGATCCACCATCGCTGAATAACGTTAGCGTCCTGGTCCTGTGTTCACTTTATCCAAAAACGCTGTTGCCGCGGCCACTGTGTCAAAGAGGTGCGCACGTTCCTCGTGCCACACGCGTAACCGCGCCGGGAAGAGTAAGAGAACTTGAGACCGCGACTATGCAGCGTAGTGCACTTTGGGAGAAGGCCCGTCTGGCCTCCGAAACTCCAGCCGAGAAGTCCTGAAAGACTCGAATCACATTTCCCTGATAGGTGAGAGTTCCCTGTTGGCTCTCGAGGCTCTCCATAGTTCCGCTTTATGGGCGGAATTTAGTATTTTAGCAATTACTAGGCGAGGTCGGGTGGGATTATCCCTTTTCGCGCCAAGCCTATGAGCCCGTTCTACCACCAGTTTTCCTTGGAGGTGCGGAAGCAGCGTCGCCGGGAGCCATTCTTCTAGGACCCCGCATAGAGATTTCTCTTCTACGCTCTCCGGGAAACCCAGAAAACGTAAATTGTCGCGGCGTGCTCTGTTTTCGAGTTCGTCAATTTTCTGTTGCAGGGCTTTCAGCTGCTTTCCAGTGTCCACCATTTTGCATTCCTTTTGGCGAGCGTCGTCCTCCACGCTGGAGATCCTGTTTTCCGCTTGTTCAAGGCGTGGGATCAGCTCGCTAAGAGACTCCTTAACTTCCCCTAACTGCTCGGTGATAAGATCGAGTTTCTCATCGAGAGCTTCTCGAATCGCTGCCTTAATATCTGTGATCGTAAGCCCCGTAGAAGAGGAAGGGGAGGCCTCCCCAGCGCGGGCGGCGGCCATCTTAGGAGCGGTAACTTTCTGTTTTTCCTTTTCCCTCTTTCCTCCCTTGGTCGTCATCGGCGGCGTTGATCGATTCATATAAGTAATAATGGACATGAGCACCGTTCCCGCTTAGGTGTGTAGTCCCAATCGTGCGATTTTTACGCCAGGATGGGCCGCGATGGGAGGAGTGGGCCCTGGAGCTGGTGAGAGAAGCGTCCTCCCAGCTCACCACATCACGTGATCTCTGTGTTTATTTTTAAAAGTCTGCAGAACTGAGTGTTCTCCAGACTTTTAAAGAGCTGAGTGTTTGTATTTAATACTAACTGAGTGCTTGTATTGGAAAAAAAAAAAACCACACACACAAAAAAAACAAAACACAAAAAGTAGCCAGAAGCTAGAAATAAGCTAGGAGCAGTATATACCAAAGTAAAAAAGTTGAATAGTTCAGCTCAGTTACTCACCTTGGAAAGGTGTTGAGGTAGTGTGATTGGGTTTGAATAGGGAACAACATTTGTTAATCAAGGGAGCAGTGAGTCACTCAGGCTGACTAACTGAAGTTAGACTGTTTATATTTCCCAACCCTCCCACCCCTCGCCCAGCCACCCCTAGCTCATCCCTTAATTTATAGGCAGGTGCTACTTTCACAAAAAAAAAAAAAAAAAATCAACAAAAACTTTATTGAGAATTCGATCAGACCCCGGTAGGCCACTACCAGACACATAGTGAATTCACTAATACATTTAAAGGAAGTTAGACACATTCCTACTCCCATAGCAACCTAAAACTTAACTAGGAACTGATCAAAATTGAGATGAAGGCAGCAGTCCAGCAGCAAGAGGGGGGCTTCCCAGTCTTTTGCATCGAGTGTCACATGTATGATTTTTTACCCACCGGTGAGAAGTTATACATGTGCATGCGATGCAAAGAGCTCCTGGCTCTCTGAGAACGAGTCCGATCTCTGGAGGCTAGAGTGGCAGACCTGGAGGAGCTGAGGCAGACAGAGAGGTATATAGATGAGACCTTCAGGGACATAGTAGTCAAGTCCCAACTTCAGACTGGCAGCCCTGGTGCTGCCTTGGAGGAAGAAGGTCTCATGATGGGAGAGCACCAACCAGGTGAGCAGGAAAGGATCCTGTAGCAAGGACCTGCTCTCTAGGTGATGCATTGTCCTTTCGCACTGAGGATATCTCCCCAAGCCCTACTGCCCAGGAGGGAAGGGTTAGGTCGGCCGTCATAGTTGGTGATTCGATTATTAGGAATGTAGATAGCTGGGTGGCTGGTGGGCATGAGGATTGCCTGGTAACATGCCTTACTGGTGCGAAGGTGGCGGACCTCACGCGTCACCTAGATAGGATTTTAGACAGTGCTGGGGAGGAGCCGGCTGTCGTGGTACATGTGGGCACCAACGACATAGGAAAATGTGGGAGGGAGGTTCTGGAAACCAAATTTAGACTCTTAGGTAGAAAGATTAAATCCAGAACCTCCAGAGTAGCATTCTCTGAAATGCTCCCTGTTCCATGTGCAGGTCACCAGAGGCAGGCAGAGCTCCGGAGTCTCAATGCGTGGATGAGACGATGGTGCAAAGGAAGAGGGATTCAGTTTTGTTAGGAACTGGGGAACCTTTTGGGGAAGGGGGAGTCTCTTCCGAAGGGATGGGCTCCACCTTATCCAGGTTTCTGGATTTACAGGTTTATAAAGATCATGGCAAGTTAGCAACCACAATCTACACCAAACCAACAGATGGGAATCATCTGTTACATTATGGGAGTTTTCATCCCATGAATTTGAGAGATAATATTCCCATAGGACAATTTTTACATCTACGATGTTTGTGTGATGGGGTTGTAGAATATAAGAACATAAGAAAATGCCATACTGGGTCAGACCAAGGGTCCATCAAGCCCAGCATCCTGTTTCCAACAGTGGCCAATCCAGGCCATAAGAACCTGGCAAGTACCCAAAAACTAAGTCTATTCCATGTAACCATTGCTAATGGCAGTGGCTATTCTCTAAGTGAACTTAATAGCAGGTAATGGACTTCTCCTCCAAGAACTTATCCAATCCTTTTTTAAACACAGCTATATTAACTGCACTAACCATATCCTCTGGCACCAAATTCCAGAGTTTAATTGTGCGTTGAGTAAAAAAGAACTTTCTCCGATTAGTTTTAAATGTGCCCCATGCTAACTTCATGGAGTGCCCCCTAGTCTTTCTACTATCCAAAAGAGTAAATAACCAATTCACATCTACCCGTTCTAGACCTCTCATGATTTTAAACACCTCTATCATATCCCCCCTCAGTCGTCTCTTCTCCAAGCTGAAAAGTCCTAACCTCTTTAGTCTTTCCTCATAGGGGAGCTGTTCCATTCCCCTTATCATTTTGGTAGCCCTTCTCTGTACCTTCTCCATCGCAATTATATCTTTTTTGAGATGCGGCGACCAGAATTGTACACAGTATTCAAGGTGCGGTCTCACCATGGAGCGATACAGAGGCATTATGACATTTTCCGTTTTATTCACCATTCCCTTTCTAATAATTCCCAACATTCTGTTTGCTTTTTTGACTGCCGCAGCACACTGTACCGATGATTTCAATGTGTTATCCACTATGACACCTAGATCTCTTTCTTGGGTTGTAGCACCTAATATGGAACCCAACATTGTGTAATTATAGCATGGGTTATTTTGCTCTATATGCATCACCTTGCACTTATCCACATTAAATTTAATCTGCCATTTGGATGCCCAATTTTCCAGTCTCACAAGGTCTTCCTGCAATTTATCACAATCTGCTTGTGATTTAACTACTCTGAACAATTCTGTGTCATCTGCAAATTTGATTATCTCACTCGTCGTATTTCTTTCCAGATCATTTATAAATATATTGAAAAGTAAGGGTCCCAATACAGATCCCTGAGGCACTCCACTGTCCACTCCCTTCCACTGAGAAAATTGTCCATTTAATCCTACTCTCTGTTTCCTATCTTTTAGCCAGTTTGCAATCCACGAAAGGACATCGCCACCTATCCCATGACCTTTTACTTTTCCTAGAAGCCTCTCATGAGTAACTTTGTCAAACGCCTTCTGAAAATCCAAGTATACTATATCTACCGGTTCACCTTTATCCACATGTTTATTAACTCCTTCAAAAAAGTGAAGCAGATTTGTGAGGCAAGACTTGCCCTGGGTAAAGCCATGCTGACTTTGTTCCATTAAACCATGTCTTTCTATATGTTCTGTGATTTTGATGTTTAGAACACTTTCCACTATTTTTCCTGGCACTGAAGTCAGGCTAACCGGTCTGTAGTTTCCTGGATCGCCCCTGGAGCCCTTTTTAAATATTGGGGTTACATTTGCTATCCTCCAGTCTTCAGGTACAATGGATGATTTTAATGATAAGTTACAAATTTTTACTAATAGGTCTGACATTTCATTTTTTAGTTCCTCAGAACTCTGGGGTGTATACCATCCGGTCCAGGTGATTTACTACTCTTCAGTTTGTCAATTCAGGCCCTACCACATCTTCTAGGTTCACCGTGATTTGATTCAGTCCATCTGAATCATTACCCATGAAAACCTTCTCCATTACGGGTACCTCCCCAACATCCTCTTCAGTAAACACCAAAGAAAAGAAATTATTTAATCTTTCCGCGATGGCCTTATCTTCTCTAAGTGCCCCTTTAACCCCTCGATCATCTAACGGTCCAACTGACTCCCTCACAGGCTTTCTGCTTCTGATATATTTAAAAAAGGTTTTACTGTGAGTTTTGCCTCTACAGCCAACTTCTTTTCAAATTCTCTCTTAGCCTGTCTTATCAATGTCTTACATTTAACTTGCCAATGTTTATGCTTTATCCTATTTTCTTCTGTTGGATCCTTCTTCCAATTTTTGAATGAAGATCTTTTGGCTAAAATAGCTTCTTTCACCTCCCCTTTTAACCATGCCGGTAATTGTTTTGCCTTCTTTCCACCTTTCTTAATGTGTGGAATACATCTGGACTGTGCTTCTAGAATGGTATTTTTTAACAATGACCACGCCTCTTGGACATTTTTTACTTTTGTAGCTGCTTCTAACAATTTTTCTCATTTTATCCATACGCTCTTTTTCGGTCTTGTGGCACCACTCCTGTCTCCAGGGTCCCATACTGATGTGGCGCTTTCATTGTAGTACATCACTCTGCTAAATTCGAGATATTAATCATTTCTATGCCTGTATAGTCTATTTACTCTTGTCTTGTTTTTGTTTCAGGAGCTGTGATCCATCCATCTAACAATCCATCCATCAGAACATTTCCCGCAAGATGACCCCTCCATCAAACCCCTTTCCAAGCTGATCTCTCCATCAAACCCTTTACAAGCACAAAATTATTCATTGTCTTCAGTTTTTAATGGTATTTCTTGAAGTCTAAAATCTAAAAACTGTCCACCCATTTTAATCTAGTTTTCTTTCTTTCCTTGTATGAACATCAAAGCCTTTCCCAGCAAGCACAAAATTATTCATTGTCTTCTGTTTTTAATGGTTTCATTTATATTTCTTGAAGTCTAAAATCAATAAACTGTGTCTATCCATTTTATCCAACATTTCTGTCTTTCCTTGTATTTTCTACTCTTGCACGTGGAACGCCATCACCTGCCCAGCCGGCCATTTTTTTTTGCTTTCCAGGTATCTGAAGATGTCGCCATCTCTCCAGCCCCAATCTCTCTGGCCCCTCCAGCGCCAAAGATTTCCCCCCCCCCCCCACTGTCTCTCCTGCCCTATCTCTTCTTTCACATCAGACATAGGGGATGAGGATGTTATCGTCATTGACGTTATCAACTCGGTCTTTCCAGACCAACCGCAATGATGATGATCCTCCTCTTCCCCCATGGCATGGTCCCTTCCCTTGCCATACCCATCCCATATCTATATCTGTATCTATGTAAAAAAAAAAAAAAGTTGTTCTATGTTTTTTCATATAGAAAAGACTATTTGTTAATGTTTTGAAAATATATTTTTTAATTGAATATTGACTAATTTGATTACTTAACATTTGTTTTTAAATATAAATGAAATTAGGGGTGGGATGTCACATAAAACGATACTTTGGTTAATTGACAAAAAGAACTTTTATTGACAAAATTTAAGACTGGTTAACAGAACGATAAGCTGAGGCAAGATCTCGAAGTGCGCCGATCAATTCTGTCATCATTTCTCTAATCAAATTCGCTTGAGAAGCCATCCCAGCATTTATGTCGGATCGGATCTACCGCACTTCCTGGAGCATGAGTTCATTGTGTTGATCCTGCTGAGAGGTGATTCCACTCAAAAACTGCTCACTTAGCCCGTCACTTCCAAAAAGTGCCAGTTCAAGGTCCTGTGCTACTGACGCCGTTTCCAGTACGGGTGGAGCATCAGCCTGTAGCAGAAATGGTTGCGACTCTACAAATGGTTCCAGTGCTGCTGAATCCTCATGTGCCAGGGGTACCGATGCCTCATGTGGTTGGCTGACAGAAGACACATCGAACAGGTTCAGTGTAACCACTTCCTCTGTGGACATGTGTTGGCTGGGGGAGTCAGCGTTCGACATGGGGAACATAAATTCATCTGGCGTGGGAATGGATTATTCACTGGTTACGTCAGCATCGTCTACTCTATCTGTGGATAAAGATAGAGAAAGAGGTTGCAGTTATAGTTTGTAGCCTGCTGTTCTAACCATTAGGCTACTCATCAACTCCAGGTGTTCTTATCACAAGCCACCTTGAAATTTCATAATCTTTTTTTTGTAACATATCCTGAAAGTTTGCCTAAAGGTTTTAAGGTGCAAGAGTTCAATTTCTTTTCCTCAACTGGAATATTTTTTTATGTGTTTATGGTCAGAGAACAGTTGTTTGGAGAATTGCCAAGGAGAGAAGAAGCTATTCCAGAAGCAGGAAATAATTATTCAATAACCTCTGAAGAGTGCATAGGACGTTATAGCAGTATAGTCGTCATACTCAAAACAAGTAGCTCATGGAAGCATGTGTTAAGTCTAGCCAGATTTTTAATCTGGAGGACAATATATATATATATATATATTTATTTATTTATTTATTTTTTATATTTATGAATTTAACAAATCGAACAAGAATTCTTGTAACAGAAAAAGTAAAGAGAGATGTGCCATATTTTGAACAGTTATTAGGATAGTATTACCATGAGGAGGATGACAGTAGGGTAATCATTCCCACACATCTCTAAAGAACTCTAGGAAAAAAGTGGAAATCAAAAAAAGAAAAAGAGTGATCAAACATCAGTTAACCCCTCATGAGCCATTAAGTTCACATGCAATGCTAACAAGATTTATGTTAATGCATACCTTCACTTGCTGCTGTGTCAGCGCCGAACTGGCTCTGCACACCTACCATGACCTCTGGCCTCACAGTTCGGAGAACCAGCTCCTCCACTGGTGTCAGCACTATATGACACGGTCGCCCTTCACCGGTCCTCTTTGCCGATGCGTCAATTTTTGAGGCCTTCCCTTTCACCTCTTTTCTGGTGTCGCACCACCAGTGCTGTACCTGTTTAACATTCCTGGGCGTGACCGAAAAGGAGCTCACATCCTGTGCGATCTTTTCCCAAATCCTTTTCTTTGTGGAGCACAGTAACTCCTTTTCTTCAGCCATGAAGTGAGCGTTTCAGGTTCGCTTTTTGGATGGCTGGCTAGAAGTAGTACTTTCCTGTTGTTCATGATCAACCTCAGCAATTGTACGTTTTCCTGGCATATTATTTATTTATTATTTTTATATACTGACATTTGATCTCAATTGAGATATCACACCAGTTTACATTCAGGTACTGTAGGTATTTCTCTATCCCCAGAGGGCTTATAATCTAAGTTTTTGTACCTGAGGCAATGGAGGGTAAAGTGACTTGCCCAAGGTCACAAGGAGCGACAGCAGGACTCAAACCCTGGTCTCTTGGTTCATAGTCCACTAGGCTATTCCTCCTCCCTTAATAGCTGAAAGGAAAAAAAAAAAGAATGGTGATTAATGAATGGGGAGACAGCATGATGGAAATTGACAAAAGCTGTATAAATGAAATATAGTGACTCAGAAACTAGAGAGGCCCATGGACAGCATCAAGCAAGAGCCTGAAGTGCCTTCCAGTAGTGGTTGCCGATCTCCGGACTCTGCATCTACCCGTGCAATGCAATGTTTTCCTGGCATCATTGTCTGAATCGGATAAAATAACAAGGAGGAAAGGGTTTAATGAATGTAACGAAAATTAACAAACAAATGACCACAAAGGAACAGGGGCACATGGAGAGCATACAGCAAAGTGTCAAAACCCTGAAAGAAGAGGGGCACATATACAGCAAACAGTCACAGTGAAAATCATGAACATCAAAAACAGATTTACCCGGAAAGAAGAGGGCAACATATACTGAAATCAGAAAAATGAAAAACAGACCTGCCACCATGGATGTCCAGGCCATGGAGGGTGGCGAGAAAAAGGCGGGAACGTCCATGTTCACCGGCCATGTAACCTTCCAACGTCCATGGCCTGCGTCGGAGGGGCTGCTGCCTTGAGCGCCTGAAAAGTTTGTAGCAGTAGGGACATGGCGGAACCAAAGGGACGCCCAATTCTAGGCTTGAGCCTTAAGCGCCCAAGCCTGAGCGCCCAGAAAAGTTGGTAGCAGTACAGACATGGTGGAACCAAAGGGACGCTCAATTTTAGGCTTGAGCCTTAAGCGCCCAAGCTTGAGCACCCAGAAAAGTTGGTAGCAGTAGGGACACGGCGGAACCAAAGGGACACCTAATTCTAGGCTTGAGTGTACATGACGGTCTAGCTACCAACCTTTCCTGATGATCATTATGCCACGAAGGTTGGGCCACAGACTGCCTTGAGCGCCGGAAAGGTTGGTTGAACGTTCGAAAGTAGCTAGCGTGGCCTCAGCATCCATGAATCCTGGGGACCTTGCGGTACCTGTTGGAAAGAAAGCGTACATTGGTATGCCTACCTGCTCAAAGAGTTGCCAATCTCCCGATAGATATCCGACGCAACAGTTGTACCCGGTCTGTCCTAGGCCAAAACCAAATACAAAGGGACTTTTTCACTCGGAGATGCAACTGATATACATGTCCATGGTAGGATTATGACACAGCGATGATGTCACAAAGGGGAAACAATGGGTTAATTTTGCAGATAGATGAAAATATTGCAATTCGTAACATTTTCGAAATGAAAACTCCAGTTCAATTGTAATGACATGTCGGTACAGCTACCCAACTTTCCGGGCGCCCAAGTGCCCATTCACTTTGGAAGCTTGCCGGGCCTGCGACCATGGATGTCCAGGCCATGGACGGTGGCGAGAAAAAGGCGGGAACGTCCATGTTCGCCGTCCATGTAACCTTCCAACATTCATGGCCTGCGCCAGAGGGGCCGCTGCCTTGATCGCCTGAAAAGTTTATAGCAGTAGGGACATGGCGGAACCAAAGGGATGCCTAATTCTAGGCTTCAGCCTTGAGCACCTGAAAAGTTTGTAGCAGTAGGAACATGGCGGAACCAAAGGGATGCCTAATTCTAGGCTTCAGTCTTGAGCGCCCAGAAAAATTTGTAGCAGTAGGGACATGGCGGAACCAAAGGGACACCTAATTCTAGGCTTCAGCCTTGAGCGCCCAAGCCTTGAGCGCACAGAAAAGTTGATAGCAGTACAGACATGGACGGTGGCAAGAAAAAGGCGGGAACATCCATGTTCGCCGGCCATGTAACCTTCCAACGTTCATGGCCTGCGGCAGAGGGGCCCCTGCCTTGAGTGCCTGAAAAGTTTGTAGCAGTAGGGACATGGCGGAACCAAAGGGATGCGTAATTCTAGGCTTCAGCCTTGAATGCCCAGAAACGTTTGTAGCAGAAGAGACATGGCGGAACCAAAGGGACGCCTAATTCTAGGCTCCAGCCTTGAGCACCTGAAAAGTTTGTAGCAGTAGGGACATGGCGGAACCCAAGGGACGCCAAATTCTAGGCTTGAGCCTTGAGCGCTCGAGCCTGAGCACCCAGAAAAGTTGGTAGCACTACGCACATGGCGGAACCAAAGGGACGCCTCTACGGATGCCGGGAGCAGGTGGCAGCATGCTTGCCCATGTAACGCCACGCCCGGACGGCCATTTTGTTAATGCTTTTCAACAACATGCCGCATGGAAGGCTGCCGAATTTCTCGGAAAGTGATGTGAGGCTGCTGGTCTCGCTCATCATCATGGACGAACGGTACCTCTACTTCAGCCCTGGGCGCCCGCGGGACCAGGAAGGGGCCGATGAGGCCTGGCAGGTGCTCAGGGCCCAATTCAATGCCCAGGCTTCGTACCCGAGGGAGGTACGTTCGTAGGCCTATGCTGCTTGTAAGGTCTATTCTATGTTTTTGTAAGCTTCTAGCACACAGGAAAAAACCCAAGTAAAATTACATTTACTATTTTGGGGGTTGTGTTGTATTGCTGTGGCTGACAAAAGGAAAACTGACGACTTGTTAGAACCAAGTAAAATTATTTAGTATTTCGGTGGTTGTTTAGTATTGCTGTGGGTGACAAAAGGAAAACTGACACTTGATTTGTTTGGTTTGAATTTTTTTTTGCCTCAAAAGCGAAGTAAAAGTTTTATTTCAACTTGTGTTTCCTATTTCTATTGTACTCTGTTGCGTTCGTGCCTATTCTTGCCCTCGCTCCACCCTCTCTACCTTTGTGGCAACTCCCTTCGGCTCAGACGGACAGATGCAGCCACGGCTTCTCTCCGCCTCTTGGTCCCGGAATCCCCGGGCTGGCTTGATGCCATGTTCCTGATTATGTAAGGGCGCGCGCGCTCCAGACTTTGTACCAGCAAAGGCGTGAACCTCGGGGGCGTCCCCCCATAGTGACGTCATCCATTTTCAATTTAAAAGGTCTTTGCTAACTTCAAAGGAGTTAGCAAGGAACTCCATCGGGACTTGCTTCGGCAGTCCACGCTACTTGCAACAACGATCCGAGTCAGCAAGGGGAAATCTTTCCCCACTGCTCAGCCTTTTCAAATTTACCAGGAGTACGCGCTTCTCGGGGGCTCCGCTCTCTCTATTCTTGATTTCAGATTGTTGTAAGGAATCCGGTACTCGCTCCTCGAGGGCCTACGTTCCTGAAGACTCAGAAGACTCCTATTGCCTGGAGGTGATCGCAGATGTGAACACAGTGAGTCCTTTTACAGACAGGAACCGGTACTCGCTCCACGAGGGTCCTTGTTCCTAATCACTAAGGCTCCCTTCAGTCTAAGACGTTATCACAGGTACGGAGATCGTGAGTTACCATTGCAGATTGCAGCTAGAAACCGGTACTCGCTCCACAAGTGCCTATGTTCCTAAAACCTCTCTCATACTCTCTTCTTCCTCAGATGTTGCATACCCATATCTTATGGATTATTATTACAGTTTAACAGATAGGAACCGGTACTCGCTCCATGAGGGCCTACGTTCCTAAATCTCTTCTAGCCTCTCTTCTATTCCAGAAGCCATCTCATACACAGGTTGTGAGTTCTATTTCAGACTGCCTATAAGAACCAGTATTTGCCTTAGGCTCCTGTTCCTGAATACTGAAGACTCTCTGTTGCATAAAGAAGACATTACGGATATCTACAATTGTGAGTGTATCATCTACCACTGGTTATGCCCAGCATACCCTATCTACTCACTACCTATAGTCTCTCCTTACAGCTCAGCAGCTCAGAGATCGTAGTTCCAGTATCAGAGGGACTTCAGCCCTGCCGGGCATATCAATTCACTACTGCTACCTCTGGTGGTTCTACTTCCAGTAGAACTATCTGTGTTTGTCTCAATACTCCAGCCTAGCTGGTGGTCCTTCTCAAGATCTCCACTTGAGGGTGCTGTCATATGCCATCGGCCCAGGGATTCACTATTCTATTAAGTGTTACTCCTTACACTAATAGAGTGGTATTATCATCAGACCATTACTCCTCTCTCTGCGGAAGTTGATCCATATCAGATAGCTATCTCCCCGTGGGGATCTTACAGGTCGCTGGCTCATCTGTCTACAGGAACTAAGTACTAGCAGATTGATACTCCTTAGCAAATCCGTAATAGAGTGCTAACTCCTCCTTCAACGGGAGTATCCAGCACCCAGATTCATAACAGATTGCTAGCTCCTCCCTTCTGGAGGAGCAGATCTATAACAGATTGCTAACTCCTCCCCTCTGAGGGAGGTCTATAACAGATTGCCAACTCCTCCCCTCTGGGGGAGCAGGTCCTTAACATACTCCCGCCAGGTTGAGGCATTGAAAAAGCAGGCAAGGCGCATCCAGAGGGAGGAGCCAGAATACCTGTGGGCCCACCATAGAGCGGAAAGTATGTGCTGTTAGCAATTGTCATGGTTGACATGCAAGCGGCAAGGTCTTCTTTACTAATGCCAAGAAGAAATTGAACATTTGTACCATTCTGGATCTTTGCATGCGCAGCTGTGACAATTTTTCTATTTCTGTTTTCAGAGAGCACCACGAATGAGTCATCCAGCGCTGCTGAATCTGCTCCTCCAGATGAGCACCAAGGTGAGCCTTTAATAACATCAGCATAGTTAAAGTATGTGGATGTTTAATGCCGTTTGGCGCGCCGATCACACGTGCATTTGTAAATGTCATACTCACCGTAATGCTAGAGGTTAGGGTCTTGTTTAAAATGTTGCTAAGTTCTCCTTCCTACTGTTCTGGATGTTTGCATGTGCCACAGAAGTAACACTTTCACTTTTTCTCTTTTCAGACACATCGGCAGAGGAGGAACGGGAGGATGCACCGCCACCCCGCATGTCCCCCCCCCCCACCCATTCAGCCCGTTATCGTGCCCCCCAGTTATTGAGCCCCCCCAGTTATTTTGCCACCCCCCCTCTCTCCAGCCCCACCTGCCCCACCTGCCATGGGAGACGAGGAGGACATCGTCATTGACGTGGTCAACCCTGTCTCTCCTGGGCTTGCAGGGGCGGGTCGACGACCAGAGGCCGGCGCAGCAGCCAGGAAAGGGCCCTCAGCCCTTGAGGGGTGCCTGGACGCTGTGCTGCTCCTCCTGGCACAGTTGATTTGCGGCCTGGAGAGCAGGAGGGAATGGCAGTACAGGCGGTAACCATCCTGCACGACCTGCGCCATGGCCAGCAGGAGATAATTAAGCTCCTGCACACAATGGCATGCGCTCAGTCCCTGCTCGTCATGGCACGGGCACCGCCTGATCAACGTCGATGACGATGATCCTCCTCCTCCCCAATGGCAGGGTCCCTCCCCTTTCCTTCCCCATGCCCTCCCAAACAAAAATTGTATTTTATTTTCCTAAATTTTGTAAATAGTTGAAATTGTTTAAAAAAAAATATATATATTTTTGAGTTGAAAATTGGTACGAGTTTCATTTCACCAATTTATTGTATGAAACATCTGTGTTGTCGGGAGTGGCATGGCACGTAAAAAAGAAACATCAATGGCAATAATCAAGAACAGAATGACCCCGAAGAAAGAGGAGTACATGCAAAGCATACAGATGGAATACAAAGGGAAAATCAACCAAACAGAAGAGGAGCACATGCAGAGCATACAGATGGAATACAAAGGGAAAACCAAACAAACAGAAGAGGAGCACATGCAGGGCATACAATTTGGCAGAACATGAACTAAAAATGTCCATGGCCACTGCCTTGAGTGCCATGATCGGAGGCCGATCACGGACATCCGGAAAGAGGCGGGAATGTCCATGAATGGAAGCCCCGACCTTGGATGTCCAGGTGCTCAAGGCAGCAGCCATGGACGTTGGAAGGCAGCAGGGCCTCCGATCATGGACATCCGGAAAGAGGCAGGAACGTCCATGAATGGAAGCCCCAACCTTGGACGTCCGGGCGCTCAAGGCAGCGGCCATGGACATTGGAAGGCAGCTGGGCCTCCGATCATGGACATCCGGAAAGAGGCAGGAGCGTCCATGATTGGAAGCCCCAACCTTGGACGACTGGGCGCTCAAGCTTCTCCTGCCTTCAGTGTCTTCAGAGGCAGCATGGCCGCTCTCCAAGGTCCTGCCCCCTTCCTAAGGGGCAGGCCCATGTCTTCTTCCCCTTCTTAAAGGGGCAGCATAGGTGGGGTCCACCTGGCCCCACCGGAAGTCAGCTCTCCTGGTTTCCTGTGCCAGCCCTATTTAATGGCTGCTTCTCTAACTTTGCCTTGCATTGGAGTTACTTGCTCTCTGGAAGTCTCGTCTTCAAGTGCTCCATCAGGTCTTCGTTCTTCGTTGGAGCTCCATGTATCATCATGCTTCCTGAGTCTTCGTTGCTTCCTGTGGCTTCCTGATGTTCCATGTCTTCATGTTTTGAGGTTCCCAGTCCAGGCTTCCTGATTTTCCACTTCCTGATGTTCCAGGCTTCCTGATGTTTCACTTCCTGATGTTCCGAGATTCCGTTCCTCCTTCGCCTTTTCGAGTCCTCTTGACCCTCCAGCTCCTGTGGTTCTCCAGATGACACCTAGCCTGGTCATTGGAGTTTCGTCTCAGCTAGATTCCCTTCCTGCGCTTGTCCCGCTCTCCATGTGGTCCGAGACCAGCCTCTTCAGGTTGTGTAGGGCGCTCAGCGGGACCAGCCCATTGGGTCCGCCCATGACGGTGGGCTGTGTAGGGCACCCTGAAAGACAGTGCCAATGTCCAAACCTTCCCAGCTTCTCGTCTCGTCCAAGAGTCTTCCAAGTTCCTCGTCTCATCGAGAGTCTTCCAAGATCCTCATCCACTTCCAGAGTCTTCTCGTCTCGTCTTCTGTGTCACAAGGCCTCCGTCTGCCCTCATCCTCAGTCCGGCCTGCTGCTTCTTGCCGATACCCAGTGGCAGGTCCGAAAGGGCTGGGAACGGTCGGAGGACTGTTCAATAACCAACATTGCGTTGGACTTCCAGAAGCATGCAGATCTGGCAGAGGGTCAGACTTTGTCTTCACCCATGCTGGGACATACCTTGCCAACCCTCGGTGGTGTCTTGGATTCGTCTGGAGTCATGCTGAGGCCCAAGGACACACATTCCTCTCAAGTTAGGATCGCTTTTCTAGCGTTCCCTAATATAACAGTTCAGCTTGGAGAAGAGACAGCTGAGGGGGGGTATGATAGAGGTCTTTAGGATAATGAGAGGTCTTGAATGAGTAGATGTGAATCGGTTATTTACACTTTCGAATAATAGAAGGACTAGGGAGCATTCCATGAAGTTAGCAAGTAGCACATTTAAGACTAATCGGAGAAAATTCTTTTTCACTCAGTGAAGCTCTGGAATTTGTTGCCAGAGGATGTGGTTAGTGCAGTTAGTGTATCTGGGTTCAAAAAAGGTTTGGATAAGTTCTTGGAGGAGAAGTCCATTAACTGCTATTAATCAAGTTTACTTAGGGAATAGCCACTGCTATTAATTGCATCAGTAGCATGGGATCTTCTTAGTGTTTGGGTAATTGCCAGGTTCTTGTGGCCTGGTTTGGCCTCTGTTGGAAACAGGATGCTGGGCTTGATGGACCCTTGATCTGACCCAGCATGGCAATTTCTTATGTTCTGTTGTAGCCTAGGAAGCTGCAGTCCGGGTGTGGACCCTTGAGCCGAACCACCCTAGGTAGAGCAGCTCGGGAGGCAGAGCCACAGGCACAGATCTTCACCCGGGAACCAGGAACCCCCCAGGAGGAGCCCGTAGGGTCCTAGCACCTTGGGACTTAGGAGTACCGAACAGTCTCTAGGGAAAGGCCTGGGTAAAGGTAACTCACAGAGTCCAGCAGCAAGGAGCGGGTAGCCAGGTAACAGGAACTGAGTCTGTAGTCCAGTAGAGTGTGACCTGCAGAAGGCAGCACCGAAGCCAGTAGCGTGTAGAGGCCCAGACCTGGCAGTGAGTAAAAGGAGGCAACTCCAGTCAGACTGGCAGCCAGTGGAAGCAGTCTATATTTGAATGGGAATTGAGTGTACCTTCATACGATGCAAACAGCTGGGTTCTGCTATCGTGTCTGTGAGCCTGACCCAGGCTTCTAAATCATTAGGTACCTCAATGCTTGTGTAGCAGTCCTCAGTGCAGGCCGGGGTCGGAGACTGGCGGCAGGCAAGATCAGGGTCGGGCACCAGCTGTAGTCAATGGCGGGCTGCAGGCAGAGACGGAGTCGGGTACACACTGAGGTCAGTGGCAGGCGGCAGGCAGAAGCGGAGTCAGGAACGAGCAGTGGTCAATGGCAGGCGGCAGGCAAAAGCAGAGTCAGGAACGAGCAGAGGTCAACCGGGAAGCAGTACAACAGAAGTGCAACTAAGAACTATGAACAGTAGCGACCCTCGTTGCAAGGCAATGAGAAGGCTGATGAACGCCGGTTAAATCGGGCTTAGGGCGTGGCGTGGTTAACTCAGGCGGAGCCAGACTTCCGGTGAGCGTGCGTGCATAACGCGCGTCCTCGCGCGCGGGACCGTAGCGAGATGGCCCAGCAATGGCGGCTGCCCCAAACACCCAGCAGAGCCGCGGGAGCGGCGTTCCCGGCATCGGAGGTGAGCCCTGAACACAGCAAGTAAGGGGGAAGCGGCGGAGACCGCAACAGTACCCCCCCTTTATGGCCCCTCTTGAGAGGGCCGGGTTTCTCTGGATGGTCATGGTGAAACTGGTGCAAAAGATCCTTATCTAAGATATTCCGGCTGGGCTCCCAGGTGTTAGCCTCGTCACCACATCCCTCCCATGCCAGTAAGTACTCCCATCGGCGATTATGAAATCGGATGTCCAGGACGTCCCGCACTTGGTACGTTGGGTCATCGTCAACGGTGGTGGTAACAGGATCCGGAGGTGCATGATGATACCTGGAGAGGACTACCGGTTTGAGTAATGAGGCATGAAACATGTTGTGTACTCTGAACGAAGAGGGTAACCGAAGCCAGTACGATACCAGTCCCACTCGTTCGGCCACCTGAAATGGACCGCAGAACTTCGGAGCGAACCTCCGTGAAGGAAGGCGAAGGTGCAAATTCCTCGTGCTTAGCCAGACTCTATCCCCTGGCTGGAATGTAGGTGCTGGCCGACGATGACGATCGGCCGTCCGTTTGGCCTTAGCAGTGGCTCGAAGGATCTGCTTTCGTGTCGCGTGCCACAAAGCCTGGAGTTGCTGGGCCGTAACTTGAGCAGCAGGTGAGGCACTGGGAGCCTCTAGCGGGAGTGGTGGTTGTAACGGTTTACCATACACGAGATGGAACGGAGATTTGCCCGTGGCAGCATGGACCTGGTTGTTATAGGCAAATTCGGCCCAGGGTAGAAGCTCGGCCCAGTTATCTTGTCTCTCATTAATGAAGGCCCGGAGGTAGGCCTTTAGAGTCCGGTTCATTCTTTCAGTCTGTCCATTGCTTTGTGGATGGAATGCAGTAGAGAAACTGAGCTTAACTTGGAAGCATTTGCAAAGAGCTCTCCAGTAGCGGGCCACTAATTGCGGAAGGCCGTGGAGCCTGAACACATGTTGCGTGAACAGGAGAGCCAACTCGGGTGCAGATGGGAGCTTAGGCAGGGGGACCAGGTGGACCATCTTAGAAAAACGATCAACTGTAACCCATACGACCGTATATCCTTGAGAGGGAGGCAGGTCCACGATAAAGTCTGTGGCTATATGGGTCCATGGTTCGGTGGGAACCGGAAGCGGGTGTAAGAGACCATAGGGAGAACCGGAGTTGGGCTTCTGGTGAGCGCAGGTGGGGCAAGAGGCCACATACGAGGCAACATCACGCCGGATGTTGGGCCACCAGTAGTACCGGTTAACCAGCTCTAAAGTTCTTTCACGTCCGGCATGTCCTCCAATCAAGGAGTCATGGGCCCATTGTAATGCCGTCAAACGGTCCTGGCGTGAGAGCACAGTACGGTCTTGCGAGAGGATAGTCAGCGCAGAGAGCCGAATCTTAGAGGGATCCAATATGAACTGTGGTGGATCCACCTCTTCTTCGGCACAAGAGGTGCGAGACAGGGCGTCAGCCCGGAGGTTCTTGGCAGCAGGACGGTATTGTACAATGAAGTCAAATCGACTGAAGAACAAGGCCCAGCGGGCTTGGCGAGGGTTCAGTCGTTGAGCCTGGGTAAGAAATTCCAGGTTCTTATGATCCGTGTAAACGGTGGTTGTATGCAATGAGCCCTCGAGCCACTGTCTCCACTCCTCGAGGGCGAGTTTTATTGCCAGCAACTCCTTATCCCCAATGGAGTAATTGATTTCCGCGGGTGAGAACTTCCGGGAGTAGTAGGAACAAGGAAGGAGTTGCCCAGAGTCTGAGTGCTGGCTGAGAACGGCTCCCACAGCGATGCTGGAAGCATCAACCTCTACGATGAAGGGTCTCGCAGGGTCCGGGTGTCGGAGACAGACATCCGAGAGGAAAGCCTTTTTGAGATCAAAGAAGGCAGCGATAGCCGCCTCTGGCCAATGCTTGACATCTGCTCCTTTCCGAGTCAAGGCTGTGAGAGGAGCCACACGGTGAGAGTAACAGGGAATAAAATGTCTATAAAAGTTCGCAAAGCCCAGGAAGCGCTGGAGGGCTTTGAGACCCGTGGGTTGAGGTCATTTCGTGATGGCGGCTACTTTTTCTGGGTCCATGCGAAAACCTGTTGCAGATATAATATATCCCAGGAAGGGCAGAGAATCCGCTTCAAACACGCACTTCTCGAGTTTGGCGTATAGGCTGAAGGACCTGACAGACATGTTGACGTGGGAGTTTAAGTCCTTAGAGTATATAAGGACGTCATCTAAATAGACGATGACATGGGAGTGGAGCATCTCTCGAAGAACCTCGTTCATGAGGTGCTGGAAGACGGCGGGGGCATTACAAAGCCCAAAGGGCATCACGAGATACTCGTAATGCCCATCATGTGTGTTGAACGCCGTCTTCCACTCATCTCCTGGTCGAATACGTACGAGGTTATAAGCCCCTCTCAGGTCCAACTTGGTAAAGATGCGGGCTCCTTGGAGACGGTCCAGTAGTTCTGGGATGAGTGGCAATGGATAGCGGTTTCGCTTAGTAATAGCATTGAGACCGCGGTAGTCAATACATGGTCGTAGCGAACCATCCTTTTTGCCCACAAAAAAGAATCCCGCACCAGCCGGGGAACGGGAAGGACGAATGAATCCTTTGGCTAAGTTTTCAGAGATATATTGAGACATCGCTTTGGTCTCTGGTAGAGAGAGAGGATATACACGGCCGCGGGGCGGTGTAGTGCCAGGAACCAGATCAATGGGACAGTCAAAGGGTCTATGTTCCGGGAGGATCTCCGCCATCTCCTTGGAGAAGACATCTTGAAACCCTTGATAAGCTTCTGGCAAGAGGTGTGAGGAACAGAGATGCAGAGCGTTGGGAGGACGAGGAAGCTTCAAACATTGGTCAAAGCAGGCAGGACCCCAACTAACCAGCTGGAAGTCATCCCATCTAATGACGGGGGAATGTTGACGGAGCCAGGGAAGTCCCAACACTAATGGATGCACGGCTCTTTCCAAGACGAGTAGGGAAATCTCCTCAGAGTGAAATAGGCCCCTCTGCAGGGTTACGGGCCTCGTAGAGCAGGAGATAATTCCAGGCAACAAAGTCCCTCGGATCGAGGAGATGCGTAAGGGAGGATTCTTACGCTCTGTGGGCAAGCCCAATTGGTTCACCAGCTCTGCCACAATAAAGTTCCCCTCGGCCCCTGAGTCGACAAAGGCCCGAATCTGGATCTCCCCACTGGGGTACTTGAGGGTTACAGGCAGAGTGCAGAGAGGAGCAGATCCGGTAGCGCCTAGGTGTAGCTCCTCAGTACAACCTAGGCACGGCCATTTCCCGGACGCTCGGTGCAGGACGACAGGTAATGTCCTTTACCTCCGCAGTAAAGGCAGAGGCCTAAGGAGCGCCGACGGCTCCTCTCCTCCGGAGTAAGTGGTGACCTGCCCAACTGCATGGGTTCAGACGTAGAGTTAGTCGCAGGAGACATCCTCTGCGGAGAAGACCTGGAGGAGACGTGTAGGCATGGTTGACTCCTGCTACCAGACCGAGTCTCTCTATCACGCTGTTGGAGCCGGCGGTCAACCTTGCCTGCAATGTCCATTAAGTCATTCAACTCCTCAGGAATCTCTCGCCCTGCCAGTTCATCTTTAATTCGACCAGCCAGACCCTCAAGAAAAATCCCCTTTAAACAATCATTCTGCCAAGCCAGTTCCATGGCCAAGGTCCGGAAGTTGATGATGTACTCGGCTACTGGGAGTGTGCCCTGTCGGAGATGCAGGAGCTCAGAGGCTGCTGTAGACTGGCGTGCAGGATCATCAAACGCCAGGCGAAACTGGAGGAGGAATTCCGGGAGATTCTGTAGCAGAGGGTCTGAGCATTCCCACAAAGGTGACGCCCATTCCAGAGCCTTGCCATCCAGTAGAGAAAAAATATATGCCACCTTGGCCGCCTCTGTGGGAAACTGGTTAGGTAATAAAGTGAACCGTACTTGACATTGGTTCAGGAACCCACGACAGGACTTACTGTCTCCGGCATATCTGCTAGGAGCTGACAACTGAGTATTGGGTACAGCGCCTGATACTGAAGGCCCTTGGCGAGTAGAAGCCTCTAGACGAGAGACCAGCTGATCCACAGTGGCAGCAAGAGTATCAATACAATGTTGCTGTTGTTGCAGGCGGCCTAGCACCTCCTCAGACACGATCTCCGCTGTATGACGGTGGGGGGTAGATGGTATCCCCAGACGCTCAATTAACCCCTGCATGGATTCTACGACTAGGTCTACGTCATGTACCTGTTGTTGCATAGAGAGGTGTATCCGCCGAGCCCTGTCTGATAATGCCACAGTCGATAGTGACGCCACTGAGTCCATGGCCTTGCAAACTGTTGCAGCCTAGGAAGCTGCAGTCCGGGTGTGGACCCTTGAGCCGAACCACCCTAGGTAGAGCAGCTCGGGAGGCGGAGCCACAGGCACAGATCTTCACCCGGGAACCAGGAACCCCCCGGGAGGAGCCCGTAGGGTCCTAGCACCTTGGGACTTAGGAGTACCGAACAGTCTCTAGGGAAAGGCCTGAGTAAAGGTAACTCACAGAGTCCAGCAGCAAGGAACGGGTAGCCAGGTAACAGGAACTGAGTCTGTAGTCCAGTAGAGTGTGACCTGCAGAAGGCAGCACTGAAGCCAGTAGCGTGTAGAGGCCCAGACCTGGCAGTGAGTAAAAGGAGGCAACTCCAGTCAGACTGGCAGCCAGTGGAAGCAGTCTATATTTGGATGGGAATTGAGTGTACCTTCATACGATGCAAACAGCTGGGTTCTGCTATCGTGTCTGTGAGCCTGACCCAGGCTTCTAAATCATTAGGTACCTCAATGCTTGTGTAGCAGTCCTCAGTGCAGGCCGGGGTCGGAGACTGGCGGCAGGCAAGAGCAGGGTCGGGCACCAGCTGTAGTCAATGGCGGGCTGCAGGCAGAGACGGAGTCGGGTACACGCTGAGGTCAGTGGCAGGCGGCAGGCAGAAGTGGAGTCAGGAACGAGCAGTGGTCAATGGCAGGCGGCAGGCAAAAGCAAAGTCAGGAACGAGCAGTGGTCAATGGCAGGCGGCAGGCAAAAGCAGAGTCAGGAACGAGCAGAGGTCAACCGGGAAGCAGTACAACAGAAGTGCAACTAAGAACTACGAACAGTAGCGACCCTCGTTGCAAGGCAATGAGAAGGCTGATTAACGCCGGTTAAATCGGGCTTAGGGCGTGGCGTGGTTAACTCAGGCGGAGCCAGACTTCCGGTGAGCGTGCGTCCATAACGCGCGGGACCGAAGCGAGATGGCCCAGCAATGGCGGCTGCCCCAAACACCCAGCAGAGCCGCGGGAACGGCGTTCCCGGCATCGGAGGTGAGCCCTGAACACAGCAAGTAAGGGGGAAGCGGCGGAGACCGCAACATGTTCTTATGAAACTCCTCTCTGGAAAACCATTTGCATCAAAAATCCCCATCCCACATCCTGGTTACAGAGACCCTAAAAGAACAGGTAGAAAACTAGAACACAAATGGAGAAAGACAAAAATCCCACACAAACAAAATTAAGTAGAGGCAACACCAGACAATTATCGCAATACCATGGCAAAGGCGAATAAAACCCCCCGAAACATTGCACCTGCTTGATCAACCAAGCAGAAAGTTCACCCAGCAAACTATTCCAAACCATAAACAGGTTTCTGAATACTACACCTCCACTAACCCACCAAGCCCACTACCCACCACCTCCACTTCACTCCCAAGGCCCAATGCAACAGACTGACCTTATTTTTTTTTACTGAAAAGATCACATGCATCTGGTCTGAATTAGATAAGACACTGATGGATA
This sequence comes from Rhinatrema bivittatum, assembly GCF_901001135.1. Taxonomy (NCBI): domain Eukaryota; kingdom Metazoa; phylum Chordata; class Amphibia; order Gymnophiona; family Rhinatrematidae; genus Rhinatrema; species Rhinatrema bivittatum. Next base: position 369,776,126 of record NC_042620.1, on the reverse strand, counting down.
ACCCAACATGAGAACAACAGCTGCTACCGCCACTCTCCCTCACAACCTTCATCCAACGGAAAAAAATGCTGATTCCATACTCTCCACTATCAAAGCAACTACTTGCCTAGAAGGCCCTTATCCATCATGACTCCTCAAGCAGGCCAAACCTGATCTCCTGTACTGCATTCAGTTCATAATAAATATTTCACACACAGAAGCCCATCTCCCAAACTGCTTCAAAAAAGCAATAATACAACCTACTCTCAAAAAACACAACCTGGACCCAACTGATCTGAACAACTACTGCCCCATCTCTAATCTCACTTTCTTGAGCAAAATCATTGCGAAAACAGTTCAAATGCAACTCTCTACATAAGAAGATAAGAACATGCCATACTGGGTCAGACCAAGGGTCCATCAAGCCCAGCATCCTGTTTCCAACAGTAGCCAATCCAGGCTATAACAACCTGGCAAGAACCCAAAAACTAAGTTTATCCCATGCCACTGATACTAGTAATAGCAGTGGTTATTTTCTAAGTCAGCTTGATTAATAGCAGGTAATGGACTTCTCCTCCATGAGCTTATCCAAACCTTTTTTAAACCCACTGCACTAACCACATCCCCTGGCAAAATTTCCAGAGTTTAATTGTGCGTTGAGTGAACAAGAACTTTCTCTGATTAGTTTTAAATGTGCTATATGCCAGCTTCATGGAGTGCCCCCTAGTCCTTCTATTATCCGAAAGAGTAAATAACTGATTCACATTTACCCGATCTAGACCTCTCATGATTTTAAACACCTCTAGCACATCCCCCCTCAGCAATCTCTTCTCCAAGCTGAACAGTCCTAGCCTCTTTAGTCTTTCCTCATAAGGGAGATGTTCCATCCCCTTTATCATTTTGGTCGCCCTTCTCTGTACCTTCTCCATCGCAACTATATCTTTTTTGAGATGAGGCGACCAGAATTGTACACAGTATTCAAGGTGCGGTCTCACCATGGAGAGATACAGAAGAATTATGACATTTTCCGTTTTATTCACCTATCCTTTTCTAATAATTCCTAACATTCTGTTTGCTTTTTTGACTGCCGCAGCACACTGAACCTACAAATTCAATGTATTATCCACTATGATGCCTAGATCTCTTTCCTGGGTGGTAGCTCCTAATATGGAACATAACATCGGTTAACTATTGCATGGACATTTTTCCTTATATGCATTACCTTGCACTTATCCACATTAAATTTCACCTTAAGGGTGGGATCTCATTCACCCTCATTTACCATGCACACCTTCCAGATTCCACAAATCCACCCATCACAGGTAAACCCTTAAATAGCCATTAAGCTTACCCAGATGCTGATCAGTTTTTCCTTATTGCCGGCGTGCCTGCGCTACTTCTTTCGCTGAGTTCACCAGTCACTGGGTCAATCAGTCCTGCCACAGACCTCTGATGATGAAGACAGGACCATTGGGAAAGGTTCAATGGGACGAGTCTTCCCATGTTCAGTAACCAGGTATCCGTGGTCAAGATGATCTCAAGTCCCGCGACGAGCCCCCAATCTGTGGGAAGTAAAACAAACACACTTTTCCCTTTTGGGAAAGATAAAACAGTGAACGAATAATATATTCAGCGAAAGGAATATTTTTATTATATCATTTGCAAATGGATGCCAACAGAGGCAACCCATGCATGTGCTATCAATGCTGGCATAAGCTTGCTACTAAAATACAGGAGTTTATATACCCAATTTAGTTCCTCTTTCGCCTTGCGACTAACTTGTTCTTCTGTGTCCTGGTACATTTTGGGGGGCTTGAGGGGGAGAGGAGAAAGGAGGTGTAGGAGGGGGCTGCTCTCTCTCTACTTCCCTAAATCTAGCAACTTGCACCTGTTTCCTCTGGATTTTTGTGAAGAACAGGCCCCCTGCCACAACAGATTCCTTTGTGCCGGAAACCAGAGGAGGGAGTCTACCAGGAGCCTTTGCAGATCTGCATACCATGGTCTCCTGGGTCAATCTGCTGCCACCAGAAGCACCATTCCTTTGTGATTCTCAACCCTCTGAACCATTCTGCCTAACATGCCCCCCAAAATGTACCAGGAATGGCATACAGCAGCTTGACCTCCAGCGATTCCTGCACAAAAGCATCAATAACCAATGACTTCAGATTTCTCCTGCAGTTGCAAGTGTGGACCCTTGGGCCAAGGCGAGGTTAGTGCTAACCGCAGGGAGGAGCCTTGCAGGTCCTTACCATTGGTAGGTGGAGCTGGCTGGAACAGAGGCCCAACATGAGCTTCACCAATACCAGCCCATGTTTTCCACAGGTTGAGCCCTTGGGTGCCAGGGCCGGCTGGACTTAGGTGTGGGCATCTGGGTGGTGAAGGATCCATCACAGAAGTAGGCCAGCGAGAAGAAGACAAGTCAGTTCGGGCAGCAGAAACAAGTCAGTTCGGGCAGCAGAAACGAGGACAAACTGAGGTCAGGGCAGGCAGCGATCCAGTGAGGTCAAAAGGAGGTCTGAGGTCAGCCGAGAATCCAAAATGAAGATGAAGCCAGGGTCCAAGCCAAGATCCAAAGCTGGACAATAAATCTGGAGAGAGGAAGGCAAGGCAGGAGGCAGATGACCATGCTCTCGGGAAGATACCCCGAGAGGGACAACCGGCTAGGCTGGAGTATGGAGACAGACACACATTAGTTCTTTTATTAAACAGGTTAGTAGAAACCACCAGAGGTGGCAGTAGTGAGCTGATATGCCCAGCAGGGCTGTAGTCCCTCAGGTACTGGAACAACGATCCCAGGATGGCTGAGCTGTTGAGAAACTGTAGAAAGGGAGTAGGCAGAGTAGGCAGAGTTCATGAATAGAACTAGATGACAAAACTCACATAAAGTCTCAAGTAAGCTCAGGAGCTGGAAAGGATTAGGCCCTCGAGGAGCGAGTACCTGGTTCCAGGGAAAGCTCTGAGAGAGTGATGGTAACTCACAGTTGTTTGTAGCAGTGATAGCTTCCAGGCAGTAGAGAATCTTCAGTGTCCAGGAACATGGGCCCTCGAGGAGAGAGTACCGGTTCCTAACTGTAATCTGAAAATAAAGAAAAGAGCGAGGCCCCCGAGGAGCGGGTACCTCTGGTAAGTCCGAGGAGGCAAAGTAGCTTGGATAGCCGAAGCGAGTACGTAGCCGTATGCTTATCCTTATCCTTGCTAACTCGATTTGTTAGCGTTTTGAAAGACCTTTAAATATTGGAAGCAGATGACGTCATCTCAGGGGGACACCCCTGAGGTTCGTGCCCTTGCTGGTACAAGAGTCGGGACGCGCGCCCTAGGCATCAGAACAAGATGGCGGAGTTGCAGCATCGAGCCAGTCTGGGGACGCCGGAGGGAGACGGGATGGAGACGCCGTGGTAGCCAGCCATCCATCAGACCCAGAGGGAGTTGCCATAGAGGTAAAAAGGGCGGAGTGAGGGCGTCGAGCAGCGACGAACACAACAAGGGTGGAATGAGGAGAGCTGGAGTGTAGTGATACTCACAGAGTAGCAGTGCTGATAACTTCCTTTGGTAGTTGAAGAGGAAGGAGACCCGAGGTCCGAGATGCAGGATACCCTGACCAGATTAGGCCTTCGAGGAACAAGTACCTAGGAGAGTCGAGGGTTCCTGAAAGAAAGCAGACAGAACCCCCGAGGAGTGGGTGTCCTTAAGGTTAGGCAGATTAACCCTGGAGGGCGAGTAGAAGTGAGAGGCCCCCGAGGAACGGGTACCCAGAGCTTCCATAGGAGCGAGATACCCCGGAGGGTAGTGAGGAATCCAAGCGAGCAGCTTAGAAGTGGTCAGATTGGGAGGAAGTGACGTCAGCCGAAGCAATGGCTGCTTAACTCTCGAGCTCCTGTTTCCTTCCCGGACAAAAGCTTACAAAGGCTAATCTAAGCGGGACAAACAACGGACTAAAGATTTCTATCGAGAGCGTTTGCTGGTGGCTAGCGATCGTGATGGCAGCGAAGAGGAAATCTGTGGATTTCCAGTGTTTTTCGTACCAGAAGGCGGGGGGAGCGGAGGCGGAGGCCCCGGTGCAGACCTCGGTTATGGCGGCGTTGTCGGAGCGCGAAGAAGCAGCAGGTGATGAATTTAACGTTACCTCTGACGAGGCGCCTACTAGATCCGACTTTCGGGACTGGTTCTGTAGCATACGCCAGGATTTGAAAAGCTATAAAAAAGAAATTAAAGAAATGATGGATGATTTTCGGGAAGAAATGAGTGCTATGGGCCGGAGGGTCGATGACCAGGAAGGCAGACTGGATGCGCATGCAGAAGCGACTAAACAGCTTCATGAAATCTGCACTGAACTGCAAGGCGAAAACGTGGCCATGCGGGCCAAGATGGCCGACCTGGAAAATAGAGCTCGGCGTGGGAACCTCCGTTTTCGCGGGTTCACAGAAAGTGCTGCCAACAATAATTGTGAACAGCAGATTATTCGCTTTTGCTCTCACCTTTTATCATCAGATGGACAGACCACTTCTCAAGGGGCTGAAGAAATAAAACTGGACAGGGCTCACAGAGCACTGCGCCCGCCCAGAGCAAATACCCCACGGGACATCATAGTATGTTTCCACAATTATTCCCAAAAAGAGAAGATTGCTGCTGCAGCGCGTAAACAGATTACATGGTCCTGGGAGGGCCAGGAAATTTCGGTGTTTGCAGAATGGAGGGGGGGACGTATCGGACCCAATAGTTTGGGATGCCTTTAAGGCCTATCTTCGGGGGCTGTTAATTGCGAGAGGCACGTATGTTAAAAAGCGAGATTCGAAAGCTGCCCAGGAGTTACGAGACAGTATCCAGTTGTTGTCTCGACGGCACCAGGCCGAAGGGTCCGGGAGGGTGTGGCTACAACTCACCAAAGCTAGAGAAGATTTAAATAGGTTGGAATCCAAATACATCACACACCAGATGTTTCTGGCGAGGCAGGCCTTTTTTGAAGGCGGAAATAAGGCGGGGAAGCAGTTAGCCAATAAGCTGAAACATATGCAGTTCCAGAACACCATTGCGAAGATTAAGGCAGACAGGGACCGCATGCTCACTAAGAACACAGACATTCGTACTCGATTTCTGGAATTCTATTCTCAATTATATGCACCTAATACAAGCATCTCACAGCATAACGTGGATGATTATCTGGAGAGTATGTCGTTACCATGTCTTACACCTGAGGCACAATCTGCTCTGGATGCTGAAATCACGGTAGCTGAGATTTTAGATAGCATAAACGATTTAAAGGTGGGAAAGTCGCCGGGGCCAGATGGCCTGACGGCAAAATTTTATAAGCAATTTGGGCCTCTCATTGTGGCTCAGCTACAAAAGGTCTATAATTCTCTTAGACAAGGTACCTCCCTGGGGCCCCAGGCGAATATGGCAGGCATCACAGTACTTCCCAAACCGGGACGCGATCCCACAGTATGTGGATCATATCGCCCCATCTCCTTGATAAATTTGGATCTCAAGATATTGGCGAAAATACTAGCAGGTCGCTTGAGTAATTATATTACTACTCTTATCCACCAAGATCAAGCCGGTTTTATTCAGGGGAGAATGGCTGGCAATAACATTCGAAAGCTGGTTGATCTGTTGTGGATCGCTCATGAACGCAAAGAAGAAGCGCTTTTTCTCTCTATGGACGCAGAAAAAGCGTTCGATATGGTTCATTGGCCATTCTTATTTGGGGTACTGCGGAAAATGGGATTTGGTCCGTATGGCTGCTCAAGCTGTATGAGCGACCAAAAGCCTGCCTTAAGATTAATGGGGGGTACTCTGATTGCTTTGAAGTAGGGAGAGGTACACGGCAAGGTTGTCCTCTCTCGCCCATCCTGTTTGCCATTTTCTTAGAACCTTTAGCCATTAACATCAGGCACAATCCGCGAATATATGGTCTGAGAGCGGGGGGCCAGGTGTTTAAATTGTGTCTCTTTGCTGACGACATTATATTTACAGTTAGGAATCCACATGTTTCCCTCTTAGAAATTGAAACGGAAATAAAATGTTTTAGTGAGGCTTCTGGTTACAAAGTAAACTGGGAGAAGTCAGAGATATTGAACGTCACGTGTACGGCGGATACAGTGACCTTTTTACGGCCCTTACATCCCTTCCGCTGGGCGTCCCAAAAACTTAAATATTTGGGCATCTACCTCACTAGTCACCCGAAGGATCTTTATGGTAGCAATTACCCGCCACTTCTTAAAAAAATCTTCTTTGATTTAGATAAATGGCATAGACTACCTATTTCCTGGTTGGGCCGTATAGCCACGGTGAAAATGAACATCTTGCCTAAATTGTTATACTTATTTCAGTCCCTGCCCATTCCTATTCCCAATGTTGCCATTAAGTTATGGCAGAGGCGACTCTTTAGTTTCATTTGGAAGAGGCGTCCGCCCCGAATCAGTAGGCTCGTTCTGTATCAAAGCAAAACAGAGGGTGGACTAAGTGTGCCTAATCTTCACTGGTATCTGGTTGCGGGCCAGGTTTGACCCATTATTGAGTGGCACGGGGCGCGGGCTGGGAAGCATTGGGTTCTTATTGAGCAAGATCGGGCACCGGGGATGAAACTAGCAGCCATGCCATGGCAGCCCAGACATACGTGGAAAGACAATCAGGGGCTACTACCCACGACAAGGCATACCTTATCTATGTGGCTTCAATGGAAGTCAAAGCTAGTGGGATCCAGGAATTATTTTTATCTTACCACTGTATACCACAATACAGACTTTCAGCCGGGAATACCGGTGTCAGCATTCCACGCCTGGAAGTCCCGATCCATCACTCGACTGGAGCATGTCTGGGGGGGGGGCGATAAGTTGCTCTCCTTTGACTCTCTCCAGAAAACAGTGAGCTTGCCAACTACAGAATTCTTGGCGTATAAACAAATTGCACACTTTTGTTCTACTGGCGGAATCCTGGAGGACCTCTCCAGAGGGAAAACCTTATTTGAAGGGTTTTGCTCTATTACATATGGCATGAGGGGATTATTATCAAAAATTTACCAATTGCTGAATACCAGATTGCTGGTTACTCCTAGGTATGCTTTGGCGTGGAGTGCTGATCTAAACAAGGCTGTCTCTGAGCATGACTGGGATAGAATCTTTTTAAGTGTTGGTAAGGCATCTGTGTCCTCGCTCCTAGTGGAAAACAGTTATAAGCTTTTATACAGATGGTATGTTACGCCAGAAAGACTGGGGAAAATGGTTCCTTCCTCTGATGGGCGCTGTTGGAGAGGTTGCGCCACGACGGGAACATTCTTACACATGTGGTGGGCTGGGGATTGTATAAAACCTTTATGGCAGAAAGTGGAAGGATGGTTGTCTGAGATGATGGAACAACCTATTTGCCTTTCAATAGAAGGAGCTTTGTTGAACGATTTTGCACAAGGGGAGTCTATGGAGGTGGTGGGTTTGTGTACTCAAGTCTGTATAGCAACCAGACTGGAGATTGCGAGGCTTTGGAAGCATAACTCTGGAGCGACTTTGGCTGCGGTGCAACATAGAACAGATCAGGTATGCACCTTGAATAAACTTACAGCAGAAAAGCATAAACGGTTAAAAGCTTTCTATGGTATCTGGACTCCTTACCTGCAGTGGAGAGCATCTTGGACAACTCTATCCCAAACATAGAGGGATTTCTTTGTATACGGGACATTATATTAGAGATATGATTACATCCTTATCCTTGTTGCTGTGAGATCTGGGACATATGTTACAGGGGATCGGGTGCTGGCTCCTACTCACTTTCGACACGTCATCTTCTTTATGTCACATATACACTTTTGCAGCTTTGTTTGGACCACTGTTCTGATGAGTAACCATTGTGCATGTTGGTGGTGATCACATGAGTTTTGTATTTTGTATCCAGTAATATCTGCTGTTCTGTGGTCAGCCGGCAGGGAAGATATGGGGGACGGGAGGGAGGGGGGTTCATAGGGAAGAAAAAACTGTGATGCCATGATTTCTGGTATATATACTTTATTTCTGATGTTGTAATGTGCATTTTTCCGCATCAATAAAAATGTTAAAACAAAAAAAAAAGAAGTGGTCAGATTAGCAAAACCGAAGTCCTTGCTAACTCATTGAATTGGAGTGGAGCGGAGGTTTAAATACCCGGAGGTACTGACGTATGCGGTTGGGCCACCCCTGAGGTTCCCACCATGACGTATTCATAAACGTAGGCAGCGTGCGCTTGCGTGCCCTAGGACACCTTCATGAAGAAGCATTGGGCGGATGGGGATGCCCATGCTGGCTCGAGGACGCCGAGGATTTCGGCAAACAGCAGCGGAGGCAGCCATCCTTCCAAGGCAGGAGGAAAAGGGTAGAAGAGAGGTGAGGCAGAGCGGTCGCAGCCGTCTGTGACTGATGGATGCAACAGTCTCCTATGCAATATCTGTGTGAATGAGCAAATCGTATCGCTAAAACTGTTGAGTTTAAAGTTTGTGAATTTAATTTCATATACTTTATGAAATGTCGTGCTAATGTCGTAATAGCCGTGACACGTTTTGTTACATCTGTGGTGAGTTTACTCTGAAAGCACAGAAAAGGAGTATGACTGCACTCATAAAGAAGGAATACGAGTTATACTTCGGGTGCAAAATTGGTGACCAGGACAGAGCATGGGCTCCTCATATATGTTGGGCATCTTGCACCAGTAGTCTGTGAGCTTGGTTGAAAGGTGTGCGACCATCCATGCTGTTTCCCATCCCAATGATATGAAGGGAACAGAAAGATCATATAACTGACTGTTACTTCTGCATGACGAATGTGTCAGGATACTCATCAAAGAACAGGAAGTTTATTGAGTACCCTAACCTTGCATCGGCAATGAGACCAATGCCACATGACGACAGTCTTCCCTCCTGTTCCAAAACCGCCAGAGGTGTGGACAATTGATGACGAGGATGAGGAGGTAGGTGATGATGGCGAGCCATCGCAGATGAAGCTGCAGCTGATCCTGACTTTGTGCCATCAACATCTAGCGATCCTCATTTAATATCTCAGTCAGAGCTGAACGATCTGGTCAGAGATTTGGCTTTATCGAAGAGTCAGGTGGAGCTGCTTGGGTCAAGGCTGTAAGGATGGAATCTTTTGTCATCTGATATGAAAATTTCAGTATTTCGCAGCCTTCATGAAGATTTGACAAAATATTTCAACCAAGTAGACAGTCTGACTTTTTGCTATGACATCAATAGATTGTTTTGTGCTCTCAGATGTGACCACAACCCAACAGAATGGTGACTGTTTATTGATTCATCAATCTTAAGTTTGAAGGCTGTTTTGCTGCACAATGGCAATATTTACCTATCAATTCCTGTCGGACATGTCGTTCATATGAAAGAAATGTATGATAACATGCAGCTACTGCTGAACTACATTGAGTACTCTAGGTACAACTGGAATTTGGGTGGTGATCTCAAGGTAGTTGAAATTCTACTAGGTCTGCAGCTTGGTTACACCAAGTATTGTTGCTTCCTTTGTGAGTAGGACAGTTGAGCAAGAGATTCGTATTACGTCAGAAAAGTCTGGCCTCTCCGCAAGAAGTTGGTTCCAGGGCAGAAGAATGTTGCGCACGACCCATTGGTGGATCCAAGTAAGATATTTCTTCCACCGTTGCACATCAAACTTGGGCTGATGAAAAACTTCATTAAGGCAATGAACAAACAAAGTCTTTGATTTATTTGCGGCAAATGTTTCCATGCATAAGTGACACCAAGATAAAAGAAGGTGTTTTTGTTGGCCCACAAATCTGAGCTGTGATGAAGGACAGCCACTTTGATGGTCTTCTGCAAGGTACAGAACGTGTTGCGTGGACAGCCTTCAAGAATGTCGTTTGTAACTTTCTAGGTGACTATAAGGCAGCAGACTATGTCGAATAGGTTGAAAATCTGCTTCAGGCATACAAATTGATGAAGTGCAACATGTCATTGAAGATACATTTTCTTCATTCCCACTTGGACTTCTTCCCAGACAAACTTGGCGCTGTGAGTGACAAACATGGTGAAAGGTTTCATCAAGATATTGTCAAAATGGAGAAATTGTACCAAGGCAAGTGGAACCCCTCCATGCTGGGTGACTATTTTTGGACTCTCATCCGCGAAGCATCGGACAGTGATTACAAACGAAAATCTGCGGCAAAACATTTTTAGTTTTGTTTTCTGGTGCCAACTTTGCTATTATAGCTTATGCCGCTACAGACACGTAACAATTCTTAATGTTTATCACACTTTTCTGGCAAACAGCATGTGATACAGATATAATAAATGCATATTTGTGTTCAACTTGTTAAAATCTTCTTGTTTCACCAAAGGTTTTGGAGGAAACAAAATGTTCCCAGAAATGTGTTTACTAGTGTAATTTTTCATAAAGGAATTTTAGTTATGATAAGGGAATCCATGATGTATATTGTAAAATACTGAAACTTTTGGATAGCTGAAGGCATATGGCTTTTGGCCTCACAATAGTAGCAGCTCATGTCAATATTTCATAATATTGTACGCCTTCTTATGCCTTAGTATTTAATTGGTATATTTTTAGGTTTACATCAACTTTCGAGATGCACCTCACTTCTAAATTCTCTCCTGCCCACCTAAGCTCAAAAAATGGCCAGCAGACACATGTAGGGCATTACTTGGTGGAGAAAGCAGTGCTGCTTACCTGAAACAGGTGTTCTCCAAGGACAGCAGGATGTTAGTCTCACACTTGGGTGACATCAACAGATGGAGTCCGGCACGGAAATCTTTTGTCAAAGTTTCAAGAAACTTTGACTGACACACTGAGCATTCCCAGCATACCACTATCCACGCATCCAAGTGGGGTCCCTCTCCAGTCTTATAAATATAGAGTTCGCGAAAAATAAAATAACAAACTGAAAGAAACCCATGGGGTGGCGGCGGGATTCATGAGAATTAACATGCTGCTGTCCTTGGAAAACATATGTTACAGATAAGCAACTCTACTTGAACTCAACCTTGAATACTGTGTACAATTCTGGTCGCCGCATCTCAAAAAAGATATAATTGCGATGGAGAAGGTACAGAGAAGGGCTACCAAAATGATAAGGGGAATGGAACAACTCCCCTATGAGGAAAGACTAAAGAGGTTAGGACTTTTCAGCTTGGAGAAGAGACGACTGAGGGGGGATATGATAGAGGTGTTTAAAATCATGAGAAGTCTAGAACGGGTAGATGTGAATCGGTTATTTACTCTTTCGGATAGTAGAAAGACTAGGGGGCACTCCATGAAGTTAGCATGGGGCACATTTAAAACTAATCAGAGAAAGTTCTTTTTTACTCAACGCACAATTAAACTCTGGAATTTGTTGCCAGAGGATGTGGTTAGTGCAGTTAGTATAACTGTGTTTAAAAAAGGATTGGATAAGTTCTTGGAGGAGAAGTCCATTACCTGCTATTAAGTTCACTTAGGGGTAGATTTTCAGTCTCGGCGCGTACGTGTACTTTTGTTTGCGCTCCAGGCGCAAACAAAAGTACGCGGGATTTTAGTAGATACGCGTGGAGGCGCGCGTATCCGCTAAAATCCCTGGATCGGCGCGCGCAAGGCTATCGATTTTGTATAGCCGGCGCGCGCTGAGCCGCGCAGCCTACCCCCATTCCCTCCAAGGCCGCTCCGAAATCGGAGCGGCCTTGGAGGGAACTTTCTTTTGCCCTCCCCTCACCTTCCCCTCCCTACCCCACCCGCCCGGCCCTGTCTAACCCCCCCCTTACCTTTGTCGGGGGATTTACGCCTCCCAGAGGGAGGCGTAAATCCCCGCGCGCCAGGACACGACCTGGGGGCGGATACGGAGGGCGCGGCCACGCCCCCGGTCCACCCCCGGGCGTAACCACGCCCCCGGACCCGCCCCAAAACGCTCCCGACACGCCCCCAAACGCCGCGATGGCCGGGCCCGCCCCCGACACGCCCCCTCCGAAAACCCCGGGACTTACGCGAGTCCCGGGGTCTGCGCGCGCCGGTAGGCCTCTTTGAATGTAGGCATACCGGCGCGCAGCGCCCTGCTCGCCGAAATCCGCCCGGATTTAGGCGAGCAGGGCTCTGAAAATCCGCCCGTTAGAGAATAGCCACTGCCATTAGCAATGGTAACATGGAATAGACTTACGGGCGGATTTTCAGAGCCCTGCTCGCCTAAATCCGCCTAAATCCGGGCGGATTTTGGCGAGCAGGGCCCTGCGCGCCGGTATGCCTACATTCAAAGAGGCCTACCGGCGCGCGCAGACCCCGGGACTCGCGTAAGTCCCGGGGTTTTCGGAGGGGGCGTGTCGGGGGCGTGTCCGGTCGTCGCGGCGTTTTGGGGCGTGTCGGGAGCGTTTTGGGGGCGGGTCCAGAGGCGTGGTTACGGACCGGGGGCGTGGCCGCGCCCTCCGTATCCGCCCCCAGGTCGCGTCCCGGCGCGCAGTGGCCTGCTGGCCCGCGGGGATTTAAGTCTCCCTCCGGGAGGCGTAAATCCCCCGACAAAGGTAAGGGGGGGGTTAGACAGGGCCGGGCGGGGAAGGTGAGGGGAAGGTGAGGGGAGGGCAAAAGAAAGTTCCCTCCGAGGCCGCTCCGATTTCGGAGCGGCCTTGGAGGGAACGGGGTAGGCTGCACGGCTCGGCGCGCGCCTGCTATACAAAATCGATAGCCTTGCGCGCGCCGATCCAGGGATTTTAGCGGATACGCGCGGCTCCGCGCGTATCTACTAAAATCCCGCGTACTTTTGTTTGCGCCTGGAGCGCCAACAAAAGTACACACGCGCCGAGACTGAAAATCTACCCCTTAGTTTTTGGGTACTTGCCAGGTTCTTATAGCCTGGATTGGCCACTGTTGGAAACAGGATGCTGGGCTTGATGGACCCTTGGTCTGACCCAGTATGGCATGTTCTTATGTTCTTAAGTTTGTCAATCAGGCCTACCACATCTTCTAGGTTCACCGTGATTTGGTTCAGTCCATCTGAATTATCACCCATGAAAACCTTCTCCGATATGGGTAACTCCCCAACATCCTCTTCAGTAAACACTGAAGCAAAAAAATAATTTAATCATTCCGCGATGGCCTTATCTTCTCTAATTGCCCCTTTAACCCCTTGATCATCTAACTGTCCAACTGACTCCCTCACAGGCTTTCTGCTTCGGATATATTTTAAAAAGTTTTTACTGTGAGATTTTGCCTCTACGGCCAACTTCTTTTCAAATTCTCTCTTAGCCTGTCTTATCAATGTCTTACATTTAACTTGCCAACGCTTATGCATTATCCTATTTTCTTCTGTTGGATCCTTCTTCCAATTTTTGAATGAAAATCTTTTGGCTAAAATAGCTTCTTTCACCTCCCCTTTTAACCATGCCGGTGATTGTTTTGCCTTCTTTCCACCTTTCTTAATGTGTGGAATACATCTGGACTGTGCTTCTAGGGTGGTATTTTTTTAACAATGACCATGCCTCTTGCACACTTTTTACCTTTGTAGCTGCTCCTTTCAGTTTTTTTCTAACTATTTTTCTCATTTTATCAAAGTTTCCCTTTTGAAAGTTTAGCATGAGAGCCGTGGATTTGCTTACTGTCCCCCTTCCAGTCATTAATTCAAATTTGATCATATTATGATCACTATTGTTAAGCGGCCCCACCACCATTACCTCTCTCACCAAATCCTGTGCTCCACTGAGAATTAGATCTAAAATTGCTCCCTCTCTTGTCGGTTCCTGAACCAATTGCTCCATAAAGCTGTCATTTATTTCATCCAGGAACTTTATTTCTCTAGCATGTCCCAATAATACATTTACCCCGTCTATATTGGGGTAATTGAAGTCTCCCATTATTACTGCACTACCAATTTGGTTAGCTTCCCTAATTTCTCTTAGCATTTCACTGTCCATCTCACCATCTTGACCAGGTGGACAGTAGTATACTCCTATCAGTATATTCTTCCCCGACACACAAGAGATTTCTACCCATAAAGATTCAATTATGCATTTTGTCTCATGCAGGATGTTTATCCTGTTGGACTCTATGCCATCCTGGACATAAAGCGCCACACCGCCTCCCAGGTACTCATCTCTGTCATTGCGATATAATTTGTACCCCGGTATAGCACTGTCCCATTGGTTATCCTCCTTCCACCATGTCTCTGAGATGCCAATTAAGTCTATGTCATCATTCACTGCTATACATTCTAATTCTCCCATCTTACTTTTTAGACTTCTGGCATTAGCATAAAAACATTTCAAAGTTTGTTTTTTGTTTGTATTTTCATTCTGCTTTTTAATTGATAGGGATAAGTTAGAATTTTTTTTAGCTCAGGTGAATTTTTAGTTACAGGCACTTGGACAAGGGAATGTTATCTAGTGGTTTGAACCAGGTTTGCTAACGGCTTTCCGATTTTATTTCCGAATTAAAAAAAATTGTGTTGTGCAATGCCCGAGCATGCAGGGTTGTATTTAAGCTTCCCAGGGTACTGTAGTAAGCGTTTTTCTTTACCTCCGATGGCGTATTTACCCACTTCACCTTTGTTTGTTTCAAATGATCTTCTAGTAAAAGGATTTCTCTATCCGTTCTTTTTGCCTTGGTGCTGAGGCTATAAGGTCCCCTCTGAGTACTGCCTTTCCTGCTTCCCAGAACAGGTGGGGGGAGACCATATGTTGCTCATTATGGGATTTATATTCCAACCATTTTTCCTTGAAAAAATTCTGAAATTTTTTATTAGTGACTAGGCCATTGGGAAATCTCCAGATTCTGTCTCCTGCCCGTTTTTCCCCTAGGTGGAACCTTATTGACACTGGGGAGTGGTCTGATATTACCAGGAGCTCCATATCTGCCCTGTTAACTAGAGGGAAAAGCTTCTTAGAGATGAGTATGTAATCTATTCTTGAAATTGACCCATGCAGGTTGGAAAAGAAGGTGAACTCCCTCTCTTCCGGGTGTAGGACTCTCCATACGTCTAGTAAATCTAGGCTTCTGCAGAGAAATTCCACTCCTGTAATCTTTCTGTTGTATTGTGTTGTGCCTGCTGGGGATTTATCCATGGCCGGGTCGTGCAGACAATTTAAGTCGCTGACCAGGAGTAGAGAGCCCACCATGTGCACTATTAGAGTGTTAATTAGTTTTACAAAAAAAATCTTGTGAGTGTTTGGAGCATAGACATTACACACCGTTACTTCTTGCCCTTTCCAACAGCCTGTCACTAAGACAAACCTTCCCTCCGAATCTGCTACAGTGTTCTTTATACTAAAGTCTGCTGCTTTATGTATGAGAATTGCGACACCAGCTTTGCGCCCACTCGCTGGGGCGAAGATACATTTCCCAACTCAGTCGCGTTTTGCGCTTGAGGTGGACCCTTGGCCTGGTGCAGGATTAGTATGGTCCTCTGGTTGGACCCAGAGAGTGCCTGCCACCTGGAGGCGAAGCACAGGAGGCGACAGAGGCTAGCTGGAGCTTCGCCAATAACAACCCGGGGGTTTCCGCAGGTTGAGCCCTTGGGTACCCAGGCCACCTGATCTTAGGTGGGCCTCACAGGGTCTCCTAGAGAGGAAGTGCAGGGGCGTGCCCACCATGAACAAGGGTGCGTGGTCAATGTCCAAGCAAGAATGTCCATAGGTTGCAGGAGGCCAGAATAGAGTGTCCGAGTGGATAGCGAGGATCAAGGCGAGAGTATCAGTCCAGAATGGTCAGCCGAAGCAGGGGTCAGTACCTGTAGTCAGTCTGGGAGTAGTCAAGTCAGGCAAAGGTAAAGTTCCAGGCAGCGGTCAGATGTGATTGATAGACAAGCAGAGGTCGGTTCCAAGCGGTGATCAGATGTGGTCAGTGGACAGGCAAAGGTCGGTTCCAGGCAGCAGCCAGACAAGATCAGGAGCAAGCAAAGGTCAGTACCGTGAGATCAGTCCGAAGGGTACTACCAGGAATGGAGAGACAAAGGAACAGGAGATGCTGGAACAGGCATACAAACTACACCGGAGTGTATGACCCGATTGCCAAGGCGAGGAGCAGGAAGCAGGACCTCGCCTTAAGTATCCGGCCTACGTGACGTCATCGGGAGGTGCCCCTGCGGGTTTTCCTGCCGTTGGCCCTTTAAAGGGCTGCAGGTCGGCCGTGCGTGCGCCTAGGGGCGGAGCCAAGGACGCTGACGATGCGGAGCTGACAGGAGCTCCGCTCTGAGGCCTGCATGGGAGACTCCGAGCGGGGGAGCCGGGGATGCCGCGAATTGGCTGCCACTGCAGAGGAGAAATGCCCGGAGCTGGTGGATGGGATAGTGAGGTGAGCAGGGCCGGCCGCTGAGCGGACATGGCCGGGATGCCCAACATCACGTTTCAACTTCAGACTTTCTTGTTCATTTAAATGAGTCTCCTGTAAACAGGCTATGTCCGCAACTCGGTTTTTGAAATTATTTAAGATCTTTTCTCTCTTAATCGGCGATCCCAGTCCATGAACGTTCCATGAGTCAAGCTTATTCATGCAATGCCAATTTCCCTGATTGCATACCAATGGTTATTATCATTAACCCATTTGGGAGAGGTGCCCATCTCCCCCCCAACACTCCTTCCAAACGGCTCATCCCCATTAAACCTTCCTCCTAAAAGCCATCCATCGAGTTTTTACCCCAGTTCCGTGATGTACATCCCCCATTTCCCCCCCCCAACCCGAAAGCTAATCTTCCCTCTCTTAACATTCAACAACAAACAGTTCTCCTTCCTCTTTAGGCAGAAGGGAGTTGAGGTCCAGTGTCCGGGTTTTCGGGCACCTCGCTGCCCAAGTCGTGAACCAAATGCATTCCTCCTCTTACGTGGTCCAAGAGTCATCCTCTGTTAATGTCCTTTGCCGTCAAAGCTTTTGTGACTTATTCACTCGCCACTTAATCGGGGCTCTGGAGGACCAACCGTGATGGATATGCCATCTTGTTAAGCCTGCTTCCTGGCCTGTTTCACTCTCTGTTGTCTTTGATGGCAGTGAGTTGTAATCCCCTAGTGCTGTAGCCCACTCTGGCTGGGCCAGCGTTACTCCACACTTACTGATAAATCCGGTCTGGCTGGGCTCATGCCCAACTATTAACAGAGTTTGAAGAGAAAAAAAACAACCCAGCAACTTTTAACTATCGCTCCAAACTTTTAAGCTTTTGAGGTCTCTCTTACTTATTTAGATCCTTGTTGTAGTAATTTTTTGGCCTCTTAAGAACATAAGAACATGCCATACCGGGTCAGACCAAGGTGTAACCGGAGACTTGAGGCACCAGGCAACTTGTCTTTGAAAAGAGAGAATTTATTGCCAGCAAGACGCAGCTGACTCAGGTCAGTATAACTGCGTGCCCCCGCCCAGCAGGGTGCCACCTTAAATACATTCCACAATTCTTTATCTCTACACATGTGTCTTACACATTAGTGAACAAGCATCACACATTACAATCGAGAGGCTGGGTGCCTCCCCTTTTGCCAGCGTGGAGCTTTTATGATTCTTTCCTTTGTTCCTGCTTCATGTCATGTGGGCACTACATGTCATTCACAGGAAGTCAGAGGTCTGCCGGGAATGATAGTTCTGTAAAAGGCATGATGATTTGCAGCTTCATTTACTCCTTCAATCCCCCCTTTGATACTTTATCATCCAGTCCAGGATGGGAAGTATCACTAGCACCTAGGAGTCAGGAGATAAGAAGACAAAGTTAATGTAGGAACTTGAACAGGCCCTAAACCTCGGCAGCCAGATGTTTTCTTCACCGGTTTGAGATGAGGGGCTCCTAGGGAGATCCCCCCCCCCTCTTTGTAGCCAGACTTGAACTGCCGGAGGGGTGGCCTGCATAGCCTACTGAGAAAGAAAAGAGAGATTTAGTCTGCTTCATCATCTGTATCTGCATCGATAAATGTGTCAACAAGCGGGACTGGAGAGTACATGCGTAGGGACATAATTTGAGCGATAGTGTGGCGATCCACGATGGATGCCATCATGTTACGGAACCCTTGCAGGAGGAGAGATAGCAAGCAGGGTAGGATAAGACAACTACAATGGCGGCAAGGAGTGCGGCCATAGTCTTTAGGCCCCCAACTTGGGTGAACCAATCTCCCAGATTCTTCGTTGAATCCCAGCCACTCCTCCAGGTCTGAACCGGAACATGGGCCATCTTTACCATGCGATTAGTGATGTACTGGACGACTTTACTCTGGTCATCTATTAACAGTTAGAGAGGTTGAATTTACCACAAACACCTCCTTCCCGGCTGAGGAGGTAATCCAGAGCCAAACGATTCTGATATACAGCGGTGAGGATCCTGGTGTTCTGTTTAGCTAAAAGGTTCAAAGCTAGAGCAGGGTCATTAGTGATCATTTCTAACACAGCCTGTAAGCGTATAATTCTGTTAAGCATGTATATGGGAGTACGATAACCATAGGACCCATCTTCGGCCCAGGTGGCTGGGCCGTAATACGGTACAATGCGCTGCAGGGGCCATTCGTCCTCTTTCCAATCACCAATTTTGACAGAGCGGCCGTCCCCAACGGCTAGATTGCACTTAGCACGGCCTTGCTCCACATATACTGGAATGCCTAATTTCTCACCTACGGAAATAGGCAACAGGAAGAAGCTGGGGCGAACGGTGCCCAGAAGACAAGTACCAGACCAGGTGTATGGGAGGCGCTCATAAACTCGACGACCGCATATATAATAATACCCATCAGGAGCCACCCACTGCAGGGAAATGTTACCCCCATCTTCCCATGTTGTGTTCAGACGTATCTCCCTCCATACTGGGGTAGGCAATGTAGAGATTACTTACCTGATAATCTCCTTTTCCTTAGTGTATGCAGATGAACTCAGAACAAGTGGGTATAGTGTGCTCATGTTAGCAGTTGGAGATGGATCTGACGTCAGCACGGGTACATATACCCCCACAGGAAGTGAAGCAACTCAGTAATCTTCCTTGCAAAAGCTGTTATGGATATATGTGTACTGACCGATCAAGTAATTAATGAAACAGGATTCCCCTGACCGATTGATAGTAGCTGGAGACCGCCAGCGTTCCCAACCGGAAGGCGTCGACACCTGGTAGAGTGGATGCTCTCGTGTAAGAAATGACATGCCTTACCTTGAATTGGTGAAACCCATGTATACTGGCAGCCGGGCGGGATGGTGAGTCCATCTGCATACACTAGCGTGTAGCAGATGGACTCAGAACAAGTGGGATGTACAAAAGCTACTCCCGGACTGGGTGGGACTGGGTGGGAGGCTGCCTGAGGACCGCGTAGGACTGCCCTCGCAAATGCTGTGTCCTCCCTGGCCTGGACGTCCAGACGGTAGAATCTGGAGAAGGTATGGAGGGAGGACCACGTTGCCGCCTTACATATCTCCGTGGGCGACAGCATCCTAGATTCTGCCCAAGAGGCCGCCTGCGCTCTGGTGGAATGAGCCTTGACCTGCAGAGGCGGAGACTTCCCGGACTCTACGTAGGCCGCTCTGATAACTTCTTTGATCCAGTGAGCGATTGTGGGCCGAGAGGCCGCCTCCCCTTGCTTCTTCCCGCTGTAAAGGACAAACAGATGGTCCGTCTTACGTATTGTTTCTGTTATGTCCAGGTATCTGGACAGTAATCTGCCGATGTCAAGATGGCGGAGCAAGTGCCCTTCTTCCGACTTCTGCAAACCTTCTGTGGTAGGCAAGGATATGGTTTGGTTGAGGTGAAACTGTGAGACTACTTTGGGTAAGAAGGAGGGAACCGTGCGAAAATGGATCGCCTCAGGAGTGATTCTGAGAAAGGGATCACGGCAGGACAGTGCTTGTAGCTCCGAGATGCGGCGTGCTGAACACACAGCCAGCAAGAACACCATCTTCAAAGTTAGAGAACGGAGAGACAGGCCCCGGAGGGGTCTGAAGGTGGATCCCGCGAGGAAATCCAAAACTATGTTGAGGTTCCACAGGGGCACTGGCCACTTCAGTGGCGGACGAATGTGCTTGATTCCTTTCAGGAAGCGAGAAACATCTGGGTGTGTGGCAATGGTCTTACCATCCCTCCTGGGACCGTAGCAAGACAGCGCCGCCACCTGAACCTTGATGGAGCTTAGGGAGAGACCCTTCTGAAGCCCATCCTGCAGGAAATCCAGAACAATAGGGATTGTGGTCGCATGTGGATTGGTGCCATGAGTGTCGCACCAGTCTTCAAATACTCTCCAGATCCTTATGTAGGTGAGGGATGTGGAAAACTTGCGGGCTCGGAGGAGTGTATCTATCACCGGCTCAGAGTAACCTCTTTTCTTCAGTCTAGCCCTCTCAATGGCCAGACCGTAAGAGAGAATTGAGCCAGATCCTCGTGGAGGATGGGACCTTGACGTAGCAGGTCCCTGAGGGGAGGCAGGGGAAGGGGCTCCCCTGTCAGTAGTCTTCTCATGTCCACGTACCAGGGTCTTCTTGGCCAGTCTGGTGCCACTAGGAGAACTAGGCCTCTGTGCCTCTGAATCTTGTGTATAAGAGCGCCCAGCAGGGGCCACAGAGGAAAGGTGTATAGCAGGGTCCCTAGAGGCCACGGCTGAACCAGGGCGTCAATCCCGTGAGCGAACGGATCTCACTTGCGGCTGAAGTATCTGGGTACTTGAGCATTGGACCTGTCCGCTAGTAGGTCCATGTCCGGAGTCCCCCACTGATCCACAATCATCTGGAAGGCTGTGGGGGACAGCTGCCATTCTCCCGGATTTAGGCTTTCCCTGCTGAGGAAGTCTGCCGTGGTGTTGTCCCTTCCGGCAATGTGGACGGCGGAGATGTCCTGGAGATTCGCCTCTGCCCAAGCCATCAGCGGGGCTATCTCTAGGGACACCTGTTGGCTTCTGGTTCCGCCCTGTTGGCGTTGTCGGACATTACTCTGCTCTGTTCCGCAGTTGCAAGCAAATCGCAGGCAAGCTAACCGGACTGCCCGTGCCTCTAGGCGGTTGATGTTCCACCCCGACTCTTCCCTGTTCCACCGCCCTTGGGCGGTGAGCTCTTCGCAGTGTGCTCCCCATCCGCTCAGGCTGGCATCTGTGGTGAGCAGGGTCCACGTGGGGGAGGAAATCTTCGTCCCCCTGCTCGTGTGGTCAGACTGCAACCACCACCGTAGCTGGGCCCGCACTCTGGCGGGTAGAGGTAGATGCACGGAGTAATTCCGGAAGCGTGGGCTCCATCGAGAGAGGAGGGAGCGTTGCAGTGGTCTCATATGGGCCCGTGCCCATGGTACCACTTCCAGGGTGGATGCCATGAGACCGAGAACCTGCAGATAATCCCAAGCTATGGGCCGGCTGGCTCCCATCAAGGACCGTAGACGAGTCTGGAGTTTTAACCTTCTCTTGCCGGTGAGGCTGACTGTGTCTGCCTGGGTGTCGAACCGGACTCCCAGGTATTCCAGTGATTGGGAAGGCTGTAGGCAACTCTTGTTTAGGTTGACTACCCATCCCAGGCTTTCCAGAAGGGAGATCACTCTGTTGGTTGCCCGATGGCTCTCCTCTCGTGATTTCGCCCTGATCAGCCAATCGTCTAGGTAGGGATGGACAAGGATTCCTTCCCCTCTGAGCGCCGCTGCTACCACAAAGATCACCTTGGTGAAGGCCCGCGGCGCCGTGGCTAACCCGAAGGGCAAAGCCCGGAATTGGAAGTGCCGTCCCAGAACCTTGAAGCGTAGGTAGCGCTGATGATCCCAATGGATCGGGATATGCAGGTAGGCTTCCGACAAGTCTAAGGCCGTGAGAAATTCCCCTGGCTGTACTGCGGTCTTGACTGAGCGCAGAGTTTCCATGCGAAACCTCGGGACCTTTAAGTATCGGTTGACTGACTTGAGGTCCAAATCGGGTCGGAAAGTGCCCTCTTTCTTGGGTACCATGAAATAAATGGAATAGTGCCCAGAATCCATTTCCCAGGCAGGTACTGGGATTATGGCTTTCAAGGACATGAGCCTCGCCAGGGTAGCTTCCAATGCCGCCATCTTGTGGATTGGACCCGGAGATTCCACAAGCCTGTCCGGAGGGATGTGATGGAAGTCCAGATAATACCCCTCTCGGATGATGGCGAGGACCCACTGGTCCGACGTAATCTCAACCCATCTGGGGTAGAAGAGGGTTAACCTGCCCCCTATGGCTTCGTCCCCCGGATGGATCGGCTGATTCTCATTGTGAGGTGCGGCCGGGACCTGAACCCGAGCCAGCTCCCCTCTTGTGCTGCTTGGTCCGAAAGGACTGGTTCCTGGCCTGAGGACGAGGTGCCTGGTAGCGACTCCTATAGGGAGTGAAGCGTTGGGAGCTTCTACCTCTGGAGGGCCTCGGAAAGGTGCGCTGGTTCCTCTTGGACCTGTCTTCCGGCAGCCGAGGTACTGGAGAGGCGCCCCATGTGCTGGCCAGTTTATCTAGGTCGCTGCCGAACAGAAGAGAACCCTTGAACGGCATTCTGGTGAGACGTGTCTTAGAAGGAGCATCGGCTGACCAGTTCCTTATCCAGAGCTGCCTCCTGGCCGCTACTGATGATGATACCCCCTTAGCTGTCGTACGGACTAGGTCGGAGGCGGCATCCGTGAGGAACGAGAGAGCTGACTCCATGTCCGCTGCCGGGGCATTGTTCCTGGCCTGTGACAGACAGGAACGCGTCACCACTGTGCAGCAAGTTGCGATCCGCAGAGACATAGCTGCCACCTCAAAGGTTTGTTTCAGGATGGCGTCCAGTCGTCGGTCATGAGCCTCCTTGAGGGCCGCCCCCCCCCCTCCACTGGAATGGTAGTGCGCTTGACCACAGCGCTAACTATGGCGTCCACCTTAGGGCACGCCAGCATATCCTTGATTGCCGGGTCCAGGGGGTACATGCCAGACAGGGCCCGACCCCCTTTGAATGAGGCCTCCGGCACATTCCACTCCAAATCGATCAGCTGTTGTGCCGCTTGCAGGAAGGGGAAATGGCGTGCCGTCGGACGAAGACCCTCCAGCAGGGGGTTCTGATTGGATGCCCCCATGGTGCTGGGGCCAGGAATAGCCAGCTCCGTCAGGCACTGAGAAACCGGGTCAGAGAGATCTTCCTTGGGAAAGAACCGCCGCATAGTTCGATATGACTCTATCCCCGAGGGAAGTTCCCCCTCCTCGGGGAGTCCGGACTCGTCCTCCGAGACATCAGGATCCGCACGAGCCGGACTACCCGGAGGTGGGTGCCCGCGGTAAGGACGAGAGGGTCCAGGGGCAGGGGCAGCCGGGGCAGCAGGGCCTGGACGGGAAACCGACTGCATCTGTACAAAGGCGTGGATCCCCTTAAATAAGTCCACCCAGGAAATGGAAGCGGTCTCTAGCCGTCGGGGTACCAGGTCCCCCAGGATTCCTGGCTGTTTGAGACGGCCCGCTAGATCTGGGGTGGCCCCTGGGGAACTGTCGGCATACCTCGGTTGAGACTGGTCCTGCCCGAGGCTCCCACGGCCTCCTCACATTGGGCACAAAGGGAGTCTGCCTCCTCGCTCTGTGTGGCTCTAAGATGGCATGCTGAGCACAGGCCAAGAGCTTTTACGCCGGAATCAGGAGGTGCCGCCTCTGGAGACGCTGGGGCGGTTAAGTGTTCCATCGCGTCTTGTGAATGCAGGGCGCCGGCGCTTATGCAATATGCTGCCAATAATATGCGCTCAATAATATGCGTTCAGCAATATGCACTCAATAATATGCAATATGCGCTCAATAATATGCGCTTAATAACATGCGCTCAGCAGTATGCGCTCAATAATATGCACTCGATAATATGCGCTCAATAACATTGGGAATGAATGCCTAATAGCCTCATTCATGTGCATTTGCATGTGATGATCACTATTAGATTCACTCCCCGCGTTGGAAGCACGTTGAATATGCGCTAATCCCCTTATTGCATTACGGGATTGATTAGCAACTATTCTACCAGTGTCCAACTGCTGCGCTCGGCTCAGCCCACCGTATTGCATTGACACCATGGAGCATCCTGCCCGCCTGCGCTAGTTACACGCTCCCACCAAATGCAAGAACCTGCGGGCGGGAGAGAGAGACGTGAGAGCGCGTGGGAAAAGCGACCGAGCAGGAGAAAAAAGTACGAGCGTGCGCGCCCGGCCACAGCAGCGTCTGAAGGGGGAGAGAGGAGAGTGGGTGCCCTACCCGCGACTGAAGGGGGAGTGCGCGTCCGTCCACAGCAGCCCGCGACAGATGTGTCTGAAGGTGGAGAGAGGAGAGTGCGCGTCCGGCCACAGCAGCCTGCGACAGAAGCATCTGAAGGGAGAGAGAGGAGAGTGCGCGCCCAGCAGAAGCGTCGGAAGGGGGAGAGATGAGAGTGCGCGCCCGGCAGAAGCGCCTGAAGGGGGAGAGAGGAGAGTGCGCGCCCGTGCACAGCAGCCCGCGACAGACGCGTCTGAAGGGAGAGAGAGGAGAGTGTGCGCCCGGCCATAGCAGCCCTCGTCTGAAGGGGGAAGAGGAAAGTGCGCGCGCCGGGAGAAGCCTCCGAGCACGAGAGAGGAATGCAAACGAGCTCGCGCCAAGCCATAGTAGCCCGCCACAGAGGCGTCTGAGGAGGGGAGGGAGAGAGGAGAGTGTGCGCGGCGACTGCGACTTGCGCGCTCCCCCTGTTTCTGAGTGGGGTAGTGGGAGGGACGGCGGCGGCGAATTTGCGGCCTGCTCGCAGGGAAGGCGGAGGCGGACTGGGCCTGCGGAGTCGCCATGGATCCGACCAGCGAAACCTGGGGAGGCATGGACACAGCGTCCGACGAGGAACTGCCCTCTACCTCCCGGGAGCCGGCCTGCGAGGAGGTAACGGGCGAGGGGGGTAGAAGAAAGCGGCTTTGCCGCCCTCCTTCCGTGGGGGTAAAAGTCGTGGCGGGAGCAGAACTTTCGCGTTTCAGCCGCGGCAGGAAAGATGAATGATGGCGGGAAAGGGAGCAGACGGGTCGCGCTCGGGGTCGGCTCCTAGGGCTTCGCCACTCTCACCGCCAAGTGAGATTTTTCACTGGTTAATGAAGGAATGTTTGTGTGTTACTGTTGCATTTTCTGTCCGCCCAGCACCGGCATTTGCCTGCTGGCATCTGTGCCTGCTCCGGCAATATTAACCTGCCTTCTCCTTACCCAAAGACACCCCCCTACCCTCTTTGGGGGGGGGGGGGGAACCCTCCAATGATAAAATCCCACTGCGCTGGTAGAATTGGTAAATGGGTGCTTTTCGGGATTTTTGCTAGGAAGGGCGCAAGGCCAACAACGATTTAAGAAACAAACCCGATCTGGAGCTATAGTAGGCAGGCTGTGCGTCTTACGAGGACCAGATGTCAAGTGGCTTCATGTTATCGGTGAAAGCTGGGCACAAGAGTTGTTCGGTGAAAACCCCTCCGCCCCGGGAAGTTTGGCCTTGAGAAGCCATATCGTTATGGCATATTATGGGAGTCTTGTGGCATTTGAAGGCAATTCTGAAAGGCGAATGAATCCTGCTCCCGGGAAAGTAGACCTGTTCTCTAGAGAGCTGCTCTGCAATGAACAAAATAGGGACTGTCTTTACAAGTTTGATACTTTATGGAGGCCTTCTTTTGGAAGACATTTAAAAATATTTCCTATGGAAAATCCAGTGCGTCATTGCTGATGTGAATACAGTCAACAAGATGTGGTTTTATGTAGGAAATAAAATTTCCATTTTAAAGATGTATTTGTATAGTATACTAAACCAGCATGTTATCACCAATTACATACAGATAGGAGTACCTACTTCTGAAAACTTATAAGTGCCCCCATTTTCCTGTGTCAGAT
Source organism: Rhinatrema bivittatum (assembly GCF_901001135.1). Classification (NCBI taxonomy): domain Eukaryota; kingdom Metazoa; phylum Chordata; class Amphibia; order Gymnophiona; family Rhinatrematidae; genus Rhinatrema; species Rhinatrema bivittatum. The sequence continues at coordinate 369,750,445 of NC_042620.1, read as the reverse complement.
TTTTCAAGATTCTTTGGCAAGAGTTAGCAAATTCTGTGGTAGATTTTTCAAAACTCTGCCGCAATTGCATGGCAAATTTTGCATTTTTGCATATTAAAATGTATTCTTTAAACTTTATAAAATGGTCATTTCTGTGTCAAGTTAATTTGATTCTTTATTAGAGGAAAAGGGTTCTTACTGCTTGGGGCTGAGGCAGAAAGAAGGGATCTTTAAATGGGGAATGAGGGGATCTGAGGAGGAGTAGATTGTAAGGAATGGAAGTACAAAGTGAGGAGAGTATGGGGGAAGCAGGGAGGAATGAGGGGAGAAAAAGATTGGGGATGGGAGTGGAAGAAAAGGAGAGAAGAGGAAGAGGAAAGGGGTTCTGGGTGGAGAAGGGAAGATATGGATGATGTTGGAGAAAGGAGGAGGATAGATTGGGGATGGAAGGGAAGACCTGAGATTTATTTCAGGGGGCGGGGGAGGGGGACAGGTAATGGATCTAGAGAGAGGAGAGTGAAGTCCCTTTCCTGGCCCCAGCTGTGCCACCCCTATCACAGTCCCCAGCCCTTACTTTCTCTCCTTTAGTTCTTTTATTGTCCTCATCCCTGCTCATATATACACCCCCCATATACCTTTCCCAAGCTTCTTTCACATACCCCATCCCCTTTTTCCCTTATCCCGCAGCCTCTCCCTATTTTAAACAATCACCTGCATCTATTTTCATTATCCTCACCTCCATCCTCTAATAACCCCCATGCCTTCCAAACTCTCAGGCCTATCCTATAAACGGGTCGATACAGTACAGTGCGCTCCGACGGAGCGCACTGTTAGCCAGCTCTGGACGCGTGTTTTCGCTTACCCCTTATTCAGTAAGGGGAGGAAACCACGCGGCCCACCCGCGGCACCTAATAGCGCCCTCAACATGCAAATGCATGTTGAGGGCGCTATTAGGTATGCGCGCGGGATACACGGATCGATACTGTAAAACCGCGGGAGAGCAGACGAACGCCCGCTCTCCCGGCGCACGCACCGGCCCTTCGCCGGTACGAGCGATCCAGTATGCAAATGAGGTGACGCGGTGCAAACGAGGAAAAGGAGGCGCTAGGGACACTAGCGCGTCCCTAGCGCCTCCTTTTTGACAGGAGCGGCGGCTGTCAGCGGGTTTGACAGCCGATGCTCAATTTTGCCGGTGTCGGTTCTCGAGCCCGCTGACAGCCACGGGCTCGGAAACCGGCAAAATTGAGCGTCCGGTTTTCGGCCCGACAGCCGCGGGCCGAATTAAAATTTTTATTTTTTACTTTTTTTTACTTTTCGGGACCTCCGACTTAATATCGCTATGATATTAAGTCAGAGGGTGCACAGAAAAGCAGTTTTTACTGCTTTTCTGTGCACTTTCCTGGCACCGGAAGAAATATGTGCAGCTTGGCTGCACATTTTACTTACTGTATCCCGCGCGCATACCTAATAGGGCCATCAACATGCATTTGCATGTTGAGGGCGCTATTAGGTGCCGCGTGGTTTCCTCCCCTTACTGAATAAGGGGTAAGGGAAAACACGCGTCCAGAGCTAGCTAACAGTGCGCTCCGTCGGAGCGCACTGTACTGTATCGACCTGACAGTAAGTAAAATGTGCAGCCAAGCCGCACATTTTACTTTCAGAAATTAGCGCCGACCCAAAGGTCGGCACTAATTTCTTCCGGCGCCAGGAAAGTGCACAGAAAAGCAGTAAAAACTGCTTTTCTGTGCACCCTCCGACTTAATATCATAGCGATATTAAGTCGGAGGTCCCGAAAAGTAAAAAAAATAAAAAAATAAAAATTTGAATTCGGCCGGTGGCTGTCGGGCCGAAAACCGGACGCTCAATTTTGCCGGCGTCCGGTTTCCGAGTCCGTGGCTGTCAGCAGGCTCGAGAACCGACGCCAGCAAAATTGAGCGTCGGCTGTCAAACCCGCTGACAGCCACCGCTCCAGGCCAAAAAGAGGCGCTAGGGACGCGCTAGTGTCCCTAGCGCCTCCTTTTCCTCGTTTGCACCGCGTCACCTCATTTGCATACTGGATTGCTCGCACCGGCGAAGGGCCGGTGCGTGCGCAGTGTGAGAGCGGGCATTCGTCCGTTCTCCCGCGGTTTTACAGTATCGATCCGTTAGTGCGGCCGCGTTTACCCTGCTCCTAAGCCGCTTTTAACTCACGTTCGGGCCGCGTTAGCCCTTCCTGCGATCCCGAATCCCCTTTAACCTACTCCTACCGCGTCCTAAATTCCCCGGGCAACCCCTTCCGCCCGCGGCATGTATATTGCATGCAAACGAGCGAATTAGCTCGATATTGCATGCAAACGAGCCAATTAGCTATTTCCTAGCATCCCCTAACCGCGCCCGGACTATCGCTACCTTTCCCTGCCGTTTTGTCGCGCGTTTAACCTGCAAACTTACCGCCTACCCTGACCCCTGCGGTAGAGGCAGGGGTAAGGGTAGGTGGCAAGCTTTCCCCCAGCCCCCGCTCACCTGCCCCGGCCGCGATCATGGGTGCTGGTCTCCGTGGCAGCCCCAGTCCTCTCCCCTCCTCCCGAAGCCAAAAAAAAAAAAAGCTTTTTTTTTTTTTGGCTTCGGGAGGAGGGGAGAGGACTGGGGCTGCCACGGAGACCGCTTTCCCCCGTGCAAGTAAGTTGCTTCGCCGCTGAGTTCTCTCCTCCTCCCGGAGCAGGGCGCGAAAAGCAGCCTTGCTCCCGGGAGGAGGTGAGACTGACAGCGGCGAAGCAAAACAAAGAAATCGAAAAAAACCAAAAGCAAGTCGCTTCGCCGTGAAGCGACTTGCTTTTGCATCCCCGATCGGATTTCTCCTGCCTAAACTTACTTTTTTTGCAGGCGTCCGGTCCATCTGAAGGTATCTTCCCCTCCCCCTGGGTAAGATGGCTGCCAGCACGGGGGAAAGCGGCCCCTGTGCATTCAATTGGCTGCTCAAGACGTGACGTCACGACGTTTGGCGTCACGGCAGCCAATTGAATGCACAGGGGCCGCTTTCCCCCGTGCTGGCAGCCATCTTACCCGGGGGAGGGGAAGATACCTTCAGATGGACCGGACGCCTGCAAAAAAGGTAAGTTTAGGCAGGAGAAATCCGATCGGGGATGCAAAAGCAAGTCGCTTCACGGCGAAGCGACTTGTTTTTGCTTTTGGTTTTTTTCGATTTCTTTGTTTTGCTTCGCCGCTGTCAGTCTCACCTCCTCCCGGGAGCAAGGCTGCTTTTCGCGCCCTGCTCCGGGAGGAGGGGAGAACTGACAGCGGCGAAGCAACTTACTTGCACGGGGGAAAGCGGTCTCCGTGGCAGCCCCAGTCCTCTCTCCTCCTCCCGAAGCCAAAAAAAAAAAAAGCTTTTTTTTTTTTTGGCTTCGGGAGGAGGAGAGAGGACTGGGGCTGCCACGGTGACCGGCACCCATGATCGCGGCCGGGGCTTTTTTCGTTTTATTTTATTTTTCTTCGCCGATGTCAGTGTCTATTCTACCCTCCTCCTGGAGCAAGGCTGCTTTTCGCGCCCTGCTCCGGGAGGAGGGGAGAACAGACACTGATATCGGCGAAGCAACTTCCTGGTATCTGTCATTTCAAATGACATTTGAAATGACAGATACCAGCGTGGCGTGAAGCCTTAGGCCCGCGCACCCAGGATACTGTATAGGCGCTCTATCCAGTATCCTGGGTTGCGCGGGCCTAAGGCTTTTCGGACGCGGTTTACATTTACATATAATTAGGGTTCAGGATCGAGCGGTAGGTGAGCTGCACTGTGCGGGCGGTAACCGCGGGTGCCGTAGGCACTAACGCAGCTCTTCCTACCGCACGGTACTGGATAGGCCTGTCTGTAATAACTTCCTCTTTTCCCCAGCCTCTCTTGTAACTCATTCCTTTCTTCTCCCCCTCTAACTTCTGTAATAACTTTTATTCCCCTTCCCTGTTCATCTAGCCCAATAACACCCCCCCCCCCCCCCCCGTACTGGTCACTGCAAGGAGGATACAGGCTGCTGCTTTCAACCATGGGGCTGTACAACATCCTACTGTTGAAAGAAGCAGTCAGGCCAGCTGGCAGGAGGAGGGCAATGTGGCTGGATCAGTGTGGCCAGATATACTATTATCCACTTCCTCCTCCTCCTCACCCAAGCAGGCAGGCAGGCATTCTTGCACGGGGAGGGGACGGGGAGGGGGAGGTAAGTGGAGCAGGAGGAGGTTTGGCATCATCCTTACCAGCAGACAAAGCTGGATCCAGCTTCCTGGTTTCCCATAGGGAACTGCACATTCCTCTGGAAGGGGCAGATTTTGCAGCTCTTCCTATGCCTGCAGAATCATGGGAGACCATGGGCTTTGTTTATAATCTGAATGGGTACTTGCAGCAATGGGAGATAATATTCACTATGACCTCTTTTTTTTTTTTTTAATTTTATTTTTCTAATTTTCATAATTCAAAGCAAGTGTTAACTTACTTACAGAAAAAAGAAATACAATACGTTTACATCTTGTATCCATTTACACACAGCTGAAACATTTCCCATTCAAAAATTACATATTGCATTTCACCATAAAGAAGAAACATAGGGTGCTGCCAGGAACAGAAATTTAAGGAAGTTTCAAAAATAACTATACATACAGGTCGATACTGTAAGACCGCGGGAGAGCGGACGAACGCCCGCTCTCCCGGCGCGCGCACCAGCCCTTCGCTGGTGCGGGCGATTCAGTATTTAAATGAGGTGACGCGGGAAAAACGGGGAAAAGGAGGCGCTAGGGACACTAGCGCGTCCCTAGCGCCTCCTTTTTGTCAGGAGCGGCGGCTGTCAGCGAGTTTGACAGCCGACGCTCAATTTTGCCAGCGTCGGTTCTCGAGCCCGCTGACAGCCACGGGCTCGGAAACCGGACGCCGGCAAAATTGAGCGTACGGTTTTCAGCCCGACAGCCGCGGGCCGAATTCAAATTTATTTATTTATTTATTTTTTTTAACTTTTTTTTTACTTTTGGGGACCTCCGACTTAATATCGCTATGATATTAAGTTGGAGGGTGCACAGAAAAGCAGTTTTTACTGCTTTTCTGTGCAGTTTCCTGGCGCCGGCGCCGACCTTACTGGATCCCGACCTTACTGGATCCAGTAAGGTCGGCGCCGACCTTACTGGATCCCGCGCGTATACCTAATAGGGTCATCAACATGCATTTGCATGTTGAGGGCGCTATTAGGTGCCGCGGGTGGGCCGCGTGTTTTCCTCCCCTTACTGAATAAGGGGTAAGGGAAAACACGCGTCCAGAGCAGGCTGACAGTGCGCTCCGACGGAGCACACTTTACTGTATCAACCTGATAGTTTGCATGTATTGAGCTTAACGTAGCCAAAGGTACACACATTTTTTGTTCCAAGTCTAAGGCTGAACTATGGAGGGAACTATTACCCTCCTTGCATTGAGAAAGGATTTCAACTGTTCAGGATACTGGAAAGAAAATATATCCTTAGCGGATTTTACGATACACTTACATGGGTATTTTAAAACATAAGAAAAACCCATTGCTATTACTTGAGATCTCATTACAAGGAATTCTCGTCTCCTGTTTTGTGTAACAGGTGCATAATCAGGAAATACCCGTATTTGTAACCCACGAAACTGGTTTTGTATATTCTTAAAATACCGTTTCATTATTTTTGTAAGATCTTTTTCAGAAATAAAAGAAACCATTAAAGTAGCAGTTTCATAGTATTCCATGGCTGAATCTTCTAGAAATCTTGTTAGATTCCCTTCAGTTACATTTACCTGCAAGAAATTCCTGTCTTTATTTTTATTCAACACCGGAAGGTAATATAATTTATTAACTAAGGGGATTTCTCCCTCTTGAAATTTCAGAATTTCCACAAAGTATTTTTTTATTGTAGTACAAGGAAGTTCTCCAACTATTTTTGGAAAATTTAAGAATCTTAAATTTAAATGTCTGGAATAATTTTCCAAAAATTCCAGCCTCCTTGAAACCATACTAATGTCCTTTATTATCTTCACGTTGCAGTCCTGGGTATTCTTTATTTTAACCTCAATTGTTCCCAATCTTGGTTTTATTTCTTCTAACTGGTTTTCACAAACCCCCAATTTCTGTTCAACAATTTCCAAGTTGTCCTGAAAGTTGCCTATCAAATTCACCAACGCCGCCATAATGTCCCAAATTGCGTCTAAAGTTATTTTATCTGGCTTTGAGGGCATTTTAAAACGGGGTTTCAGCAAAATCTCACCCGTTTTTAGCACCGGAGATATTCCGGCCAGTTGGTTCTCCTTCTCAGAAGCCGTAGGCATATCTCCCAGGATTTCAGTGTCCTCAATCCCAATCGGAGTTGATACGGGGGGCACAGCCAAATTTTCTGCCCCTGATGTTCCTGAAGTTCCGGGGATCACTGAATCCTGTTTCGATGCTTCGGCTTCTACCACCCTCAGACCTCCCCGTGCTGAGCCCGCAAAGACAACGTCATCTGTCTGCGTCTCAGCTGCCTCCGGGTGGGAGGGGGAGAATGCAATTTCGGGCTTCCGAGGAACTGGGGGGCTGAGAGTTACATCTCCAGGAGAGGCCATTGCTTCCTCGGTGGCTCCCTCAGCGGAGTTCGCTCCCCCAATTTCAGGTACCTTAGCGGACGCGTAGGTTGTTATTAACCGCTGAGTAGCTGTTAGCGCTGAATCCGAGGGATAGATACGGAGCTTGCCCTTCCGTTTTGCAGGCATCTTAGCAGAAAAATATTGCAGTATCGGAGCTCAGCGTTTACACGTCTGCCTACGCCGCCATCATGAATCCCTCCACTATGACCTTTAATAGCAGGATTTGAACCTAGGTTTCCTGGTTTTCAGTTCATTTTTGTAATCACTAGACCACCCACTCTCATAGCAAAGGCCTTAACTTTTTATAAGTTACTGAAAATCTTTAAGATATTGCTTAATCATGGGAAGGCACGTTCAGGCTGATGCAATATCATGTGCTGAGGCTCGCGCACAGGTTAACCCGCAGTTGGACGTGCATTTTGGATGCAAGTCCATAATCTCTTATGCAATAAGGGTAAGGATTAGCACGTCCAAAATGTGCATCCAAACCAGTGTGTAGCTAATAGTGCTCATCACATGTAAATGCCTCGTTGATAAGGCTAGTAGCTATTTCCTCCTTATGTAAAAAATAATTGTTTGCCCAATGTGCACATTTTTACCCTCAAAAATTAACCCCAGCTCTGGAGCTGGTGTTAAGTCTTGAGGAGTCCCAATAAGAAAATACTGCTTTTCTATAGTTCCTACAACTTAATATCATGGCGATATTAAGTTGGAAGAAACAAAAAAGGAGTAATCTAAAAAATAAAATTTAAATAAAGTATTGTCGGCGGTCAGGTTAGGAAAACAGATGCTCAATTTACAAGCGTTCATTTTCCCTATCCCGTGCACAGCCACTTCTGGGCTCCCGATGCCATGGACATGCTAGGGATGCACAGTTTATCCCTAGCACATCCTTTTTAGCGTGGCGGCTCATTTCCTTATTGCATCAAGCACCCAGGAGAGGTGCAGCCAAGCCGCACATTTTGCTTTCAGAAATTAGCGCCTACCCAAAGGTAGGCGCTAATTTCTTCGGGCACCGGGAAAGTGCACAGAAAAGCAGTAAAAACTGCTTTTCTGTGCACCCTCCGACCTAATATTAAGTCGGAGGTCCCGAAGGGTAAAAAAAAAATAAAAAAATTTGAAGTCGGGTCGAAAACCGGATGCTCAATTTTGCCGGCGTCCAGTTTCTGAGCCCGTGGCTGTCAGCGGGCTCGAGAACCAACGCCGGCAAAATTGAGCGTCAGCTGTCAAACCCTCTGACAGCCGCCGCTCTGGTCCAAAAGGAGGCGCTAGGGACGCGCTAGTGTCCCTAGTGCCTCCTTTTGCCTATTTTTACTGCCGGGCCTCATTTAAATACAGAATCGAGCGCACAGGAGAGTGGCCTTTACCGTATCAGTCCGTGAGTCAGGTCCTGGAACCCCACTAATAGTCCCTAGATAGGGCAGTAGCAGACCAGGTATTCCATGGACGGAGTATACCTGTGATAGCTCTGTTTGCATTTTCTCTCAATAGAAGGGTCTCGATAACTAGCTGCAGATACTCTCACCCTAAATTGGAGTCAGGGCTTTCTGTAAGCATATCCTGTACTTCCTCTGATTGCAGGACCTTACAGAAGCTCAGTAGAGATGAGGAAATTAGGATCCTCCAGAAGTAACACTCCTGAAATGTCATGATTTTAGTGGTTGTCATTTTGGCATGCAGAGTTGGGGAGCTCCAGGCCCTAGTGACTTATCTTCCTTATACAAAAAGTTTTACAATAAGGTGGTTTTATGCATGCATCCTAAGTTTCTGCCTATGGTTGTGTCAAGAGTCCACAAGGGTGAATGAACATTGCAGTTTAGATTGCAAGGGAACTATAGCCTATCTGGGGTGGACTGAAGCCCTCGGATAAGCCATTTAACATTTTGTTTGTTTTGAAACCAGTAAGCTTGGAATTGCAGTAGTCAAGTTCTCTATTTCTGCTTGGTTGGTAGATTGCTTCTCCCTGTGTTACGCTGAGGTAGGCCATATTAAAGCTCAGTGTTCAAGCCATGACACTGTTAGTAGCCTACCTGAGATCTGCCCTTGTTGAATAGGGCAACAAAGTTGCAATGTGGAACTCTCTTCACACTCTCTAGTTCACACTAGTTCTGGCCATCTCTCATGTTGTTTTGGTTCCAGATTGCCTTAAAACTAAACAGGAAATATTAGGATGGCTTATTACTTCCAAAAACTGCATCCCATTGGTACTGTTTTTAATTTTTTAATTTTTTAAATTTCCTTTTTTTTTTTTGTTATGGGACAGCCTGTAGCTTGGGATTCTCCATGTGTGAAGACTGCCATCCTGCTTGACCTTGGAGAAAGTGGAGTGACTTACCTGTAACAGTGGGTTCTCTGAGGACAGTTCTCATAAAACCATCTCACATCCCCTTGGAGTTGGTTTCTTCAAGTTTTAGCTTTATTATGGACTTCTTCAAGTTTTAGCTTTATTATGGGAAGTGGGGGAGCAGCCAGGGCTCCATGTGATCACTGGGGCATACTCAAAGCTTCTAAAAACTTTGATATCAAAGTTCCATGTTAGGCTCCATCTGATGTCACCCATGGGTGAGGACTGACATCCTGCTGTCCTTGAAGAACTCCGTTAAAGGTAAGTAACTCTTTTAAGAATATAAAAAATGCCATTCTAAATCAGACCAAAGAACCATCAAGCCCAGCATACTATCTCCAACAGTGGCCAATCCAGGTTCTTATTTTCCTCGCAGTGGTGCTGGTGGGTGCTTTGCATTGGACCACTGAGTTAGGGGTATTTGTAGGCTTAAAAAAAATCTGAAGTTTTAGATGTATGTAGGAATCTCCAAGGTTCTTAGATGGGGCCTTGTCATATAAAAAAGGTCTGCTAATCAATTTAGATATTTGGGAGTTCAGATACATAGAGATGCTGCTAAAATGTACTACTGTAATGTGAACAAAAAAGAATAGATGCCTTAATCTTTTCCAAATATTTATTAGAGTAGAGATGTAGTCATACTGGAATGTGAAGCCCTTGCTGCACTTGATATACACTAAATTAGAGATGTGGCATACTTTTTCTCAGAGTATCTTGGTAGGATATCTCTGTTTAACATGATGGAGCTACCAAGATGACTATATAGTTTTCAAATGGTGACATTTCTGCTTGAGAGGAGGGATAGATTATATTTTGACAACATTTTTCTGGAACAGTAAGAAACCCAGATTAACCTTGAAGTCTCTAATGAAGGGTGCCTGGCACTTTTGGACCTATGTTTATAGAATTGTTTTTTGATTCAAAGGGAATTGGCCATATGATATGAATTTAGTGACATCTCTAAATTTAGTCAGACATTCGCTTTACCCTTTATAAATTGATATATATATTACATTTATTTATTTATCGAGTTTTATATACTGTCATTCGGGATTGCCATCACAGCATTTATTTATTTTATTTATTTATAATATTTTATATACCGCCGCTCATCAAAGATATCAGGTCGGTGTACAGTGAACAAGAACTTACGCCGGAGCGTTATACATTTAACAAGGTTATACAAGCGTTATACATTTAACAGGGTTATACAAGCGTTATATATTTAACAAAGGTAAGTATAAAAATATTTGATACATAAAAACAAGTAGAAGCTTTTAAAAACAGATCTATCATTTAGGTATAGCTTGGCTGAGCTGGGTTAAAAAGAACTGGAGAGTAGAGGGATACTAGTAAAAGGGATGGGGTTAGGGAAGAGTTAGGAGGAGAAGGAGTTCTAATTTAGAGGTGGAGAGAGGGGGGAGATAGCACTTCGAATGCAATTAAGAGCAATTATATGGAAGGGTATTTACAGTAGCCACAGAAAAAGGAGAAATTCAAGATGATGTATAGAACTGGGGCATATAGAGGAGAAGAAAGAAATATATATTTCAAGTATAGGCATGTGTGAATAGCCATGTCTTGAGTTTTTGCTTGAATGTTTTAGGAGATGGCTCAAGGCGCAGTTCGGTGGGCATGGTATTCCATAACAGAGGGCCAGCATAGGAAAGCGCTCGTGCTTTGGTGGAGGCATGGTTATATAGTTTGGGCGAGGGGGTCTGTAAAGTGGCGAGGTATTGATTTCTAGTAGGTTTGATAGAAGTTTGAAATAGTAGTGAGTTATTAAACCATTTCATTTCAGGATTGTGGAGGGCTTTATGGATAAGTGTTAGGGTCTTGTAATGTATGCGAGATTGGATGGGGAGCCAGTGTAACTCCTTCAAGACTGGCGTAATATGTTCCTTTGAGTTAGTGTTAGTAAGGATATGGGCTGCGGTATTTTGCAGGATTTGTAAGGGGCGGATTGCATTTTTGGGTAGGCCTAGGAGGAGTGAATTGCAATAATCTGTTTTCGAGAACAGCATGGCTTGTAGAACTGTCCGGAAATCAGTTGCGTGAAGCAAGGGTTTCAATTTTTTGAGTGTATGTAATTTGTAAAAACACTCTTTAAGGATTGCACTAATAAATTTTTTGAGGGTCATTTGGTCGTCAATAATGACTCCTAGGTCTCGGACTTGGTGGGAGAATTGTATGTGCGTCGATGTTATAGGTGAGGTAGGAGAGGTATGTGATAGGGTGGGAGGAGAAATGATCATGAGTTCTGTTTTTGTGGAATTGAGGGCAAGTTGTAAGGAGGTTAATAGATTATTGATAGAAGCAAGGGTGGTGTCCCAAATTTCAAGGGCTTTGGGTATGGATTCCGTTATTGGAATAAGAATTTGTACATCATCAGCGTACAAAAAGTGTGGAAGCTTAAGGTTGGCGAGGAGATGGCAAAGCGGTAAAAGATAGATGTTAAAAAGGGTAGATGAAAGTGAAGAGCCTTGAGGGACTCCTTGCTTCAGGGGGATTTCTTTTGATATGTGGTTGCCAATTTTGACTTTATAGTTACGATTGGATAGGTAAGAAGTAAACCAGTTATGGGCGGTACCAGTTATTCCAATCTCGTGTAGGCGTTGGAGAAGAATTTGGTGGTTAACGGTATCAAAAGCCGCTGAGATATCCAGGATCACTAGAAGATGAGGTTGATTTTTATCTAGGCTTTTGAGAAGGTAATCGGACAGTGATAAGAGAAGAGTTTCGGTACTGTGTAATTTTCGAAATCCGTATTGCGAGGGAGAGAGGATTTGGTGTTCTTCTAAATAGTCACTAAGTTGTCGGTTGATAGTTTTTTCTAGGACTTTAGCGATAAATGGGAGATTAGAGATTGGGCGGTAATTGGCAAGGTCTAATGGGTCGAGCTTGGGTTTTTTTAAAGTAGGTTTAAGGATAGCAAATTTGAGAGAGTTGGGCACTTGCCCAAATTCGATGGATGCATTGATAATGTTAGAGATAGGGCTGGCTATTAGATCAGGGACAGTGAGGAGGAGTTTTGTGGGGATGGTATCAGAGGGGTGAGAGGAGGGTTTAGCTTTTTTGAGTAGGGATTCAATTTCAGATGTAGCTGTGTTTTCAAAGATTGTAAGCTGAGGTGCAGAGTCTTTTATGTGACAGAGGTTATGGCATTGGGGCATGTGGGAATTGTGGGGGAAGCGTGTCATAATTTTGTTAATTTTGTCCTGAAAGAACGAGGCCAGTTGTTCGCATTTGATTTTGGCTTCTTCTTCTGGGATGATATTTGGAGTGAGGTTAGTAAGTGAAGTGACATATTCGAATAGCACTTTTGGATTGAATTGAAATTGGTGTATTTTACCTGCGTAGTAATTCTTTTTAGCATTGTTGATCATCTCACTATAGTTTTGCAGCAAAGTTTTGTAACGTGCAAATAGAGTCGGTGAGGGTTCTTTACGCCAATTTTTTTCAGCTTTTCTAAGGGCTTGTTTTAAGTCTTTTAGTGTAGGGGAGTACCAGGGTTTTTTTGTATTTTTTTGAGAGGAGAATTTTTTTGTAATGAGGGGGCAAATGTTATTAGCAATTGAGAGGGTGTATTCATTCCATGATGTTAAAGCAGTATCAGCATTTGATAGATCAAGGTTAAACTGTGTGTTGGATAGAGCTGTGGTAAGCTCATCTCTATTGCATATCTTTCGGTATTGTATGGTGGTAGTGCTGATTGGGAGGGGCGGAGGTCTTTGTAAAGTGTTGGAAGTTCTTATGATATAGTGGTCAGACCATGGGATGGGTGTACATGATAGAGAATCAGTTACGAAGTGACGGTTGATAAATATGAGGTCGAGTGAGTGACCAGCTTTATGTGTGGGCATGTTTATGATTTGCTTGAATCCTAGTGATTTCATGGCTTCCAGGAATGAGGAGCAGCTAGGTGTAAGGGGTGTTGTGTTGACATGGAGATTAAAGTCTCCTAGAATAATGGCTGGGGAGTCGATGGAGATATTTTTAGCTATGTATTCAATTAGAGAAGAAGGGTTGTTATTAAGCATGTTAATATATGTGATCTTAAGGTTGTTATTAAGCATGTTAATATATGTGATCTTTGGTCTTTGCAGAGTAGTTTCATAATCCGAGTTCTTTGGAGGACTCGGAGAACGTGTTTATGGAAGCAATGGAGCCATTAGGTGACACTCCACCCTATTCTATTAAATCTTTTTCTCCAGAAATGCAGAAAAGCAAGTTTGCTTACCGTAAACGGTGTTTCCATAGATAGCAGGATGAATTAGCCATGCTGTCGTGGGATCTGTCAGTCAGGTCCGGGAGGCGGAGCTACCAAAGTGATGTCAGAGCTTTCCTTTGAGGCTGCGTGTGGTTTCCCGCGCTCGGATCAACTCTCCTCAGCTGTGATAAAGCAAGCGTGGTCGTAGGGTACGACGGTAGACTGTGCAGGGAGGTGGGCAGGTCAACATGACTAATTCATCCTGCTATCTACAGAGACACCATTTATGGTAAGCAAACTTGCTTTTTCCCGTCAATAACAGGGCTGAATTAGCTATGCTGTCGTGGGAGTCCGAAGCTCCCTAACATGCAATAATGTCCGTCCCAGTTTGGCATCTTCCCCTGTCTGCTGGTCTAAGCAGTTATGGGAGGTGAATGTGTAAAGAGACACCCACGTGGCGGCTTTACAGATGTCTAGCGGTGGAACGTGTTTCAAATGAGCCAGCGAAGCTGCTACTGCTCTGGTTTGATGAGCCGTGAGACGAGACGGTAAGTCAATCTGCCGTTTGTTATAGCAGAAAAGTATGCACTGAGTAATTCAACTAGAGATAGTTCGTTTAGCTATTGGTAGTTCAGAGGCATTTGGATTGAAAGAGACAAATAGTTGTGAGACTCTGTTAGGGGATTGGGTTCGTTGCTTATAGTAAGCCAATGCCCTCTTGCAGTCCAATGTGTGTAGAAGTTTCTCACGTTTGTTCTGATGCGGCTTCGGGCAGAATGTAGGTAATTCAATAGATTGGTTGAGATGAAAGTGAGATACCACCTTCGGTACAAAGGTAGGATGGGTGCGAAGGAGCACTTTATCGTGGTGAAACCGAAGATATGGAGTATAATGCCCCAAGGCTTGTAACTCACTTAACTCGCCGAGCTGAGTTGATCGCAACTAGGAAAACTACTTTCCAAGTGAGGTATTTGAGATGTGCCGCGTCCATTGGTTTGAATGGGGCCAGTATCAACTGTTCCAGTACCAGATTGAGGTTCCATGGCACGGAGGGTTTTTACTATTGGAGGCCGAAGGTGAGTAAGCCCCCTGAGGAATCACGAAACCATTGGATGATGATAGATCGGATGTCCCTCGTAGTCAGTGAAACGCAGCTATAGCACTAAGGTGGACTTGAACAGAAGCCGTGGCAAAGCCTGCTACTTGCAAGGTATGTAGATACTTCAGAAGCATGTCCGGGGGGCATATGAGTGGATCCACCCCATTTGACGTGCACCACGTCGCATATCGTTTCCATTTGAAGTGATAGCTGCGTCTTGTGGACAGCTTCCTGGAGGCCAAAATTATGTTTTGTACAGAAACTGAAAATCCCTGTTCAGCGAGAAGGAGCCGCTCAATCTCCACGCCATCAGATGTAAAGAGGCGTGGAACGGATGCAGGAGAGAGCCCTCCTCTTGTGATAGTAGGTCTTCTTGATTTGGTAAGTGGAAGGGCTCCGCTGTGGATAGTTGGAGAAGGTGCGTGTACCATGGTTGATGCGGCCACGCAGGTGCGATCATAATCAATTGTGCTTCGTCTTGCATGCACTTTTGTAGTGTTTTGGTGATAAGAGGAATGGGGGGAAACGCGTACATTAAGGTTTCCGTCCATGGAATGAGAAAGGCATCCTTGGCCAGACCGAGTAGAAGCGAGGCCGTTTCCGGTTGGCTTCTGTGGTGAAGAGGTCTATCGTTGGTGTTCCCCACTTCGGAAGATCTCCTCTGCTATGATTGGGTTGAGAGACCATTCGTGGGGGTGAAACGCTCTGCTTAATTTTTCTGCCCTGGTATTGGAGATTCCCGGTAAGTAGGTTGCTTGCAACTGAATTGAGTGTTTGCCAGCCCATGACAGAATGGTGAGGGCTTCTTTGCAGAGGAACCATGAGCCTGAGCCACCTTGTTTATTGATGTAAAACATGGCTACTTGGTTGTCCATGTAGACCATCACTCGATGACCTCGAAGGTGCGATACAAAGGTCTTTAATGAGTAGCGTATCGCTCGAAGCTCTAAGAGGTTGATTTGATATGATTGCTCCTGTTGTGTCCACAGACTTTGTGTCTGCAGGTGATCGAGATGCGCCCCCCCAGCCTTTGCGGGAGGCATCCATGGTGACAACGGCATTGTGAGGTAACAGTAAAAATGGAGCACCCTTGCTGAGCGTCCGTATGCGTAGCCACCAGTCGAGTTCGTTGCAGATGGCTGATGTTAGGGATACAGTCTTCGTCAGTGGTTGGGAATGTTGGTGCCATTGGCGTTTGAGATCCCATTGGATGTGGCGCATGTGTAGTCTGGTCGTAGCCACCGCATGAATGGCCTCTGCCATGTGTCCCAACACTGTTAGAATTTGCCGGGCCGAAGGCGTCTGGATACGGCGTAAGCTCCGGAAGAACTGACGCTTCATGGTGCATCTGTCATGTGGCAGGAACACTCTGTGTTGTATCGTGTCCAACAGGGCTCCTATAAACTGAAGCCTTTGGGCAGGCTGCAGATGGGATTTTTCGTAGTTGACGATGAGGCCTAACTGGTCGAGGTGGAAGATCGTATCCTGTAGCGTCTGAGGGTCTGACGCTATCAGGAGCCAATCGTCCAGGTAAGGAAAAATTATAATTCCCCGTTGACGGAGGAACACCACCACCACTGCCATGCACTTGGTGAATATCCTGGGTGCTGCTGAGAGGCCGAAGGGAAGTACCCTGTATTGGAAGTGCTGGCCCTGAACTTGAAAGGATAGGGGCACTCCATGAAGTTAGCATGGGGCACATTTAAAACTAATCGGAGAAAGTTCTTTTTTACTCAACACACAATTAAACTCTGGAATTTGTTGCCAGAGGATGTGGTTAGTGCAGTTAGTATAGCTGTGTTTAAGAAAGGATTGGATAAGTTCTTGGAGGAGAAGTCCATTACCTGCTATTAAGTTCACTTAGAGAATAGCCACTGCCATTAGCAATGGTAACATGGAATAGACTTAGCTTTTGAGTACTTGCCAGGTTCTTATGGCCTGGATTGGCCACTGTTGGAAACAGGATGCTGGGCTTGATGGACCCTTGGTCTGACCCAGTATGGCACTTTCTTATGTTCTTATTGCCAGGAGGAAGGATGCATTGGAATATGAGTGTACGCATCCTTGAGATCCAAAGCCGTGGGAGGAATCGGGGGTAAGATGGACTTGAGGGATATCATCTTGAATTTTTCCTTGACTATGAATTTATTGAGGTCTCGGCGATCCAAGATGGGACGGAGATCCCCAGATTTTTTTGGAATGAGGAAATATGGGGAGTAGAACCCTGTGTCATGGTTGGATGGAAGATGCAATGGATTGCCTATTGATGAAGTAAGGTCGACACTTCCTTCTGCAACTGCACGAGGTTGGATCTGGGCCCCCTGGATGTCAGGTGGGGCAGGGGTGGTAAACTCAGGAAGGGGATTCGGTATCTGGAACGGACGATGTCCAGAACCCACTGAATCCGATGTGATCGTTTCCCACTGCTGAAGGTGAGCTGTTATGCCTCCTGCTAGAACTGTTGTGATGGTGGTGGAGCAAAGTCTAAAAAGATGGGTTGGACTTCGCTGCGGTAGCTGGCGGTTGTGCTGCTGGACGCTGGGGGTTTTGACGGCCTCTGCGGTTCTGAGGGGCTTGTGGTTGCTGTCATGGAGGAGGGTGATACGGCGGCATCCTATAAGAAATGTATGGACGGTACGGACGGCACTGGAAAGACAATCTCCTCTTCGGGGTATAGTAGCCCCTCGAGGTTGGGTAGGACTGAATGGCGGTGAGAGATTGCACCGCTACCGATTGTTCCTTCAGCTGTGCTATTGTGTCCTGGAACTGGGGGCCAAAGAGGTTGTCCCTTTTGCAGGGCAGATTGGCCAGTTTGTCATGGACGTCAGGTCTTAAAGAGCTAGCGCGAAGCCATGCAACTCTGCATGCTGCAATAGTCCCCGCCGAAACCCTAGAAGAGGCCTCAAAACTCTCGTATATGGTACGGAGTAGATGTCTGATGGCTTCTTCGACGTCTATAGTACGACAGGATCTGCTGGAGTGTGAGGTTGTGACTCCGAACCTTGTTTAAGGCGCTATATACAGTCATATATGTACTGAATAATGTAAAACTGATGATGACTTATCCGGGCAGTTAACATGGAGGCTTGAAATGTTCTCTTAGCAAAGTTGTCTAAAGATTTCAAGTCTCGTCCAGGTGGTGTGGAGGAATGAATTTTTGATTTTTTTTTTTGGTATGCGCCATAGCGGATTCTACCACCACGGAGGCGTGAGGTAGTTGAGTAGGGGAATAATAGGATGACTTTTGCATTTTAAAAGTAAGGTCCGTTTTCCGGGAGACTGCCGGTAGTGGGAAAGGTGACTCCCACGAACGCTCAAGAACCGAATCCAGCACCTTATGCGGTGGCAGAGCTGTGGGTTCCTCCGGAAGGTCGAAGATCTTTAGTAATCCTAGGGTGTCCGCTCTAGGATTCAGTATCTTTTGAATGTCCAGGTTGAGAGCCTTCCCCATCTTTTCCAGAAATTTGGGATAAGTAAGGTCCTCGGGTGGAGAGTACGGTTCAGCCGGTTGTTCCTCTGGTTCCGAGGGATATCCCGTCGACGTGTCAGGAGTGGAAGGGTGACCCGTTGGTGAGGTGGGATGGGAAGGAAAATCCTCTGGTGGTGGTAATGTGGTGGGAAGGGGGGCCTCCACACTGGAGGGTGAAGGGGGGGCCTCCACTGGAGGGTGAAGTGATCGGCGAGGCCGGTTCCGAGCGTTGTGGAGAGGACAGTGCTGTGCTGGGGGAACTAATCGGCAATTTATAGGTAGCTTGCATGACCTCAAAGAACCCTGCTAGAGCAGTCGATAAAGTGGAAAACGCCTCCTGAGTGTGAGGAGGCATGACTGGGCGAGATGTTGCGCCCCGGCACGGCAATGCCGCTAACAGTATATCCGAGTTTGGTGGAGGCATATTAACCTTCTGAGCGTGAGGTGAATCCAATGCCCTCTGTTTCTTTGCAAGCTGCTCTTGTAAACTGTGTCCGCTAGAGTGCGCTTTCGAGACGGATGACAGGTCCAAGTAGACTGAGGGACGAAGATGACGAGTAGAGAGAGTGAAGAGTTGGCGCCCGGCTGAGATCCTCACTGGAGTCCACTGAAAGGTCCACCAGGGGACATTGCGGTACCTGGGCAGTGAGATGCCGCTTCCGAGATGGAGGGTCTATTGGATGTCTATCGCATACCTTTTTCCTCGATTTATTGGCATCCAAAGGTGTTTGTGTCACTGATATGGAAGACGACATGGTTGATGTTGCCATCTGTGTCGATGGCGTGGTAACCTTTCCCAATGTTAAATCAGCTGGCCTATTTTTGCGTCGATGAAGGTCACATCGAGCGGTGCGTCGGCGTCTACTCCCGGCGCAACTCTTCCAGCGCCGTGGACGCATGCGTTGGTGGACGCGAAGCTATGGTATGCATCGTCTGCGTCGCGTCGATGGAGGATATCGACGCAGGCTGCGCCATTGCCTTGTGCGTTGAAGGCCTGTGAACCCCCTGTTCAATTAACGGCTGCTTCGTCGACTTAGACGACTCCTTCCGACCCTTCACTCGGTCCCGAGTGGGGTCTTGTCCTCTGGACGGCGCCAGGCGCGCGTCCTATCCCGAATGGCTGTCAGTCCGGGAAGTGGACGGTTCGACCGAGGCCCCTCGGCGCTGTTGGGGTGGCACCGTGGAAGCCGGTCCCGGCGACGATTGCGCCTCGAATGGGGGGGCATATGAACCCATGTGGCCCGGTTTTAAGGCCTCTATTTTATCGGCCCGCTGCCTACGCGCCCGCGGAGACATTTTCCCGCAGTGGGAACAAGTTGCCATCGGGTGGTCTGAACCCAGACACCGATAGCACTTGTCATGGTCGTCTGTGCGGGACATTACCTTCCCGCAGGCGCAAGGCTTTGAAGCCCGATGGACAAGGGTCCTTCTTGTCCTTCATCAAGATGCTAGTCGTTTTTTGTTTGTTTTTTTTGTGAGAAACTGAGGAGATCTGGAGCTCCGCATGCAATCCCATGCACGGATAAAACAGACTGAGGAGAGTTGATCCGAGTGCGGGAAACCACGCGCAGCCTCAGAGCAAAGCTCTGACATCACTTTGGTAGCTCCGCCTCCCGGACCTGATTGACAGATCCCATGACAGCATGGCTAAATACGTAGAGAAATCTGTATTCACATGTAAATGTTTTACACAACTCACAGGCCGATTCAGTAAAGTCCGCGGGAGAGCGGACGAACGCCTGCTCTCCCGGCGCGCGCGATTCAGTATTCAAATGAGGTGGTGCTGTAGAAACGGGGAAAAGGAGGCGCGCTAGGGACACTAGCGCGTCCATAGTGCCTCCTTTTAGCCCGGAGCGGCGGCTGTCAGCGGGTTTGACAGCTGACGCTCAATTTTGCTGGTGTCAGTTCTCGAGCCCGCTGACAGCCACGGGCTCGGAAACTGGATGCCGGCAAAATTGAGCATCCGGTTTTCGGCCCGACAGCCGCGGGCCGAATTCAAATTTTTTTTTTTTTTTTTTTTTTTTACTTTTCGGGACCTCCGACTTAATATCGCCATGATATTAAGTCGGAGGGTGCACAGAAAAGCAGTTTTTACTGCTTTTCTGTGCACTTTCCCTGGCCGGAAGAAATTAGCGCCTACCTTTGGGTCGGTGCTAATTTCTGAAAGTAAAATGTGCAGCTTGGCTGCACATTTTACTTTCTGTATCCCGCACGCATTTGCATGTTGACGGTGCTATTAGGTGCTGCGGGTTGGACGCGCGTTTTCCTTCCCTTACTGAATAAGGGGTAAGAGAAAACGCACATCCAAGAGCAGGCTAACAGTGCAGAGCAGGCTAACAGTGCCGATACAGTACAGTGCTCTCCTTTGGAGAGCACTGTACTGTATCGGCCTGACAGTAAATATAGTGAATCTATTTTGCAACTGAACACCAACACACCCTTGCTCAGGATTTTCCTTACAAGTAAAGACTAGTCTCTAATTATATTTGCTGCAGTAACCCTCACAGTAATTGGGAGCTGAATCCTCACTTTCTCTGGGAGCATTTATATATGTCCCATATGGAATGAAAGTCCTGATTCTTTAGCCCAGGGGTCAGGAACCTTTTTGGCTGAGAGAGCCATAAACGCCACATATTTTAAAATGTAATTCCATGAGAGCCATACAATATGTTTAAAACTAAATACAAGTAAATGTGTGCATTTTATGTAAGATCACACTTTTAAAGTACAATAAGTCTCTGAAAATATTACACCAGGCCTTAAGACACCAATACATCTCCTATTAGGAAAACGGACCAAGTTAGGCTGCTATAGAGTCCTACACAGAAACTACACGCCAGCAGAAAACCTCACCTGAATCACGTGCTGTCCCTCACCTAACATAGAATAAAGAGACCAAAACGCATAACAAGAAGCATGCAGACAAAAACTGAATTGGAAACTGCAACAAGCCAGAGTCTCTGTATGCAGTGTAACAAAGGAAAAAAGAAACATCACACATCCTTATAAAACAAATCAAGAAATATAAAATCATCAGCAGTAAAACTGTACTAACAAAAAGAACATATTTCGAAACAGCTGATGAGTGGAATATCCAATAATTAAAAACTCATATAAAACATTTCCAGATACCAACAAAATATTTCAAAATAGCAGACAAAAAGATCCAGTAATGAAAAATAATAAGGATACAAAAATTTTTTTGCTCTGCATACCTGGGAACGTTTGATATCCAGGGGTCCTGAGATTGTTCTGAATTAGCAGGAGGTGGGGTGGTTTGCTTGGAACTTTCTCCTCTCTCAGTCACATACCAGCGCTCTCTCTCACACTGGCTCTCAATGACACACCTATACACACATGCTCTCAGTCACTCACATATACAAATGTTTTTTCTCTCTCACTTATATAGGCTCTTAATTACACATTTACACACATGCTGTCTATCTTTTCACGCTTACACACACACAGGCTTTCAATCACATAAATACATGCTGTCTTTTTCTCTCACACACAGACTCTCATTCACATGCTTACAAACATGTCCTCTCTTTCTCTCATTTACACACAGGCTCTCAATCACATACTCACATGCTCCCTCACCTAAATCAGCTCTCAATCACACACAGACACACATGGTCTCTCTCTCTCATTTAAACACAGGCTCTCAATCACATACTCACATGCTCCATCACCTAAACCAGCTGTCAATCAGACACAGACACACATGATCTCTCTCTTACTTATACACACAGGCTCTTAATCATACATACACATGATCTCTCTCACACACAAAGGATCTCAATCATACACACATACTCTTTCAAACAAACAGGTTTTCAATTACAAACTTACACATACAGGGTCCCAATGGTAAACTTACATTCATGCTCTCTCTCTCACAGGCAGGATCTCAATCACAGACATACTCTCTTTCACATATACAGGCTCTCAATCATTCACATACATGCAATCTCTCACTCACACACACAGGATCTCAAACACACATGCTTGCTCGCTCATTCACTCTCTCTCTCCCCCTCCCCCCCCCCCCCGGGAACTCGCGGCAGCAGCAGCCACCTCCCAACGCTAACCTCCTTCATTTTCAGCCCTCGCGAAGGCGGAGTCCCATCGGCCGCGGTTGAAGATTTTCATTTTCCTCCGAGCCGCGCTGCAGTCTTCTTCCCGTCGGACACTAGCGTGCCTGCGCGGGTCTTCCCGCGCAGGCACCCGATGCTCTCCACTTCCTCTTTCGGGCCGCGGGAAGAAGAGAGCACCGGCGTGCTCTCTTCTTCCCGCGGCCCGGAAGAGGAAGTGGAGAGCATCGGGTGCCTGCGCGGGAAGACCCGCGCAGGCACCCGATGACTCCAGCGCTGGCACCCGGCTGACACCCGATGACTCCCGCGCAGGCACCCGGATGACTCCAGTCGGCGTGCTCTCTTCTCCTCCCCCCCCCCGCGGCCCGGAAGAGGAAGTGGTGAGCATCGGGTGCCTGCGCGGAAGAAGAGACCACGCTAGTGTGGTCTCTTCTTCCCGCGCAGGCACCCGATGCTCTCCACTTCCTCTTCCGGGCCGCGGGGGGAGGAGAAGAGAGCACGCCGGTGCCGCTGACTCCAGCTGTCCTGCCGCGTTCCGCCCGGGCTGACAGCATTTTAAGCCCGGGCGGCGGAGGACCGGGGAGCAGCTGGGTCAGCGGGGAACCGCGAAGTATGGCGACACTTGTCTGTGAGCCAGATGCAGCCCTCAAAAGAGCCATATCTGGCTCGCGAGCCATGGGTTCCCGACCCCTGCTTTAGCCGATAATAGTTACATAAGCATCAGCCGATGCAATGGAATTTTCTATTGAATGGTGAATATTCTTAATATATTTTGAGCAAAGAATTGTGGTTGCCATGTTAGTCCATTTGGATTTGTAGGTCAGCAAACAACTTATAGGTGGGATACCTTTTCTATTGAACAAACAATATATCTGTGATTAATTTTGGAGAGTCTTCAGGTCAGAGAAGAAACAGCACAGTTATACTGGGTTTTAAATAGTGTAGAGTTGTCTAGATCTTAGGTTGCCCGAGTATGCCATTACAGCTCAATGATTGGGGGTGTGGGAAGATAACCCCCCCCCCCGCCCTACTTTGTAGCTCCCCTAACAGCCTTAGTGGAAGCAAGTTGGTAAAGGGATAATGGGAGAAAATCTGCTTATCTCCCTTCCCCCATCCTCTGCGACAGCTCATCCATCTACTTACTGCAACAGGAGAGGAAAAGGATCCTTTCTGTGATGCCTCCCAACATCTCCCCCATGGTGGGATGTCTCCTGCGGTTCCCATTTCATCTGTCTCCATCTGCTGCTGGTCCCGATTATTGGTAGGTGCGTTCCACCGGGGAAGTATATTGGAAAAAGATATTAAATAATATGAAGTCCAGTAATCCAACTTCTCTTCTTTGCAGAATTCTTACATTAAATTGTACCCTTTTGGTCTGCCATATGAAGTTTGTATCAGTTTTATTTAGGAAAAGAGGAAAAAAGAACCAGGGAGACTATTTGGAAGCACTGAATACTGTAGAAATTCAAAACATCTGGAAGTCGCTTCATCCATACTGCATGAATCCTACTTAAATCAACTAACTTATGTTCCCTTCCACCTTCTAGCATCCTCTGTAAATGGAAGAAAGTAGTGTGAGGTAGTTATGTATCGTTCTTCCATCTTGGGTGAAATGATAACTCACAAGTACTTCAGTTTTCCCGTCAATAGCAGGGCTGAATTAGCCATGCTGTCATGGGATCAGGCAGAGGCAGAGCTTTACAAAGCAGAGATTTAGATTTTAGCTCTCTGCGGCTGCGCAAGTGTTCCCGCGCAGGAAAATAACAGATTCTCCTCAGTCTGTTTTTTCCGCGAGCGGGATCGCACACGGGGCTGACTTCGCCTCAGCATTTCTTATTTTATTGAAATGTCAAAAAAGCTGGGGTTTAAACCCTGTGCCTGTGGCAAGGTAATGTCGGTCATGGATGGCCATGACTGATGTTACCGATGCTTGGGACCAGAGCATAATTTACAAAATTGTGATTTTTGTGCTCGAATGTCCCCAAGAGCCCAAAAACAACGGGCCTACAAAATGTTTGAACTTTTCACGTTTTCCGAGCCATCGGAGACTCATTCTTCACCAGGTCCCTCGTTGACTTCGGCTCCGTCACAGAAAAGAGCATCGTCGTAGGATCCTCAACCCTCCAGGCTTGGAGGTAAGGACTTACCGAGAGACATAGGCCTTCTGATCCGAGAGGACCGAAAGAGCCTCGGTGATTGGCACAGGAAACAATGGCGCCAAAATCTGCGGTGCTGACGAGTTATGCGCCTGAAGCACCTTATGCGCCCAAATCACCATTGGCGCATAATACTTCTGCGCCCAAATCATTGGCGCACAAGGCACCGGCGCGTACAATGCAGGAAGCGTTTGCGCATAACGCGCTGAAGATGTCTGCGCGCACGGCGCTGAAGACCTCTGCTCGCTCGGAGCCGTCTGAAGCGAGCTTGGCGCCGAAACCATCTGAGCGCACAGCGTTGACAACTTCTGCGCACAAGTCGGTATATGCGCACAACTTACAAGAAACATCGGTGTACATGGCGCCGAAGGCATTAATTAGCACACTCGACAACACACAGATCGACGCACAGTGGACTACAAAAGTCAAAACAAAGACATCAGTCTCCACATGTACCTCATTCCACCTATTCAGACTCTAGTTCTACAGAGGTGAAGTCAAAACGAATCAGACGATCACTGTCGGGAGATGGAACCCATACAGGATCATCGTCACACCATCACCATAGGCGATCACATCACTCACATCAAAAAGCTGCGAACAGGAGAGATACATGGGCATTGAGCCCTTCCACTTCTAGATCATCTTACCCATGAAGTGTAGATTCCTTATTTTGCAGACAATTAATACAAATCACTTCCTCTGCTGTATCTTTGTCCTCATATATTTCTGTTAAGACCACAGAGGGCAAGATGAGGAACAAGTATGACGTACCAGCTGCTTCTGCTAAAATTCCTACAGTATCACCTAAAACAGGTGAACTACCAAAACAATCTGGTCGTGCAAAAAACGCCTCCTCAAACAAGAGGCATTTCTTCAATTATCCCAATCATTGGCAGGGTTTTATGAAACTCTTCAATCATCCTTTAAGATGTCTAATGAGCTATCTGTGAGTTCTCCAGAACACAATATACATACCTCTAGAGAACCGTCGGTGGAGCCTCCAGCATCCCCAATGACGAAACGACTAATTTCACCATTTCAACAGCAAGATACCCCTATAGATTCTCTGTCTCCACAAACGTCACCATTGTCATCTACTGGATTCCCATCGGATCCACAGGAACAACCACAGGAACTATATTCTCCTCCAGAGGACCTGACATACCCAACATTTTTAGAAAAACTGGGCACGATATTACATCTGGAGGTCCAAAAGAAGACAGACCCTAGGTCAGAAATCTTTGGTCTCCTAAAGATTTTCGATGCTCCAGGAGAACCAACATCTCTCCCACCACACGAATTATTACATTCTGTCTCGCAGAAGTCGTGGGAAACGCCTTATTCTCTATCAGTGGTTTCCAAGAAAACAGATATAAAATTTCGTATGAGGAAAACATCGCCTTACTCTATACCACATACTTCAATTGTGATAGTCAGCAATGCAAAGATTCAAAAAAGCAAAATCGCATGCCTCGTATCCACCGGGTAAAGACAACCGGTGTTTAGATGACTTTGGCAGGAAGATGTATCACAATTCAATGTTGAATGCCCGCATTATGCACCATCAATTCTATATGGTACAATACCTATATGAGCGTATACAAGCCAAAAAAGGTATGCTCTCCTCGATGGCTGATCAGGTACCACTGCCTCTTCATGATATGGAGGAGTGTTCTCGACACCTTCTACGATCAATATATGAGGCATTTGAAACATCTTCTAGGGCGTCTGCGACAGCCATAGCAGCCCGTAGGATGGCATGGTTACGCTCTAGTATGATACGAGAAACTGACGAACCTCTCATGTACAGGAGACAACCTGTTCGGAGAACGGTTTCAAGAAACAGTTGGAAAATTAAAGGAGGAAGCTCTAGCAGTCCAATCCTTAACGTCACAATCTCACTACTTGACCACACGTCGTTATGTGGGATCTACACGTAGACAGTCTTATAATTGTAGGCCTTATAGGTCTTATCAATCTTTTCGTACACAGACGTATCCATCTTACCAGCGTCCTCCACCGCAACAAAACAACACGACTCAAAGTAGGGGTAAACCACGTAACCAGAGACAGCAAACACAACCGGCTGCTGCAGTAAAATCAACGCCGTCTTTTTAATAAACCAGCCACCACCACTACATCAAGCACCACCTGGCAGAATTCATTCTTGCCTGGCAGCCTGGAAGAAAATAACAACTGATCAATGGATTTTAGAGAGAGTGTACGACATGGTTATCAACTCCAATTTACCACAAAACTCATACTACCTCACTTTTCCACTCTAAAGAGTCAAAGCTTCCAACTACAACTGGGGGAGGAGATTGCTTTGCTTCGCAAACAGCAGGCCATTCGACGAATTTTTCCGAAAACCCAAAAAAACAGGGTTCTATTCCTCATACTTCCTCATCCCCAAAATGTCGGGTGGACTTCGCCCCATATTAGATCTATGGGAATTGAACAAATTCCTGACCAAAGAGAAATTCAAGATTGTATCGTTGAAATCGATCTTACCTGTGATTCAACCCAACGACTGGATGTGTTCCATCGATCTGAAGGATCTTGGCGTTACCTATGCTTTCGCTATGGCCATCAACACTACCAGTACAAGGTTCTTCCCTTTGGACTATCGGCTGTACCCAGGGTTTTCACCAAATGCATGGTTGTGGTGGTGGCTCATCTCGGACAACAGGGTATGACCATCTTTCCATATCTGGACGATTGGCTAATAATAGCCTCGACCCCGGAGATCTTACTCAATCACCTCTGGGTGATACAGTGCTTACAGGAATTGGGACTAGTGATCAATTTTCAGAAATCACATCTCCAACCAACACAACGACTACAGTTCATAGGAGCAGGCCTGGACACTGTTCGCAATCGGGCATATCTCCCAACAGAAAGAATAATACAAATACGTCAACTTCTCTACTCGTTGAACAAAACTCAAAGGCCATCGGCGAGACAAATTTTGGTAGTCCTCAGCCACATGGTGGCGGCTATTTTCACAGTTCCTAACACCAGGCTACACATGAGATGCCTGCAATGGGGACTAAAACGTCAATGGAAACAACACTCACAACCGTTGACACAATAGTTATCGTTGACCTCCGAGATGAAACAGGACATAACATGGTGGCTCCTAGACTCCACCCTGTTCAAAGGAGCATTATTCAGTCCTCCTCCTCACAACGCAGTCTTAACCACAGATGCGTCTCGCAAGGGATGGGGAGCACATCTCGAGATTTACGAAACCCAAGGGTTATGGACAATCTACGAGCAGTCCCTGCAGATAAATCTATTAGAGCTCAGAGCAAGTCGAAATGCGCTACAAGTGTTTCAAGATCACTTAAAGGGCCACAGAGTCATGATCTACACAGACAATCAAGTGGCAATGTTTTATATCAACAAGCAAGGAGGGTCTGGTTCATGGCCCTTTTGGAAGGAGACCCTGACAATCTTCAAACATGCTCACCAACATTGCATACATCTGTAAGAAACTTACCTACCATAAGAACATGCCATACTGGGTCAGACCAAGGGTCCATCAAGCCCAGCATCCTGTTTCCAACAGTGGCCAATCCAGGCCATAAGAAGCTGGCAAGTACCCAAAAACTAAGTCTATTCCATGTTACCGTTGCTAGTAATAGCGGTGGTTATTATCTAAGTCAACTTAATTAATAACAGGTAATGGACTTCTCCTCCAAGAACTTATCCAATCCTTTTTTAAACACAGCTATACTAACTGCACTAACCACATCTTCTGGCAACAAATTCCAGAGTTTAATTGTGCGTTGAATGAAAAATAACTTTCTCTGATTAGTTTTAAATGTGCCACATGCTAACTTCATGGAGTGCCCCCTAGTCTTTCTATTATCCGAAAGCGTAAAAAACCGATTCACATCTACCCGTTCTAGACCTCTCATGATTTTAAACATCTCTATCATATCCCCCCTCAGTAGTCTCTTCTCCAAGCTGAAAAGTCCTAACCTCTTTAGTCTTTCCTCATAGGGGAGCTGTTCCATTCCCTTTATCATTTTGGTCGCCCTTCTCTGTACCTTCTCCATCGCAATTATATCTTTTTTGAGATGCGGCGACCAGAATTGTACACAGTATTCAAGGTGCGGTCTCACCATGGAGCGATACCAGGAGTAGCAAATACAAGAGTGGACAGGATAAGCCGCATCTTTCATCCTCACGAATGGACACTCAATTCGGAGGTAGCCCAAGACATTTTCATGCAATGGGGGACACCTGTGATGGATCTCTTTGCAACAGAGATCAACGCTCAGGTTCCCAAATTCTGCTCGATAAGACCAAGTCAGTTCAGGATCACCCAAGATGCCTTCCTCATTCCGTGGACGACAGGCCTCCTTTATGCCTTTCCTCCCATACCACTCATAACAAGGACACTTCAGAAGTGCATAGCAGACAAGGCTCAACTGATACTCATAGCTCCAGCCTGGCCAAGGCAACCGTGGTACAGTTTCCTTCTCCGACTGTCCATCATGGACCCCATTCGATTACCGAGTCGCCCAGATCTTCTCTTCCAAGATCAAGGAACGCTTCTACACCCGCTACACTCATCTCTCCATCTAACAGCATGGAGATTGAGAGGCTCCTTTTAACAGAACAGGGAGTTTCCACTTCGGCACAATCCATTTTGTTAGAATCCAGGAAACTCTCAACGAGGAAAAACTATAGCTATAAATGGAAACGCTTCTCTATGTGGTGCACTTCTAACGGTGTACCACCTTTAGACTGTTCACCTGAGTTACTCATGGATTATCTACATACACTGTACACAGCTGGTCTGTCAACCTCATCCATCAGGGTCCATCTCAGTGCCATAGCGGCATATCACAGACCACTTAACAATATTCCTATTTCCAATCACCCCTTACTATCTCGTTTCATCAAGGGGTTAACTCACCTTCGCCCTCCGATCTCCAAGCCTCCAGTTCCATGGAACCTCAACATAGTTCTTGAACAGCTCATGTTTTTCCTGTTTGAGCCCATGGACTCTGCACACATTAAATACCTCACATGGAAGGTGGTATTCCTCGTGGCAGTAACATCAGCATGACAAGTCATTCACAAAACCATATTTCAGCAATCCTCTCTCCAACTCACCATACCCCTCAAACCACACTCCTCAGCAAGACCTACCAGATCTGCATACAGAGACTCCCTCCAGGTTCCCCCGAACAAATCCGCTATACACAACGCCATTGAAAAACGAGCGCTATCAACTGCCGGTCCGCATCACTGGAATTCTCTCCCGCCAGATCTCCGCCAGGAACATTGTCATATCACATTCAGAAAAAAATTAAAAACGTGGCTGTTCGCCCAAGCATATCCTTGAAGAAGCCTTATGGTAACCAACACGGACCAACACCCCACGGTTGCGTCCTCTTTCCGCCGCACAAAGGAACTGTTTTTCTGCTAACTGCGCTCTCATATAACTTGCCTAATCAACTCCACTGTGTAAATTGTATATAATTCTTACCATGTAAGCAATTACTCTCTGCTTACATGCACTGCTCTCAGTTAGAAATTGTTAATCTATCCCTTTTTTTCTAACAGCCTTGTTCCACATTCCCTGTTGTAATGTAACTTTCGCTTTCAGTGTTAACTGGTTTACCCCCTAGTTTATTGTAAACTGGTATGATAAGACCTGGTCTTGAACATCGGTATATAAATAAACAAACAAACTACAGGCCTTGGTCCATTATTCTCCGTATTTACAGTTTCATCACCAAAACGTGGTTCTCCGAATTCACCCGTCCTTCCTACCAAAAGTGGTGTCTCAATTCCATCTCACTCAGACCATAGAACTACCCATCTTTTTCTCTAAACCTCATGCAAATGACAGGGAAAAATTACTGCATACGCTAGACTACCGGTGGCTAAATGCACCATCTCCAGCTGGATCGCACAGTGCATCAAATTCTGCTACAACAAACAGAACCTACAACTACATTCTGTTTCCAAAGCTCATCAAGGTAGAGCAGTGGCGGCCTCCTTGGCACACCGTAAACATGTACAACCCATTGGCATTTGTAAGGCAGCTACATGGTCATCGCTCCATACCTTCACATCGCACTACTGCCTTGATCAACAAGCAGCCACGGATGCGAAGATAGGACATGCAATCCTGCAATCTCTATCCTCTTGTACACGGTGAATGCCACACTGTTCATGATCATATACAAACATATATATACCATAAACGTGATCGGGAGCTTGGGACTCCCATGATAGCATGGCTAATTCAGCCCTGCTATCGATGTGAAAAAGCAAATTTGCTTACCGTAAACGGTGTTTCCGTAGATAGGATGAATTAGCCATGCTGACCCACCCTCCTCCCTGGCAGACACCGTCTTTACAACCTACAGCTTAATCACAGACTGAGGAGAATCCGTTACTTTCCTGCGTGGGAACACGCGCAGCTGCAGAGAGCTAAAATCTAAATCTCTGCTTTGTAAAGCTCCGCCTCCCGGACCTGATTGACAGATCCCATGACAGCATGGCTAATTCATCCTGCTATTTACGGAAACACCGTTTACGGTAAGCAAACTTGCTTTTTTTCAGGTTTCATCTCAAAGGACATTCCCACTGTATGTCAGTTTTCAAGGACTCTGTCGTTATTAAAGGCATCTCAGAGTTATTCAGTTTAATCTTATACCCCAGAGGCTGCCATACTTCTCCAGTGTGATTTCTATACATTTCCATGATTCATGTGCAAAAATCCTTCCCAGTGCCAAATTTCTGCAAAATCCCTCTTGTAAAAGTTCATTCTGTGTTATCAAAGTCCTTTGCCACTTTAAAGGGAAACAAAGGCCATTACCTCAGCAGCTCAGTCAGCCTTTTCTTCTACTCCCAGTGTCTGAAGCTACGAATGCTTCTTCCTTATAAGCCCCACCTGATTTGTATGGGGTCAGTTTTCAAAGGGTCTAGGAACTTAATTTTGAGTGTTGACTAGCTAAATCAGCCCTTTTGAAAATTGATGGGCATGCGCATACTTTCCCTTTGAGAACTAGTGCAAAATCTGCAGATAAAAGTACCTGCAGACTTTGCACTACCTGTAGACATTTGAAAATTGCCCCTTTGATCTTAGATATCCAGTAACAAGATAATAGTAACAAACAGGCCAATGTAGTACCATGCCCTGGCGCGCACGGCTCAACGCAGAATTGGACGTATGTTTTGGACATGCGTCCATAACCCCCGACGTGCACATTTTCAATCTCCAAAATTAGTGTCTGCCCTAAGCAGGCGCTAATTTTGGAGGAGCCCAAAAAGTGTACAGAAAAGCAGAAAATACTACTTTTCTGTACTTCCTCCAACTTTAATATCATGGCGATATTAAGTCAGAGAAACAAAAAGGAGTAAGGTAAAAAAAAATGGTTTGACCACATCCAAGGTCTGGTCCAATGGGCTAAGTGGTCTGGGTCAGATCCGGGGATCCAGTACCTGAATTCGGAATCCGAGGTCCTTACAAAAAACGCCCTTGCCAGATGGCAAATCTCCTCCTTCCCAGCCAGGAACCCTTGCTGGAGACCCTCCTCTGGCAGGGCTGTTCCCGATTGATCATTTTCACTGACATTTCAGGACAGCCTTCTGAAAGGGGATTGGCCCATTCACTGACATGATAGTGAACGGAGCAATCGGCAATAAGTGAAGGAGTGAATAAATTAATTTTAAGTGCCCAGCACTTTTTGGACTCCTCCAAAATTAGTGCCTGCTTAGGTGGAGATCCTTGGGAGAAAACTGCCCTTGCCAGACTGCAAATCTCATCCCTTCCGGACAGGAACCTCTGCCGGAGACCCTCCACTGGCAGTGCTGTTCCCGATTGGTCCTTTTCACTGACATGTGACAGTGAACAGACCAATCGGCAATATTGGTCCGTTCACTTATTGCCGATTGGTCCGTTCACTGTCACATGTCAGTGAAAAGGACCAATCGGGAACAGCACTGCCAGTGGAGGGTCTCCGGCAGAGGATCCTGTCCAGAAGGGATGAGATTTGCAGTCTGGCAAGGGCGGTTTTCTCCTAAGGATCTCCAATTCCTGATTTCAGGTACTGGACCCCGGGTCCAACCCGGACAGACCTTTGGGGGGGGGTGGGGGGTGGGGGGGGAGCTTAGGGCAGGTCAGCCTCTGGACTCCCAGCCATGTTTCCTATGCACCCGATTTCAAGGACACACTAGGGACGCACAGTTTTCCCTAGCGCATCCTTTTTAGCATGACTGGTCATTTAAATATGACATCGGGTGCGGTGCACATTAGGAAAGCAAGAGTTCAGCATTGAGCACCTGCTTTCTATGTGCCAATATTGCATCGGCCTGATAGTAAATGATGGCAGAAAGAGACCCAATTGGTCCATCCAGTCTGCCCAGCAGGATTAATTTGTGTTATTTATTTATTTATTTTTTTAGGATAACTGCTGCTCAATGCAGGTTACCTTAGTTAACACATTACCCCTTTTCTTCATTTTCATTCTTTTAGCTATTATGGATCCTCAGTATTTATCCCACACCCTTTTGAATTTCAGTACCGTTCTTGTCTTCACTATCTCTTCTGGGAGGGCATTCCATGCATCCACCACCCTTTCCATGAAGAAATATTTCCTGACATTGCTCCTGAGTCTACCCCCCCCCCCCCCTTAGACTTTCTACAGCCTTCATTCCATCAGAAAAGGTATGATTTGTGCCCATTATTAATACCTTTCAGGTTGCCTGCTGATTTTTGTACTTTGAACTCTCCTATCTGTGTATATAGTTGGTATATATTTATATTTATATATCTAGTTTTTACCCTCCCCTGTTTAATGTACTCTTTCGGTTATATGTAAGGGCTCTGCCCAAAAGTTTTTGTTTTTTATAAACCGATGCGATGTGTGAACGGATATCGGTATAAAAGAGACCATAAATAAATAAATTTAAAATTCTGTATCATAACTCTCCCCTCTTTCTCCTCTCCTCCATGGTATACATATTTAGGTCCTTCAATCTCATCTCATATGTCTTCTGGTACAGACCCCACACTATTTTGGTTGCCTTACATCTTGTCTCTGTCCTTTTTGAGGTATGGTCTCCAGAACTGAACACAATACTCCAGGTGAGGCTTCACCAATGACCTATACAGGGGCAGCATCACTTTATTTTTCCTGCTGGTTATTCTGCTCTCTGGCCGCCCAGTATCCCTTTGGTCTTATCCACCAAATTGTCACATTGCTTGTCACATTCAGGTCATCATCATCATCCAACATGTAGGTCGTGGGCTACAATTTGGTATCTGATACAAAAATCTAGGTAAAGGGAGCAGAATTTGTATACCTTTCAGAGGGAGATAATGCATTTTTAGTATACCGGTAGCAGCATAAACATACAGTGGTTTTGTGTAAAGTAGATAGTTTTTAAGTTTCTAGCTTAACAGAGCAAAGCATTTTTGTTATAAAAGTTATGCAAACACCTGCATTTAACTCAGTTAGCTTGCACTTGTCAAAACATCGGAACACACACCAAAATCAAAACTCCATCAAGTTTTGATTTTGGTGTGTGTTTCGATGTTCCGTTTCCTTTGGTTTTGCTTTATACGCCCCTTCGTATGCCTAAAGCAAAACCAAAGGAAACGGAACATCGAAACACACACCAAAATCAAAACTTGATGGAGTTGCAGAAAGGACGAGGTGAATCGACAATACATCCCATAGAAACATGCACCAACAAAGGTAAGTACAGCTACAAACACAAATTTACAAAAACAAAAAGAAAGTAAAAAATCATATGATTACAAAAATACCATCCGACATAATCTCATCGAAGTAAAGAAAACCAAGAGCCCAACCAAACTAAGTCTAAATAAAATGCTAACCTTAACGTTCATTCTAGTAAATGCCCAATCCATAACTAAGAAATTCCCAATAATTACAGACCTATTGTATGACATTAAACCAAATTTCATTGCTATCACTGAAACGTGGTTAAAAAAATCCGACATTATCATCAAAAATCAAATAGCACACAGAAGCAATGACATATTCTCAATTCCAAGGATTAATAAACGCGGAGGCGGCATAGCATTAATTATTGAAAAAAAAATTAAATGTAAACTGATCCCAATACCACCCCCCACAAACCACGAAATTGCACTATTTGATACAGAACACACACAAATATGCATTATATACTGCCCACCCAGCCTGCTTGACCTAAACCTTTCCCCTTTGATAGAATATTTAACAATTAACCTAAACACGTCAAAACCTACCATCATAATGGGTGATTTTAACCTTCACATGGACGTGTTTCCACTAACAAATACATGCCAAACACTAAACGATACGTTGGAAGCCATGGGGTTCACATTAATCACAGATAAACCCACACACAAAGCTGGCCACTCCCTCGACCTGACATACATTAATCATAACTTCACTGAACACTTAAATACTAGCTATAATCAAATTCCATGGTCGGATCACTTCTTAATCCAATCCGACATCAAACTCATAAAACCAAAAGAAACACAGAGAAATGAGCCCTTAGAATTTAAATATCGTCCCCCTTTTAACCATGACATTCTAAAAAATAAATTAGAAGAAACTTTAATAAACCTCAACCCCCAAAACTGTATAGAAGCAACAACAGAATGGATAACGAAAACAAGTAAATTGGCAGATGACATTAACCCCACTAGAACAATACAAATCCATGAACCAAAACAGAAAAACCCTTGGTTTAATGAAAAATTAAAGGAAATTAAACAAAATCTGAGGAAAAAAGACAAATCAGCGGAAAATTTAACCAAATTTAGGAAACAACTAGCCTTTTATAAAAAAGTAATTCTTGAAGCAAAAAAACAATTCTTTAATTCAAAAATAGAAAAATTTTCTAACAACCCACGAACACTATTCAACATAGTTAAAAATCTGACTAATGATAAAGCAGATATGCCCCAAGCCCCACAAGAGAACAAATGCAACGACCTAGCACACTATTTCTCAGACAAAATCACAAACCTTAAAGCAAAAATTCCGTTCCTAACAAAACAGGAAATCAAGATGCAAAAAAGAGATGTGACACAATTTTCCACATTCGACGAGGTATCCCAGACCGAAGTTGAATGCATGATAAAAAAACTAAATCCCGCGCTGCATAAAATTGACACCATTCCCACCACAGATATAAAAAAACTAGCTGATATAACCTCATACACACTAACCAAAATAATTAACCTATCACTCAGTGAAGGAGTTATGCCAGACTCACTCAAAAATGCAATAATAAAAGCGATTCTGAAAAAGAAAAACAGTGACCTAACCGTATTAAGTAACTATAGACCTGTTTCAAACCTGCCCATGATCGCAAAATTAATAGAAAAAGTACAAAAGCAACTAGCAGAACATCTAGACAACAATAACATACTCTTCCCTTCACAACATGGCTTCAGAAAACACTATAGCACCGAAACGTTACTTATCTCTCTAACAGATACCGTACTTCGCGGATTTGACAGCGGAAAACACTACATCATGATACTGCTTGATCTGTCCGCAGCATTTGACACAGTAAACCATGACATACTATTGAAAAGACTGGAAGAAATTGGATTACAAAACAAAACAATTAAATGGTTCACATCCTACCTTAACAATAGATCTTATCAGGTACAGATAAAAAACTCAATATCAGACAAAATCACACTAAAGACAGGAGTCCCCCAGGGTTCAGCACTCTCAGCAACTCTATTTAACATTTACATGCTCCCCCTCTGCCACTTACTGGCTGGGCTTGGGATCATACACTACGTATATGCTGACGACATTCAATTAATTCTACCAGTTGAAGAATCAATTGAAAAAACACTAAACTTTGCAATGTTATACCTAGACATAATTAAACAACTATTAAACCAAATGGAACTAGTAATCAACATTGAAAAAATAGAATTTATACATCTTGAACGAAAAAACATTGAAAGAATTCAAAATCCCATCCGACTTAAAAATGACAAATCAGTAGAGTTAACTGATAAAGCTAGAAACCTAGGAGTAATTATAGACACTGAACTGAGCCTTAAGCAACACATATCAATAAAAGCAAGAGAAGGCTACGCCAAACTAATGGTCCTTAGAAGACTAAAACCCCTATTAAATCAGGAACACTTTCGTACAGTACTACAAGCATTAATATTTGCCAGCATGGACTACTGTAACACACTTTTCCAAGGATTACCATACACCACTATCAGACCACTGCAAATACTACAGAACTCGGCTGCCAGAATACTTACTGGTAAAGGCAGAAGAGATCATATCACCCAAACACTTGCAGATCTACACTGGCTCCCAATAGAACAGAGAGTTCAATTTAAAACACTATGCACAGTTCATAAGCTAATTAATGACGAAAATTCTGACTGGCTAAACACCGCATTATGATTACATGTCCCTCAAAGAAATCTCAGATCAGCCAATAAAGCTCTGCTAACCATACCCTCAGTCAAAACAGCAAAGTTAACTCAAGTTAGAGAGAGAGCACTATCTTTGGCAGGACCATTATTATGGAACACATTACCACTGGAATTAAGACTAATGAAGGACTTAAAACTCTTTAAAAAAGGCTTAAAAACATGGCTCTTCAAAAAAGCATTTCATAGTGAGGTAGCGGAATAACAACACATACACAAAGCAGGAAGTCACCAAGAAAAAGCAAAATTGCTTATTTATTATTATTTTCTCACAATTAAGTATTAAATTAGAAAGACAGTTAATCATAAATGGTAACCACACCCATTCCCCATTTAGAGTATATTATTGAACCATGTAACCGTATAATAATGGCACCCTATGGATAATTGAGAAACCACATATTTGTGCCTAACTGTAAACCGTTGTGATGGTGTTCTACTAAACGACGGTATAGAAAAGTTTTAAATAAATAAATAAATAAATATTGCCATTTAAACTACCCCAACTAAAGTATTAATTAATCCAGTTTCTCACCAATCGCCACAGTAGGGTCACACTCCTGGAGAATCTGGCATCCGGTCTCAGCACAGAAGGCAGCCAGCCAGCCACAGTAGGCCACTCTCCTGTGCGTGCGATTCAGTATTTAAATTTATTTTAATTAGGGCCGGCGGTAAAAAGAGGCCCTAGGGACACTAGCGCGTTCCTAGCGTCTCTTTTTTGACAGGAGCGGCGGCTGTCAGTGGGTTTGACAGCCGACGCTCAATTTTGCTGGCATCTGTTCTCGAGCCCGCTGACAGCCATGGGTTCGGAAACCGGACGCCGGCAAAATTGAGCATTCGGTTTTTGGCCCACGAGCCACGGGCCCATTTAAAATTTTTTTTTAAATTATTTTTTACTTTTGGGGCCTCCGACTTACCACTTCCCAGGTGCTGGCAGAAATTAGCAACTACCTTTGGGTAGGCACTAATTTCTTAAAGTGTTTGGCTTGGCTGCACATTTTACTTAGTGAATCGTGTGGGAATACCTAATAGGGCCATCAACATGCATTTGCATGTTGTGGGCGCTATTAGGTTGGGGGGGGGGGGGGGTTGGACGCGCGTTTTGGACGCGCTATTACCCCTTACTGAATAAGGGGTAAAGCTAGCGCATCCAAAATGCTCCAACGGAGTGCACTGTACTGTATCGGCCCGTAAGTTATACAGGCAATGATAGGGCAAGGATGGCTTGGCTTGCCAGGGCTTGGGCAAGGATGCTTGGCAAGTTCTCCACAATTAATGGAGCAGGCTTGGTCTAAGCTGGATGCCCAGTCTTGAAGCTTAGTTAGAGCTTTGTGAAAAGTCTTGGGTTCCAGTCCATGGGTAGGAAGTTTGTGTGAACAGCAGCAAACAGTGTGGAGTGGATTAAGGGCTCCAAAGTCTTTTCCCGTTGATAGCAGGGCTGAATTAGCCATGCTGTCATGGGAACTGTCCATCAGGCCTGGTAGGCGGAACTTCTAAAGTAGAATACAGAGCTTTGCTCTGTGCGGCTGCGCGTGCCTTCCTGCGCAGCAGAATGGGTTCTCCTCAGTCTGTTCTTTCCGTGCGTAAGATCACCTGCGGGGCTTTGTTCTCCTCAGCGAAGAAGACAGAAGATTAAAGAAAATGTCAAAAAGATGGATTTGAAGCCGTTGGGCTTCAAGCCGTGTTCATGTGGCAAAGTCATGTCCACCGATGGACATGATTTTTGTTACCGGTGTTTAGGCGTTGACAATGAACAGGCCTCTTGCCCCCACTGCGGCCGTATGTCCCCTTGAGCTCAGCAGCAGCGAGCTCTGAAAATCTAGCAGCTTAAGGTCGCAGCGGGAGGCCCTTAGGCTCCCTCTTCAGAAGCCCACTCCTCCCTGGGGCCTAGAAAAAATAAGGCCCTGAAGGTAAGAAGGGCATCCTCCGTGGAACCTTCGCAGGCCCGACATTTTATTTATTTATTTATTTATTTATTTTTATATACCGGAATTCCTGTATGCAATACAAATCAATCCGGTTTACAAGTAACAAAAAGGTTGCCCTGGTCTGGGAGGTTAGACCGGGGTTTTTTACATAGAACATTGAACAATAACAATCAACCAATGAACATTTTTACAAGGAACAATGAAAGTATCAATAATATTAATATTATTAATATTATTATTAATAATATTATTATTAATAATATTAATATTGACATGGGGGAGGCTTGGAAGGGGCGCATCGCCGAAAATATTTGACTGCCTCACGGATACCGAGGGACCCCTCTATAATGAGTATAGTGGCCCCCCCACCTCCACCGGCTTCGATATCGCACAGAGCGTCGGAATCAATGCAGGAACCGCCGGGAGGAGCGCAAGGAGTGCCGGGAGGAGCGCAAGGAGTGCCGGGAGGAGCGCAGCAAGCGTTGAGAGCGGCGCATAGCATGTTGAGAGGGGCGCATGGAGC
Organism: Rhinatrema bivittatum; assembly: GCF_901001135.1. NCBI lineage: Eukaryota > Metazoa > Chordata > Amphibia > Gymnophiona > Rhinatrematidae > Rhinatrema > Rhinatrema bivittatum. The sequence goes on along the minus strand of NC_042620.1, from coordinate 369,711,576 downwards.
ACCGGACAAACCGCGTAGGGCGTTGGGAGCGACGCAGGCACAGAAGATGACGCATGGAGCATCGACGAAAGAAACGTCAAGGTCGGCGCCTGGAACATTGAAGTTGGCGCACGGGGCATCGAAGTCAGGGCAGGGAGCGTCGGAGAGAGGGTCGAAGTCTGTGCAGGGAGAGTCGAGGTCGGAGAGAGGGTCGAAGTCTGTGCAGGGAGAGTCGAGGTCGACACAGGATGAACTGCAAATGACGCGTGTAACGAAGATGACGCATGCACTGTTGGGTGCACCACATAGCACGTCGAAGACAGCGCAGGAACCAACGGCACCGAAGCCGGCCACATGGGTAGCGAAGCACAAACCGTTTGGAGCGCCGCAAGACGCATCGGGTGGTATCCCCCTCAGAAGCGGCACACCTCCCTCAAATCGTCCAGAAGGTCGCGTACAACAGGACGAGATAGGTCCCCAGACCCCTCTAGTTCCGGTCAGTCACCTTCCCTTGGAGGACAAATATGTAAAGATTCCTTCACATTCATCCTCCGCATTGTCGTTGTCATCCGGGAGAGTGTTCTCCGATCTCTCCTCTGCGTCAAGACACAGACATTCCGACGTGAGTCTTCAGGAACCATTCCTTAATAGGCAGAAGGTTACTCACGACATCCAACCACAAGACCATCGACCACAAACTTCAGATGCGCTTATTCTGTAGGCAGCTTTGCCTCCTTGAAGTTCGAGCAGAAAGGAGAAGTCGCAGATGCCTCCTCTGACACAGGAAGCGTTCTCTCAACTGTCCTCTGCACTGTCAGGGTTTTTTGAAGTGATGCAATCAACTTTTCAATTGCCACATTCCCCAATGGATAGTGATCGTGACTCTCCACAAGGATTCCCTCCACCCTCCCCGGGCAATGTATTAACGATGCCCACAGGACAACGGTCACCTCTACAGATGGACCTTTACCAGTCTCACAAGATCCACCTTTTCAGGAGGACCCAGATTCGCCACACTCATCTCCTAACACTTCAGCGGGGTACCTATCTGATCCTCCAGAGGATCCTCCTGAACCATACTCCCCACCGGAGGACCTCTCAAACCACAAGTTTCTAGAGAAAGTGGGCTCCATGTTGCATCTCGAAATTAGAAAAACACTGGATCCAAGGGCGACAACTTTAGACCTACTCAAGATCTTCGATGCTCCTGCCGAACCCGCATAGTTACCGTCACACGGAGTCTTGGACTCTGTCCTAGAAAAATCATGGGAGACTGTTTTCCATCACACCGGTGGCTAGGAAAACTGATTTAAAATTTCGGATGCGACAATCCCCCTTTTATTCGGTGCCACAACTACCGCACTCCTCGCTGGTCATGGAATCCGCTATGCAAAGGGCTAAAAAGCCCAGATTACACGCTTCAGCTCCTCCGAGTAGTGAGCAAAATTGGATGAGTTTGCAAGAAAATCATTCCAGGGTGCTATGTTGTCAGCCCGCATCCAACAACACCAATTCTACATCGTTCAATATTTATTTGAATGTCTGCAAACTTTAAAGAACACGCTCCCGGTGACAGAACACCCTGATCTCAATCTACAACCACCCGTTCAAGACATGGAGGAGGGCATCTGTCATCTCCGTACGATCTATGAATGATTTGAGTCTTCATCCTGCATTTCAGCCTCCGCGATTGCGGCTCGTCGAATAGTGTGGCTCCGTTCCAGCGCTATACGTGAGGACGTTCATACCAAACTGGTGAATTTACCCTGTAAAATCTCTTCGGCGACAAATTCCAAGAGAGTGTAGCCAAGATAAAAGATCAAGCGGTAGCGGTACAATCTCTCATGCAACCATCCCTATAATCACACACAACGGAAATACTTTCCGCCCACCCGTAAACAGCCATATTAACGCAGACCGTTTAGACAATACTCTTCGTACCGACCCACAACTTATGCTCAGCCTCAGCGCACTCACCAACAGCCGCAGCAAAATAGACGGGTCTACCGCGGGGGTCAACGGCAGCAAAGCCAGCAAACACTTTCATCCACTAAAACGCAGTCCTCTTTTTAATGATGAAACCACCACCACTGTACTTGCACTCACCCGGCAGGATTTCATCTCGACTGCCAGAATGGAACAGAATAACAACCGATCAGTGGGTTCTGGAAGTGGTATAGAAGGGATACCAATTACAATTTTGCACAACTCCACAGCTCCCCCACCTACCAAACCGGATTATAACAAAACTACAACCCCAACTACTTAAGGAGATCCTATCCCTTCAACAACAATGGGCAATTCGCCTAATTCCACCTCATGCCAGACATGGAAGTTTCTATTCACTGTACTTCCTCATTCCCAAGAAATCAGGGGGCCAGAGACCGATAGTGGACCTCAGGGAGTTGAACAAGCACCTACGCATGAAAAAATTCAAAATGGTATCCTTAAAGAATATCCTACCGCTTCTACAGCCTGACTGGATGTGTTTCATAGATTTAAAGTATGCGTATGCTCACATACCTATCCACCCTTCTTTATGGTGGTACCTGTCATTCCAATGCCAGAACAACCACTACCAGTATCAGGTGCTCCCTTTTGGACTGTCGGCAGCCCCCAGAGTGTTCATGAAGTGCATGGCGGCGGTGGTGGCACATTTATGGAAACTGGGCATTCGCATATTCCCATATCTGGACGATTGGCTCCTAGTTGCATCCAGCCCAGAAATGCTCCACAAACAACTACAACAAACAATCCAATGTTTAGACCGTTTAGGGCTAGTAGTCAACTATACAAAATCCACTCTCACACCCACACAGGTCCTACAGTACATCGGAGCTCATCTGGACACCCAGCAGTCCAGGGCCTTCTTACCACGGGACAGAGCGACGGAGATGTGCCGTCTTCTACGTTCCCTCCGATGCACTCAGACACCCACGGCACGTCAAATGTTAACAGTTCTAGGACATATGGCAGCGGCCATATTCACCGTACCAAACACAAGACTACACATGTGACATTTACAGTGGGGCTTAAAGAGACAGTGGAAACAACATTCACAACCGCTATTAAACAGATTAACCTTCACCTCTGAAATGAGGAGGAACATAGACTGGTGGCTCTAAAAGACAACGCTCACCAAGGGAGCGTTATTCAATCCACCCTCACACAACATCTTTATAACCACCAATGCCTTTTGCAAGGGGTGGGGAGCACACTTGGACCTATTACAAACGCAGAGTTTGTGGTCTGCCACGGAGCAGAACCTTCAAATCAATCTGTTAGAACTACGGGCGATAAAACACGCACTACACACATTCCTGCCTTACCTCCGGGGCCATCGGGTAATGGTATACACCGACAACCAGGTGGCTATGTTCTTTTTTTTTTTTTTTTTTTTTTTTTAATTTGTAAAATTTTATTAAAACAAAAGAACAGGTTTAACAGACCATATGAAACAGCAATAGAACAGCTAAACTCAGTCCAATACGGACATAAAAACAAGCATACGCTGTCATACATTGGAAACTGCACCAGATAAAACAAAGCAATAGGTTGCGCATCAAAGAGAAAAACCTGAGCTGATGTCAATGCTGTAGTTTAACATACCAAACCCCCCCCCCCCCCCCCCCCCCCGAGCCTCAATGGTATGCAATTTAGGAAAAGGTAGGGAGAATCACATCACAAAGGGACAGATAAATATGTCTAAGCAAAAAGAAAAGGGGGTCACTGCGATCCCGGAAAGGCAGAGGTCATGGACGAGTGCCACCGTTGGTAAGGGCGCCATATCATGTCGAATCGTGAAGTCTGTTTATGCTTAAATGCTGTGATTTTTGATAATAAAAAAATGGTATGCACCCTATGTTGTACGGCTGCTTTTGTGGGAACAGTGGGGGATCTCCACAGCCGCGCAATTTCACAACGGCTAGCAGTGAATACAAATTGAGCCAGCTTATTTTGGTCCACAGAAAGTCCTTGGATTTTAGCACCCAATAACGCCTGCGCAGCCGTGGGCGTTGGCATCCCTGGCAGAAAATCACCCAGCCAGTGGAATATTGTGCACCATAGCGTCTGCAATTTAGGACAATCCCACCACATATGATAATAACTACCCACAATGGAACATAACCGCCAACAGAGATCTGGGTACAAAGGCGTAAACTTATGTAATCGTACAGGAGTCATATACCACCGGTACAGAACTTTATAAGAGTTCTCTATGAGCGAGGCGGCTATGTGGCCTTTACCCATGGTTTGAAAGAGAGTTTTCCAAATTTGCGGGGTCCATGCTACCTGCAAGTCCCGTTCCCACAATAATTGGAACTTGTAGTTAGGCATGGATTGGGGCAACAGCATGTGGTAGATCTGGGACAGAGGCCGTGAACAAGTATTCGCCTTTTCACAGAGCTTTTCAAAGGCAGATTGTTCAGAGTTAAGATGCACCGCCAGCATATGGGTCTTCGCAAAATGGGTTAATTGAAAATATGAATATATTGCAGAATCAGGCAGGGAATAAGCCTGCTGTAGGTCAGGGAAAGAACGTATAGAAGTGGGACCCCAGATATGCCCCCAATGATGAATACCCCGTCTCCGCCAGAGGCGAAAAGCGGAACTCTCAAAACCAGGGCGAAAAGCCTTGTTAACGTATAAATTGGTACTGGAGTGGTATTCCCTGCTACCCACCAGAGTAGAGCGATACCTATGCCACAATTGTAGTAACATGTGAGTAGTGGGGGGAAGCATCCCAGCCGGGTCAATTAACCAAGTAGACTTAGGCTGCCAGTGAAAGCTTTGGATAGGGGTAGGCCCTAACAATGCTTGAGCAAATAAAACCCACGATTTGGGGCGTCGAGTCATGTGCAACTCCACTAACTTTTTGAACTGAGCAGCCCGAAAATAGCGGGAAAGGTCCGGCACTCCAAGCCCCCCACTCAATTTAGAGCGCATAAGCACCTCTCTGGCAACCCTCGGTCTTCTGCCCGCCCAGATAAAGGACATGCATCTCGCTTGCCATTGCCGAAGCAAGGAGGGAGGGACCAGAACTGGGAGGGTCTGAAAGAAATAGAGAAGCTTCGGCAGAACATGCATTTTGAAAACTGCCATTCTGCCCAGCCAGGAAATGTGATATCTGCTCCATTCTTCCAGATCCTTATCTAGCTTTTTCCATAAAGTTGCATAGTTAATGACCAGTAGATCCTGAGTAATGCTCAACTGGATCCCCAAGTATTTGATTTGGGAGGTAGCCCATTTAAAGGGAAACAAGTGCTGTAAACGCCGGACCAGCCTGGGGGAGAGGGTGAGGTTAAGAATCTCAGACTTGTCCCAGTTAACCTTAAATCCTGAGGCGCCACTGAAACAATCCATGTCGCCCACAAGCCCCTCCAAGGAAGTTTCCGGATCAGTGAGGGTGAATAAGATGTCATCAGCATAAAGGGATACCTTAATAGAGGTATCTCCCAACTCAACACCGGTGATACTGGGGTTGCGGCGGACATTAATGGCAAAGGGTTCGAGAAAAAGAGCAAAAAGTAATGGGGATAAGGGGCACCCTTGCCTAGTTCCCCTTTGGACAGGGAAAGGCGCGGAATAGCCCCCATTAACCTTTAAACAGGCTCTAGGAGAATCATACAGTTGGCGAAGCCAGGTCAAAAAGAAAGCACCAAATCCCATGCCCTCCAGCGTTTGAAAAAGAAAAGGCCAATGCACCATATCGAACGCCTTCTCAGCGTCGATGGATAAGGCTAAAGCTGGGATGCGGTGCTTCTGTACGGCCCAGATGGCATCTAAAATTCTATGGACATTGTCCGCAGTGGTTCTACCGGGGATGAACCCCGCCTGATCTACATGTACCAGTTGAGCAATAAAACAGTTCAGGCGATTAGCTAAGATTTTAGCTAGTAACTTAACATCGATATTTAGAAGGGAGATCGGTCTGTACGACCCACAAACTGTGGGGTCACGCCCGGGCTTCGCCAATAATGTGATCCCCGCTGTATTAGCTAAAGCGGATAAAGGAGCCCCTGCCCGTAAAGAGTTAAAAAACCTGAGTAGTAGGGGTGACGCCGTGGCAAATTTCTTATAAAACCTCGGGGTATAGCCATCGAGCCCTGGAGATTTTCCCAGCTTAAGAGAATGGATAGCCTCCTCCAGCTCGAAGGCGGTGATATCCTTATCCAGAAACTGCCGTTGTGCAGACGTTAAAGTGGGAAGTGGAGTTTGGGAGAGATAGGCTGCAATGGTACCCGCCTGTATAGTGGGATCACAACTATATAATTGAGAGTAGAACTGGTGAAAGCGCTGCCTAATGGAAGAATCATCTGTAAGCATCTGCCCCGTGGGAGTTTTGAGTTTAGAGATAAAGGTTTGGGAGCGTTTGCGTTTAAGAGTTTGGGCAAGGTAGCGACCAGCTTTATTACCGCCTTCAAAAAATTTTTGTTTAGCAAGCTCCAACTGATGAGCGATTTTGGCCGAATCCAGAGCCATTATTTGATCTTTGAGCTCCTGAATAGACCCTTTCAAGGTAGAGGAAGCCGTACCACACATATGCGTCCGTTCTAGCTTCCGTAGGGTAGTCAGTAGCGTCTGGCGCTCCCCCTCCCTCTGTTTCTTAACATAAGTTGCTCTGGCTATTAGGGATCCCCGAAGAACACATTTCAGACATTCCCATAATGTTCCCGGGGTAACGTCTCCCACATCATTGAGCCTGGTATATTCCTGTATCTCGGACACCAATTGTTTGTGAAATGCACTATCTTCTAAAAGCGAGTCATTAAGACGCCAGTACTTATGGCCGGGATCATGTTGCTGCAAACGCAACCTGAACCAAACAGGAGCATGGTCAGACCACACGATAGGTTCAATGTCCACCTCCTGCACAGCCGTGATTCTCGCTTTATCTATTATAAACATATCGATACGGGAGTAGGTGTTGTGTGGGGTTGAGTAATAAGAATAACAGCGAGAATTGGGAAAGCGGGCACGCCATACATCCACCCCTGCAATCAAGGTAAGAATGTGTTTAAGAGCTTTCCGAGACCGGGTGGAATCGGAGCTAGTCCCAGTAGAATTATCTGCCTGCGGGTTGAGTGTTAAATTGAAATCGCCCCCCAATATGACACTGCCCTCTGCTTTGTCTTGCAAAACTGAATATAGCGTGTCATAAAACTCTGCTTTGTGAGAGGTCGGGCCATATACGGAGCAAAAGGCAAAAGCTTCCCCCCCTAGGAGCACATTAAGCAGGAGATAACGACCTTGGGGATCAGAATATGAGCCACGAAACTCAAAAGGTACCGAGCCACGTATGAGTATTCCCACCCCTGCATATTTGGAAGCGGAGGTTGCTGCGGCCCAATATTGGTTAGGGAAAGCAGTAGAGCGCAAAAGACCCTCATAGCGCTGCCTAAGGTGAGTTTCTTGCAGGAAAATCACAATAGCTGATAACCTCCCCATCTCCTGGAACAGAAGCCGACGTTTGCGCCCCGAATTTTTCACATTAAGTGAGGCAAAGGTCACTGTAGTCATGGTTAGTGTAACCAGCCACCCACCAAAACATATACCGAACCCCTGCGAACCAGGGAGTGAGCCCCCAAAGAGTTCCGCCCTCCCCACCGAACCTAATAGCAAGACACATAAAATTGAGGCAAAACACCCCTCCCCCCACCCCCACCATCCCCGAAGCCACCCAGGAAGGAATTACTCGTTCCTGGAAAGAAAGGGAGGAAATCACCATACCGGGTGAAGGATCCTCTTCTCCCCAGAGCCTGAAAAAGAAAGTTAGAAACAAGAGCTAACATAGCTGAAACAGAAGATTACCCACGGAAACAGATAACCAGTGAACCCGAGGAGCTAAAGTACTCCCACATGTCCCTGCCATAGTGCATGAAACTAAATCATCACTGAGAACAGCACAGTCCAGGAAGTCATGTAAGGGTGTCGGACTGCAGGTCTCCACTGATGTTTCTGCGCAATCTGCGGCCACCTTTAGCAACCCTTTGCCAACGAGGGGCGGCAGGCTTGGATGTCGTAGCAACAGCAGTTTTTAAGCCAGAAAGGTCCACCGTCAGGCCTGCCGCTTTCAAGGCCTGTACCGTGGCCTCAAGAGTGCGTACTTTAAAGGAACGGCCCTCAACTTGGAACCATAAGCTGAAAGGAAATAGCCACCGGTAGCGAATGGATGCTGCTGATAATGCTGAGGTAATGGGCCGGAACTCAAAGTGCTTCCGTAAGGTGCTGGAGGCCAAGTCAGCATAGACAGAGATTTCATGATCATTCCAGGACCAGGTGCGGCGTTTTCTAGCTGCGGTAGCAATTAGTTCTTTATAGGTAAAGGAGTGAAAACAAACAACGATATCCCGTGGCCGGTTGCCACTCCGGGGTCCCAAGGTCCGGTGAGCTCGGTCAATCCGGGGATCTGGAGAAGAAGATTCTCCATCGACGCCAGCTTCTCCAGCCTCGCCAAGAATCAAAGTACATATTTGCTGTATAAGCAGGGGACAGTCGGAGTATTCAGCAGTGTCAGGGATGCCCTTGAAGCGCAGATTGCACCTCCGGGACCTGTTTTCCAGGTCTTCCAATTTATCTTCGAGCTCCCCCTGTGCGGACTTGAGAGCGGCCACCTCTTTATGCTGGTGAGTCCAACGCTCCTCATGTTCATCCAACCGGGTGTCTGCCTCATCTATCCTGCGGCAAAGGTCCGCATGGTCCTCCCTCATCTCTTGCAGGGTGACAGCGATTTCCTTTTTAAAAGATTTTATGTCTTGCCTTATTTCCAGGAACCATGAGCGCATTTCGGAGCGAGATGGCAACGATGAGTCCAGGGTGTCCGAGGGACCCTCTTCACCCCCGGAGCCCGCCGAATCACGTGCGGCCGCCATTTTGGGCTCCTGCAGTGCCGACGCTTCTCCCCCTTTAGTGTAGGAAAACTTCTGGAAGTCGATTGGTTTTTTTTTACCCGTCATGTGCCCGCTGACTTCCGCTGCCAGAATCGGGGTGAGACGCTCAGTTTCGCGTGGGTAATCGCGGCGAAAAGGGGCTAAATTGCTCCGAGGAACGGGAGCTCCGTTAAGAGGCAGCCGGCATGGGAAGTGACGTCACTTCCTCCAGGTGGCTATGTTCTACATAAACAAGCAAGGAGGGTCCGGTTCTTGGACCTTATGCAAGGAAAAGATTCAGATTCTGGAACATGTGCATCATAACTGCATAACAATACAAGCATCCTACCTTCCGGGAGTGGTCAACACTCGAGCAGACAAATTGAGCAGAGTTTTTCACCCTCACGAATGGGTGTTAAATCAGGAGGTAGCACACACCATCTTCAACACGTGGGGATGGCCAACGATCGACCTCTTTGCCATAGAACACAATGCACAAGTTCATCACTTCTGTTCGCTATGGAGCAGTTAGCGGAGAGTGGCACAGGATGCATTCCTAATTCCATGGACGGAACGATTAATGTATGCATTTCCTCTGATCCCTCTTATCACAAAGACTATTCAAAAATGTATACAGGATGCAGCACAACTAATTCTGATAGCACCGGTGTGGCCCAGGCAACCCTGGTACACCTATCTTCTCCATCTTTCAGTGGAAGATCCTATCACTCTACCGAATCAAGTAGACCACCTAGCGCAAGAAGGGGGAACCCTTCTTCACCCAATGCATGCCTCCCTGCACTTAACAGCATGGAGGCTGAACGGCTCTTATTGGCAGAGGCCGCTGTTTCAATAGAAGTGCAACAAATAATCTTACAGTCAAGGAAATCATCTACGCGTAGGAACTACGGATTTAAATGGAAAAGATACTCAACATGGTGTGCCTCCAAAGGCTTAAACCCCATGGACTGTTCACTGGAACTTTTGTTAGACTATCTTCATACTTTGTATGTCGCAGGGCTGGCAACGTCATCAATTAAAGTCCACCTCAGTGCTGTTGCAGTGTATCATAGGCCCCACAGGGGCCAACTGATTTCGGTCCACCCACTCGTGTCAAGGTTCCTAAAAGGGATTCTTCATTTGCGCCCCCCATTGACTAAACCACCAATTCTGTGGAATCTTAACCTCATACTGGAGCAACTTATGTTGCCTCCGTTCGAACGAATACAATCAGCGCATATAAAGTACCTCACGTGGAAGGTGGTGTTTCTGATTGCGGTGACATCTGCTCGCAGAGTAAGTGAATTTCAAGCCTTGGTTCACTATGAGCCATATCTGCAATTTTACCACGATAAGTTGGTACTTCGGACTCACCCTTCATTCCTTCCGAAAGTGGTGTCGCAATTTCATTTAAACCAGTCCATACAGCTACCAATTTTCTTCCCTAAACCTCATCAAAATAACCGAGAGAGACTGTTACATACTTTGGACTGTAAAAGGGCGTTGGCGTACTACAAGTCTAGAACGCACTCTACATCAAGAGCCTCACAGCTATTTGTTTCTTTTAACCCAAACACGCCTGGCCTTCCGGTTGCAAAGAGAACAGTATCCAGTAGGATTGCACAAAGCATTCAGTTCTGCTACCAGAAGAGATGATTACCTCTTGTATCTACTCTTAACGCCCACCAGGTACAGACGATGACGACCTCCATAGCGCATCTTCGCAACGTACCACCAGTGGATATTTGTAAAGCAGCAACTTGGTCGTCTTTGCATACTTTCATATCACATTATTGCTTGGATCAACAAACACGAGATGACACCAAGTTGGGGACAGCAGTCTTGCATTCTCTGACCTCCTAGATTGACATTGGATTATCCACCCCTTAGATCATGCAAAAAAAAAGAATTAAATAAATTGGAAAACAAGAACGATGAATTTCTACAGCGTGATCGGGAGCTTGGGACTCCCATGACAGCATGGCTAATTCAGCCCTGCTATCAACGGGAAAAAGCAAGTTTGATTACCGTAAATGGTGTTTCCGTAGATAGCAGGATGAATTAGCCATGGGGACCCTCCCTCCTCCCTCCCTAGTCCACGAAAGTTTGTTTCTACTAAATAACAGACTGAGGAAAACCCGTTCTGCTACGCGGGAAGGCACGCGCAGCTGCACAGAGCAAAGCTCTGTATCCTACTTCAGAAGCTCCGCCTACTGGGCCTGATTGACAGCTCACATGACAGCATGGCTAATCCTGCTATCTACGGAAACACCGTTTTACGGTAAGCAAACTTGCTTTTTTTTTTTTTGCCCAAAAACTTCATACATATGCATATACATAGGATCTAAAAGTTAATATTGATTGGGTGTTATCACAGTCCACTGGTATAGGATTGGTGGGCCTCTGGTATGATGTCATCTTAGCTGGTATTTATATGCATATTCATACAGAGATGATGATGATGCACTCAGGAGACATCTGTTAAACAGTGTTTTCTTCATGGCTTGATACAAAGTTTTTTGTCAAGGCCACAGGCTGAACAGTTTGTTTCCAGTACTACCAGTAGAATTTTAAAGTGAAGACAGATGTTGATATGAGGAACAATAGCAACTTTTTCTTCTCTGTAGTTCCCACAGGCATTAAAACTGCAGGGGCCATCATGGGACTGGGCTCATCTTTGTGTGGCTTAGGCCTGCAAACTTTGGTTCAGTTTGTATTGCTCAGGCCTAAGGTTTGATTCAATTGCACACTCTTTTTAGGGTAATTGGCTTATCCTTATAGACACTATCATCCCGAGGTCTCTTGTGGACATACTCGTGGATCTTAAACTATTCTATCAGGAGAAGTCATACACCAACTCTGCTGTACAATAAAGCAGTGCCCGAGGGCCCACAGCACTCTCTTCTAGCCTCGGATGGGTGATTAGGGACCAGTGACCCTTATTGCCTGGGAAGCCCAGATCACTGTCATTCTTCACCTGACCACAACATATTTACATGTAGTTTTCCTAAAGAGATTTTTACCTATTAATAATATATGCTTAGCAAACCAGATAGCGATCTTTCAAGAACATAAGAACTTTGAAAAAATATGTTCTGATCTTTTTCCTGGCCCAGTGAGTTCTGATGGTTGCTTGGCACACAGCACTCATCATTGGAATATATCTGGTGGGTGCCTCAATCACTAACAGATCAGTTTTCCAATCTGCATTCAGGATTGCAATCTGTAAAGAACCACAGTGTTCCGAGGCAAATACTCTTCCCCCAGGGAATGTCCTTACCTTGAAAGAGAAACAAAAGAGAGAAATCACTTGTGTGGCACAATTTTCCAACATAGCACCTCCTCACGTTCAGCTTGCAGGTTTCAATTCTCAGTTAGCTCTCAGTCCTTTCTCTCCTTACAAATCCTTCTCTATTGCTGCTTTATTCCTGTTCTTGTTACCTGCAGTGTTGTCCAGTCCTTTTGTGGTGTAGAAAGGCAGGTTTCTGTCCCTTGTGTGCTCTGTTGGGGATTTCTCCTGCTGTGCCTTCTACATCTAGGCCATTGAGCATGGTTGCCACCATCTTAGCTAAAAATGTGAATCACAAGCCAAACAATTTCTTATGTTCCCTGTACGTACCCGGATCAGTCCAGACTCCTGGGTTTATTCATCCCTGCCAGCAGATGGAGACAGAGAAAAGCTTAAAAGCTGTGGTGCCACCTGCAGTAGCTCAGTATTTCTCTGTCTCCAGCAGATGGTTGGTGCATAAACCTACAGTATTTTTTCTTTAACTTGCCTTTAGGTTTTTTTTTCTTCTTTTCGGTGAGCCTTCCTCCCAGTGGACTGGTTCTTTGGGGAACCATTCCTTGTTCGGTTGAGGTGGACCAGTTAAGGTCCAGTCTGATGCCGTGGGCTGTACATATGGTGGTCCAGATCCCTCCCCTCACGAGGCCGGCCGTGCGGCTTCCAGCCCTTCTTCTTTTTCCTGTCAGGGGATTGCCTCCTTATTCAAAAAGCTGATTTGTGCTGGACAGCTCTTTTCAGCTTAGGAGGCAATCTCCCTGTCTCTGTTTAACTTGTTTAAAGTTTAAAAAAAAAAAAAAAAAAAAAAAGTTTCCCTGTAGGTACCCGGATCAGTCCAGACTGTGGGTTGAGCCTCCTTTCCAGCAGGTGGAGACAGACTAAAACTGAAAGGATATCCTATATGAGGACAGAGCCTATCCTGTAACCCTTCAGTATTTGTCTGTCTCCAGCAGGTGCAGCACGTCTCCCTTCGGTTTCCTGATCTAGGCTAGTCTGCCTTCTTTCTCTTCCTTCCTTCTGGGATCAAGCAAGTACTTATTCCTTAGGGATTTTGTAGTTGTGTTTTCTTCTTGTTAAAATAAAGTTAAAAAGTTTAGTTAGGAAGTTGTGGATTTTTTCTTCAGGAGACGGTTCCGTCTCCTGGCTCTTGCCGGACTCAGCGGGGCTTTGCCCCTTGTGCAGTGCATAGCCTGTGTCCGTTACCGCTTCCAGGTGTGGGGACCGAGTCTGTCCAGGGCTCGTCTCCCCCCCCCTCTGGCTGCCGAAGGGTCTTAATGTTACGCTGCTGTGCTCAGTTTATTTACAAAAAAAAAAAAAAGTGACACAGAAACAGGCTTAAGTTTAAAAGTGCTCCCAGTGCTTTTAATACTTACCTACAGCAGCAGACCCATATTCTGTGTCTTTCTCCCCCACCTGGGTTGAACCGGCAGCCAGACAGGCAGGAGTCAGCAGGTTTCTCACAGGACAAGCAGGATGGTTGTCCTCACAAATGGGTGACATCGAGGATGGAGCCCAACCACGGAAAACTTCTGTCAAAGTTTCAGGAACTTTGACTGGCCCCTACTGGGCATGCCCAGCACGGCACCAACCCTGCAGCCAGCAGGGGTCTCCCTTCAGTCTTCTTTTTTCCGCGCAGCAGTAGCCACGCAGTAGAAGAGCTCTTAACCACGTTCCTGACAGGAATTTGGAATTTCGTTATTCTGAAGAAAATTTGCCCCTCAGGGGTCTCCCTTCGTTACAATTTTGGTCCGCGGAACTTTGGTGAGTTTTTGCCATCGTTTGGTCGACTTCCGTCAAGTTCGGCCCTCGAGGCCTGTTGGCAGTCGACAGTCCCGCGGCTACATTTTTTGGCCCATGGCCATGGCGTCAGGGTTCCGTCGGTGTCCGGACTGTACCCGAACTATGTCAATCACAGACCCGCACAGAGTCTGTGTTTTGTGTTTAGGGAGTGAGCATGATGTCCTGACTTGCACCAAATGTGCCCTAATGACACCAAAAGGTCGCAAAGCCAGGATGGAGAAGATGGGGCTCCTCTTCCATGCTCGCACCCCAACGCCATCGATTGCATCGACGTCATCGGAACCGGCACCGTCAAGGTCTCATCATTATCGACAACCCTCCGGTGACCGTCCGCCATCGATGTCTTCACGGCCATCGACTCCCGTCCCTTCCCCTGATGCTCGAGGGGATCGGAAGGAGAAACATCGCCATCGACGTCATAAGTCTCGGCCCGTCAAGGAATCGACGTCCCTCCGGCTCAGCCTCAGCCTCCCTCTCCCGTCGAGCCGGGTCTTGTTACCCCAGGTCTCCGGGCAGAACTGGACCGGCTGGTCCAGGAGGCCATCGACAAGGCGATGCTACGGTTCCAGCCTCCTTCGGCACCAACTCCGGCACCGACGGTGGAACCGGTCACCGACCCGATTCCAGCAGCGCTGGCACCGCTGCTTACCCGCATGGAAGCGCTTGCTAAAGCCCTTCCACCGGTACTACCCGGGTCACCGATGTCATCGGGTGGAGAAACACCGTATCGGATTCCCCCTTCGGGGGTAGTTCCATCGATGCCTTGTCATCCCTCACCACCGATACATTCCTCGGGGGCGATACGCACATCAGCTCCACCGAGAATACCGATGCCGACACCGATTCCTTCGATACCGGCACCGATTCCATCGAGGGTTTCCTCGATACCCCCGGTGATTCCCTCCGGTTTCTCGGAGCCTCAACCGGGGCCTTCCGGTATTCAACCTCCTCGTGATCCTTATGACACTTGGGGTGATGATACCTCTACTGACACCGATGATTTGCCTTTACCGCCCTCTCCAACAGAGAGTAGAAAGCGTTCTCCCCCTGAGGACCTCTCTTTCATAAACTTCGTGAAGGAAATGTCAGAATTAGTCCCTTTTCCACTTCAATCTGAACAAGATGACAGGCACCAGATGATGGAATTGCTCCAATTCCTGGATGCCCCAAAAGTCTTAACCTCTATTCCCATTCATCAGGTTTTTCTAGACTTGTTGAAAAAGAATTGGGAATCTCCTGGATCTGTCCCTCCAGTAAACAAGAAAGCTGACTCTACCTATCTTGTACAGTCAGCACCAGGCTTTCAAAAACCACAATTAGATCATCACTCAGTTGTGGTTGAATCAGCCCAAAAGAAAGCAAAACGCTTAAAACCACATTCTTCCATACCTCCTACCAAGGAAAATAAATTCCTCGATAGCATAGGAAGGAAAGTGTACCAAGGAGCTATGCTGATATCTAGAATAGCTTCCTATCAGCTATATATGACTCAATACAATAGGGTCATTCTAAAGCAGATGCAGGAGTACTCAGATACTTTACCAGAACAGTTCCAGCTGCAGCTCCAGTCCCTCTTAAATAAGGGATTTGAAGCTGGGAAGCACGAAATAAGAACTGCTTATGACATCTTTGATGCTTCCACTAGACTTTCTGCTACAGCCATCTCCGCCAGACGCTGGGCTTGGCTTAAGTCATCTGACCTACGTCCAGAGGTTCAAGACAGACTTTCTGACTTACCCTGTCTAGGGGATAATCTGTTTGGTGAGCAGATTCAGCAAATCGTTGCTGAACTAAAGGATCATCATGAGACACTAAAACAGCTCTCATCTATCCCTCCTGACTTGCTTTCTAAACAGCCATCTAGGAAAGACTCTAAAAAGTCTTTCTTTAGGCAACGAAAGTATTATCCCCCAGCAGCTAAGACTAGGCCAGCGAGATCTTATCATAAGACTCAACCTCGCCAGATACGTAAGCAAAAGCCTGCAGCAGCTCCACCACCTGGCCCTGCTGCTGGTTTTTGACTTTTGCCTGGAGAGCACTTGCCAAACCCCTCTTCCAGCCATTCCAGTGGGGGGTCGTTTGTGCCACTTTCTGGAAAGGTGGCATTCCATCACCACCGATCAGTGGGTGATAGCAATAATTGCACAGGGTTACCATCTCAACTTCCTGACTCTTCCTTCCGACTCCCCACCTCTACAGGCGTGGAGACTCACAGATCATTCTCTTCTTTTAGAGCAGGAAGTTTCTCTTCTCCTACAGTCAAACGCTATAGAACCCGTCCCCCCCTTACAACAAGGACTGGGTTTCTATTCCAGGTACTTCCTGATCCCAAAAAAGTCAGGGGGACTTCGTCCGATCCTCGACCTCCGGGCCCTCAACAAGTACCTCTGCAAAGAGAAATTCAAGATGGTAACCCTAGGCTCGCTTCTTCCCCTGCTGCAGAGAGGGGATTGGCTATGCTCTCTAGACCTGAAAGACGCATATACCCACATTGCGATCACACAATCTCATCGCAAATACCTGCGTTTTCTAGTAGGCCGAAATCACTACCAATATGGAGTGCCTCCTTTCGGCCTGGCATCCGCACCACGAGTTTTCACCAAATGCCTCGTGGTGGTTGCAGCTTTTCTCAGGAAGGAAGGTGTCCACGTCTACCCCTACCTGGACGATTGGTTAGTCAGGGCCCCAACCCAGCAGATTGCTCGGTCCTCCCTGACCCTAACCATTCAAACTTTGCTATCTCTAGGGTTTCTTGTCAATTACGAGAAATCCTACTTAGTCCCATCTCAAATTTTATCCTTCATTGGAGCAGACTTGGACACCTTACAGGCAAAAGCCTTCCTTCCTCATCAACGAGCCCAAGCCTTTGTGTCCCTAGCTTGCCAGCTGCAGTCTCAACACACAGCAACAGCTCGCCAATTCCTTGTTCTACTGGGACACATGGCTTCCTCAGTTCATGTGACTCCCATGGCTCGTCTGGCTATGAGAGTCACTCAATGGACTCTAAGATCACAATGGACCCAAGCTGTTCAGCCTCTGTCCTCCATTGTTCAGATCACAGATACGCTCCGTCTATCTCTTACCTGGTGGGCGAATCAGTGCAACCTCCTACAGGGCTTGCCCTTTCTTCCACCAGATCCCCAGATCATCCTCACCACCGACGCTTCCAACATTGGGTGGGGAGCCCATGTAAACCATCTACAAACTCAAGGACTCTGGTCACTAGAGGAAGCCAAACACCAGATCAATTTCCTGGAGCTGCGAGCCATTCGCTATGCTCTCAGGACTTTTCAAAGTTGCCTGTCAAACCATGCAATTTTAATTCAGACAGACAACCAGGTGGGCATGTGGTACATAAACAAGCAGGGAGGCACAGGCTCTTTCCTTCTGTGTCAGGAGGCTGCGCAGATTTGGGCAGAAGCCCTCTCCCATTCCATGTACCTCAGGGCCACCTACCTACTGGGAGTAGACAATGTATTGGCAGACCAGCTGAGCCGTGTCTTCCAACCACACGAGTGGTCACTCAATCCTCTGGTAGCGACCTCTCTGTTTCACAAGTGGGGTTATCCACACATAGACCTCTTTGCGTCCCCTCAGAACCACAAAGTGGACAATTATTGCTCTCTCATTCGGAGCCAACACTCTCGACCGAGAGATGCATTCTCCCTCAAGTGGACAACCGGTCTGCTCTATGCATTCCCTCCACTTCCTCTTGTGTCAAAGACTCTCGTGAAGCTGCGTCAGGACAAGGGAACTATGATCCTAATAGCACCGCACTGGCCACGCCAAGTGTGGTTTCCCATACTCCAGGATCTCTCCATACGCAGGCACATTCCTCTGGGACAGAATTTGCATCTGCTCACTCAAAACGACGGATGCCTCCTCCATCCCAACCTCCAAGCCTTGTCCCTGACGGCATGGATGTTGAAAGGTTAGTCCTTCAGCCATTCAACCTTTCAGATTCAGTTTCTCTTGTCCTGATAGCTTCACGAAAGCCTTCCACAAGAAAATCTTACTCATACAAATGGAAAAGGTACACATCATGGTGCACTTCTCAGGCCCTTGATCCCCTTTCCTGTCCAATCTCTAAATTCTTGGACTATTTATTGCATCTATCGGACTCAGGCCTAAAGACCTCTTCCATAAGAATGCATGTCAGTGCGGTAGCCGCCTTCCATAAAGGTATCGGGGGTGTCCCTATCTCAGTACAACCCCTGGTAACACGCTTTCTTAAAGGCTTGCTCCATTTGAAGCCACCTTTACGTCCTCCGGCCCCATCCTGGGACCTTAATCTGGTTCTTGGTCGCCTTATGAAGCCACCTTTCGAACCTCTCCATTCCTGTGACCTAAAGTATCTCACATGGAAAGTGTTATTCCTTCTGGCTATCACTTCAGCTCGCAGGGTTAGTGAATTACAGGCCCTAGTCACCTATCCGCCTTACACTAAACTCCTGCAGGACAGGGCGGTACTCCGCACTCACCCTAGATTTTTACCTAAGGTAGTTTCGGAGTTTCTTATCAATCAATCCATCATACTACCTATCTTTTTCCCCAGGCCCCACTCCAACTCCGGGGAACAGACTCTGCATACCCTAGACTGTAAACGGGCTCTAGCTTTTTATCTAGACCGTACAGTTGCCCACAGGAAGAGCACTCAATTATTCGTCTCTTTCCACCCTAACAAGTTAGGACAACCTGTGGGTAAGCAGGCTCTTTCCTCCTGGTTGGCGGACTGCATCTCCTTTTGCTATCAGCAAGCTGGCATTCCTTTCCAAGACCGTGTTAAGGCACACTCTGTGAGGGCCATGGCGACTTCAGTAGCACACCTTCGATCAGTGCCGCTTCCTGACATCTGCAAGGCTGCCACCTGGAGTTCCCTCCATACATTTGCAGCCCACTATTGTTTGGACAAAGCTGGAAGACAGGATTCCATCTTCGGCCAATCTGTCTTGCGTAACCTTTTTCCAACATGATGTACCAACATCCTTCCACCTTCCCGGTAGGGTGCGGATGCCCTTTCCCAAATTCCACCCCAGTTGTGCCTGTTGCACGCCGTTGGGTACATTTGGTGTAAGTCAGGACATCCTCAGCTCGGTACTCACCCATTTGTGAGGACAACCATCCTGCTTGTCCTGTGAGAAAGCAAATGTTGCTTACCTGATGTAACAGGTGTTCTCACAGGACAGCAGGATGTTAGTCCTCACGAAACCCGCCCGCCACCCCGCGGTGTTGGGTTCGTTTTTATTTTATTTTTCGGCACTGCCTGTAGCTTTGAAACAAGACTGAAGGGAGACCCCTGCTGGCTGCAGGGTTGGTGCCGTGCTGGGCATGCCCAGTAGGGGCCAGTCAAAGTTCCTGAAACTTTGACAGAAGTTTTCCGTGGTTGAGCTCCATCCTCTATGTCACCCATTTGTGAGGACTAACATCCTGCTGTCCTGTGAGAACACCTGTTACATCAGGTAAGCAACATTTGCTTTCCCCCCTGCTTCACTTCGGGCCTCCAGGCTGTCAATCAAACTTTTTCTCTGCAGCCTTTTTTTCTTCAGAGCGGCTCTCTTTGCCGTGGCAGGCAGCCTGCCTCTTCTCTGCCAGCCCCTTCGTGTTTTTTTGCGAGGGGACCTCTTCTCTGCCTCCCTGCCGGGTGGGGTAGGTCCCTCCTTGGCAGGGCTGGCAAATTTAGCCCAGGGATCAACTCCCCATAGCTTGGCCAGGCCGGGAAAGCCCGGGAACAGTGGCCATTTTGGATTTTTTGTCTGCTCCGTTTTCGGAGCTCCCTGGGGCTGGGGGGCTGATTTTTTTGCAGCTATCCCCCAATTTCAGCCCCCTGGCCCCCCAGGATGGGTTTTCTGTCACCCTCTTGCCTCTCCCTCCCCTCCCCCACCCGGGACTTCCAGGGCTTGTTTTGTATCTGATTTTGCCCTCCTCCTGCGAAGATTTTATTTAGCTAGCCTGCAGGAGGAGGAGGAAGGTTCCCCCCCCCCCCCCCCCGGAAAAAAAAAATTTCCTCACTCCGCGCCATTAACGGTTAGACCGGCTGCAGAGCCCCCGGGGTCCCTTGGGGCGTGGGTGGTCTCGGGAGTGCCCCTCCCCCGACCTCCCGGTCGATCCGGTAACCCCGGATCCTTCCGCTAATCCGGATGCGGAGGAGGATACCCTTCTACCCCTTACGGCTTCTTTGCCCAAGGATATGGACCCGGTCCTGGCGGGAATCAGGGATCCGGCAATCGCCTTCCCCTCTCATCCCACGCACAAGTTGTAGCGCCTGCGGGAATGGAACGCTCCCAAGACAGGACTCTAGGCGGGCCGTGCACTAGATAAGCTCCTCCTCCCAGAGGTATGCTTAGATTAAAAAAAAAAAAACAAAAGACAATAATCCCTCCGGGGACTACTTATGCGATCACAATACAGGAGGTTTTCCCGGCTTTTAAAGCCGCACAGGTCCGCATGCTCAAGGCTCATGTGATGCGCATTTTTGATGTCCTGGCGCTGGGGGTGTGTGTGCCTATTTGCAGCAGTCTCATGCTGTGGGCAGGTCTCAGGTGGGTTCAAAGTTGCTCTGTACCCGGGACCCCCCGTGGGCAGAGGCTGCGCTTACGACCTTCTCCACGTCCAGGCAAAAGCGATGGCTACGGCGAGGTCCGCCAAACTGCTCCTCTGGCTGCGCCATTGGTCAGCCTCTCAGTCCTCTAAATCCCGGTTGGCACGTTGCTGTTCAAAGGTAAGCTGCTCCTTGGCAAGGGCCTTGAGAAACTATGGATTCCTTGGGGGGAAGTAAGGTCCATAGGCTTCCAAAGGACTGTCCAAAACTATCCCCTTCCTTTACACCCTCTTGTCCACGTTATCTGGGCCAGAGACGGTATACCCCACGTGGGCAGGGTGATTCCTCAGGGGGTTTTCCGTCTTGGTCGCAGCCTTCCGTGGGCGCCATCCCTTTCGTGAGGGCCAGCCCACGCGCTCCATCCTTACGCCTGCCACACAATGAAGTTCACTTGACTCTTTCCTCGGTCCCCTTCCTAGGCGGTTGACTCTCCCTGTTTTTCGTGGCATGGGTCAAATTCATGTCGGACCAGTGGGTCCTCGACGTCCTCAGAGACAGGTACGCCTTCGCTTTGCTCGAGATTCTCAAGATCCTTTTTCTATTTCCCCATGCAGGTCGATACCAGCGGCAAGCGGTGGAGCAAACTCCTGCCTGGCCCCTGTGTCTGGGCGTGGTGGTCCCGGTTCCAGACAGCAAACTTGCCGCAGGCCAGTATTCTATTTACTTTGTCGTTCCCTAACAGGACGGGTCTTCGTCCGATCTTAGACCTCACAAGAGTCAACCGGGCCCTCAAGAATCCCACTTTCCACATGAAAACTCTGCGAGTGGTCCTCGTGCCGTTTCTCCCCGGAGAGTTCCTTGCCTCACTTGCTTTGACAGAGGCGTGTTTCCATATTCCGATTCATCATGGCTACCATAGTCTCTTCGCGTTCACATCCTCCACCGGGACTTCCAGTTCAGGGCGCTTCCCTTTAGTCTCGCGACGGCACCTCGCGCCTTCACCAAAGTCATGGTGGTGGTGGCAGCTGCTCTCCGCCGGAAAGGGATCCTTGTTCACCCCTACCGGGACGTCTGGCTCATCAGGGCCAAGGTGGAGGCTCTTGCCGGCAGGCGGTGGATCGCGTGTTACCTCTCCTCACTTCTCTCGGGTGCATATTGAATTTCTCCAAGAGCTACCTTCAGCCCTCCCAGGAGTTAGGGTTCCTGGGAGCCCACTTCGACAACCGGGTGGGCAAGGTCTTCTTGCCTCACGCGCAGGTTCTCAAGTTGATCGGCCAGTTTCAGAGTCGGGTCTTGCTGCCTTCTCTGGCGGCCTGTGTCTGCCTGCAGGTCTCGGGCCCCTTGGCTTCTGCCATTGACCTTGTCCCTTGGGCTTTTGCTCATATGCTACCGTTCCAGAAAGCTTTGCTGTCCCATTGGCAGACAGTGTCGGAACAGTTTCACACAGTCCTCCCGTTTTTTGGGCCTTACCGTCGCCGACTTGCAGTGGTGGCTTTCCCTTCCTCATTTGCTACAGGGAAAGCCTCTCCAAGTCCCTCAGTGGACGATAGTAACCACGGACTCCAGTCTCTCGGGCTGGGGTGCGGCCTGCCTCTCCCAGTACGCCCAAGGGATCTGACCGGCAGCTCAGTCTCGCTGGCACATCATTCTGTTGGAGGCTCGGGCGATGTTTCTAGCTCTTCTGGAGTTTCTCCCCCTCATCCGCAGCAAGGCGATATGGGTCTTGTCCAGCAGCTCCTCCACTGTGGCTTGTCAATCGCCAAGGAGGCGCCCGCAGTCCGCTGATGGCCCTGGAAACAAGCCGTCTCTTCGCCTGGGCAGAGCGACATCTACAGTGCCCGGCGGCCTCCCATATTGTGGGCAAGGGGAATGTTCAGGCCGATTTTCTCAGTCATCAGTCGCTCGATCCCGGGGAGTGGGAACTCTGACGCAGCCATGAATCTCATCGTCGACAGGTGGTCCCCCACCACCTGGGCCTCATGGCGACCCTTTGCGATGCCAAGGCAAATTGGTTCTTCCGCCACTGGAGGGAACACGGCTAGGAGGGCGTAGATGCTTTGGCTCTCCTTGGCCGGCGGACGTCCTTCTGTACGTGTTCCCCCCCCCCCTCCCCTGTGGCCCCTGGTTGGGAAAGTTCTCAGAAGAATGGTTCTGGTAGCACCAGAGTTGCTGCGCAGGCTGTGATTCGCGGATTTTCTCAACCTACCGCCGAATGGACCTCTATGGCTACGCCTTTTTCCTCAGCTCCTTCGTCAAGGACCTGTATTTTTCGACCAGGCCGATTGCTCCTGTCTAGCGGCCTGGTTTTTGAAAGATGATGCCTAAGGCACAAGGGCTATTAGGAGGAGGTCATCTTCACCTTGTTGCGGGCCCGGAAACAGTCGACTTCCCTGGCGTACGCGCATTTCTGGAACGTGTTTGAAGCTGTTTGTGCGGAGTCGAGTATCTCAGCGCTCTCTGCCCTGATCTCATTAGTCCTCTCTTCCCCAAGAAGATCTTCTCCCCTCTCGGCTCTCTCCTGGGTCGGGTAGAATGTCATCACTGAACGGGCCACCCGGATGTGATTGGTGCTTGAAGGGCGTCAAGCATCTACGTCCATCTTCTCGGCTGCTTGCCTGTCGGGGAATTTTAGTCTGATCCTTCGGGCCCTCTGTGCGGCTCTGTTTGAACCTCTCCGTCGCACTCCTTGAAAGCTCTTATGCTTAAGACTGTCTTTCTGGTCTCTATCTCTTATCCTCGTCGGATCTTGGTGATCCACGCGCTGTCCTGTCGGGAACCTTTTGTTTTGCAATTTTCCGATTCTGGGGTATCCCTCGTGACGGGCCCTTCCTTCTTAGAGAAGGTTCTTCTAACCTCCATGTCAACCTGTCGGCAGAACTCCCTGCATTTTCCCCTGCGACTGGGGACGATTTCCGGAAACTTGATACTATACAAGTTCTACTTCGCTATCTCCAGGTTACCCATGGCTTTCGGGTCTTGGTTCATCTTTTGTCCTCTGGAGTGGGCCCATTCGGGGTACGCCGGCTTCTAAGACCACTATCGATCGGTGGTTGAAGGAAGCAATCTCCTCGGCCTCTCTTTGTCGAGGACGGGCGGTTCCCGAGGGCCTTACGGCTCATTCACTGCATTCTCAAACTACTTCCTGAGCGGACAGTCAATCGGTCTCTCCGCAGGAGATTTGCAGTGCCGCCACTTGGACGTCCTTGCATACTTTTGCTCGACACTACCGTCTGGATGTGCAAGCTCCGCTTCTTGGTTCTTTTGGGCTACAAGTGCTTCGAGCGGGACTGTCTCGGTCCCACCCGGCTTAGGGAAGCTTTGGTACATCCCACAGTCTGGACTGATCCGGGTACGTACAGGGAAAGGAAAATTAGTTCTTACCTGTTAATTTTCTTTCCTGTAGTACCACGGATCAGTCCAGACGCCCTTCCTTGTTTGTCTTTTTTCTGTCCTCTCGAAGCTTGTTTCTCTTGCAGATTTGTAGATTTCCACACATCTTTTTTGTGCATGAATACTGAGCAAATACACCGGAAGCCTTGGTTGCCCAGCACCAAGTATATGCAAGAGCGGTTAGTCATACCACATCTATTACATTGTTCTACATCTGCTCCATTGAGCTTTATGGTTACTTGCTTGATCCTACTCTGGTTTTGTTATTTTCTGCTTTGACCTTATACTGAAGTGTTACAGGATAGGCTCTGTCCCCATTTAGGATATCCTTTCAGTTTTAGTCTGTTTCTACCTGCTGGAAAGGAGGCTCAGCCCACAGTCTGGACTGATCCGTGGTACTACAGGAACGAAAATTAACAGGTAAGGCTCCGAGGCGGCTCCCCCCAATCCCCCACTCCCGCGGGTCACGTCGGGTTTTCTTAGCAATTTTTTAAAAAGTTTCTTCTCTGTTCTGCCTCTGCCGGCATGGTTTGCGGCTCGGCTTGCCGCACGTGTGGAGCGGTCCCGGCACGACTCAATCGGTCGGGCCTCTGCTCTGGCTGTATTTTGGGGGGGGTAAGGGCCCTCACTCCTTCCGGGGGTTGCTAAACGCTGGCGCTTGTGTAAAGCACACGGCTGCCGCAGTTGGGCCAATTTTTCTGCCTACCGAGGAAACCAGGGCTGTTGGCTCCCTCGAGAAGGGAGCGGAGGCCATTTTGGCGCCGGATTCGCATGTGCCGCCAATTTTGGAGGGGGAGGGAGATTTACCACCGCGGCTCTCTCCCGTTCACCCCGGACCCCCTGATGCGCAGGGGCTCTCTGGAGGTGCTGGTCAACCAGGTCCTTTACCTCAGGGGCCTGGAGGAGACCGGGCCCCCATTTTGCCTCCGGGTTTGCATCCTTTTTCTCCGGATTTTATTCTCCTGAAGCACCAGACTTATCTGGCGCAGCAGGATGGTTTAGGAGGGGTCACCTTGGCTTTTGGCTCCTCAGGGTCTAGGTTTGCAGCCTCCGAGTTCCAATCCAGGGTCTGCACGGCCGCGAGATTCAGGCATCCCGATCATGCCCAGTTCCAAGGGGGGGGGGGGGGGGCAGCAGGGGGCTCGCAGGTCCCAGCCCCTCCGGCAGGTGCAGCACCGGGCTTCTCCAGACCTGAACCGGACTTGGCATGCCATCCGTGGTAGAGGGGGTTGATCCCAAGATTCTCTGGTTCTTCCGGAGGGAGGAGTTGGCACCTCTGCTTCTGCAGGTCCTTGAGGAGCTGGGTTTTAAAACCCCTTCAGGAAGTTCCAGAGTTGGATGGTGCGGACCCCGTTCTGGACAGTCTTCGGGCTCCTCCTTCCGCCTTTCCCATATCATAGGTTGGTGCGGCAGTTGATTGAGCATGAATGGGATTCTCTGGACTCCGGACTGAGGGTAGGTAGAGCTATGGCCAAGCTCTATCCGTTGCCAGAACAGACCTTGGAGCTTTTCGTGCTGCCGCAGGTTGATGCAGCAGTTTCCACGGTCACAAAAAAGACTACGATTCCGGTCGAGGGGGCCGCTGCCCTCAAGCATGTCCAGGATCAGAAGTTGGAACTTCACCTTAAAAGAGTTTTCGAGAGTGCAGCCTTGGGGCTCCGGGCTGCCGTTTGTTCCGGCTTTATGCAGAGAGCATGTCTGAGATGGGTGCAGAATTTCCAGGATGCATTTCCTGGTCCCGACATTTCAGATGCAGATCGCATGGAGGCGTCTGTTGCGTACGTGGCAGATGCGCTGTATGACTTAGTGCGTTTGCTGTCATGGATTATGAGTTCGGGGGTCGCGGCCAGGCGTTTTCTTTGGCTTCGTCACTGGTCGGTGGATGTATCTTCTAAGGCCCGGTTAGGTTCTTTGCCTTTCAAAGGTCGTCTATTGTTTGGAGAGCAGCTGGGACAGCTCATCAAGCAATTGAGTGAGACAAAGGTACACAAGCTGCCGGAGGACAAGCCAAGAAATCGCCAGGCATTTCAGTCTCGGTCCCACTTCAGGGACGGCAGACGATCTTGTCCTTCCAGAGGGCCCATGGGGTCGCAGCCACAAAGAACTTTTCAGCCGCGAGGCTCGAATTGGGGTCATTCCTTTCATGGCGGCCGCAGACCCTTCAGAGCTCCCTTGACGGGGGGAGCAGCAGCATCATCAAGTCTTCTGTTGCAACCGTCCCGTCCCGACGGCTTCACTCCACCTACCTTTCTTTCTTTGCACCTCCTCTCACTGTGGATGGACGCCTGGCTGCCGTGGCGTCTGCCTGCCATCTTCTCTGGCGTCCCCAGACCGGCTTGGGCGCTGCCTCCCGCCATGCTCCGCTGGTACCTTAGGGTGCGTGCGCCTTGCTGCCTTTACTCTTATTTCCTACTTGGTGCGAACCTCAGGGGCGTCCCCCTGTGAAAACGTCATGCTGCCCGGATATTTAAAGCCTACGATGTTTGCTAGCCTTTGAGTTAGCAAGGGGAAATCTTACGGATGGGATTCGCTTTCCGTACCCAGCAACTCTGCCTCTCCAATCTTCCATTGGACTCTTAATGCTAACGGGGTACCCGCTCCTCAGGGACCTCACTTCCTTTTCAGGTCGCTATCAGGAATCTGGTACTCGCTCCTCGAGGGCCCATGTTCCCTGACTCGCTGCCTGCTCCTATCTTCTCTTCTGCCTGGAAGGATTCGCTATCTTCAACACCAGTGAGTACCTTAGAGCTGTTCCCTGGAACCAGGTACTCGCTCCTCGAGGGCCTACCTCCGTTCCAACCCTAGTGCCATCTCCTACATGGAATCGCTGTTTGAGTACATTGCCTTCAAGCCTCTCAGCTCTCAGGGATCAGGTACTCGCTCCTCGAGGGCCTGCTCTCCCCATCCTGGGGTTCTCCATACTGGGGCTTTGTGCATATTCCACTATACTCATTATTCTCAGTTCTTTCCACTACAGCATTGCTACCGGAGGATTCGCTGTTCCAGCGCCTGAGGGATACTAGCCCAGCTGGGCTACTTCTGCTGCTCACTACTGCCACCTCTGGTGGCTTCATCACATTGTCTAATAAAAGATCAATCTCTGTGTTTGTGTGTCCTAAGCTGAGCCTGACCTGTGGCCCCTCACGGGACTTCCCCAGTGGGCGTGGTCAGCTGCCACAGTGTCCAAGGGTCCACCCAAACCTCACTAATCATAACATCTTCCCAATGAAGCGAGGCCGGTTCACTCAGCTGTTCCCTATATAGGCGGCCGCCTGGCAAATTTTTACGGGGAGTGGGCCAAAATCATGCAGGATCAGTGGGTCCTCTCAGTGATTAGAGATGGTTACGCTTTAGAATTTGCACATCCCGTTCACGACCTCTTCTTAGTCTCCCCTTGCGGATTCTTGGCGAAGCGTCAGGCGGTTCGGGAGACTTTGCGCAGGTTGTGCGGTTTGGGAACGGTGGTTCCGGTACCACCTCACAAGTGGGGCAGGGGTCGTTACTCCATCTATCTTGTGGTCCCGAAAAAGGAGGGAATATTTCGACCCATTCTGGACCTCAAATCGGTCAACATGTCCTTAAAGATTCCATGATTTCGAATGGAGATCTGCGGTCAGTAATTGTGGCGGTCCACTCTCGAGAGTTTTTGGCCTCCCTGGATCTGACGGAGGCATGCTTGCATATCCCAGTTCGCCCAGCACATCAGCGGTTTCTGCGGTTCGCGGTGTTGGGTCAACATTTCCAATTCCAGGCTCTACCCTTTGGTCTCGCGACGGCTCCTCGCACGTTCACCAAGTTGATGGTGGTGGTGGTGGCTGCTCTCTGATGCGAAGGGGTGTTGGTGCACCCTTATCCCGACGATTGGATAATTTGAGAGAAGTCATTGGACGGATGCCGTTCGTCAGTTCAGAAAGTTGTTCACATGTTGGAGTCTCTTCGCTGGGTGGTCAACCGGACGAAGAGTCACTTGGAGCCGTCCCAAGTGCTAGAGTACCTCGGAGCTCGTTTCGACATGAGCCAAGGCAGGGTATTTCTCACTCAGGAGAGGATATTCAAACTACAGTCACAAGTTCGATGCTTGTTGGCGTTGAAGATACCACGAGCCTGGGATTTTCTACAGGTTCTGGGTTCGACGGCTTCACCCCTGGAATTGGTACCATGGGCCTTAGCGCATATGCATCCACTTCAGAGGGCACTGTTGGACAAATGGAACAAGAACATAAGAAATTGCCATGCTGGGTCAGACCAAGGGTCCATCAAGCCCAGCATCCTGTTTCCAACAGAGGCCAAACCAGGCCACAAGAACCTGGCAATTACCCAAATACTAAGAAGATCCCATGCCACTGATGCAATTAATAGCAGTGACTATTCCCTAAGTAAATTTGATTAATAGCAGTTAATGGACTTCTCCACCAAGAACTTATCCAAACCTTTTTTTGAACTCAGCTACATTAACTGCATTAACCACATCCTCTGGCAACAAATTCCAGAGCTTTATTGTGTGTTGAATGAAAAAGAATTTTCTTCGATTAGTCTTAAATGTGCTACTTGCTAACTTCATGGAATGCCCCCTAGTCCTTCTATTATTCGAAAGTGTAAATAACCGATTCACATCTACTCGTTCAAGACCTCTCATGGTCTTAAAGACCTCTATCATATCCCCCCTCAGCCGTCTCTTCTCCAAGCTGAACAGCCCTAACCTCTTCAGCCTTTCCTCATAGGGGAGCTGTTCCATCCCCTTTATCATTTTGGTTTCCCTTCTTTGTACCTTCTCCATCGCAACTATATCTTTTCTTAAGATGCGGCAACCAAAATTGTGCACAGTATTCCAGGTGTGGTCTCACCATGGAGCAATATAGAGGCATTATGACTTTTTCCGTTTTATTAACCATTCCCTTCCTAATAATTCCTAACATTCTGTTTGCTTTTTTGACTGCTGCAGCACACTGAGCCGACGATTTTAAAGTATTATCCACTATGATGCCTAGATCTTTTTCCTGGGTGGTAGCTCCTAATATGGAACCTAACATCGTGTAACTACAGCAAGGGTTATTTTTCCCTATATGCAACACCTTGCACTTGTCCACATTAAATTTCATCTGCCATTTGGATGCCCAGTCTTCCAGTCTTGCAAGATCTTCCTGTAATGTATCACAATCTGCTTGTGATTTAACTACTCTGAATAATTTTGTATCATCCACAAATTTGATAACCTCACTCATCATATTCCTTTCCAGATCATTTATATATATATTGAAAAGGCTTTTCATTTACCAGTTTTGCTGGATGCGTCGGCACAGAACAGCCTATCATGGTGGCGACAGTCTTCCAATCTGCTGCTTGGAGTCAGTCTGGAAGTTCCGGAGTGGGTGGTTCTCACTACCGATGCCAGTCTCTCTGGTTGGGGAGCGGTCTGCGAGTGACAGTCTGCCCAGGGCACTTGGTCGGCGGTGGAAGCTTCGTGGCCAGTTGGTTGGAGACCAGGGCGCTGCGGCTGGCACTTCAAGTTTTATCCCCCTCATTCAGGGTTGCTCGGTCAGGGTTCTGTCGGAGAATGCCACAATGGTTGCTTACATCAATCTTCAGGGCGGGACCAAGGGCCAGGGGGTGGCACTGGAAGCGCAGGAGTTGTTTCAATGGGCGGAATGGTACTTGGTTCAGCTAGTGGCTTCTCATATCGCAGGTGTCGACAACGTTCAGGCCAACTTCCTCCATCGTCAGAGCTTAGATCCCAGCGAGTGGGAGTTGGCAGAGTCTGCTATGCGGCTCATCCAACGAAGGTGGGGCTGTTCCCGCGTCGATTTGATGGCAACTCGGCTCAATGCGAAAACTCCTCGGTTCTTCAGTCGCAGGAGAGAGTACGGAGCCGAGGGAGTCGACGCTCTAGTAGTGTCTTGGCCTCGGGAAGTCTTGCTGTATGTTTTTCCGCCGTGGCCTCTGGTGGGCAAAGTATTGTGCCGAATAGAGAGGCACCCCGGGAAGGTGATCCTAGTAGTTCCAGAATGGCCATGTCATCCGTGGTTCGCAGATCTAGTCAATCTAGCAGTGGACGGTCCGCAAAGATCCAGTATTTTCCGACCAGGCAGATCACTTTTGTCTAGCAGCTTGGCTTTTGAGAGGCATCGCTTGAGGCGTAGAGGTTATCCAGAACCGATTATCACTACACTTTTACAGGCTAGGCGGCAGTCTACTTCCCTCTCGTATATTCGAGTCTGGAAAGTTTTTGAAGCTTGGTGTACCGACCGAGGGATTTATGCGGTTCAGGCCTCGATTTCTCAAGTTTTATCCTTTCTCCAAGAGGGTTTAGCTAAAGGTCTTGCTTTCAATTCCCTTAAAGTGCAGGTAGTGGCTCTTGCCTGCTTACAAGGAAATCTTGAGGGTCATTCCTTGTCTTCTCATCCGGACGTACAGAGATTTCTTCGGGGAGTTAAGAATTTGCGTCCTCCGGTGCGGAAAGTATGTCCTCCTTGGAACCTTAATCTTGTTCTGCGAGTATTGTGCGACGCTCCATTTGAACCAATTCGAAGAGCGACCCTTAAGGATCTGACTCTCAAGGTGGTGTTCCTGGTGGCCATCTGTTCCACCAGGAGAATTTCAGAATTGCAAGCCTTGTCATGTAGGGATCCATTTCTTCAAATATCTGATTCTGGAATTACGTTGCATACGGTTCCCTCCTTTGTCCCAAAGGTGGTTTCTGCCTTTCATGTTAATCAGACTATTGAGCTTCCGGCGTTTGCAGACTGGGATGATTCTATGCAGAATGAAACATAGAAACATAGAAACATAGAAACGCACAATTAAACTCTGGAATTTGTTGCCAGCGAATGTGGTTAGTGCAATTAGTATAGCTGGGTTTAAAAAAGGATTGGATAAGTTCTTAGAGGAGAAGTCCATTACCTGCTATTAAGTTCACTTAGAGAATAGCCACTGCTATTAGCAATGGTTACATGGAATAGACTTAGTTTTTGGGTACTTGCCAGGTTCTTATGGCCTGGATTGGCCACTGTTGGAAACAGGATGCTGGGCTTGATGGACCCTTGGTCTGACCCAGTATGGCATTTTCTTATGTTCTTAATGACAGCAGAAGAAGACCAAACGGCCCATCCAGTCTGCCCAGCAAGCTATGCACTCTTTTTTTTTTTTTTTTTTTTCCCCTCTTACTTGTTACGCTTGGCTCTTAGTACCTTTTAGTTCTATTTCCCTTCCACCCCACCATTAATGTAAAGAGCAATGTTGGAACTGCATCTAATTGAATATGTAGCTTAGTTAGGGCTAGTAACTGCCTCAATAAGCAAGCTACACCCATGCTTTTGTTTACTCGACTATGTAATTCAGTCCTTGTTGGTTGTTGTCTACATATAGATCCTCTTTTGTACATTGCCCCTGCCGTTGAAGCAGAGAGCTATGCTGGCTATGCGTTGAAAGTGAAGTATCAGACTTTCTCCCCTGCCGTTGAAGAGAGCTATGCTGGCTATGCGTTGAAAGTGAAGTATCAGACATTCTCCCCTGCCGTTGAAACAGAGAGCTATGCTGGCTATGCGTTGAAAGTGAAGTATCAGATTTTTTCCCCTGCCGTTGAAGCAGAGAGCTATGCTAGATATGCATTGAAAGTAAAGTATCAGGCTTATTTGGTTTGGGGGTAGTAACTTCTGTATCAAGCAAGCTACACCCCCCCTTTTTTGTGATTTGCAAATCCTTTTTTTTTTTTTCCCACATTTCCTCTTACCGTTGAAGCTTAGAGCAATGTTGGAGTCGCATTAACCGTGTGTATGTATATTGAATAAGGGTATTATCTCCAGGTAGTAGCCTTCATTCCCGCGAGCTACCCCCTCTTCATTCATGTCCTCTAGACTTGATGGATCCACAGTGTTTATCCCACGCCCCTTTGAAGTCCTTCACAGTTCTGGAAGGACTTAATGCTCAGGAGCTTAAGCTGTTGGATGTCTGCAGAACCTTGCTTCGCTAAATCAAGATTACTAATGATTTCAGGAGGTCTGATCATCTTTTTGTTTTATGGAGTGGTCCAAAGAAGGGTATCCATGCCTCCAAAGCAACCATTGCCAGATGGCTTAAAGAGGCTATTGACTCGGCGTACATTCTCAAGGGCCGTCAAGTTCCGGAGGGTTTGTGGGCCCACTCGATGCGGGCTCAGGCCGCTTCTTGTGCGGAGGCTCAGCTGGTGTCTCCGCAGGAGATTTTCAGAGCGGCGACTTGGAAGTCGCTGCATACTTTTGCAAGGCATTACCGATTAGATTTGGGATTTTCTGATTCCAGGTCTTTTGGTGAAGGTGTCTTGCGAGCGGGACTCTCCAGGTCCCACCTTCTCGAAGAACCTTTGGTACATCCCAGGAGTCTGGACTGATCCGGGTATGTACAGGGAAAAGAAAATTGGTTCTTACCTGCTAATTTTCCTTCCTGTAGTACCAACGGATCAGGCCAGAACCCATCCGGGTTACAGGGGAGAGTTGTCCGCTCAGCTATAATCTTTCAGCAAACTTTCTTTCTGTGTTGTAAACTTATAAAATTTTAAAGTTGTTTGACACGTTTTTAGTCAGTTTTTTGCACATAGTGTTTATTTCAGCTTGGATACAGATCAATACTGAGCTAATGCAGATGGCACCACGGTTTTTAAGCAGTGTCATCGAGGCTTTTCTCTGTCTCCATCTGCTGGCAAGGATGAATAAACACAGGAGTCTGGACTGATCCGTTGGTACTACAGGAACGAAAATTAACAGGTAGGAACCAATTTTCTTTTCTTATGTTCTCATTCATCTGAATTTTCATTTTGTTGGGGTAAATCAACATGAAGGAAATTTTTTATTTTGTTTTTACATTTTTTTAAAAATTATTTTGCATGCAAGTTCTTCTGCATTTTTGCCACTTCCTTTGGTCTCAAAGCTATCATCAGGCTATGTTGATAATTCAGCTCTCCCCATCTCTCACTTTACATAGAGCCCATTCCTTTTCTTGGAATTTGAGGAACTTGGATCATGAGCATGTTTGGTCATTTCTCTCCCTCCATATTCCAGGGCATTTTTGTACCTTAACTGATGTGAAAGTTGGGGAGCACTTCTGTGCATATAGCACTTCCTTTCTGTTGTTTTAAATTGTCAACAGAATTATCTAAACTGTACTGATGTTGCCATTGTAGAGACTATCTTTTTTTTTAATTTTTTTTTTTTAAGTAATCTTGGATTTCCTAGCGTGTAGCCAGATGGACTCAGAACAAGTGGGTATAGTGTGCTCGTGCTAGCAGTTGGAGATGGATCTGACGTCAGCACGGGTACATATACCCCAATAGGAAGTGAAGCACTTCAGTAATTTCCGTCTCCAAAGCAGTTTGGAGAGCCTGCACGCTCGCTGAGCGTGTTTTCCAATACTACTTTTCTACTTTCTACTTTCTATATTCTACTTACTAAATTTCTACAGGAACATCGAGCCCCGCACTCCTGCGGTGATACCCTCCTCCCCCAGTTGAGTTTCCCGGGGTGATTTCCGTGATCCCTCTGAGGTCTAGGCCTCGGTCCGGTGGCCGAATCGCGGCAGGGATCTTGCCCCCGAGCGTGAAGGGCTTGGGTCGGGCTAAGAGGCACCTCGGTCCCGGCGTGGACCTAGAGGCAGCGGGTGCATTTCCTCAGAAGCGGCGGTGAAGGTATTTCCCCTCCCCCCCGCAGCCGGAGACCGCCCGGGTTCTAGCCGGGAAGCGCCGAGGATCAGGAAAGGCGTACATCTCTTAAATTTGGTCTCCGAGGATCGGCGGTGTTGCCTGTATGCGGCACGCCGTGGAGGTCGCCATTTTGTCGGCCTTGTTCAGGTATTGAGCGCCCATGATAGGCGCCTGTATACTATTGAGCGTATATTGCTGGCCGCATATTATTGTGCATATATTGTATATCCTTTGAACGTATATTACTGACCGCATATTATTGTGCGTATATTGTATATCCTTTGAGCGTATATTGCTGCCACATATTATTGAGCGCATATTGTATTAAGTGTATATTGCTGCCGCTTATTATTGAGCGCATATTGTATTAAGCGTTTATTGCTGCCGCATATTATTGAGCGCATATTGTATTAAGCGTATATTGCTGCCGCATATTCTTGAGCGCATATTCTTGAGCGCATATTATATTAAGCATATATTCTTCGCAAGCCGCGATGGAACATTCGAACGCCCCGGCGTCTCCTGCGGCGGCGCCTTCTGATTCCGGCGTGAAAGCTCTCGGCCTCTGCTCAGCATGCCAGCTTAGAGCCACGCACAGCGAGGAGCCAGACTCCCTTTGTGCCCAATGTGAGGAGGCAGTGGGAGCCTCGGGCCAGGACCAGTCTCAATCGAGGTTTGCTGACAGTTCCCCAGGGGCCACCCCGGATCTAGCAGGCAGTCTCAAACAACCTGGGATCCCGGGGGACCTGGTACCCCGACGGCTAGAGACCGCTTCCATTTCCTGGGTGGATCTCTTTAAGGGGATCCATGCCTTTGTACAGATGCAATCAGCTTCCCGTCCAGGCCCTGCTGCTGCTGCTGCTGTTGTTACTCCAGCGGATCCTGCCCCTGGACCTTCACGCCCTTATCGTGGGCACCCGCCTCCGGGCAGTCCGGCTGAGACGGACCCTGATGTCTCGGAGGATGAGTCCGAACCCCCCGAGGAGGGGGAACTTCCCTCGGGGATTGAGCCATATCGTACCATGAGGCGGTTCTTTCCCAAGGAAGATCTCTCCGACCTGGTATCTCGGTGCCTGGCGGAGTTGGCTATTACAGGCCCCAGCACTATGGTGCCATCTACGCAGAACCCTCTACTGGAAGGTCTTCATCCTACAGCTCGCCATTTTCCCTTCTTGCAAGCAGCACAGCAACTGATTGATTTGGAATGGGCTGCACCAGCGGCCTCATTCAAAGGGGGTCGGGCCCTGACGGGCATGTACCCCCTGGACCCGGCAATCAAGGAGATGCTGGCGTGCCCTCAGGTCGACGCCTTGGTGAGCGCTGTGGTCAAGCGCACTACCATTCCAGTTGAGGGGGGGGTGGCCCTCAAGGAGCCTCATGACCGGCGACTGGACGCCATCCTGAAACAGACTTTTGAGGTGGCTGCTCTAGCTTTGCGGATCGCAACCTGCTGCACAGTGGTGACGCGTTCCTGTTTGTCACAGGTTAGGAACAATGCTCTGGCAGCGGACATGGAGTCCGCTCTCTCGTTCCTCACGGATGCCGCATCCGACCTAGTCCGTATGACAGCCAAGGGGGTCTCATCCTCTGTTGCTGCCAGGAGGCAGCTCTGGATACGGAATTGGTCCGCCGATGCTCCTTCGAAGACACGCCTCACCAGGATGCCCTTTAGGGGTTCTCTCCTGTTCGGCAGCGACCTTGATAAACTGGCCAGCACATGGGGTGCCTCTCCAATACCTCGCCTGCCAGAAGATAGGTTCAAGAGGAACCAGCGCGCCTTTCCGAGGCCTTCCAGAGGCAGAAGCTCCCAACGCTTCACTCCCTATAGGAGTCGCTACCAGGCACCCCGTCCTCAGGCCAGGAACCAGTCCTTTCGGACCAAGCAGCACAAGAGGGGAGCCGGCTCGGGTTCAGGGCCCGGCCGCGCCTCCCAATGAGCATCAGCCGATCCATCCGGGGGACGGAGCCATAGGGGGCAGGTTAACCCTCTTCTACCCCAGATGGGTTGAGATTACGTCGGACCAGTGGGTCCTCGCCATCATCCGAGAGGGGTATTTTCTGGACTTTCATCATCTCCCTCCAGACAGGTTTGTGGAATCTCCATGTCCAATCCACAAGAAGGCAGCATTGGAAGCTACCCTGGCGAGGCTCCTGTCCTTGAAAGCCATAATCCCAGTACCTGCATGGGAAAGAGATTCTGGGCATTATTCCATTTATTTCATGGTACCAAAGAAAGAGGGCACTTTCCGGCCCGTGTTGGACCTCAAGTCAGTCAACCGATACTTAAGGGTCCTGAGGTTTCGCATGGAAACTCTGCGCTCAGTCAAGATCGCAGTACAGCCAGGAGAATTCCTCATGGCCTTAGACTTGTCAGAAGCCTACCTGCATATCCCGATCCATCCGGATCATCAGCGCTACCTACGCTTTAAGGTTCTGGGACGCCACTTCCAATTCCGGGCTTTGCCCTTCGGGTTAGCCACGGCGCCGCGGACCTTCACCAAGGTGATCGTAGTGGTAGCAGCGGCGCTCAGACGGGAAGGAATCCTTGTCCATCCCTACCTAGACGATTGGCTGATCAGGGCGAAATCACGAGAGGAGAGCCATCGGGCAACCAACAGAGTGATCGCCCTTCTGCAAAGCCTGGGATGGGTAGTCAACCTAAACAAGAGTTGCCTACAGTCTTCCCAATCACTGGAATACCTGGGAGTCCAGTTTGACACCCAGGCAGACAAAGTCAGTCTCACCACCAAGAGAAGGTTAAAACTTCAGACGCGTCTCCGGTCCTTGATGGGAGCCAGCCGGCCCATAGCTTGGGATTATCTGCAGGTTCTCGGTCTCATGGCATCCACCCTGGAAGTGGGACCCTGGGCAAGAGCCCACATGAGGCCTCTACAATGCTCCCTGCTCTCTCGATGGAGCCCCCGCTTCCGGAATTACTCCATACATCTCCCTCTACCAGCCAGAGTAAGGACCCAGCTACGATGGTGGTTGCAGTCCAACCACACGAGCAGGGGGTCGAAGATGTCCTCCCCCACGTGGATTCTGCTCACCACAGATGCCAGTCTGAGCGGATGGGGAGCACACTGCGAAGACCTCACCACCCAAGGGCGGTGGAACAGAGAAGAGTCAAGGTGGAACATCAACCGTCTAGAGGCACGGGCAGTCTGGTTAGCCTGCCTGCGATTTGCTCACAGACTGCGGAACCGGGCAGTCAGAGTGATGTCCGACAACGCCACCACGGTGGCATACATCAACCGTCAGGGCGGAACCAGAAGCCGCCAGATGTCCCTAGAAATAGCCCCCCTGATGTCTTGGGCAGAAGCAAATCTACAGGACATCTCCGCCGTCCACATTGCCGGGAAGGACAACACCACGGCAGACTTCCTCAGCAGAGAAAGCCTAAATCCGGGGGAATGGCAGCTGTCGCCCACAGCTTTCCAGATGATTGTGGATCAGTGGGGGATTCCGGACGTGGACCTATTAGCGGACAGGTCCAATGCTCAAGTACCCAGATACTTCAGCCGCAAGCGGGATCCGTTGCCTCACGGGATCGACGCCCTGGTTCAGCCATGGCCTCCAGGGACCCTGCTATACGCTTTTCCTCCGTGGCCCCTGCTGGGCACCCTTATCCACAAGATTCAGAAGCACCGGGGCCTAGTTCTTCTAGTGGCACCAGACTGGCCAAGAAGACCCTGGTACGCGGACATGAGAAGATTGCTGGCAGGGGAGCCCCTTCCCCTGCCTCCTCTCAGGGACCTGCTACGTCAAGGTCCCATCCTCCACGAGAATCCGGCTCAATTCTCTCTTACGGTCTGGCCATTGAGAGGGCTAGGCTGAAGAAAAGAGGTTACTCGGACCGGTGATAGATACACTCCTCCGAGCTCGCAAGTTTTCCACATCCCTCACCTACATAAGGATCTGGAGAGTATTTGAAGACTGGTGCGACACTCATGGCACCAATCCACATGCGACCACAATCCCTATCGTGTTGGATTTCCTGCAGGATGGGCTTCAGAAGGGTCTCTCCCTAAGCTCCATCAAGGTCCAAGTGGCTGCGTTGTCTTGCTGCGGTCCCAGGAGGGATGGCAAGACCATTGCCACGCACCCGGATGTTTCTCGCTTCCTGAAAGGAGTCCAGCACATTCGTCCGCCACTGAAGTGGCCAGTGCCCCTGTGGAACCTTAACCTTGTTTTGGATTTCCTCGCGGGATCCACCTTCAGATCCCTTAGGGGCCTGTCTCTCCGTTCGCTAACTTTGAAGATGGTGTTCCTGCTCACAGTATGTTCAGCACGCCGTATCTCAGAGCTACAAGTGCTGTCCTGCCGTGATCCCGTCCTTAGGATCACTCCAGAGGCTATCCATCTTCGCACGGTTCCATCCTTCTTGCCGAAGGTAGTCTCACAATTTCACCTCAATCAAACCATATCCTTGCCAACCATGGCGGGTTTGAAGAAATCAGAAGAAGGGCGTTTACTACGCCATCTCGACATCGGCAGATTGCTGCCCAGATATCTGGAAATGACAGAAGAAGTACGAAAGACGGACCATCTGTTCGTCCTTCACAGCGGGAAGTAACAAGGAGAAGCGGCCTCTCGGCCCACCATCGCCCGCTGGATTAAAGAAGTTATCAGAGCGGCCTACGTAGAGGCCAGGAAGTCACCGCCTCTTCAAGTCAAGGCTCATTCTACCAGAGCCCAAGCAGCATCTTGGGCTGAATCTAGGATGCTGTCGCCTGCAGAAATATGTAAAGCGGTGACATGGTCCTCCCTCCATACCTTCTCCAGGTTCTACCGTCTGGATGTCCAGGCCAGGGAGGACACAGCATTTGCGAGGGCAGTCTTACGCGGTCCTCAGGCAGCCTCCCGCCCAGGCCGGGAGTAAAGCTTTTGTACATCCCACTTGTTCTGAGTCCATCTGGCTACACGCTAGGAAATGTTGAGATTACTTATCTGATAATCTCGTTTTCCTTGGTGTAGACAGATGGACTCAGCATCCCGCCCAGCTGCCAGTATACATGGGTTTCACCGATTCAAGGTAGGCCATGTCATTTGCTTACATAAGAGCGTCCCCTTTGCCAGGTGTCGACGCCTTCCGGTTGGGAATGCTGGTGGTCTCCAGCTAATATCAATCGGTCAGGGGAATCCTGTTTCACTATTTCATTGATCGTCAGTACACATATATCCATAACAGCTTTTGCAAGGAAGATTACTGAAGTGCTTCACTTCCTGTGGGTGTATATGTACCCGTGCTGACGTCAGATCCGTCTCCAGCTGCTAGCACGAGCACACTATACCCACTTGTTCTGAGTCCATCTGTCTACACTAAGGAAAACGAGATTATCAGGTAAGTAATCTCAACATTGCCTCTGTTGTCTGTTCAGTATTCTTTTTGAAAATTCTTATAGATTTTTAAACACTGCATTATCCTTTTGACATCTTTTATTTTTAAATTTTAGAAGAATGATCCTCCATTTCAACTCAAGCTTCCCCCAAAGGCATCCAGGCTTGAAAAGGAGGTTGATCCAGAATATGAAGAGAAGATGGTGAGTACATAATTTTCCCCACAAATAATGTGTTTTATATTTAAGTTAATTTGAGACAATAGCAAGAAAGAAAAAAGATACTGCAGACAGGGTATGAAGAGGAATGTGAGGGGGAGGGCATGAGAAATTTGTAAAAGAACATCTCAAAAAAGATATAATTGCGATGGAGTAGGTACAGAGAAGGGCGACCAAAATGATAAGGGGAATGGAACAGCTCCCCTATGAGGAAAGACGAAAGAGGTTAGGACTTTTCAGCTTGGATAAGAGACGGCTGAGGAGGGATATGATAGAGGTATTTAAAATCATGAGAAGTCTAGAACAGGTAAATGTGAATCGGTTATTTACTCTTTCGGATAATAGAAAGACTAGGGGGCACTCCATGAAGTTAGGATGTGGCACATTTAAAAATAATCGGGGAAAGTTCTTTTTCACTCAACGCACAATTAAACTCTGTAATTTGTTGCCAGAGGACGTGGTTAGTGCAGTTAGTGTAGCTGTGTTTAAAAAAGGATTGGATAAGTTCTTGGAGGAGAAGTCCATTACCTGTTATTAATTAAGTTGACTTAGAAAATAGCCACCGCGCTACTATTACTAGCAACGGTAACATGGACTAGACTTAGTTTTTGGGTACTTGCCAGGTTCTTAATGCCTGGATTGGCCACTGTTGGAAACAGGATGCTGGGCTTGATGGACTCTTGGTCTGACCCAGTATGGCATGTTCTTATGTTAACAATAATGAAACATTTTCTCTGTGCCCGTGTTCCATTAAATGGAGTTCATATATTACATTAGTTGTAAAAATTGAAAGTTATATTCTTATTATAACAATTGGTTAGTAAAATTAATTATATAGTTATGAACTGCATTTTTATTTAAAACATGAGCCAATGTTAAGAATTCAACTTTTTGGAACAGTAAAGGTAAGTTAAATTGAGTATACAAGACTCACCTTATATAGCACTTTCCCTGTACGTACCTGGATCAGTCCAGACAGTGGGTTATAACCCCCGTCCAGCAGATGGAGTCAGAACAGAGTTTGAGAGCGTTAGCATATAGAGTAGTGCACCCTCTGCTGGAGCTCAGTATTCTTCTGACTCCAGCAGATGTGAGTGGGGGGATCCACTAGCTCCCCCAGATTGACAGGGTTTCTTCATTTTTGGTTATTTCTTTCTTTTTCTCCACAGTATTTCCCTGTCTTATGTTTCTCTTCATTTTGGATCCTTAAAATTTAAAAAAAAAAAAAAAGAGTTTTCAATTTTTGAGGAGGCGTGTGTCTGTGGCTCTGCCACATATTATTGAGCGCATATTGTATTAAGCGTATATTGCTGCCGCTTATTATTGAGCGCATATTGTATTAAGCGTATATTGCTGCCGCTTATTATTGAGCGCATATTGTATTAAGCGTTTATTGCTGCCGCATATTATTGAGCGCATATTGTATTAAGCGTATATTGCTGCCGCATATTATTGAGCGCATATTCTTGAGCGCATATTATATTAAGCATATATTCTTCGCAAGCCGCGATGGAACATTCGAACGCCCGGCGTCTCCTGCGGCGGCGCCTTCTGATTCTGGTGTGAAAGCTCTCGGCCTCTGCTCAGCATGCCAGCTTAGAGCCACGCACAGCGAGGAGCCAGACTCCGTTTGTGCCCAATGTGAGGAGGCAGTGGGAGCCTCGGGCCAGGACCAGTCTCAATCGAGGTTTGCTGACAGTTCCCCAGGGGCCACCCCGGATCTAGCAGGCAGTCTCGAACAACCTGGGATCCCGGGGGACCTGGTACCCCGACGGCTAGAGACCGCTTCCATTTCCTGGGTGGATCTCTTTAAGGGGATTCATGCCTTTGTACAGATGCAATCAGCTTCCCGTCCAGGCCCTGCTGCTGCTGCTGCTGTTGCTACTCCAGCGGATCCTGCCCCTGGACCTTCACGCCCTTATCGTAGGCACCCGCCTCCGGGCAGTCCGGCTCAGACGGACCCTGATGTCTCGGAGGACGAGTCCGAACCCCCCGAGGAGGGGGAACTTCCCTCGGGGATTGAGCCATATCGTACCATGAGGCGGTTCTTTCCCAAGGAAGATCTCTCCGACCTGGTATCTCGGTGCCTGGCGGAGTTGGCTATTACAGGCCCCAGCACTATGCTGCCATCTACGCAGAACCCTCTACTGGAAGGTCTTCATCCTACAGCTCGCCATTTTCCCTTCTTGCAAGCAGCACAGCAACTGATTGATTTGGAATGGGCTGCACCAGCGGCCTCATTCAAAGGGGGTCGGGCCCTGACGGGCATGTACCCCCTGGACCCGGCAATCAAGGAGATGCTGGCGTGCCCTCAGGTCGACGCCTTGGTGAGCGCTGTTTTCAAGCGCACTACCATTCCAGTTGAGGGGGGGGCGGCCCTCAAGGAGCCTCATGACCGGCGACTGGACGCCATCCTGAAACAGACTTTTGAGGTGGCTGCTCTAGCTTTGCGGATCGCAACCTGCTGCACAGTGGTGACGCGTTCCTGTTTGTCACAGGTTAGGAACAATGCTCTGGCAGCGGACATGGAATCCGCTCTCTCGTTCCTCACGGATGCCGCATCCGACCTAGTCCGTATGACAGCCAAGGGGGTCTCATCCTCTGTTGCTGC
The DNA here is from genome assembly GCF_901001135.1 of Rhinatrema bivittatum. NCBI lineage: Eukaryota > Metazoa > Chordata > Amphibia > Gymnophiona > Rhinatrematidae > Rhinatrema > Rhinatrema bivittatum. The sequence continues at coordinate 369,669,880 of NC_042620.1, read as the reverse complement.
CAGGAGGCAGCTCTGGATACGGAATTGGTCCGCCGATGCTCCTTCGAAGACACGCCTCATCAGGATGCCCTTTAGGGGTTCTCTCCTGTTCGGCAGCGACCTTGATAAACTGGCCAGCACATGGGGTGCCTCTCCAATACCTCGCCTGCCAGAAGATAGGTTCAAGAGGAACCAGCGCGCCTTTCCGAGGCCTTCCAGAGGCAGAAGCTCCCAACGCTTCACTCCCTATAGGAGTCGCTACCAGGCACCCCGTCCTCAGGCCAGGAACCAGTCCTTTCGGACCAAGCAGCACAAGAGGGGAGCCGGCTCGGGTTCAGGGCCCGGCCGCGCCTCCCAATGAGAATCAGCCGATCCATCCGGGGGATGGAGCCATAGGGGGCAGGTTAACCCTCTTCTACCCCAGATGGGTTGAGATTACGTCGGACCAGTGGGTCCTCGCCATCATCCGAGAGGGGTATTTTCTGGACTTTCATCATCTCCCTCCAGACAGGTTTGTGGAATCTCCATGTCCAATCCACAAGAAGGCAGCATTGGAAGCTACCCTGGCGAGGCTCCTGTCCTTGAAAGCCATAATCCCAGTACCTGCATGGGAAAGAGATTCTGGGCATTATTCCATTTATTTCATGGTACCAAAGAAAGAGGGCACTTTCCGGCCCGTGTTGGACCTCAAGTCAGTCAACCGATACTTAAGGGTCCTGAGGTTTCGCATGGAAACTCTGCACTCAGTCAAGACCGCAGTACAGCCAGGAGAATTCCTCATGGCCTTAGACTTGTCAGAAGCCTACCTGCATATCCCGGTCCATCCGGATCATCAGCGCTACCTACGCTTTAAGGTTCTGGGACGCCACTTCCAATTCCGGGCTTTGCCCTTCGGGTTAGCCACGGCGCCGCGGACCTTCACCAAGGTGATCGTAGTGGTAGCAGCGGCGCTCAGACGGGAAGGAATCCTTGTCCATCCCTACCTAGACGATTGGCTGATCAGGGCGAAATCACGAGAGGAGAGCCATCGGGCAACCAACAGAGTGATCGCCCTTCTGCAAAGCCTGGGATGGGTAGTCAACCTAAACAAGAGTTGCCTACAGCCTTCCCAATCACTGGAATACCTGGGAGTCCAGTTCGACACCCAGGCAGACAAAGTCAGTCTCACCACCAAGAGAAGTTAAAACTTCAGACGCGTCTCCGGTCCTTGATGGGAGCCAGCCGGCCCATAGCTTGGGATTATCTGCAGGTTCTCGGTCTCATGGCATCCACCCTGGAAGTGGTACCCTGGGCAAGAGCCCACATGAGGCTTCTACAACGCTCCCTGCTCTCTCGATGGAGCCCCCGCTTCCGAAATTACTCCATACATCTCCCTCTACCAGCCAGAGTAAGGACCCAGCTACGATGGTGGTTGCAGTCCAACCACATGAGCAGGGGGTCGAAGATGTCCTCCCCCACGTGGATTCTGCTCACCACAGATGCCAGTCTGAGCGGATGGGGAGCACACTGCGAAGACCTCACCGCCCAAGGGCGGTGGAACAGAGAAGAGTCAAGGTGGAACATCAACCGTCTAGAGGCACGGGCAGTCCGATTAGCCTGCCTGCGATTTGCTCACAGACTGCGGAACCGGGCAGTCAGAGTGATGTCCGACAACGCCACCACGGTGGCATACATCAACCGTCAGGGCGGAACCAGAAGCCGCCAGGTGTCCCTAGAAATAGCCCCCCTGATGTCTTGGGCAGAAGCAAATCTACAGGACATCTCCGCCGTCCACATTGCCGGGAAGGACAACACCACGGCAGACTTCCTCAGCAGAGAAAGCCTAAATCCGGGGGAATGGCAGCTGTCGCCCACAGCTTTCCAGATGATTGTGGATCAGTGGGGGATTCCGGACATGGACCTACTAGCGGACAGGTCCAATGCTCAAGTACCCAGATACTTCAGCCGCAAGCGGGATCCGTTGCCTCACGGGATCGACGCCCTGGTTCAGCCATGGCCTCCAGGGACCCTGCTATACGTTTTTCCTCCGTGGCCCCTGCTGGGCACCCTTATCCACAAGATTCAGAAGCACCGGGGCCTAGTTCTTCTAGTGGCACCAGACTGGCCAAGAAGACCCTGGTACGCGGACATGAGAAGATTGCTGGCAGGGGAGCCCCTTCCCCTGCCTCCTCTCAGGGACCTGCTACGTCAAGGTCCCATCCTCCACGAGGACCCGGCTCAATTCTCTCTTACGGTCTGGCCATTGAGAGGGCTAGGCTGAAGAAAAGAGGTTACTCGGACCGGTGATAGATACACTCCTCCGAGCTCGCAAGTTTTCCACATCCCTCACCTACATAAGGATCTGGAGAATATTTGAAGACTGGTGCGACACTCATGGCACCAATCCACATGCGACCACAATCCCTATCGTGTTGGATTTCCTGCAGGATGGGCTTCAGAAGGGTCTCTCCCTAAGCTCCATCAAGGTCCAAGTGGCTGCGTTGTCTTGCTACGGTCCCAGGAGGGATGGCAAGACCATTGCCTCGCACCCGGATGTTTCTCGCTTCCTGAAAGGAGTCCAGCACATTCGTCCGCCACTGAAGTGGCCAGTGCCCCTGTGGAACCTTAACCTTGTTTTGGATTTCCTTGCGGGATCCACCTTCAGATCCCTTAGGGGCCTGTCTCTCCGTTCGCTAACTTTGAAGATGGTGTTCCTGCTCACAGTGTGTTCAGCACGCCGTATCTCAGAGCTACAAGTGCTGTCCTGCCGTGATCCCGTCCTTAGGATCACTCCAGAGGCTATCCATCTTCGCACGGTTCCATCCTTCTTGCCGAAGGTAGTCTCACAATTTCACCTCAATCAAACCATATCCTTGCCAACCATGGCGGGTTTGAAGAAATCAGAAGAAGGGCGTTTACTACGCCATCTCGACATCGGCAGATTGCTGCCCAGATATCTGGAAATGACAGAAGAAGTACGAAAGACGGACCATCTGTTCGTCCTTCACAGCGGGAAGAAACAAGGAGAAGCGGCCTCTCGGCCCACCATCGCCCGCTGGATTAAAGAAGTTATCAGAGCGGCCTACGTAGAGGCCGGGAAGTCACCGCCTCTTCAAGTCAAGGCTCATTCTACCAGAGCCCAAGCAGCATCTTGGGCTGAATCTAGGATGCTGTCGCCTGCAGAAATATGTAAAGCAGCGACATGGTCCTCCCTCCATACCTTCTCCAGGTTCTACCGTCTGGATGTCCAGGCCAGGGAGCACACAGCATTTGCGAGGGCAGTCTTACGCGGTCCTCAGGCAGCCTCCCGCCCAGTCCGGGAGTAAAGCTTTTGTACATCCCACTTGTTCTGAGTCCATCTGGCTACACGCTAGGAAATGTTGAGATTACTTATCTGATAATCTCGTTTTCCTTAGTGTAGACAGATGGACTCAGCATCCCGCCCAGCTGCCAGTATACATGGGTTTCACCGATTCAAGGTAGGCCATGTCATTTGCTTACATAAGAGCGTCCCCTTTGCCAGGTGTCGACGCCTTCTGGTTGGGAATGCTGGTGGTCTCCAGCTAATATCAATCGGTCAGGGGAATCCTGTTTCACTATTTCATTGATCGTCAGTACACATATATCCATAACAGCTTTTGCAAGGAAGATTACTGAAGTGCTTCACTTCCTGTGGGGGTATATGTACCCGTGCTGACGTCAGATCCGTCTCCAACTGCTAGCACGAGCACACTATACCCACTTGTTCTGAGTCCATCTGTCTACACTAAGGAAAACGAGATTATCAGGTAAGTAATCTCAACATTGCCTCTGTTGTCTGTTCAGTATTCTTTTTGAAAATTCTTATAGATTTTTAAACACTGCATTATCCTTTTGACATCTTTTATTTTTAAATTTTAGAAGAATGATCCTCCATTTCAACTCAAGCTTCCCCCAAAGGCATCCAGGCTTGAAAAGGAGGTTGATCCAGAATATGAAGAGAAGATGGTGAGTACATAATTTTCCCCACAAATAATGTGTTTTATATTTAATTAAGTTAATTTGAGACAATAGCAAGAAAGAAAAAAGATACTGCAGACAGGGTATAAAGAGGAATGTGAGGGGGAGGGCATGAGAAATTTGTAAAAGAACATCTCAAAAAAGATATAATTGCGATGGAGTAGGTACAGAGAAGGGCGACCAAAATGATAAGGGGAATGGAACAGCTCCCCTATGAGGAAAGACGAAAGAGGTTAGGACTTTTCAGCTTGGATAAGAGACGGCTGAGGAGGGATATGATAGAGGTATTCAAAATCATGAGAAGTCTAGAACAGGTAAATGTGAATCGGTTATTTACTCTTTCGGATAATAGAAAGACTAGGGGGCACTCCATGAAGTTAGGATGTGGCACATTTAAAAATAATCGGGGAAAGTTCTTTTTCACTCAACGCACAATTAAACTCTGTAATTTGTTGCCAGAGGACGTGGTTAGTGCAGTTAGTGTAGCTGTGTTTAAAAAAGGATTGGATAAGTTCTTGGAGGAGAAGTCCATTACCTGTTATTAATTAAGTTGACTTAGAAAATAGCCACCGCGCTACTATTACTAGCAACGGTAACATGGACTAGACTTAGTTTTTGGGTACTTGCCAGGTTCTTAATGCCTGGATTGGCCACTGTTGGAAACAGGATGCTGGGCTTGATGGACTCTTGGTCTGACCCAGTATGGCATGTTCTTATGTTAACAATAATGAAACATTTTCTCTGTGCCCGTGTTCCATTAAATGGAGTTCATATATTACATTAGTTGTAAAAATTGAAAGTTATATTCTTATTATAACAATTGGTTAGTAAAATTAATTATATAGTTATGAACTGCATTTTTATTTAAAACATGAGCCAATGTTAAGAATTCAGCTTTTTGGAACAGTAAAGGTAAGTTAAATTGAGTATACAAGACTCACCTTATATAGCACTTTCCCTGTACGTACCTGGATCAGTCCAGACAGTGGGTTATAACCCCCGTCCAGCAGATGGAGTCAGAACAGAGTTTGAGAGCGTCAGCATATAGAGTAGTGCACCCTCTGCTGGAGCTCAGTATTCTTCTGACTCCAGCAGATGTGAGTGGGGGGATCCACTAGCTCCCCCAGATTGACAGGGTTTCTTCATTTTTGGTTATTTCTTTCTTTTTCTCCACAGTATTTCCCTGTCTTATGTTTCTCTTCATTTTGGATCCTTAAAATTAAAAAAAAAAAAAAAAAAAAAGTTTTCAATTTTTGAGGAGGCATGTGTCTGTGGCTCTGCCTTCTCTATTTTGTACTCCTTTCCTCTTCCGTTGGGGTAAGTGGAAGTTTTTTGAGTTTCTTTCTCCACAGGTTTGCTTCTTTTTGGTGGTGCCCTGTGGATGCCGGTGGTTCCGGCCGCTCCACGCGTCGTTTGTGGGTCCCGCGGTTCGCAAGCTCTGCTCGCGGGTGTGTGCTCAACTGAAACGGGGGTTTTCCCCCGCAGTTCCTGGACCCCTTCGGCGGGTTGTTAGGGCCATTCCAGGCCACCCCGCGGCACTAGCTCGTTTTTGGCCCCCCCCCCCCCCCCCCCGAGGCTTTTTTCCCGGTGCTGACATGCCGCGGTCCTCGAGGTGTGAGGCCTGCGGCGAACCGGGGAATCAATTTCTGAGGGAGGGGCTTTGTGAGCGGTGCTTCCCCGACGGGGAAGGCACCCTGCAGTCCTCCGGTGCGATTTCGGTCCTGCCTCCTCCTCAGCCCGGGCGGCGCGGGCCGGCCACGACGCCGCCTTTGGCGGGAACGGCGGCCATTTTAGGGGGACAGCGTGAGACGGACTCGCTCCCAGATGCAGACAGGATTGGTTGCACTGGCTCTCAACAGGCTTTGCCCCCGGCGGGGGGTTTGCCCGACCGGGGCTCCCAGGACGGTCCCCCCCCAGGGATTCCAATCAGCTTCCCGTTTTTCTCACCTGATTTTATTCTGGCTATGCACATGGCTTATTTGCAGGGTATGGGAGCGCAGGCGCTGAATCCCCTGGGGGACCCTCCCCCCAAGGTTCCTAAACTTGCTGTTGGTCTCACCGCCTCGCCCGTTACGCCTGGATCCCTGCTGGGTCCCTCTCCCGTGCCACCCCGGCGTACCACGGGGGCGGCTTCGCCGGTGAGAGACGACTCCCCGGAACCCCCGGAGGCGCATCCGGATGGACATATGGAGGGGGACGACCCTCGAGCCCTACGGATTTTTCAAAAAGAAGAGCTGGATGAACTCATCCACCATATTATTCAGGAGCTGGACCTCGACCCACCTCCAGATCCGCCGATCCCTGTGGCTCCTGCCGTCGCCACCTCTTCTCGCAAAGGGGATCCAGTACTTGCCACCCTCCGTCCTAGGGCAAGGGCTTTCCCTATCCATGAGTCCTTCCTACAGCTTCTCACCAGGGAGTGGGACACACCCGAGGCGTCCTTGAAGGTCACACGCGCCATGGAAAAGCTATACCCGCTCCCTGAGGATTTTTTGGATCTTATCAAGGTGCCCAAGGTGGATTCAGCGGTGTCGGCAGTGACCAAGAGGACGACCATCCCGGTCACGGGTGGAACGGCCCTGCGGGATACGCAGGACCGTAAACTAGAAACCTTCCTCAAGAGGGTCTTCGAAGTCTCCGCCCTAGGTATGCGGGCCGTGATGTGCAGTTTGCTCGCGCAAAGGGTCAGCTTGCTCTGGGTACAGCAGCTTCTCACCTCTCAGGAGTTGCCCCCCGAAGAGGCCGCCCAGGCGGACCGTCTGGAATCTGCCATAGCATACGGGGCGGATGCCTTGTATGATCTCTTTTGCGTAATGGCGCGGTCCATGGTTTCGGTTGTAGCAGCCCGACGGCTCTTGTGGCTTCGCAACTGGGCGGCGGATGCTTCTTCCAAGTTGAGCCTTGGCTCCTTCCCCTTTCGGGGGAAGTTTTTATTTGGAGAGGACCTGGATCAGATCATCAAGTCACTGGGGGAAAATTCGGTGCATCGTCTGCCGGAGGATAGACAGCATTCCTTCAGGTCATTTTCTTCCGGTAGAACCAGGGCCAGGGCACAGCGACGTTAAAGGTCTTACCGGCAGTCCGGTTCCCGGACACAGCCGACAAGATCCCAGCCTTGGTCTCGTTCCTTTCGTGGGCGGAGGCCCGCGAGAGAGGGTCCAGGGCAGGGAAATCCGCCCACAAAGTCCTCCCAATGATGCCAAAAGAGCCCACTTCTCACCTCCCCGGATCGGAGGCCGCCTCATGGACTTCTACGAGGAGTGGGCAGTTATCTCCACGGACCAGTGGGTGCTGGACACCATAAGAGACGGTTACGCCTTGGAGTTTGTCCGCCCCTCGAGGGACCGGTTCATCTTCTCCCCCTGCGGTTCGGATCTCAAGAGGATGGCGGTCCAACAAACACTAGACCGGTTGCAAGACATAGGGGCCATCGTTCCCGTCCCCTTCGAGGTGGGCTTGGGCCACTATTCCATTTACTTCATCGTTCCCAAAAAGGACGGTTCCTTTCGGCCCATCCTGGACTTGAAGGAGGTAAACAAGGCCCTCAGGGTCAGCCGGTTCCGCATGGAGACTCTTCGATCAGTGATTGCCTCAGTGCACAAGGGAGAATTCCTCGCTTCACTGGATCTCTCGGAAGCATACTTGCACATTCCCATCCTGCCGGCTCACCGGCGGTATCTTCGCTTCAAGATTCTCGGTCAACACTTTCAGTTCAAGGCGCTTCCCTTCGGTTTGGCGACCGCACCTCGGACCTTCACAAAGATCATGGTAGTGGTGGCGGCGGCCCTCCGCAAGGAGGGTATCCTAGTACATCCGTACCTAGACGACTGGCTGATTCGAGCAAAGTCCTTCTCACATGGTCAGACCTCAGTGGCCAGAGTAGTACAATTCCTACGCTCTCTGGGCTGGGTGGTGAACCTTCCAAAGAGTTCCCTTGTGCCCTCTCAACACCTGGATTTCTTAGGAGCGAGCTTCGATACCCGGCGGGGTATGGTGTTCCTGCGCCAGGACAAGGCGCAAGCCCTGAGGGAGCACGTGTCTCGGTTTTCGGCTTTGGAAGAACCAACCACCTGGAATTATCTGCAGCTCCAGGGAGTAATGGCCTCCACCATCGACATGGTACCCTGGGCGTTTGCACACCTGCATCCACTGCAGGCGTCCCTGCTATCCCGTTGGAAACCAGTCTCCCAGGAGTATCAGGTGATCCTGCCGCTTCCACCATTAGCCAGGAAAAGCCTGGATTGGTGGCTTGTCCCCTCACATCTGGCTCGGGGAGTCTCGCTCGAGGTTCCCAATTGGGTGGTGGAGACTACCGATGCCAGCCTCGCGGGATGGGGCGCTGTCTGCGAAAGAAGCGCCACGCAGGGGACTTGGACGCCAGAGGAGGCAAAGTGGCCGATCAATCGCCTGGAAACGAGAGCCGTGCGTTTCGCTCTCCAGCGTTTTCTTCCCCTGGTGCGACACAGAGAGGTGAGGATCCTCTCGGACAACGACACCACCGTGGCCTACATCAATCGTCAAGGGGGGACAAGAAGCAAGCATGTCTCCCTCCAGTCAACTCCCCTGATGGAGTGGGTGGAGAGCAATCTCATCCGGATAGCGGCCTCTCACATCGCCGGTGTGGACAACTTTCAGGCGGACTTCCTGAGTCGTCAACAGCTAGACCCCGGCGAGTGGGCTCTCTCCGAGGCAATGCATCTCATCGTCCGTCGTTGGGGGACTCCATGCCTCGATCTAATGGCGACCTTTCTCAACGCCAAGGCTCCACGCTTCTTCAGCTGCAGAAGAGAGCGCGGCGCGGAGGGGGTGGATGCCCTCGCCCTTCCGTGGCCGTCGGATCAACTGCTCTATGTGTTTCCTCCTTGGCCTCTGGTCGGCAAGGTTCTCCGCAGGTTGGAACATCATCAAGGGACTGTAATTCTCTTCGCCCCGGAATGGCCCCGTCGGCCATGGTTCGCAGATCTACTTCAGATGACGGTGGACGGCCCACTTCGCCTGTCCCATCTTCCTCATCTTCTGCGTCAGGGGCCGGTATTTTTCGAGCAGGCAGAACTCTTCTGTCTTGCGGCCTGGCTTTTGAACGGCGCCGTCTCCGCCACAGAGGCTACACGGAGACAGTGATCTCAACGATGCTTCGTTCCCGCAAGCCTTTGACCTCCGTCGCTTACGTTCGAGTTTGGAAGGTCTTCGAAGCCTGGTGCTCCGACCGCGGGGTCCAAACCATGGAGGCGACTGCCCCGCTGATCCTTCATTTCCTACAGGATGGTCTGGATAAGGGTCTCGCCTATAATTCGCTCCGGGTTCAGGTGGCGGTCTTGAATGTCTTGGTACAGAAGGACTGCTCTCTACCCCTTCAGCCGGATATCGCACGTTTTCTGAAGGGTGCCAAACACCTACGGCCACCGGTCAGGGATCCTTTCCCTTCTTGGAGCCTCAACTTGGTGCTGCGAACGCTCTCCGGCCCTCCTTTTGAACCCCTGAGGGGGTCCTCCCTCAAGGACCTGACCCTCAAGACGGTTTTCCTGGTAGCCATCTCTTCTGCTCGCCGGATCTCAGAGCTCCAAGCCTTGTCCTGCCGGGACCCTTATCTGCGTTTCTCCGACTCCGGGGTTTCCCTTCGTACGGTGCATCCTTCCTACCAAAGGTGGTCTCGGCCTTCCACGTCAATCAAATGGTGGAGCTTCCAGCGTTCGCTCCAGAGGAACCCCGGTCTCTCCGGCTCCTGGACGTCAAGCGTGTGCTGCTCCGTTACCTGGAGGTTACCAATGACTTCCGGGTATCCGATCATTTGTTTGTCCTCTGGTCAGGACCGAGGAGAGGTTCTCAGGCATCCAAAACGACTATTGCGCGCTGGATAAAGGACGCCATCTCATCGGCTTACATTGCGGCGGGGCGGGTGCCGCCTCGCAGCGTGTCGGCTCATTCCACGCGATCCCAAGCGGCGTCCTGGGCAGAATCTAGCTCCGTTTCCTCCCAGGAAATCTGCCGTGCGGCGACGTGGAAGTCGTTGCACACTTTTTCCAGACATTACAGACTACACCTGGCGCCTCAGTACACGGGTTCTTTTGGCGATCAAGTTGTCCGAGCGGGTCTCTTAGGACCCCACCCGGTTTAGGGAAGCTTGGGTACATCCCACTGTCTGGACTGATCCAGGTACGTACAGGGAAAAGAAAATTATTCCTTACCTGCTAATTTTCGTTCCTGTAGTACCATGGATCAGTCCAGACGCCCGCCACTAGGGGTTTCATTAGGTCCTGCTCGGATTCTTCCAGGTAACTTTCATTCTGTTTGTCTCTGATTATTGTTACTGTTCACAGCTCCTCACAAATTGGCTGTTGGTGGTCCCGTTGACCGTTTGTTTACTTATATCTTTCTCTGTTCCTTTTTGGGGACGGATCTGGATCCAAAATGTTGTGTTTTGCTTTTGGGCTTTGCTATGCGTAATACTGAGCTCCAGCAGAGGGTGCACTACTCTATATGCTGACGCTCTCAAACTCTGTTCTGACTCCATCTGCTGGACGGGGGATATAACCCACTGTCTGGACTGATCCATGGTACTACAGGAAAGAAAATTAGCAGGTAAGGAATAATTTTCTTGTAATGTCCAGCTAATGTTGCATGTGAAGGGGTAACCTAGTGGTTAGAGCAATTGGCTGTCAACCAGTGACATTCTTATTTGTTATGAGATTATTTTATTTGTGTGTTGTCATATTTTTAATTGCTATATTTGATGTTTGTTTTAAGTTATTTGTTTTTTTTTAATATTCTCCAGGAATAAGCAGGATGGTAGTCCTCACACATGGGTGACATCATCCGATGGAGCCCGGCATGGAAAACCTTTCTAGAAACTTTGACAGTCACACTGAGCATGCCCAGCATTCCGCTAACCACACATCCACATGGGGTCCCACTTCAGTCTCTTCTTTTCCGTGAAGCTGTTGCCTCGCGGTTGCGGAGCTTGCTCTTCGTTTTGGTAATTTTTTGCTTTTGGAAGTGTTATTTTCTTCCACGTATCGCATAGGGTCCCTCCTTCTTTGGGCCCATTTCAATGATCTGCTAAGTCCCTTGTGCTTTCGCGGTCAATTGCCGACAGCCTCCTTCCTCGGTGCCCACCCGCCATCGACCATACGCCACATACCTTTTTCCATGGCATCAACTGGCTTCATCCAGTGCCCCCAGACTATGTCCATCACATACCCCCTCGAGGTCTGCATTCTCTGCCTGGGGGCATCCGCGGTTGTGATCTCTGTGCCCAGATGACCCCAAGGGTCGTCAGGCACATCTTGATAAAATGGAAAAACTATTTGGGTCCAAGCAGTCGGATCCGTCCTCTGCCTTGGGGACCTCCAACCCGCTCGGAAAGGAGATCCCAATCTCGACCCTATTGGGATCACCCCTCTCTTACGTTCCCCGGCTCCGATCTCGTTGTCATCCTGTTCCCGGTTTGGTTCCTTGCCGTCACCATCGGTTCCAGGCAAGGACTGCTGTGACCATAAAGAAAGGTTGAAGAAACACGTCATCAATCATCTTCATCTTCTAAGCCAGACCATGGGCAGGCATTGACGTCTGTGCCTCCCATGAAGCGGTCTAGGGTGGAGGAAGAGATTCCCTTTGACCCCGCCGATGCCTCCAGTCAGCTTCCACCGACATCAGTGGAAGGCTCGGTGCTCCAGGGGACTTCCTGATTCTGCCTGTTCCTCCTCAAGTCATTTTATCCTCGGCTGCCTTTGAGGAGGAGTTAGAGGTGTGTGCGGTTAGCGGTCGGCCAGACCTTTATTTATTTATTTATTTAACATTTTTATATACCGGGCTTCATGCAGGATTGCATATCAGCTTGGTTTACATTATAACTGAACAAGACATGCATGTAGAATGCAAGTTACATAGAACAGGGACTTAAAAACTTGGAACAGAATACATGGGTAAAATAACTTAAAACATAAAGGAAGAATGGGAAACTTAAAATTATCTTTGAATGTGAAGTGTTACGTTTCGGGCTTGATTGAGAGTCTTTGGATGGATTATTTGCCGGTGTGTGGAAGTTGATGTGATTTATTATCATGATTTGAACGCTTGCTCGAAAAGCCAGGTTTTAAGTCTTTTTTTGAAATTGATTGGGCAATGTTCTGTCCGGAGAGAAGAAGGTAGCGAGTTCCAGAAGGATGGACCTGCTGAGGACAAGGCTCGTTTGCTAAGCGAAGTTTTTACGTGTGTTTGGAGAGTGTTTTTATAAGCTGATCTCGTTGGTCTGGATGGTAGATGAAGTAGAAGAGGAAAGTTGAGTTCAAGCGGACTGCCCTTGTATATGGTTTTTTGAATGATAGTTAATGTCTTGTAAAGTATTCTGTACTTAATTGGGAGCCAATGTAGGTCCCTCAAAATAGGGGTGATATGATCTCTCCTGTTGGTCTTGGTTAGTATCCTGGCTGCGGCGTTCTGCAGCATTTGAAGGGGTTTAAGGGTGTTAGCTGGAATGCCGATTAGCAAGGAATTGCAATAATCGATTTTCGAGAAAATGATTGCTTGGAGTACTGATCTGTAGTCTTGGAAGTGCAGTAGTGGTCTGAGGCGTTTAAGGACTTGTAATTTATAAAAGCCCTCCTTGGCAGTGTTGTTTACGAATCTCTTTAGGTTTAGTTGGTCGTCCATAATGACTCCTAGGTTTCTCACTTGTGCAGAGAAGGAAGGTTGATTTGTTTGGTTTAAATTTGGCCTTGAATGGTTATTGTCTTGAGAGACAAGGAGAATTTCCGTTTTGTTGGAATTGAGAATTAGATTAAGACTTGAGAGTAAATTGTTAATGGACAACAGGCAGGAGTTCCAGAATTCAAGTGTTTTTGGAGGGATTCTTTAATTGGTATAAGAATTTGTACGTCGTCTGCGTATATGTAATGTTTAAGATTGAGGTTGGATAAAAGCTGGCATAACGGTAACATGTATATGTTAAAAAGAGTCGGCGATAGAGAAGAGCCTTGAGGGACTCCCATAGAAGAATCGACGGGGTGTGATTCATTGTTGTTGATTCTAACTTTGTAAAATCTGTTTTGTAGAAAAGACTTAAACCAGTTTAGTGCAGTGTCTTTGATTCCAATGTCTGTCAGACGTTCCAAGAGTAGGGAGTGATTCACCGTGTCAAATGCGGCTGATAGATCGAGGAGTATGAGTAAGCAGGATTGTTTTTTTTCAAGATTCAGGAGTATTGTGTCAGATAAAGAGATTAAGAGAGTTTCGGTGCTCCGTTCTTTTCGAAAACCATATTGAGATGGTGCTAGAATATTGTTGTCATCAAGGTATTCCGTAAGCTGTCTGTTCACTATCTTTTCCAAGATTTTAGAGATGAATGGGAGATTCGCAATGGGTCGGAAATTGGCTGGGTTGTCTGAGGAAAGGTTAGGTTTTTTTAGGAGTGGTTTGAGTATTGCAAGTTTCAGCGGGTCTGGAACATATCCTTGAAGTAGCGAACAATTGATAATGTCTGCGATGGCTTTAGCAACTGTTTTGGGGATAGCTATGAGTAAATTAGCCGGGATCGCATCTGTGGGGTGGGAGGAGGGTTTAAGTTTTTTTAGAATTGATTCGATCTCTAAGGAGGATATAAGATCAAATTTATTCAGAGTTGAGTTCTGTTGGGGGTGAATTGAGTAGAGGTTGGTCACATGTGGGCTTTTGTTGTCTTTTAAAGGTGATATAAGGTCTGTGATTTTTTTCTTGAAGTAAGATGCTAATTCAGTGGCTTTTTTGGCAGCTTGATCGTCTGGGATGGATGGGGGGGCGGGTTTAGTGAGCGACGAGACAAGAGAGAAAAGAGCTTTGGGATCGAAGGTGAAGTGGTGAATTTTCTGGGCGTAGAAATCCCTTTTAGTTTGTAGAATGGATGTCCGGTAGCGGTGCATGAGCGACTTGTATGAGTCCCTGTTAGATTGTGTTGGGTTTTTTCGCCATAGAAGTTCTTTATTTCTCAGTTCTTGCTTAATGGATTTCAGTTGTGGCGAGTACCAAGGTTTTCTGTTGTTCTGATTGGTAGTAGAGCTTTTTGTGATTAAAGGGCAAGTCAGGTCTGCTATGTTCTTTGTTATCTTGAACCATGAGGATGTGGCAGAGTCAGCGTCAGTAAGGTCCAGTTTATTTAATGCTGATGATAGGTGATTGTTGATGGTGTCAGGGTTGCATAGCTTCCTGTATTGAATCGCGGATCTTTGAGTGGTTTTGAGGGATGGTTGGAGGTTCTTCAAAGTAACTGATATCATCTTGTGGTCTGACCATGGAACCGGTGTGTAGATCATGGAGGATGCGGGGGTGAAGTATTCGTTAATGAAAATTAAGTCCAGGGTGTGACCCGCTCTGTGTGTTGGTTCTTTGATGATTTGGTTGAAGCCCATATATTTAAGTGTGTTAAGAAATGTTGCACAGCTGGAAGATTGTGGTGATTGGTCCACGTGGAGATTAAAATCTCCCATTATTATGGCAGGGGCGTCTGTGTTAATGTGTTTGGCTATGAGTTCAATTATAGGGGATGGATCTAATTCAAGGCTTCCAGGGGGGGCATATGTTAGGCAAATTTGTAGGTGTTTAGATTTGAAGATAGCAACTTCGAGTGATGTTGATGAGTTAGATGTCTGAAGGGAAAGGCATAATTCTTTTTTGGCTGCTAAAAGCAGTCCGCCACCTCGTTTGTTAGGTCTGGGTATGGAGAATATATCATAGTCTTGTGTAGGGAGTTGGTTAATTAGTGCAGTATCCTGAGGTTTCAACCACGATTCGGTGATAGCGCAGCAGTCTGGTTTGTCTTCTGATAGGTAGTCGTGTAGAAGGTGGGATTTTTTTGAGATGGATTGTGCATTGATTAATGTTAAGGAGAACAGAGTGAGGCCCAGAAGTTGGTTTAGGGGTGATGTCATGATTGGAATATATCTCTTTTGCGAGACGTGTGGTGTGTTGAGAGGGATTGTGGTGATTCTCCTTCGGTTGTAGATGATTGGGATATCGTATGTGTGCATGATTGATGGAGTGTAGTATGGTAGTGGTAGTAGTATGGTATAGTAGTAGTTATACCTTGTAGGGCTTCAAGCCCTCGGTTCCACCGGGATCAGCATTGCTGCAAGAGCCTACTTCACTGGTACTTGTGCCATTAATGGAACGGCTCGATATGCTGCTCGGTGTCCTACTGATGCAGCCGGCACCAGTGCCCCAAGTGGCCAAAGGGAGCATCGCTGCCACTGCCACTGGCCCCCATACTGGTGAGCGACTTCTCCAAGGAGGAAGGGCCATCGGGTTTGATGGCGGCTCGGGGATGCACGGTGCTACATCACCTCCCAGCTCTTCCAGGGCCATTGGGATCGGTTCCACTGATACCTTCAGGGCCTCTGATTCCGCTGACGCCATTGGATCCATCGGCGGTCCTGCAACCTTGAGGCCCATTGATGCCTCTGGCTCCTCTCTCGGTGCCCTTGAGGCTTACAATCTGCCTGCCATTGGGTCTTCGACCCCTCGCATCCCCGGAGGGTCGCAGTGAAGGGGAGGCCCCTTATGACCCCTGGGAGGGGGAGGCGTCCGTATCCTCCTCTGAGGAATCATAGGATCTGCCTTCTGAGCCTTCTCCACCAGAAGAGCGACAAAAATCTCCCCCGGTGGATCTCTCCTTCACGGGATTCGTAAAGGCCATGGCAGAATCTGTGCCTTTCCAGCTTTTAACAGAGCAGGACATCAGGCACAAGATGCTTGAGATCCTACAATTCATAGATGCCCCGAAAGAGATGGTGGCGGTTCCAGTCCATGACATCTTCAAGGAGCTAGTAACCCGCCTTTGGGAACACCCCATCTCAATGCCACCAGTTAACTGGAAGATGGATGCGGTGTATCTAGTCCACTGGGTTTGACCGCCGTCAACTCCCCCACCAATCGGTGGTGGCAGAGTCAGCCCTGAAGCAGACAAAAAGGATCCTCACTCATACCTCGGCTCCCCCAGGGCTAGAACATAGGGCTTTCGATGCCTTTGGACGCCGGGTGTTTCAGGGTGCCATGTTGACTGCCTGGATCGCTTGTTACCAATTATACATGCGGCAGTACTGCAGGAACCTGTGAAAGCAGACCCTTGAATTTAGTGAGCGCCTACCACAGCAATTCCAGGAGGATTTCCAGACAATCGTCTAGCAGGGCCTGGAGTGTGATAGGCACGAGGTTCGCTCTGTTTATGACATCTTCGAGACAGCCATGAGAACCGCTGCAGCAGGTATAATAGCCCGTCGGACGGCGTGGCTGTGAGCCTCAGACTTGAGCCCTGAAATCCAAGATGATTTGACGTGTACGGGAGAAAATCTGTTTGGAGACAGAATTAAGGAGGCGGTGACGCAGCTGTAGGACTATCAGGAGAACTTCAGCAATTGTCAGCTAGTACCTCTGATACCCATCCATCCAAGAAGCCCCCATGGCAATAACAGAAGAGGCCCTTTTTTCGGCCTAGAAAATACTACCCGCAAGCACCGAGGTCCAGGGCTCAATAGCCTACTCCCAGGGCGAGGCCAAGACAACCTCTGCCAACCTGGGCAACCACTGCTGCAGAACCCCGCCACAAGGTTTTGACTGAGGTAAGGGAGCATGAGGCAACCTTCTCCGCAGGACGCTGTTCCCCCCCCCCCCCCGTTGGTGGTCAGCTCCATCTGTTCGCAGATCAGTGCGTTTCAATCACATCGGACCTTTAGGTCCTGTCCATCGTGCATCAGGGTTACCAGTTGCATTTCCAGCGACTTCCCCCCTGCTCACCTCTGTGACCCTGGTGGAGAGCAACAGGGGATTTAAAGATACTTTGGATACAGCTCTCTGCCTGAAGCGGTCGAACCCATCCCACCCAGACAACAGGGCCAGGGGTTCTACTCCAGGTATTTTCTAATCCCCAAGAAAACGGATGGCCTCCGACCCATTCTGGACCTGAGAGCTTTAAACCATTTTTTGGTGAAGGAAAAGTTCAAAATGATCTTGCTGGGCACCCTGATTCCCCTTCTCAAGGCGGGAGATTGGCTCTGCTCCCTTGAGGTAAAAGACACATATGTCCATATCCCCATCTTTTGGTCAGATTGGCAGTACCTGCGATTCCTGGTTGATGGGAATCACTATCAGTATCGCATTCTGCCCTTTGGCCTAGCATCCGCACCCCGGATCTTTACCAAATGTCTGGCAGTTGTCGGAACCCATCTTCGAAGGCGGTTGATTCACGTTTTTCCTTACCTCAACGAGAGACGTATCAAGGGCAACTCCTGACAAGAGGCTCAGAGTGCCATGCGCATCACGATACAAACTTTGGAGACCCTGGGATTTCTGATCAACTATCCAAAATACCACCTCCAACTGTCATTGCACCTGTACTTCATCGGAGCTCAAATGGACACGGTCCAGGCGAAGGCTTTCCTGTCCAGGGATAGGGCGGAGACCCTTGTGGCTCTTGCTTGAGAGATCTCTGGCTGCCACCATGTCTCGGCACACCAATTCCTCTGTTTGCTGGATCACATGTCAGCGATAGTGCATGTCACCCCCTTTGCTCAGCTACACATGTGCAGAGCACAGTAGACGTTGCATTCTCAGTGGTGTCATGCTACTCAGGACCTGCATGCTTGTATTCTCATCACGACTGTTGCAACAGTCTCTCCAGTGGTGGGCAACCTCCTCAAATCTGGAGCGGGGATACCCCTTTTGGAGCCCTCCATGCCAGGTCACCCTTACCACTGACACATTTTGGATGTGGGCTTCCACACCCAGGGGTTTTGGTCTGCTCAGGAATCGCAGTTCCAGATCAACCTTCTGGAGTTGCGAGCAATTTGGTATACCCTTCAGGTGTTCCGAGAGCAGCTCCTGAACAAAGTAGTTCTTAATCAGAATCTGGTATCTGAACAAACAGGGGGGAATGGGATCCTTCCCCCTCTGTCAGAAGACGGTCCATACTTGGTCATGGGCCGACCAAAACGGCATCACCCTCTGGGCAGTGTACCTTCCGGGGTGGACAACACCCTAGCAGATGCCTTGAGCCGGGTGTTCTGGTCTCATGAGTGGTCCCTCAGTCAAGAGATAGCGAACCGGATCTTTCGCTCCTGGGGGACACCGGTCATAGACCTCTTCGCCTCCTTGGAAAATAGGAAAGTGCCCCGCTTCTGCTCCCTCAGCCGGAGGAGCTGGGGGATCTATGGCAGATGCTTTCTCGATTCACTGGGCACCGGATTACTGTATGCTTACCCTCTCCTTCCTCTCTCAACGAAAACGCTCCAGAAGTCGCAGCAGGATCAGGGTTCCATGATCCTGATCGCCCCCTTCTGGCCCCGTCAGGTCTGGTTTCTGACCCTTTGGGACCTGGCCTCGTGCCCCCGAATCTGATTAGGGACAGCTCCAGACCTAATCATCCAGGACCAGGGCAGGCTCTGCCACCCCAACCTGCAAGCCCTGGCTCTCATGGCTTGGATGTTGACTGGGTGACTGTCCGGGCCCTCAGCCTTTCGGAAGGGGTGTCACGTGTTATTCTGGAGTCTAGAAAACCTTCCACCAGAAAATCTTATAAAGTGGAAAAGGTTCTCATCTTGGTGCAAGGGACGTGGTCTGGATCCCTTCTCTTGTTCCCCTCCCGCACTCTTAGACTACCTGTTGTCCCTCTCAGAATCTGGTCTACAGACCACTTCAGTGAGGGTTCACCTCAGTGCCATTGGGGCATAACATTGAGGTATGATGGTACTGTGATTTCTTCCCATTTGCTCGTGGAACGATTCATGAGGGGCTTATTACAACTGATGCCCCCCCCACTCACCCTCCTGCGGTCTGCTGGGATCTCAACGTTTGAGCCATTGCGTTCTTGTGATCTAAAGTACCTTTCCTGGAAAATGATCTTAGTCACAGTTACATCAGCTCGCAGGGACGGTGAACTGCAAGCTCTTATGTCGTACCCACCTTATACAAAGTTTTGTCATGACAAGGTGGTCCTGTGAATGCACCCAAAGTTCCTTTCCAAGGTAGTGTCAGAGTTCCATCTCAACCAGTCTATTGTGTTGCCATCCTTTTTCCCAAGGCCTCATGCTCACCAGGGTGAACATGCTCTACACACACTGGTTTGCAAGAGGGTGCTTGCCTTTTACTTGGAACGGACAGCGCCTCACCGAGTCTCCACTCAGGTTTTTGTCTCCTTCAACAGAAACAGAATAGGAGTCGCTGTCTCTAAACAGACCTTATCTCATTGGCTAGCGGACTGCATTGCGTTCTGCTATGCAGTGGCGGGCTTGCAGCTTGACAGACATGTCAAAGCTCATTCCGTGCAGGCCATTTCAGTCTTGGTGGCTCACTTGCATGCAGTTCCCATTCACAAGATTTGCAGAGCGGTGACCTGGAGTTCCCTCCACACTTTCGCCTCACATTACTGCCTGGACAAGGATGGCTGGCAGGACAGTCATTTCGGACAGGCCGTCCTCGTAATCTCTTCAAGCCATGAAAACCCAACTCTCTCCCTCCTTGGGCCCTATCCTTGGGTGCAGGCCTGCTCCTGTGGTTGTTGCAGCTCTAGTTGTTATGCACGTTGGCACCTGCTCTCTGCCGCACATTTCGGAGAGGCCTGGAGCTAATTAATCACCCATGTGTGAGGACTCCCATCCTGCTTGTCCTTGGAGAAAGTAGAGTTGCTTTCCTGTAACAGGTGTTCTCCAAGAACAGCAGGATGTTAGTCCTCATGAATCCTGTCCCCCGCCCTGCAGAGTTTGGTTTTCCCTTGGTTTATTATTTTATTTTTTTGCAAACTCTGTTATAAGACTGAAGAGGGACCCCCGAGCTGATGTCACCCATGTGTGAGGACTAACATCCTGCTGACTTTGAGAAACACCTGATACGGGTATGCAACTCTGCTTTTTATTTTCATTCATAATTTTAATTATTCTATATTGGTTTTGTTCTACAATTTTTAGCCATTGTACATTGCTTTGAATATTCACAAAGAAAGGCAATTTATCAAATGTACATTAAACATTTAAACATTAAACATTTGTGAACTTGGGCACGTTCTGTTCATTTTTGGAATTTTGACATAAATGCCGTTCTCTGAGGACATGTAAATACCACGTAAAGAGGATCAATTCAACAAATGAATTTATTTTATTCATATATAACACTCACCTATCTAACATTAAAATCTATCTAACACACTCATCCATCTCACACATACACCCACATAAAATCATTTCTTCAAAAAACATGAAATATATATCAAATACAATGTATCTTAAAGATATAATCATACAATATGTTTGTTAATCTTAATTTTTAAACAAATTATATAAAGTGCAAATGCTTTTCTATAAATATTGATTTACATAAATCACAACAGACAGATGTTAGTCCACGCGAAATCCAACAAAGATCTTCGTTTCGCCCGATATCTCTCAAAGGCTTCTTCAGGGATGAACTAAAACATCAATATTAAACAAACCCTATATATATCTCAACGGGTGTGTTTATAAATCTCATCCACACATTGGAAATCTTCAACTGAAGAAATTTTTATTGAAGATCATAAGTATATTAAATCATATCCCAACCGGGACTTCATCATCTTCAAAAATCTAAATAAAATAAATAAATCACAATATAATGATGAATGTTTCAAAGGAAAAGTACCGTATTAACATGCCGTGAGTAAAATCTCCTATTCCAAAAATATGGATCATTATTGAACATTTGTAATCCAAATTTATTTTATTATTAAATGTTTAATCTAATCTATTTTAATCCAATATTTTTATATATATATCTATTACCACACCCCAATACTGTATTTACATATTGTGACAAAGAAGTTGTTTGTTTGTGACCCGTGTGTGACTATACTATAATTCTCTGAGGACAAGCAGGATAGTAGTCCTCACACATGGATGACATCATTGGATGGAACCCTGGTCCAGAATTGATCTGAAAGATTTTAGAACTTTCAAACATGCCCTACTGAGCATGTGCAGCTGTAGTTATCACGCTGCCCCCAGGCAGAGTCCCTCAGTCTCTTTTTTCTGCAGAGCTGTATGGTCATGGGAGCCGTGTGTCATGGTATTCAGCTTTGCTCTCTCCTCACAGTTTTGTAATTCATTTTTTCTAGAGTTGCAGCTGTTTTTCTTTCCCTTACCTTAAAGAAGTTTTCTTTACTTTTATCTTCTTCTTTCCACTGTCTGCCAGCTGCATGGCGGGCCTTAGTCACTGTGCAGCCTGGCAGAATCTAATACCATCCCTTATTAAATAAATACTGCACCTGCAGTTTGATATGTGTGTCCTCTCCTTGCTCTGTCTGGTTTTGTACCTTTGTTAGGTGCTGGCAAGACTGACAGAATGCACTCTGTGGGTGATCTGTGTAGACTGCTGAGCCTGGAGATTCGCAGGAGTTCCATGTCATTTCACTGATCGATGACATTGATGGAGGTTCAAACAGAGAAGAGATCGAGGACCATACCATTCCTGTTAGGGGGAGAGCTCATCCTCCATACATTCAAAGGAACTAGTCTCCACGGGCAGGAGCCCTGGATGATGTAACCTCCCGCTTGCTTGCTTGTAATGCCAGCGCAGTCTCCTTGTGAGAAAGGGTGAGCAGGAGCCTGGGCAAGCAGCTCGCTGCTGCATCTTCAGTGTCATGCCCAGTAATAGTTGCCTGCTTAATTCTGTGACCAGTGTACCGATGATCTGACACGTCAATGTCAGGACCACGTCGGGGGCCAGGAGTTCCATTGAGTGCCATGGTTACTCTTGACGCCGTTGAGGTGCTGGGTCACCTTTGATGCCACAAGGACCTTCAATGCCATAGGCATCTGTGGACTTGATGCCTCAATGTGGTTGAGTAGCGGCACCGATCTCTAGTGTTGGGGACCAGGAAGACTCTGGGGCTCCATCCCTTGCAGGTTTATCGCTGAATTGGATCCTCAATTCTTTTGAATTGGTCCTTGTAGGCCAGGACCGGGGACAGCAGCGGAGGCCATTGGACCTTTTTTGCTGTTGTCCCTCCGTTGATTGGTTTCTTAACAAATCTGAGGGTGGCTGCAAGTGGCAGATTGGTCACTTTTGAACCTCAGCGATCAGTGACTGTAACTCAGCTCTCACCTGGAGAGTTAAAAGGTTTTTTGGGATCGTGAAACCTCTATTCCCATTGCTTTTTATCTCTTCAGGAAGGGAAGATACGACTGGGTTTCCAGGGCAACCCTTATGGGTCCCCCTCTGGATGCCTGGTTGTCTACTCCTACAAGAGGTGTCCCTTGGTCTCTGTTTCCTGGAGAATGGATGTCTACTTCTGACTGGCAGTTGCTCTTAGTTCCTCATGGGATCCAAGAGCCAGTTGGGGGCGGTAGTGCTCTCCTTAGGTCGTCCTAAGGCACAGCAGATCTAGTTCGTGAGGGAGCCATTCTAGATTTGGTCTCCCTGTCGTACTGTCTCCTCTTCAGGATAGCTCCCCAGTGAAGATTAGGGGTTTCTCCCGACCATGCTGAACTCAATGGGCATTTTTCTTGGGGGACCATTATTGCCAGTTATTCTTGCCTGCAGGACCCTACCTCATTGAGGAGGGTTCTAATCCATCTAATTGGCAAGTATGCCTTTCAACCTATCACCATATCCATGGCTGAGGGAGTTGGGAGATGAGTGACCCTGAAACAGAGGTGTTAGAATTTGGTTGCAGTGGCTTGCAAGCTAAATTTCCCCATTTTAGGGATAACCCTAACTGCAGACAGGGGAGTTCAGGTTCATGCAGTGGTTACATTTACTGGACCATATACTTCCTAGGGGGACATATATGTAATCATGGCAGAGGTATTAATACCTAAGCCATGTTCATGGGCAGTCTGTTCCAAGATCACACTGACCCTGCCCTGGGGACCCGTAGGGTTTCCAATCCAGTGAAGAAATCCTGTTCGACAGGGGTTTACACTTGAGGCACCCTGGCTTCCTGTCTCTTGGTGGAGTGTTTCTGGATTTTTTTCCTGGGGGATTTGCACTTAGTTTCAGCTGTTCCAAGCAGGCTGAGGGCTCTATCTTGGTAACTTCCTACTAGAATCGGCAGGAAGTTATTCACTTAGTTGAGAAATAGAATCTAGTGACTTGTTCTTACCCATGCAGCCCGGTAGTCTGCCTCCTTGTGTTCTTCGCGCCTTCCAACTTCCAGTTTTAATGTCACGGGGAAAGGAAGAAAAGCTAGGGCATTCATGGTATATCTTAGTGTATACCTGCAGGGAACGATACATCACTTTTCCCCTATATTTTTGCTAAGTTTTGGCCAGTACTGCCTTTAGCTTTTCTCACTTCCAAAGTGCCTTCCTGCTCACCTGAACTATCCTGTAGACAAGATGGATAGCCCTGCCCTTGACGGTGCAGTGTGGGTGAGCTTCAGGACTAATTTATCTCCTTGCTCAGGGTTTTGGGCTGGCGGATTGCTAGTATGTCTGATACTTTGGCATGTAGAGTCTGTCACAGACCCTGCCATAGTTGCTGATTATTCTTCCAAGCATTGCTTGGCTTTTTCTGCCCATTGTGCCTGTCAGCCAAACATAGGCCCACAGATGCATTCTGCCCTTCAGAAGCCAGTGGACTGCAATTTCTTTCTGGGGAGCTCTTGGGTCCCAGTTGGCTTTTCGGTTGTCTTGCAACACCGAAGGAAGCTATGTGGTCTTTGTCCAAGAGTCCTTTGCTTGTTTACATCTGTAGACTTTTTCCTGTATCCAGGAGGTTTTAGACTTACTGTTATTGTCAGGGTTTGCTGATCTGAAACTCTGCTTGTAATGTTTCCGTGATGCAAATTGTTTCTTGCTGACACTCACATCACTCCCCTGCTTAGGCGCCTCTGCTACACATCGAGGTTTTGTGTCTCAGTCTGTTCTGTGGTTTTCTTTTTGTAGAATCCAATTCTTTCCCACCTAGATCCCTTTGTGGACCGGCTGCCTCACAGGCAAAAGGGAGAGAGGTGGTGCTTTCAAGCACGGTGCAGTTTCCCACTTTTTCCTGCTCGGACAGCTTAAAGCTTGGGAATCTGTACTTGGACCGGTGCATTTCAATATATTTATAAATGATCTGGAAAGGAATACGACAAGTGAGGTTATCAAATTTGCGGATGATACAAAATTATTCAGAGTAGTTAAATCACAAGCGGATTGTGATACATTACAGGAAGACCTTGCAAGACTGGAAGATTGGGCATCCAAATGGCAGATGAAACTTAATGTGGACAAGTGCAAGGTGTTGCGTATAGGGAAAAATAAACCTTGCTGTAGTTACACGATGTTAGGTTCCATATTAGGAGCTACCACCCAGGAAAAAGATCTAGGCATCATAGTGGATAATACTTTGAAATCGCCAGCTCAGTGTGCTTCAGCAGTCAAAAAAGCAAACAGAATGTTAGGAATTATTAAGAAGGGAATGGTGAATAAAACAGAAAATGTCATAATGCCTCTGTATCGCTCCATGGTGAGACTGCACCTGGAATACTGTGTACAATTCTGGTTGCCGCATCGCAAAAAAGATATAGTTGCGATGGAGAAGGTACAGAGAAGGGCAACCAAAATGATGATAAAGGGGATGGAACAGCTCCCCTACGAGGAAAGGCTGAAGAGATTAGGGCTGTTCAGCTTGGAGAAGAGAGGACTAAGGGGGGATATGATAGAGGTCTTTAAGATCATGAGAGGTCTTGAACGAGTAGATGTGAATTGGTTATTTACACTTTCAGATAATAGAAGGACTAGGGGCATTCCATGAAGTTAGCAAATAGCACATTTAAGACGAATTGGAGACAATTCTTTTTCACTCAGCGCACAATTAAGCTCTGGAATTTGTTGCCAGAGGATGTGGTTAGTGCAGTTAGTGTAGCTGGGTTCAAAAAAGGTTTGGATAAGTTTTTGGAGGAGAAGTCCATTAACTGCTATTAATCAAGTTTACTTAGGGAATAGCTACTGCTATTAATTGCATCAATAGCATGCGATCTTCTTGCTGTTTTGGTACTTGCCAGGTTCTTGTGGCCTGGTTTGGCCTCTGTTGGAACCAGGATGCTGGGCTTGATGGACCCTTGGTCTGACCCAGCATGGCAATTTCTTATGTTCTTAATCACCCATGTGTGAGGACTACCATCCTGCTTGTCCTCGGAGAAAGCAGAGTTGCTTACTTGTAATAAGTGTTCTCACAGGACAAGCTGGATGGTAGTCCTCACATATGGGTGACATCATCAGGATGGAGCCCAATCACGGAAAACTTCTGTCAAAGTTTCCAGAACTTTGACTGGCCCCTTCTGGGCATGCCCAGCATGGCACTAACCCTGCAGCCAGCAGGGTTCCCCCTTCAGTCTTCTTTTTTCTGCGCAGCAGTAGCCTCGCGGTTTAGGAGCTCTGAAGAGATTCCTGACAGGAATTTTCCTCACGGAGTTAAATAAACTTAAATTGCCCCACAGGGGTCCCTCCTTTAACTTTTCTCAGGCCGCGGTACTCTGGTAAGTTTTTACCCGTTTTCTGTCGATTACCGTCGAGTTTGGCCCTCGGGGCCTACTGGCCGTCGACCGTATTGCGGCTCGATTTTTTTCTATGGCCATGGCGTCGGGGTTTCCTTGGTGCCCAGACTGTACTCACACCATGTCTATCACAGACCCTCATGGAGTCTGTGTACTGTGTTTAGGCGGTGAGCATGATGTCCTGACTTGCACCTAATGTGCCCTCATGACACCAAAAGGTCGCAAAGCCAGAATGGAGAAGATGGGACTCCTCTTCCGTGCTCACACCCCGACACCGTCCATCGCATCGACGTCATTGAAACCGGCACCGTCGAAGTCGCACCAGCATCGACCTCTGTCCGGTGACCGTCCGCCATCAATGTCTTCACGGCCATTGACTCCCGTTACTCCCCCTCAACATTGAGGGGATCGTAGGGAGAAACATAGTCATTGGCATTGTAAGTCTCGGACCAACGAGGGAGCGAAATCATTGACCTCGCCACCGTCTGAGCCACCATCGAAGAAGCCCCTTCCAGAAATGGCATCGACCATTCCTGCGACCGGGACATCGAGGCCACACTCACCTGATCGGGGTTTGGGAGTCGAGATTCCGCCTATAAAGGTAGTCCCTCCGACTGTGCCTCCGCCTCCCTCTTCCGTCACGGAGCCGGGGCTGCTTGCTCCAGGTCTCCGGGAAGAACTGGATCGGCTGGTCCAGGAGGCCATCGACAAGGCGATGCAACCGGCTCCAGGTTCCTCCAGCACCAACACCGGCACAGAGAGTGGAACCGGCCACCGACCCGATGACAGCATCGCTGGCAACGCTGCTATCCCGGATGGAGGCGCTAATGACCGCCTTTCCACCGGTGATTCTCCGATGGCTCCGGTGCGCTCCCCGTTGACAGCTTCATTGGGAGGAGAAACACCGTTCCGCATTCCTCCTTCGGGAGTATTGCCTCAGCCATCGATGCCATTTCGTCGGGAGCGATACGCACATCGGTGCCATCGATGCCTTCAAGGCCGTCCATGGTGCCCCCGGCGATTCCTTCGATTTTCTCGGAGCTTCAGCCGGGGCCTTCAGGTATCCAACCCCCTTCTCGTCCTACAGGTCAGTCTGCTGATCCTTATGACACCTGGGGTGATGATACTTCCACAGACACCGATGACTTACCTTCACCTCCCTCTCCTACTGAAGGTAGAAAACGTTCTCCTCCAGAGGACCTTTCTTTCATTAATTTTGTGAAGGAAATGTCTGAGTTGGTCCCTTTTCAGCTTCAGACAGAGCAGGATAATAGGCACCAGATGATGGAGCTCCTCCACTTCCTGGATGCCCCTAAAGTGATCACTTCTATTCCCGTTCATCAAGTTCTTCTTGACCTCCTCAAAAAGAATTGGGAAAACCCAGGATCCATTGCCCCAGTCCACAGAAAAGCTGACACTACCTATTTAGTACAGTCAGCCCTCGGCTTTCAAAAATCTTAGCTCGACCACCACTCAGTTGTGGTGGAATCAGCTCAAAAGAAAGCAAAAAGGACGAAGCCTCACTCATCTACCCCTCCTGTTAAGGAACACAAGTTCCTAGGCAATATTGGTCGACGAGTGTTCCAAGGGGCAATGCTCATTTCCAGATTTGCTGCTTACCAGCTGTATATGACCCAATACAATAGGGTCATTTTCAAGCAGATACAGGACTTCTCTGAAACCCTGCCTGAACAATTCCAAGACCAGCTTCAAATCCTTGTCAACAAGGGGTTTGAAGCAGGAAAGCATGAGATAAGAACAGCTTACGATATCTTTGACACCTCTACTAGAGTGTCTGCAGCTGCCATTTCGGCAAGACGATGGGCCTGGCTCAAATCTTCTGACTTTCGGGCAGAAGTACAAGACAGGCTGTTCGGTGAACAGATCCAGCAAATAGTGGCTCAATTAAAGGACCATCATGAGACCCTTAAACAGCTGTCATCGATACCTTCCGACTTCCCCTCAAGACAGCCCTTTAGGAAGGACTCTAAGAAGTCATTCTTCCGTCCAAGGAAGTACTATCCTCCACCAGCAAGGTCCCGAACTATGAGACCTTCTGAAAAACCTCAGCCTCTCCAGGCCCGAAAGCAAAAGCCGCAAGCAGCTCCCCAGCCG
Organism: Rhinatrema bivittatum; assembly: GCF_901001135.1. Classification (NCBI taxonomy): domain Eukaryota; kingdom Metazoa; phylum Chordata; class Amphibia; order Gymnophiona; family Rhinatrematidae; genus Rhinatrema; species Rhinatrema bivittatum. Next base: position 369,642,336 of record NC_042620.1, on the reverse strand, counting down.
GGGCCTGCTTCAGGTTTTTGACTTTCACTTGGAGAGCAGCAGCCTGATTCCTCTGCCAAGCATACCAGTGGGAGGTCGATTGTGCCACTTTCACGGCATGTGGCAATCAATCACAACCGACCAATGGGTGCTAGCAATCATTGCTCAGGGTTACCACCTAAACTTTCTTGCTCTTCCACCGGACTCACCACCTCTGCAAGTATGGATAGTATCTGACCATTCTGTCCTTCTGGAGCAGGAGGTTTCCCTTCTTCTCCAGTTAAGAGCAATAGAACTCGTCCCACTCTCGCAGCAAGGCCTAGGTTTCTATTCCCGGTACTTTTTGATCCCCAAAAAATCCGGGGGAGTTCTTCCAATTCTGGACCTACGTGCTCTCAACAAGTACCTACAGCGAGAAAAGTTCAAGATGGTAACCTTGGGCTTACTTCTACCTCTTCTGCAAAGAGGAGACTGGCTCTGCTCTCTGGACCTTCAGGACGCATACACACATATTGCGATAACTCCAGCTCATCGCAAGTACCTCAGGTTTTTAGTAGGCCCAAAGCACTGTCAATACCGCATGCTTCCGTTCGGCCTAGCATCGGCACCACGAGTCTTTACCAAATGTCTCGTCGTCGTTGCAGCTTTTCTCAGGAGATAAGGTGTTCACGTCTACCCCTATCTGGACGACTGGTTAATCAGGGCTCCAACCCAGCAAGCCGCTCGGTCGTCCCTCAATTTGACCCTACACACTCTAATTTCTCTAGGATTTCTCGTCAATTACGAAAAATCCTATTTAGTCCCATCTCAAACCTTGTCGTTCATTGGGGCAGACTTGGACACCTTGCAGGCAAAAGCCTTTTTCCCTCAACAACGAGCGCTAGCCCTCGTGTCTCTCGCTCACCAGTTGCAGTCTCAGCATACAGCAACAGCTCGCCAATTCCTCGTCCTTTTAGGACATATGGCATCCTCAGTCCATGTTACACCAATGGCCTGCCTGGCCATGAGACTCATGCATTGGACTCTGAGGTCACAATGGATTCAAGCTGTTCAGCCTCTGTCGACCATTGTCCACATCACCGACTCACTCCGTCTGTCTCTCGCCTGGTGGAAAAATCTCAACAATCTCCTCCAGGGTCTGCCCTTTCAAGTGCCAGATCCTCAACTCATTCTTACCACCGACGCTTCCAACCTCGGAGGGGAGCCCACGTGGACAATCTACAGACACAAGGGTCTTGGTCTCCAGAGGAAGCCAAACATCAAATAAACTTCCTAGAACTTCGAGCAACATCACCGTGATTTGACAGGCGTTCCTGAAAAGCCCTGATAGCATATGTGATATGCTATCAGGGCTTTTCAGGAACGCCTGTCAAATCACGTCATCCTGATTCAGACGGTCAACCAGGTGGCCGTGTGGTACATCAACAAGCAGGGAGGCACAGGCTCCTTCCTTCTGTGTCAGGAAGCGGTGCAGATTTGGTCGGAAGCGCTCTCCCACTCGATGTACCTCAGGGCCACCTACTTGCCAGGAGTGGACAATGTCTTGGCAGACAAACTGAGTCGCGTCTTCCAGCCAAACGAGTGGTCTCTCAACCCCTCGGTAGCGACTTCAATTTTTCGCCAATGGGGATACCCCCAGGCAGACCTATTTGCGTCCCCTCAGAACCACAAAGTGGACAACTACTGCTCCCTCATTCAGAGCGAGCGCTCTCAGCCGAGATGCATTCTCCGTCTCGTGGGCAACCGGTATGCTCTATGCATTCCCTCCACTTCCTCTTCTTTCGAAGACTCTCGTGAAGCTACGTCAGGATCCTGATAGCACCTCACTGGCCACGCCAAGTGTGGTTTCCTGTACTCCAGGATCTCTCCATCCGCAGGCACATTCCCTTGGGAATGGACCCGCATCTGATCACTCAAATCGACGGATGCCTTCGCCATCCTAATCTTCGGGCCTTGTCCCTGACGGCATGGATGTTAAAAGGTTAATCCTTCAACCATTTAACGTTTCAGATTCGGTTTCTCGTGTCCTGATTGCTTCGCGAAAGCCTTCCACAAGAAAATCTTATTGCTATAAATGGAAAAGGTACACATCATAGTGCACTTCATAGTCCCTTGATCCCTTTTCCTGTCCAATCCCAAGGTTTTTGGACTATCTCTGGCATTTGTCAGAATCAGGTTTAAAGACATCTTCAATCAGAATGCATGTCAGTGCGGTAGCCGCCTTCCATAAAGGTGTCGGGGATGTTCCTATATCAGTACAACCCCTCGTAACATGCTTTTTAAAGGGCTTGCTCCATGTCAAGCCACATTTACGTCCTTCGGCCCCTTCTTGGGACCTTAATCTGGTTCTTGGTCGGCTCATGAAACCACCATTCGAGCCTCTTCACTCCTGTGACCTAAAATATCTCACTTGGAAAGTGATTTTCCTTTTGGCTATCACTTTAGCTCGCAGGGTTAGTGAGTTACAGGCCCTAGTTACCTATCCGCCTTACACTAAACTCCTGCAGGACCGGGCGGTACTCCGCACTCACCCTAAATTTTTACCTAAGGTAGTTTCTGAGTTTCACATTAATCAATCCATCATACTACCTACCTTCTTTCCCAGGCCCCATTCCAATCCAGGGGAACAGGCTCTGCATACCCTTGACTGCAAACGGGCTCTAGCGTTCTACCTAGACCGTACAGTTGCCCACAGGAAGAGTACTCAGTTATTCGTCTCTTTCCATCCCAATAAATTAGGGCAACCTATGGGTAAGCAGACTCTCTCCTCCTGGTTGGCAGACTGCATATCTCTTTGCTATCAGCAAGCAGGCATTCCTTTTCAAGACCGTGTCAAAGCACACTCTGTGAGGGCCATGGCGACTTCAGTAGCACACCTACGATCGGTGCCGCTTCCTGACATTTGCAGGGCTGCCACCTGGAGTTCTCTCCACACTTTCGCAGGCCACTATTGCTTGGACAAAGCCGGAAGACAAGATTCCATCTGTCCTGCGTAACTTATTTCCAACGTGACGTACCTACACCCTTCCGCCTGCCCGGTGGGGTTCAGGATGCCCTCTACCAAATTCCACCCCTGTTGTTGTGCCTGTTGCATGCCGTTGGGTACATTTGGTGTATATTTGGACATCCTCATCTCGGTACTCGCCCATATGTGAGGACTACCATCCTGTTTGTCCTGTGAGAAAACAAATGTTGCTTACCTGTAGCAGGTGTTCTCACAGGACAGCAGGATGTTAGTCCTCATGAAACCCGCCCGCCGCCCTTCGGTGTTGGGTTCGTAACGTTTTGTTATTTTATTTTTTGGCACTGCCTGTAGCTTTCAAATAAGACTGAAGGGGGACCCCTGCTGGCTGCAGGGTTAGTGCCATGCTGGGCATGCCCAGTAGGGGCCAGTCATAGTTCTGGAAACTTTGACATGTTTTCCGTGATTGGGCTCCATCCTGATGATGTCACCCATATGTGAGGACTAACATCCTGCTGTCCTGTGAGAACACCTGTTACAGGTAAGCAACATTTGCTTTCTCCGATGATAGCAGGATGTTAGTCCTCATGAAACCCACCCGCCTCCCCTGGGAGTTATTTTTTCCTTGTATGAGCTATATCATAAATTGAGGGATTCTGCCGAGGGGTCAGGGTAATAACTACAGCTGCACATGCTCAGGAGGTTATGTTTAAAAGTTCCAGAATCTTTGAGATCAAAGTTCTGGAGCAGGGCTCCTGCTGATGTTGTCACCCATGTGTGAGGACTAACATCCTTCTCTCCTCAGAGAACACCTGTTACAGGTAAGCAACTCTGCTTTTTCTATGCATAAAATTGAATTTTATATGTGTAAGTTGTTTACCTTCATAAAATATTTATGTACACAAAGCCCCAAAAACAAACAGAAGAGACTGACATCTGAACTACTTGTACTTGAAAAACATGTTTCAAACTTCCTTGAACAAAAATTGGAAAGGTCTAGAAATTCAAATTATTATTATAATTTCAGGAAAAGAACAAGTTTCATATTGTAAATTACTAATATATCATTAGAGAATTGTGCTTGTCAGAGTACAACTTAAAATTAGTTTTTTACAATTGATCAGAATGGCATTGATTAAGCTTATGGTTATATTTTCTAGTTGTTGAGTAAATATTTCCGTTTCTTGTAAAATGACACAGATCAAGCTTAGTAGAACTTTATGTTCATGGAAAAACAGCTTTGGGGTCCTATCTTGAAAGGGATTTATTTCTCATTTTGTGTCTATTTGTAAGTAATGGCATCTACTGTTCACTTCACTTTTATGTTTGTCTGAGAGAGTTAACAAAACATTGTTGCAGTGTAGTGCCCTCAAGTGGTAATAAGTCCGCATTGTACTAACTCATTTCATTATATCTGTGATAAATGTGTGTGATAGCCGTGTTAGCCACTTGAAGGCACAGAAATAAATGCAACAAACAAAAAAAAATAAGGTAGTAACTTTTTATTGGACTAACAATGCATTTCTTGACTAGCTTTTGGGAGCTAACACTCCCTTTCTGAGGTCTAAACAGAAAGCAGATCAGAGCAACAGATGACTTACCAGAAAATACAAGTGAAAGTACACATTAAATTCAGAGCAGTCCAAAAAGCGTAAGACAATTGAAGTTACGATGATCAAACCCTTCAAAATGGGCTTAAAGGGACTTCACAGAGACATTTTTTTAACCCACTGCCAGAGATTATTCTGTTTTTATAAATTAAATCTTTATTAAATTTAAATCATTTACATCTAATGAAATAAAACTAAAGGAAACTATGCCATTGCTCAACATCATACAAGGATTAGTTTCAAAAGCCAATTGCATATCTGCAATTACATGAACCAGCCCACAAAACAGGGGGCAGACAAAATAGGAAAATAAGAACAATAAAAAAAAAATAGAGGGGGGGCGCTCTCGCCGCGGAGCAAGATGGCCGCGTGACCAAGAGCTCTCGGCCGTCCCGAGCCCGGCGCCCGCTGTCACCACGCTTAAAATTAAAAATATAGCTAGCAATCCACTCGCCTTCGATAGCAGAACATCCCACAATGGTCCTGAGACCTGACCGCTCGCCTGCAGCATCGGACTCGCATGAGCAGACACCCGAAGGGGATAGCAAGGCGGAGGGAATGGCAGCGCAGACACACAACCTCCCAACCCGCAACAAATTTCTCCGATGGTTCGGAGACCTCAGGAAGGAAATGAAGGACAATAAAAGGGAATTGTTGTCCTCCATAGAACAACTAAAAGAAGATATGGCTGACATTTGGAGGAGAGTAGATGATTGTGATATGCGCTTAGATGCGCAATCAGAAAAGCTGGAAAAGCTGCAAAAAAACAGTGAAATTTGTGAATCATGATTCAGAAGCCCTGCTTGCAAAACTGGAAGACCTGGAAAACAGGGGCAGGCGTAACAACTTAAGGTTCAGAGGCATACCAGACACACAGGTCTATGTAGACGTTGGGTCAACAATTTAAAGGCTCTGTGCTTTTTTATTACAACAAAAGGACAATAATGTTGAACCAATATCCACTCCAGATATTGAGCTGGAACGAGCACACAGATCTTTGGGGCCTCTGATCAACGGCAAACCTAGGGACATTATAGTGTGCTTCATGAGAAATTCCATAAAAGAAAAAATCTACCAAATAGCAAGACAGAAGTTGTCGTGGGAATGGGAGTCTCATCAAATACAGGTTTTCACGGATCTTTCCCCTCTCACCTTGAAGAAGAGGCAGGAATTCAGGGAGATCACAACCATGCTCAGAAAAAAGAACTTTAGATACTGCTGGCTGTTCCCTTTTCGCATCGTGATCACCATGGACGGCACTACCACTAAAGCCACAACTGTAGCAGAAACAGCGGACATCTTGAAAGCAGCGGGTCACCACGTGAAAACGGCACCGCCAGGCAGCTCATCATCTTCAATTCCTATGGACACTCCCCGATGGCAGAGGGTCCGCAATGGAGGAAAACGTCTCCGCAGGAATTCCGGGGACAGTATGTCTGACCAGGACAAAGGAAAAGGTTGACAATACCGGGGAGGTAATGCAAGAAGATTTACAAACCATAGAATCTGGTCAAGATTCCCCAATGGATGATTCCACTTATATAACTTGGTTCCTGTTTTCAGTTTAATTGAGGTTTGCTATGTGATTATCGTTGTATGTGGTGGGCAGCGGGGGGGCTCGGGATGGGGGGGGGGGGGGAGCGGCTCTGTGAGTGATTCAGACCCCATAGCTGGCACAGAAATGCCACCTGCACAATTCTGTGAGGCTTATCGTAAACAAAAGGGGAGGGGGGAGGAGGGGGGAAATGAGGGGAACAGTTCAATATGTAATGTACGATTGCAGGATGACGTCAAGAATACAGCTTTATTATAGTTCAACAAATGGAAAGCGTATTGGAATAGGAGATCTTTATGTAGTGGATGGGGAACAATGGGGAGTAGGCTCCAGTAGGGGGCGGATCGGCTCCCCCCCCCCCCCCCCCCCCCCCGGGGGTGCAAGCTGGGATCTGCCTGGACCGATAACACCATGCCTATTAAGGTATGGTCCTTAAATGTAAAGGGTCTTAACAGTCCGCAAAAACGGCAGTGTCTTAGAGCTGAAGTACAGCACTCCAAGGCAGATATTATACTTCTTCAAGAAACACATTTGCAAAAACGATTTGAACACTTGCTGCAATGGCCGCTCTACCCCACACAGTTTCATGCAGCGGCTTCTAAGCAGGGGAAGTATACAGGAATTAGCATACTTTTACGCAAGGATTTTCAGGGTACAGTCCTCAAAACAGTAGCAGACCCCATGGGGCGGTATCTGATACTACAAATAGATATAGATAAAGAAACTTCTACTATACTGAATGTCTATGCTCCTAATAGTGCTCATCAGGACTTCTTGAACACCATAGACCGGGTACTGAACGCAATGGAGGAAGGACATCTGTTAATTGCAGGGGATTTCAATCTTACCATCTAGCCTCGTTTGGATACTTCATCAGGGGGTGGGTTAGGAGCAGCCGAGGGACGCAAACGTCTTAAAAAAAACTCATGGGGGACAGGAACGTCCTGGATATTTGGCGTCACAAGAATGACAATATTCAGGATTACACTTTCTTCTCACACTCTCATCACTCTTACTCCCGTATTGATTACTTTCTGGTAGATAAATTGCTCAGCCCTCACATTAGGGATTCAAAGATTGGCCCTATTACATGGTCAGACCATGCTCCGATTTGGATAACTTTACAGACAAGCAGGCCCCAGACGGGATTAAAGTATTGGAAATTAAATGACTCGCTACTGGAAGATGATGCCTTCTGTCAGAAATTACACTTAGAGATAGATGAATATCAACTATTTAATGGCACACAATCCCATTCAAAACCTCTGCTTTGGGAATGTCTGAAAGTAGTGCTTCAGGGAAAGCTCATATCCCAAGCCTCTTACCAAAAGAAGATGACCCAAGCGAAGGTTAATGCGTTGCTTTCCGACATTTCTGACTTAGAGAAGCAGCACAAGGCATCTCTGTCTCCCAGAGTATATACCAAGCTCCAGAATGCCCGCAGTGCTTTGCAAGCAATCCAAGTGAGTACATAGCATACAAATTACAATTGGTGCGGCACGATTATTTTGAATGGGGCAATAAAGTGGGTAGATTACTGGCACGTAAATTGAAGAAACAGCGCAAAATCAAATATGTAAGATCAAGGCGGCAGATGGCTCATTGTTGGACTCTGCAGAGGCGTTACAGCAAAGATTTCAACATTTTTATGGGGCATTATATACTGCAGATTCCTCCATTTCACAGGAGGATATTGGAACCTATCTTGATAAAATCACTTTATCCACATTTACTGAAATGGAAAAACAATATTTTGAGGGTATTATAAGCCCCACTGAGCTCCACCAAGCCATTAAAGCTCTCAAAATAAACAAGGGGCCAGGACTAGATGGATAGACGGGTACATTTTATAAAAAGTTCACGGACCAATTATCACCTTGTTTATTGGAAGCCTTTAATGCACTTAGGGATGGGGACACACTTCCAGCCAAAGCCAATGTTGCAGGCATCACCATATTAGCAAAACCGGGGAGAGATCCCTTGGAGTGCGGGTCTTACTTACCCATCTCCCTAATAAATATAGATCTAAAGCTCTTGGCCAAAATTCTAGCAACAAGCCTCAACAGAGTGATGGCTAAATTAACCCACCCTGACCAAGTCGGCTTTATTCCAGGACGGAAAGCAGCGGACAATGTCCGGAGAATTATAGATCTTTTATGGAGGACACAGCAGATTCAAGATCCAGCCATATTATTAGCTGTCGATGCTGAAAAGGCATTTGACATGGTTCACTGGCAATTTCTGTTTAAGACACTGGAAAAGATGAATTTTGGTCCTAGATTCTTAAACTGGTTGCTTACACTCTATGATAACCCGGGGGCTAGGGTTAAGGTAAACGGGGTATACTCCAATCCCTTCCCTATTTCTAGAGGAACCCGGCAGGGATGTCCCTTATCCCCTCTGCTTTTAGCACTGTTTTTGGAGCCACTTACCACGACAATCCGGGAAGAAAAGTCCATTATGGGTATACAGGTGGGGTCAGAAGATTACAAACTATCGCTCTTCGCAGACTATGGGCCTCATTTTCCAAGGAGTTACCGCCTGCGATAAATTTGCGCTAACAGCCGTTAACGCGATTTGCGAATGCAAATTTCTCATTTGGTAGTTAGGGGGCGGAGTTGGGGGTGGAGCATATGTAAAGCGGGAAACAGTTATCGTGTGCGGCGAAACAGCCGCAGTGTTAGCGCGGCTCCTATCGCGGCTAATAACTACAACCCTGTCATTCGCGTTACATTGTGCGCTAGAGGGCAGTAAAGGTTTATCGCGGTCCACGACAATTCCGAACAGCTTATTTGAGAGAGAGAGAGAGAGAGAGAGCGCGAGAGAGCGCCTTGCTATAGTGCCTATGCCCTAGACAGGTATTTGTATCCCTATGGGAGGGCCACCTAGTAACTCGGGGTGGGGATTAGGTATGAGCGTAGGGGGTTGGGGGCCACTTTCACATTCAACATGAGACGTACGGAAAGAACAGTGGTCTCTAGTGAAGATTTGCTGGCCGTCGGAGTGAGGAAACTCACTCCAAGATGAGATTTGGGCAATGTTCTCTCCACCTAGCTTGATGGACACTCTACCTGGGCAACAACAAGCTAGGTGGAGAGAACATTGGCCAAATCTCTTCTTAGAGTGAGTTTCCTCACTCCGGCCAGCAAATCTTCACTAGAGACCACTGTTCTTTCCGTACGTCTCATGTTGAATGTGAAAGTGGCCCCCAACCCCCTACGCTCATACCTAATCCCCACCCCGAGTTACTAGGTGGCCCTCCCATAGGGATACAAATACCTGTCTAGGGCATAGGCACTATAGCAAGTCTCTCTCTCTCTCTCTCTCTCTCTCTCTCTCTCTCTCTCTCTCTCCCTCTCCCTCTCCCTCTCCCTCTCCCTCTCCCTCTCTCCCTCTCCCTCTCCCTCTCCCTCTCTCTGGTGCAATCACCATGCGGCTGTTTGGACACTTTCGTGTACTGCGAATTTATCGCAGTGCACGATAGATTCATTGGTTCTGTTATCGTCGGGCACGATGTTTTCGTGATTTGCGAAGCCAGTTCCGCAAATGGCGAAAACATCACCGCATGCGATGTTTCCCCACTGCACGAAAAATGCCTTATTTGCATGGGTCACGCCCCCTCATGCGTTACCACTGCGATATTGGAAAATGAGGCCCTATATGTTGTTCACCTTAACTAACCCCCAACACTCACTACCAGGAGTAGTAGACAAATTGATGGAATTTAGTTCTGTGTCTGGTTTTTGCTTAAACCTCGATAAATCAGAGGTGTTAAATATCTCCTTAAATCCAGCACAAGCAACACAATTACAACAGCAGTTCCCCCTGAAATGGGCAGAGACAAAGATAAAATATTTGGGAATTATGTTGGGCACTAAATTGGATGATTTGTTTAAACTCAATTACAACCCTCTCACGGCCAAAATCTCCCAAGACTTAGACAACTGGGCATCTTATCTCTTGGACTGGGAGAGTAGTGATACTTAAGATGAATGTGCTTCCAAAATTTAACTATTTGTTCCAATCGCTACCAATCCATATTCCCACTGCAATGTTGAAAACCTGGCAAAAACGCCTGTTTGCATTCATATGGAAGTGGAGGCCACCTAGAGTAGCGCAATCTACACTCTATAGACATAAGGTCCGAGGTGGGTTGGGCATACCCAAACTCCAGTGGTATTATGCAGCGGCTCAATTAACTGCTGTCTTGGCATGGCACAGGCGGGGAGAATTTCTGAGATGGGTGGCTATAGAGCAAGCTCTCTTGGGATCTTTTCCTCTTACCTGGCAACCCAAAGGGACATGGAAAATAGTAGGAGACATTTCTCTTCCACTTAAAATTACATTACAAACCTGGGATCAGTGGAAATCTCTTCTTGTTGGCATGAGAAAATATTTCTCTAACACATATTTATTTCATAACATTAAATTCTCTCCAGGATGGGATTTACTGCTGTTTAGCGAATGGAAAAGCAAGGGCGTACTAACACTGGGCCAGATTAGAGATAGGGATGGTATACTGTCATTTGATCGATTACAGGAGCTATACCAGTTATCACCATCTGCTGCCTTCTCATATTTGCAAATCAGACAATTTGCCCAGCGGGAAGCTATCCAAGCAGAACTAATTAAAGGAAAGTCTCAATTTGAGGGCTGGTGCGACCGCGCAGATCAAATAAAGGGAGGCTTATCTAAAATCTATAATATCTTGCAGGGCTCTTTAGTAGGATGGCCGAAATATACCCAGAAATGGGAGGGTGACTTGGGTATCTCTCTCACTGATGACGAATGGGATCAAATATTCCTTTACACTAAGAGGTGCTCTGTTTCTTCCTCTCTTACTGAAAATGGCTATAAAATTTTATTTCGTTGGAACCTCACTCTAGGCTGTTTAAAGCCAAACTGTGCAGCGATGCTTTGTGCTAGAAAGGTTGTGGTCAAACTGGGTCTTACCTACACATGTGGTAGGATTGCCCCAAAGTAAGGAGATTGTGGTCTGATGTAAATTATATTATACAATGCACTTTACAAAGACAGGTGGAGTTAACTCCCGCCCAAGGTCTCTTGAATATTCCTGCTGTTGAATCCAGATTTGAAAGCGTGTTCATTAATCAGTTTTGCCTGGGAGCACGTTGCATTCTGGCGGCCACCTGGAAACAGCCTCTAGTGCCTACAAAGGACTCACCACTATGGAAACTGTACACAGTGTGCAAGATGTATAAGATAACTGCTCAAAACACCGCCATCTACCAAAATTCCACTGGACGTGGTCACCATATATATCCTGGCGAGACGAGAAACTGTCTGCAGACTTAAAGACTTCTGAGTCTACTGCCCTTCAGTACTGTTGTATCCCAACGAACAGACTGACACGATTGGCAAAGATCTTTAAGCTTTCCACTTTATTTAATTTTCATCCTTTCCTTTCCATGTTACAGGCATTTGATAGCATACGTTTGTACAATTTCCATCCGACGGTGCTCGTGTTTATACTTTATTGATTCGTGCACTGGCATTTCCTGAATGCATATATATACACTGTATTGTTTGAGTGTTCCTATATTTGCAAAATACTTAATAAAAATTACATTACAAAAAAAAAAAGAATATTCAAAAAGAGAGAAAAGGTCCCTTACAAATTAATATTTACCAACTGCAGCTTTCTAACCTAATGACTATGTACAAATAGAGACTATTTTCCTGTTTTGTCTCTCAATTAAGTTTCCAAATGTGTGGGATCAGTAAATGCAAACCTAGTTTCTCTGGTAAGATACCAAATACTTGGAAATTTGAGAGAGAAAGCTGCCCCCAAGGGCATCACTTTTTGTCTCAACATCAGGAATTGCTTCCTGCAACATTTGAGTTGCATAGGAAACATCAGGAAATATTTGTATCTTATGTCCACAAAATAGAAATTCTTTATTGAGAAAATATTTCTAAAATACTTCATCCTTGTCATGATCTGCACAAAAAGATACCAGGAGAATAGCTCAAAGAAGGATGTCATCTAAGGAAGATTCTAAGAAAACAGACAGAGTAGGACTATTAGGAAGATTAGAAGACATCAAATCCATCTCGCCTTCCTCAGGATTAATATTTCTCTTGTTTTTGGGAATATAATAGATCTTAGATAACATTGGGAGCCTTTCAACAGAGAAACCTAGAATTTCACACAAGAACTTTTTTAAACATTTCACTAGCTGAAATCAATCTAGTCACTGGAAAGTTTAAAAGGCATAAATTCTTCCCTCGTTGAAAATTTTCAATATTTTCTAACAGCTTGTGGAATTAAACTCTTTCACTTGTGAAATTCTTAAAGCTTGTTCCATTGCCACTTGAGATTTCAATATAGAAACTGAATTATCAGCTGAACATAAATGTAATTCGTGCTTTTGAAATTTCAGCTTAGTTTCCTCAGTAAACTTGTTCAGTTGCATAATAGATTGAGACATTGCTCTTTCCAATTTTGAGATCACCCTCCAAACATCCCCTAGAGAGAGATTACTAGGCTCCTCAGAGACTTCACCAATCTTGGTTAGGGGATAGATTGAAGATGGTATTGGAGCAATAGAAGTCTTAACCGCTTCCCCATCGACAACACTAACAGGCATAGACTGTCTATTTTGAATTAAAGGATGCCCCTGCTCCGAATTTATCAGCGAGGGGGAGCTTCTGGCAATCCCTTCTTCATCAGGGGCCAAGGACTCTATCTCTAAAGAAACCATCAGGGGCTGCATTGGAGGCAGAGATATACCCAGGCTAAGAGAGGTTCCAGAACTAGATGAAGCCGCCGCCTCCTCTCCCTTAGGGGTTAAGTGAGGTGACTATATCACATGGGAGTCCAAAGGAGAAGAAGCAAAAATCTTACCCTTCCTTTTCTTCTCTGTGAGTATAGCGCAAGGTGTTGAACTCCAAATATTTTCCTCAAGGGGCACACCCCTTAAGCACGTAGCTTTGGCGCATTGGCGGCTGCATGCCAAAGGACTGCAGTTGAAATAGGCCCCCACAGGTCTTCCAGATATGATGCAGGGAGACTTCACACAGAGAAAGGGGGAAGGGAAGGCAGCAGCAGCGTCAACTCCCAGCTTTCAGATCTCACACGGCTCTCTCCTTCAGCTCTTGAGGTATGCCCCTCGACATTATCCTGTTACCTCTCTGTCACCATCTTATCACTCTAACACATCACCCCCACCCTCCCCCTCCCCCTCCCCCTTCCCCTTCATACTACCATTGTAGTGTAATCATTGAAGCCATAGTCCGATCCCAAAAAATGTTCCCCACAGAGATGTTGCCTTCCTCTTCTCTTTAATGTGCAATTTTGTGTTAGTATAGCTTTCCTTATCATCCTGCTAGACCAGTCATTACAGTTGGGGGTTTCCCTCCTCCACAGCTGACGTAGACAGAGGGACATACCTTTTTCATGACCTCACTCTGGGCTATAAAAGAGATGTTGTCCTAGCCGAAACCAGTAGATCTCTTTCTCTTGCAATGATGGACACGTAAGAACATAAGTACATAAGAAATTGCCATGCTGGGTCAGACCAAGAGTCCATCAAGCCCAGCATCCTGTTTCCAACAGAGGCCAAACCAGGCCACAAGAACCTGGCAATTACCCAAACACTAAGAAGATCCCATGCTACTGAGGCAATTAATAGCAGTGGCTATTCCCTAAGTAAACTTGATTAATAGCAGTTAATGGACTTCTCCTTCAAGAACTTATCCAAACCTTTTTTGAACCCAGCTACACTAACTGCACCAACCACATCCTCTGGCAACAAATTCCAGAGCTCTACTGTGCGTTGAGTGAAAAAGAATTTTCTCCGATTAGTCTTAAATGTTCTACTTGCTAACTTCATGGAATGCCCCCTAGTCCTTTTATTATTCGAAAGTGTAAATAACCGAGTCACATCTACTCGTTCAAGACCTCTCATGATCTTAAAGCCCTCTATCATATCCCCCCTCAGCCGTCTCTTCTCCAAGCTGAACAGCCCTAACCTCTTCAGTCTTTCCTCATAGGGGAGCTGTTCCATCCCCTTTATCATTTTGGTTGCCTTTCTCTGTACCTTCTCCATCGCAACTATATCTTTTTTTGAGATGCGGTGACCAGAATTGTACACAGTATTCAAGGTGCGGTCTCACCATGGAGCGATATAGAGGCATTATGACATTTTCCGTTTTATTAACCATTCCCTTCCTAATAATTCCTAACATTCTGTTTGCTTTTTTTGACTGCTGCAGCACACTGAGCCGACAATTTTAAAATATTATCCACTATGATACCTAGATCTTTTTTCTGGGTGGTAGCACCTAATATGGAACCTAACATCGTGTAACTACAGCACGGGTTATTTTTCCCTATATGTAACACCTTGCACTTGTCCACATTAAATTTCATCTGCCATTTGGATGCCCAATCTTCCAGTCTTGCAAGGTCCTCTTGTAATGTATCACAGTCCGCTTGTGATTTAACTACTCTGAATAATGTTGTATCATCTGCAAATTTGATAACCTCACTCGACGTATTCCTTTCCAGATCATTTATATATATATATATATATATATTGAAAAGCACCGGTCCAAGTACAGATCCCTGAGGCACTCCACTGTTTACCCTTTTCCACTGAGAAAATTGACCATTTAATCCTGCTCTCTGTTTCCTGTCTTTTAACCAGTTTGTAATCCACGAAAGGACATTGCCTCCTATCCCATGACTTTTTAGTTTTCGTAGAAGCTTCTCATGAGGGACTTTGTCAAACGCCTTTTGAAAATCCAAATACACTACATCTACAGGTTCACCTTTATCCACATGTTTATTAACCCCTTCAAAAAAATGAAGCAGATTTGGTAGGAAAGACTTCACTTGGGTAAATCCATGTTGACTTTGTTCCATTAAATCATGTCTTTCTATATACTCTACGATTTTGATCTTGAGAATAGTTTCCACTATTTTTCCCAGCACTGAAGTCAGGCTCACTGGTCTATAGTTACCCAGATCACCCCTGGAGCCTTTTTTAAATATTGGGGTTACATTGGCCACCCTCCAGTCTTCAGGTACAAATTCTAACTAATAGATCAGAAATTTCATTTTTGAGTTACTTCAGTACCCTAGGATGCATACCATCCGGTCCAGGTGATTTATTTTATTTATTTATTTTATTTTTATTTAACACTTTTATATACTGAATATTCATGTAGAAGATTACATATCACTTCAGTTTACAGTATAACAAATTGGCATGTAAGAATGCTTTACATATAACAATAATAAAATAACTTGGAGCAGCGAAACAGGGACAAAACAACAATAAATAAGCTCTATTGAAAGACCAGAGAAAGCTGACTAAGGTTCTAGGTGCATACCCATCCCCAATCATAGAACTTACAGCAAAACACCTAAACTCCAGAAAACCGGCCATCCTCATGGGAGATTTTAACCTTCACGTAGATGTCCAACCCCATTCCATCAACTGTAAATCTCTTCTCGCCTCTCTCAGCAATATGGGTTTCAGACAGATTGTGACAGAACCAACCCACAAAGCAGGTCATACGTTGGACCTTATCTTCATAAACGAGGGAATCACAACACACACTATCCCAACTTGCCTTCCGGTACCGTGGACAGACCACCGAATCATATCATCGGTGTTAGAAATAAAAGAGCTTCCTCCGCAATCCACACAATCAATAACTATATCCGTCAGGAAACAGTGCTCAGGAGACCAACTCAGCGAACACCTGGCCAAGGAACTAGTGCACCTGGACCTCTCCGACGCCAACTCAGCAACTTCATCATGGACCAACATCACTAAAAAGGTTGCAGATCAAATGTGCCCCATGACGACTAAATATATCAATCCTAACAAAGACAACAGCAAACCTTGGTTCACTCCGGAGCTGAAAAAACGTAAACATGAATTGAGATGCAAGGAACAAAATTGGCGAAAAAACCCATCTTCAACCACCCTCCTCATCTACAAAGCATGCCTCAACTCATACAGAAACGACATCAACAAAACCAAGAGAGAATTCTTCTCCAAAAAAATCCACCACCTCATTTTTGATTCAAGGGCACTTTTCTCCTATGTTTCAACCCTCACTAAACCCCTGGCGCCTACCATTCCAGACGATCAAGCTCTCAACAAAGCGAACGAACTAGCTGACTTCTTCGACAATAAAATCACATCACTCCTAGCCCCCCTCAAGGGAGCAGCTACACATCCTAACCACGTTCAACAATCATCACACTCAACCGTTCAACAAACATTGTACGCAACAGATCAACAATCATCGCACTCAACCGTCCAACAACCATCGCACTCAACCACTCTACAACCCAACACAATCCCAACAGTGCTCGACACGTTTGAGCCCACATCCACATTAGAAATAGAGAATATCCTCAAGAAGATAAAACCATCTTCTCACCCATCAGACCATATTCCTTCAAACACTCTGAGTCTGATCACCAACACCATAGCCAAACCTGTTGCAGACATCATCAACTGCTCTCTCACCCAAGGCCAAGTCCCTAACCAACTCAAGTTAGCCATGCTCAAACCGCTCCTAAAAAAACCCAACCTTCCCACCTCAGACCCAGCTAACTTCAGACCCATAGCAAACCTCCCTATGATAGCCAAAATTATGGAGAAAGTTGTTAACAAACAACTTACAGAATTTCTTGAAGAAAACAACATCCTCACCTCAAACCAATTTGGTTTTCGTAAGACTAGGAATACCGAATCGCTATTAGCCTCACTATCAGACACTATTATCTTTAATCTAGAAAAAGGCCAACCTTGCCTCCTCGCTCTCCTGGATCTCTCATCAGCGTTTGATACCATAAACCACCCGTGCCTCCTGCAACGCCTAACGGACATTGGCATTACAGGAGCAGCATTCAACTGGTTCAAATCGTTTTTGGAGAACAGATCATACAAGGTAAAGATAAATAACAAAGAGTCTCACGCCATCGAATCCAAGAGAGGAGTACCGCAAGGATCATCCCTCTCTCCGACTCTCTTCAATATATATCTTCTCCCGCTCTGTCAATTACTCACCAACCTCAAGCTAATACACTTCCGATATGCGGATGACATACAAATCCTCATCCCTATAGAAGACTCACTACACAAAGCCATGTCACACTGGAATAAATGTCTTTCAGCTATCAACAACCTACTTACCAGCTTCAACCTGGTCTTAAACACAAACAAAACCGAAATCCTCATTATAGCACCGGAAAACTATGTCCCACCCACACCTCCTAACTCTAGCCAAAGTCCGGATACCTCCTCGCAACAAGTAAAAGACTTGGGAGTCATCATAGACAGCGGATTCAGCCTCAACAAATTCGTTAATAACACAACAAAAGAATGTTTCTTTAAACTACAAACCTTAAAGAAACTAAAACCACTCCTTCTATACAGAGACTTCCGCATGGTGCTACAAGCCATCATACTCCCAAAACTGGACTACTGTAACTCTCTCCTTCTAGGCCTACCAGCATGCACCACAAAACCACTTCAGATGGTCCTGAATGCCTCGGCAAGAATTCTCTCAAATGCCAAAAAAAGAGATCATATCACCCCAATCATTCATCATCTCCACTGGCTTCCGATTAAATACAGGATCCAATTCAAGTCCTTAATGATGATACATAAGGCCTTATATAACATCGCTCCGCTCAATTTAACGTTTCAAATTCAGCTACACACATCCGTGAAACCGACTAGAAGCGCATATCAGAACAGACTAATCACCCAACCGGCGAAATCCTCTCTGAGGAAACGCGCACTATCCACAGCGGGCCCTTCACTCTGGAACTCGCTACCTCCAGACCTTCGCCTTGAACCATGCCACGCTACATTTAAAAAGAAACTTAAGACTTGGTTGTTCAAACAAGCATTCCCTTAGAGCTAGGAGCAGGAAGAAAGGCATTTTCATATTATCCGCTTCTTCCCCAGCATATATCTTCCTGAAGAGATCAATACTGAATTGTACTTAAACATATAATCATGTTGACAAACATATAACCATGTTATTTATTTATTAACTCGCATGTTATTTATTAACTGTTTAGCAATATTATATACTATTCTGTTACTTGGTTTAATTATGTTCAATGTAAACCGCTAAATGAAGCGATAGTTACTGTTCCTTGTAAACCGGGGTGATATGTATATTATACAGGAACTTCCGGTATATAAATCCTTTAAATAAATAAATAATTAGATAGACAACAATAAATAATAGGCTCTATTGAGGGGCCAGAGAAAAACTGACTAAGGTTCTAAATACATAATGAATTATATAACAATAAATAGTAGGCTCTAATGAGGGCAAGAGAAAATCTGACTAAGGAATTGGAGTACTAATCTAAGAGCTTGTCTGTTCGAATGTAGGGTGAAGTACTGGAAAGTCTGTTCGTATGTAAGGTGAAGTACTGGAAAGATCATCTGCTTAAGTGAAAAGCTTGTTCGAACAGCCAAGTTTTAAGCCTCTTTTTGAAGGTAACTGTGCATTGTTCTAGCCGGAGCTCTGGTGGT
This sequence comes from Rhinatrema bivittatum, assembly GCF_901001135.1. NCBI lineage: Eukaryota > Metazoa > Chordata > Amphibia > Gymnophiona > Rhinatrematidae > Rhinatrema > Rhinatrema bivittatum. The sequence continues at coordinate 369,623,685 of NC_042620.1, read as the reverse complement.
AGAGAGTTCCATTATGTAGGGCCCGCAGTGGACAGGGCTCGTTTTCTTAAAGAGTTTTAATGGGTGGGGCAATGAGAGTATTTCTGTAAGCGGATCTCACCGGTCTGGAAGGTAAACGTGGGCGAAACGGGGTAATAAGCTCCAGAGGAATAAGATTTAGCATGGTTTTATGTATAATTGTTAGAACTTTGTATAGGATTCTGAACTTAATTGGGAGCCAATGCAGGTTCATTAGTATGGGGGTAATATGATCTCTTTTGTTGGTCTTAGTCAAAATCCTGGCTGAGGCGTTTTGCAGCATCTGTAAGGGTTTAATGGAGTTTGCTGGAAGGCCGAGTAGCAGTGAATTGCAATAGTCTATTTTAGAAAAGATAATTGCTTGAAGAACTGACTGGAAGTCTTGAAAGTGGAGGAGCGGTCTCAGCCGTTTTAGAACTTGTAATTTATAAAAGCCTTCCTTTGTAGTATTATTGATGAAACTTTTGAGATTCAATTGGTTGTCCATTAAGACTCCGAGATTTCTAACTTGAGGGGAGAAGGATGGATGCCTTGTGGGGAGCATGTTGGCGATTGAATCGTTGTCGTCCTGTGAGACGAGGAGTAGTTCCGTTTTTTTGGTATTAAGGATTAAATTAAGTCTTGTGAGAAGGTTGTTGATATCTTGAAGGCAGTTGTTCCAGAAGTCCAGGGTTTTTTGTAGTGATTCTGTAACCGGAATGACTACTTGTACGTCATCTGCGTAAATGTAATGTGTAAGTTTAAGTTCGGAGAGGAGTTGACATAGGGGTAAAAGATAAATGTTGAAGAGGGTAGGGGATAAGGAGGAGCCTTGAGGGACACCCAGTGAGGCACAGACGGGGAGTGATTCTTTATTGTTGATCTTGACTTTGTAGAATCTGTTTTGGAGGAATGACTTGAACCATCTGTGGGCGGTGCCTTTAATACCGATGTCAGTTAGCCGATCCAAGAGTATTGAATGGTTCACCGTATCGAAGGCGGTTGATAAATCAAGGAGAATGAGGAGACAGGGTTGTTTTTTCTCAAAGTTCAAAAGTATGGTGTCAGTTAGTGAGATTAAGAGCGTTTCAGTACTTTGAGCTTTCCGGAAGCCGAACTGAGTATGGGCTAGGATTTTGTTGTCGTCTAGATAATCCGTGAGTTGCTTGTTGACTATTTTTTCTAAGATTTTGGAGATGAAGGGGAGGTTGGCAATGGGGCGGAAGTTGGCAGGGTCATCTGGGGATAGGTTGGGTTTTTTAGAAGTGGTTTTAGAATAGCAAATTTCAGGGGGTCTGGAACTATGCCTTGTGATAACGATTTGCTACTCTTTAGTTTGTCAATCTGGCCTACTACATCTTCCAGGTTCACAGTGATTTCGTTCAGTTCGTCTGACTCATCACCCCTGAAAACCATCTCCGGAACTGGTATCTCCCCAACATCCTCATTAGTAAACACAGAAGCAAAGAATTCATTTAGTCTTTCTGCAATGGCCTTATCTTCCCTAAGAGCCCCTTTAATCCCTCGGTCATCTAATGTTCCAACCGACTCCCTCACAGGTTTCTTGCTTCGGATATATTTTTAAAAGTTTTTATTATGAGTTTTTGCCTCTATGGCCAACTTCATTTCAAATTCTCTCTTCGCCTGTCTTATCAATGTTTTACACTTAACTTGACAATGCTTATGTTTTATCCTATTTTCTTCAGATGGATCCTTCTTCCAATTTTTGAAGGATTTGTTTTGGCTAAAATAGCTTCTTTCACCTCACCTTTTAACCATGACGGTAATCGTTTTGTCTTCTTTCCACCTAATGTGTGGAATACATATGGACCGCCTCTAGGATTGTATTTTTAAACAATGTCCAAGCCTGTTGAACACTTTTAACCTTTGCAGCTGCACCTTTCAGTTTTTTTCTAACTATTTTCCTCATTTTATCAAAGTTTCCCTTTTGAAAGTTTAGTGTTAGAGCTGCAGATTTACTTATTGCCCCCGTTCCAGTTACTAGTTTAAATTTGATCATGTTATGATCACTGTTGCCAAGTGGCCCCACCACCGTTACCTCTTTCACCAAATCCTGCGTTCCACTAAGAATTAAATCTAAAATAGCTCCCTCTCTTGTTGGTTCCTGAACTAATTGCTCCATGAAGCAATCATTTATTACATCCAGGAACTTTGTCTCTAGCAAGTCCTGATGTTACATTTACCCAGTCAATATTGGGGTAATTGAAATCTCCCATTATTATTGCACTGCCAAATTGGTTTGCTTCCCTGATTTCTCTTAGCATTTCATCATCTGTCTGACCATTTTGTCCAGGTGGACGGTAGTATACTTCTATCTTACCCAACACACTTGGGATTTCTACCCATAAAGATTCTACTGAGCATTTAGTCTCCTGTATGATCTTTATCTTGTTGGACTCTATACTCTCCTGGACATAAAGTGCCACACCTCCACCAAGTTGATCCTCCCTATCATTGCGATATAATTTCTACCCTGATATAGCACTGTCCCATTGGTTATCCTCCTTTCACCATGTTTCTGTGATGCCAATTATGTTAATCTCATCATTTGCTACTATACACTCTAACTCTCCCATCTTACTTCTTAGACTTCTGGCATTGGCATACAGACATTTCAAAGTGTGTTTTTTGTTTGTTTTAACAACCTGCTTTTCAGTTGTTTGGGATAATTCGGAAATCATTAGCTTTGATGATTTTTTACATATAGGCATATGGACTATGTTTGCTTTTAATGGAACCTCTCTGTTGGGATGCCCTAACTCTTTTGTTTCATTAGTATCCTTCAAGGATACATTTCTCCGAACCATGCACTGCTGAGTGACTGTCGGCTTTCCCCCTTGTTCTAGTTTAAAAGCTGCTCTATCTCCTTTTTGAAAGTTAGTGCCTGCAGCTTGGTTCCACTCTGGTTAAGGTGGAGCCCATCCTTTCGGAAAAGTCTCCCCTTTCCCCAAAAGTTTCCCCAGTTCCTTACAAAGTTGAATCCCTCTTTCCTGCACCATCGTCTCATCCACGCATTGAAACTCTGGAGCTCTGCCTGCCTCTGGGGACCTGCACGTGGAACAGGAAGCATTTCAGAGGATACCACCCTGGAGGTTCTGGATTTCAGCTTCCTACCTATTATCCTAAATTTGGCTTCCAGAACCTCTCTTCCACATTTTCCTATGTTGTTGGTGCCCACATGTACCACGACAGCCGGCTTCTCCCCTGCACTGTCTATAATCCTATCTAGGTGACGCATGAGGTCTGCCACCTTTGCACCAGGCAGGCAAGTTACCAGTCGGTCCTCACATCCACCAGCCACCCTGCTATCTACATTTCTAATAATCGAATCACCAACTATGATGGCCGGCCTAACCCTTCCCTCATGGGCAGTAGCCCTGGGAGACTTGTCCTCAGTGCGAGAGGAAAATACATCACTTGGAGAGCAGGTCCTTGCTACAGGATCACTTCCTGCTATGCCAGGGTGATGTTCTCCTACTGGGAGACCTTTCTGATCCAAGGCAGCACTGGGGCTGCCAGACTGGATTTGGGACTTGGCTACTTTGTCCCTGAAGGTCTCATCAATGTACCTCTCTGTCTCCCTCAGCTCCTCCAAGTCTGCTACTCTAGCCTCCAGAGATCAGACTCGTTCCCTGAGAGCCAGGAGCTCTTTGCACTGAGTGAACACATACAATCTCTCACCGGCGGGTAAAAAATCATACATGTGACACTCAATGCAAAAGACTGGAAAGCCCCCCTCTTGCTGCTGGACTGCTGCTTTCATCTTAGTTTTATTGAGTTCCTAGTTAAGTTTAGGATACTAAGGGAGTTGGAATGAGAGTACTTTAAATTTACAGGTGGATTTACTAATTAGTCAGCTATTGTCCTACAAGGGGATGATTAAACTTTCAATAAGGGCTGGTACAATAGTATGATTTAGATAAGACCCTGATTGATTTTTAATGAGAAAGTGTCTCGTGCCTAAAATTCAAAGGTTGAGTGGGTGGGAAAGACAGACACTAGAATTAACTATCTCTGGCTTGCTTATTACCTCAGACACACACAAACTCTAAAGAATATATTCCTTAATTTCACTTTTCACCAAACTTTTATAAGCCCAAAAATTTCTGAAAGCTATACTTACCAATCCTCTTTAACCACAGTTAAATTAATCTTCACTCAATTAATGGAAGGGTTTGAGAATGGTGCACGCTTCCAGTCCTCCTCTACTGCAAAGAGTGCGGGGCCTCTGGAAGCTGGTGCTGTGGAAGTCAATCCCTGGATCACTTGTGGTGACCTCTGGACTCCTCTCCCGGGGATGCTGGGAGCAGTATGCAGATGAGCTGTCCGGTCCTCCTCTACTGCAAAAGGTGCGGGGCCTCTGGAAGCTGGGGCTGTTGAAGTCAATCCCTGGATCGCTTGCGGTGACCTCTGGCCTCCTCTCCCGGGGGATGCTTGGAGCAGTATGCAGATGAGACTTCCGGTCCTCTTCTACTGCGTGAAGAGGACGTTGCTCCCATAGTCAGGGTGTTCCCTGGACTGGTTGAGTCCTTGTTGTTCCTGGGATAACTACCCCTAGGTATTACTTTTCCCAGTGGGAGCAGTCTTCCAGGCTCTGCCGTGGTAGCAGTTTCCTAGGCCCTGCCTGAGGTCCCGGAGATTCCTCTCAGTTTCTTGCAGGCCTGTGAAACCCAAGCCCCGCTGTGTTACAGGTTCACTTAGCATGTGATGTAATAAACCTGGAATACAGATGGGAGCTGAGAAGGCTCTGTCTGTGAAGTTAAGCAAGGGCCCAGCCCTGTAGAGGTCTGCTGCCTCAAGGGAAACTTAACAGAGCTTCTCAATGGTGAAAGCCGTCATTTGCTTCCTTAAGCCATGTAAAAGCAATCGAGAGCTAAGCTATTGGTCTGATTCAGGGCAGACATCACAAGATCGGAACAATTCAGAACCATCAGGAGAAGAGAATCTATTTTCCTTTAGGGGCATACTAGGGGCCAGCCAAGGAAAATATCCAGGGAAAGCCCCCTTTCACCCCTCAAAAAAAAAAAAAGCCCAAGAGAGCTATAAGGTTTCTTGGCTGGGAACTCTTGCCTCAGAGTTTGAGGTTAAGGCACAAAGCTTACCTAGCAGTTCAGGGCCCTACGTTTTCTAGTATCTTGGGTCCCGAAGAATTAAAAACTTGCCCCCGAGGTAAGGGGACTTTCAAGCCCTGGGCCTCCAGGGCTCCTGGAGGAAGAGAGGGAGCTAGCATTACATATCGTTGACTCCTTTATAATATGCCTTCTCCAGGAAAAGGGAATCAGCATCTCTCTTTTCTAGGATAATTGCATGGACAATATAACTTACTCCCGCAAATTCTTTTTGTCAATGTAAGAGACCCTTCTCACCAGGGTATTGAGAAGTCATCAAGGATGACTCCCCTTAGGAGCAAGGGTGCTCACTGAAGTGGATATCAAAAAAGAAAGAGAATTGCTAGGCAATGCGATCTCCTGCTGCATGAGGGGAGTAATGGTCCACACACAATCTCTTGAGCGGATGATTGGTCTCAGCAGGTATGTTTAAGATTAGCATCATGGTAGAAGGAGGTTCAGAATGAAAGTCAGTATATTGTCCAAAATAGGCCCCTTTAGGTGAGAGTTCTGCAGGCCTCCATTTCTGGAGGCAATGTGGCCTGAGCCGCCTAGTATGGGGGCCCAGTCAGCCCAGGTTCTTCCTAGATGGCAATAGCCTTAGCATTCTGGGCAGGGGATAGGTGCAACCTAGTGAGGATTCTTTCAAGGGCTCTGACTTCAGAGGCTGTAAGAAAGAAACAGTCCTGGCACCTTGTAATACAGAGTTTGGGAGGGAAGGGGGGGGGTCACCAGTTACCTACATGTGCCTAACTATTGGATGGAGTCAGCGATTGGGGACCATTGCTGGGGAGGTCAGGAGTGTTCCCGATGTCTGGACTTAGCAGGACCCTCACCATCATATTCCCATCTAAGTATATTTCCAGAGCCTAGCAAGGCTCTGTGTATGGGGCAAAAAGGACCACTTCCAGGGGATGGCATCGACCTGGCAACAATCCCCCAAAACCTTCACTAAGGTTATAGTAGTAATGCCAGCAGCCCAGCATACGCAGTGCACTAGACTGCACTCAGGCATCTTGTTTATATTTATTAAAATGATTTAATTTCCTAAATACTAGGAGATGTACAAAAGAACATACATTAAATTTTGAACAAAAATGTTCAAACGCGCGATCTGAAGCGCCATTTCGCCGCAGCAACGACACGCAGGGACTCACCTCAGACCGCCACGGGAGCTGGGAGAGGGGCCCGCCCGACCGGCGCTTGAGCCCATCGGGGTAAGGCCTTCCTCTCGCCCTACCGCCGCTGGACCCCCGCGCCGACCACGTGGGAGCCCCAGCTCGGCCATCGATCCGCCCACTGCCTACCTCTGGGCTATTGCAGCCAATTGCTGCCGCCCAGCTGTACTTTTTAAAATCAAACGCGCGATCTGAAGCGCCATTTCGCCGCAGCAACGACACGCAGGGACTCACCTCAGACCGCCACGGGAGCTGGGAGAGGGGCCCGCGCGACCGGCGCTTGAGCCCATCCGGGTAAGGCCTTCCTCTCGCCCTACTGCCGCTGGACCCCCGCGCCGACCACGTGGGAGCCCCAGCTCGGCCGTCGATCCGCCCACTGCCTACCTCTGGGCTATTGCAGCCAATTGCTGCAGCCCAGCACTCATTTAAATCACTGACACGCTCCCTGGTGTCTCGCGCCGGGCGTCTCGCGTCGAAGGAGCGCGACAAAGGGGCCTGCCCCTTTGTGAGGCCCTGAAGACTGTGGACTGGACAGACTCTACCCCTCTGCAACGCTTCTTCCTCACCTAAGAATTCCTACCAAATATTTGGCTAGACCGGACAACATACAACGTCTCAAATCACCCTGCCCCCTTAAGGATAGCAAACGCCTTACCCTCACCGGCCGATATCCCTCGCCTGCCACAACAGTCTCAGAATGTCTCCATCTTTCCCAATCCCAATCCTCCCACACTGTCCACCTTCCAAAGGACATTCAACTCGACACGCCCATCACCACAACCTTAAATCCCTCTCTCCAATTGTGATCACTCCCATCACCCAACTGTTAGGCCTCACACTATTTTCATTAACATTATTCAATGCACAATCCCTAACAAAGAAATCAGTAATACTAAACGACTATCTCATCGATGTGAAACCGGATATATGCGCAATTACTGAGACATGGCTCAAACCTTCAGACACTGCAATAATTAACCAATTACCCACAGAGACATACAACTTCTTCTCCATCCCACGCCAGGGGAAAAAAAAAGGAGGAGGAATCCTCCTAGCTACAAAAAAGGACCTCAGATTCACTCAGCACTCCACCAATACCGACTCTAAACTCGAAATTGGCTTCTTCTCGTCAGACAAACTCCAAATTTTACTTGTCTACGCTCCTCCAGGTGTCCTGGAAACAGACGCCTCTCCTCTGGTCGAACTAACCACTTCCCTTATCAATCTGGATGCCCCAGCTATAATCTTAGGAGACTTCAACCTGCACGTCGACAACTCCATACTATCTCCTAACTGCGAAGCCTTACTCACAGCATATTCCGCTTTAGGTTTCACTCAACTGGTTAACAAACCCACACACAAAGCAGGCCACACATTAGACCTTATCTTCGTCAATACAGCTATCAAACCGGTTCAGCACCCCACCTGCTCGAAGGTACCATGGTCAGATCACTCCCTCATAACTTCCTCATTCTCAATAAAAGATATCAGTCCATCTCACATACCCGCCCATTGCTTCACTTACAGGAAAACATGCACCACAGAAGATCTTAGCAATCACTTATCATCACATCTCACCCAAGTAGACTTTACCAATCCGAACTCAGCGCTTCGATCTTGGAACAACATCACGGAATCTATAGCCAACAAGCTATGCCTTCTAACAACAAAAAAACCTCACCCCAATTCTTCCAAAAGACAACCATGGTTTACCCTAGAGCTAAGAAAGCTTAAACTTCGGCTAAGACAAAATGAGGCTAAATGGCGTAAAAACCCATGCACCATCACTCTATCTACCTATAAAGCAACTCTTCACCAATATAAATCCAATACATTAAGATCCAAGAGGAACTACTACGCATCCAAGATACACCACCTAATCTTCGACGCTAAAGCCCTCTTTAGCTACGTCTCCAACCTCACACAAACAAACCCATCAGAAATCTATCTCAACCAAGCCAAATCTAAAGCGGAAGAACTAGCGCTATTTTTCAACAACAAAATCAGCAAACTTCTAACTCAACTCCCCCCTAACACCGTTTCTACTTCAACCTCACCTCAGACCGCCTTCAAAATTACCCGCTTAGAAGAACTGGAAATCACGTCTTCCAACGAGATCCAAGGTATTCTACGGAAAATGAAACCATCTTCTCACCCTTCGGATCACATCCCCTCGAAATTGCTTCTATCAATTCCTGACTCCATCTCCAAATCCCTGTCAGACATCATAAATTGCTCAATAACACAAGGATCTTACCCAGATGACCTAAAATTGGCCTCTCTCAAACCACTACTCAAGAAACCAAATCTAGATCCTAATGACCCAAACAACTACCGACCGATCGCCAACCTCCCCTTCATAGCCAAGATCATGGAGAAATTGGTGAACACCCGACTCTCAAACTACATTGAAGAAAACAACCTCCTATTCCCATCACAATACGGATTCCGCAAAACACTAAGCACGGAGTCCCTCCTCATTTCCTGACCTCATCATGGGCCTTGATAAAGGACAAGCCTTCTTACTGATCCTACTGGACCTTTCGTCAGCTTTTGATACCGTCAATCATTCCCTACTCATTAACCAGTTAGCCTCCATAGGTATCACAGGCACAGCACTCTCTTGGTTCATATCCTTTCTCAGCAATAGAGGATACAAGGTCAAGATACAGAACAAAGAATCCTCTCAACACCCATCGTCAGTAGGAGTCCCACAGGGGTCCTCCCTGTCTCCTACTTTATATAACATTTACTTTATACCTTTATGCCAACTTCTCACCGACCTCAACCTCAAACACTTCCTTTACGCGGACGATATACAGGTCCTGATCCCCATTAAGGATTCCATCGCAAAAACTCTGGCTTACTGGGATACATGCCTTCAAAAAATTAAACTCCTCCTCACCAGCCTAAACCTGGTACTAAATTCCGGCAAAACTGAACTCTTGCTCATCGCCTCAGAGAACAGCAACATCACCTCTACACAGCAAGCCACGCCAACAATCACACAAGTGAGAGACCTAGGAGTCCTAATTGATAATCGCCTGAATTTCAAAGCCACTATTAACAAAACCACCAAAGACTGTTTCTACCAACTACAAGTGCTGAAAAGAATTAGACCTCTTTTCCATGCCCAAGATTTCAGAACCATTCTGCAAGCAATCATTTTCTCAAAATTAGACTATTGTAACACCATCCTACTTGGCCTTCCCGCTTCTTACACCAAACCGCTTCAGATGGTGCAAAATGCAGCTGCACGAATACTGACAAATACCAGGAGAAGGGACCACATAACCCCCATCCTAAAGAGCCTCCATTGGCTACCTATACACTTTAGAATAATATACAAGGCCATTCTTACCACATACAAAAACATCCACCTATTGGCTCCCATTGACCTACAGATCCCTCTCCGACTACATAATTCGTCAAGACCAACAAGAGATGCATACAAGGGATCGCTACAGGTACCACCGTCCAAATCTACCAGACACAGCACACTAAGAGACCGGGCATTCTCTATAGCCATTCCACCGTTATGGAACTCCATTCCCCCAAATCTCAGAATAGAACCATGCATCTCAACCTTCAAAAAAAGACTAAAGACCTGGATATTCATACAAGCATTCCCGGACGCCAACTGATCTATCACCTCCAAGCCACCCTTATCTCCTCCTATACCATGGTTAACAATATCTTCTATCGTTTACTTGTGTGAATTAATAACCTGTCCTTTCTCTTCCTTCTCCGCCAAGTTCTTATCACCCTGTTATATGTAACTGCCTTTTTCCGCACCATTGTTATAGTTTATGTTTACTATGCACCCCTGTTTTATGTGAACCAGCATGATGTGACTGCTGTCTCGAATGCCGGTATATAAAAATCTGAAATAAATCTGAAAATATTGGCATGTTTCAAGTTATCAAAAAAGGTTCATAGGACTCATGCCTAAATAGCCTTGTTTTTATAGACTGCTTGAAGGTCTTTAAACTGAGCCTAAGGCAGCTCAGGAGCTATCAGACCTCTAAGATAATATCCCCCTCCTTTGACAGTCAGGCTGGGTTGGGAATAGAGTGCGATAGAATTTGGATGCTAAAGATCTGGGGCAGCTAGCCCCTAGGGCCATCTAATGGCCACCCATGAAGGACCATTCCGGGAATGGACTTACTTGAAGGAATTTGCTTGGCTAAGTCGCAGCTCATAGTGACAGGCTCATTTCTACAAAGATCCTTATCCAGGGATGTTTCAAGGCCTGGTTCCATCTGTCTACCCGAGCTAGGGTCAGCTTTCTATGGGAAGCAGAGTTCTGTCCAGATCGCAGCAGTGGTTGCTGTCAGGGAAAATCTAAAACCCGGGATTGTCCTGACATACATAACATTATAGAAGAACAGTCAAGCTGTTCTTGATACTTGGTGCCCAAGATGGGGTAGATGGCCTCTTGGGCCACCATACCAGCAGTATCAAGGAGGCAATAGCATTGGCCTACCTAAGGATAGCAGGGCCTGGTAGGGCTCCGGGCTCACTCTGCAAGGGCACAAGCTGTATCCTGGGCAGAGGCACTTCAGCCTCGCCAGAAGAAACTGGCAAGCCAGTGGCGTGGTCATCCTTGCACCTTCTTGAACACCAGAAATTGGTCACATATTCTGAGTTAGTCGCTGCCTTCAAGGCCAAGATCGGTAAGCGTATATTTGCAGAACAAGAGACAGCTCTAGAAGACATAATGTGTATGTACAGAACCGCAGCTGTGGTACTCATGATCCATATCAGAAAAAGAAACATTGCCAGCAGGGAGATCTTACAACCAGACAAAAGAGACTCATGATGCTGAAATCATTGATGCCAGGTGGAGCTGAAACTCAGAAAGAAGGGAGATAACCTATGGGAACAGAAAAGATACTATTATTGGGGCAATTGTGGGCTAGGATGAAAAGGATCAGAACCAACTGTCATAATGCTGAGATAAAAAGAAACTGGTTAACAAAAAAAGAAATGTTCTAAATAAGCAGCTAATGTGCAGGCAAAAAACTGAAGGAGTTAGGACTGTTAGGTCATTTGTCTATCCTTCCAGATACTCCATTTTATTTTGCATACCAATAAATACTTCTAACCTGACTGAGTACCGAATCTATTTATCTGTAAACAAGAGGATAAGCATTGTAAGAAGCCTTCATAAGGCAGCCCTGATTTCCCCCTCCCCAACAAGGGGAAGCTTTATCCTAATTGTAATGACTGCTCTGGCAGTATTATACTTAACTGATAATTTACTTTCCTTGAATACTTCTAGACCAGTCAGGGTCCCGTCCAGGAAGACACAGGTGAGGAGGATCAGGGGGACTAAGGCATCAAGTGAGGTGAGCCTGCCAACCCCTCCTTCTTTTGTCTATGCCCTGCCCTCATCTGAAATTTGTGCCTTGCTCTCAGTGGGTCTCAATACCCTGTAGTATATGTTCAGGAAAAGGCTTTAAAGGGGATTTCTAGTGGTCTCCGTGCTTTGTCAGTAAGCTACTGCTTTTGGCTAGGGCCATACCTCATTTATAGCCCCGAGTGAGGTCATGGAAAAGGTGTGTCCTCTGTCAGTTGTAATGACTGGTCTAGGATTCAAGGAAAGTAAATTATTAGGTAAGTATAATTTTACCTTATTCTTGCCTTCAGCTTATGATCTCTTTTGCCAATATAGCATCCCCTTTACATTGTCTGCATTGTATAATATAGAGAAGGAGCATGAATAGTGAACTCTTATGTAAATGTCTGTCTGATTTTTCTGTTTTTCCAGCTCTGGGTTGTATGTTACGATAAGGGTACACATTGGTTTTCATTTCCTTGTCTTGCAGTTTTGCACTGGGATTTTAAGTGAAGATGCAATTTTCTTGAAGATAATTTATAATTGTAACCTTTTTGAAGGATTCAGTCAGGACTTTGAGGTGTTTACCCCTGTCTTTTGGGTCCGAGCAGTGTGTAGAATGGACCTTTTTACATGTGAAGGGTGGAAGCTGGAACTGTGAAGATATCTGCATCTTTCACTTGGTTTTCTGTATACAGATGTTTGTAGCTGTCCATAGTTGACTGAGCCTGTAGTATCCAAAATGTTAACTTTTTTCATGTGGAGTAGTTCATTTTGAATCTTATTGAAGGTTGGAATGATTTGAAAATCATAAAATTGTTTGACTTACTTCTCCCTTAGTCTAAATCTGAAACATTTCATCAGTATACTAGTAATATTTGAAAAGTCTAGTCTGACATCCATTCAAAATGTCTCTTTCAGTAATCCCATAAAAAGGTTGGCATACTGTGGTGTTACCGCATTATCCACAACAGTGCCCATTATCTGTAGATAGATGCCATTATTGAAGCTGAAGTAGTTGAGGGTCAAGATGAATGGATTTAATTTTGTAATAGTTTTCTGATGTGTATTGGCGGTCCAGGGTACATATCTTTAGAAATGTATAACACGCTCTTACTCCTGTATGGGGAAATGTTACTGTATTGTGATTCCACATGCATTGTGACCAGGAGACTGTCAGGCAGTAACTACTTAATGTTATTTAACCTGTTCAGAAAGTCTGTGGTGTCTTATATGTCAGGTTTTATTTGTGAGCCACATTAAAACAAAATAGTCACCTGTACATTTGCTGTTGGTGATAATTTATAGGTGTGGGCATCTTCTAGTAAAGGCATGGAGTGGTGAGATAATTTAGCTCAGTATTGTCTGCTAATTTTAGTTGATACATGGTTGTTCTGATATGCAAACATGCCCTAGAAATGGAATATCAGTAATAGCAAATAATAGCTTACAAAGCTGAAGGACTTATTTGGGGAAGAAAAAGGCATAGAGGATAGGTAAGGATTTTTGGGTGGCATTGCCAGAGAAAGCGTGAAAAGATGTCTTACAGCCAAACAAACATTATTTTCTTGTATTTTTATTCTTAGAAAACTGATCGATCAAAAAGATTTGAATTCCTACTAAAACAGACGGAGCTTTTTGCGCATTTTATTCAGCCAACAGCACAAAAATCCCCAACATCGCCACTCAAAGTGAAACTGGGACGACCACGGTTGAAAAAAGATGAGAAACAGAACCTGCTTTCAGTTGGAGAGTATGTTTTCATTTTGAATTTTATTTTCTACTACTTTTAGCAACATGTAAAATTTAGGGGGCAATAAACAGCACACATTGGTGTAACTACTGCGGGTACTTTTTAGCTTCCATTGGGATTTGCTCCAATTATTAAAGCCAAATTATATGCATAATTTAGCTTTATTTATTGCTGCGGGAACAAAATACCTGTGTTGTTTGCACCTGCTTTTTGTGTGGGCAGAATTTTAAAGGATAATAATGTGCATAGATTTGAAAATGCAATCTGTGCAAGTTGTTTTCTCCCTCAAAAACACCCTTGGGAATGCCTCCTGATGGTTGTGATATATGGGCAGTTTCCAGAAAGCTGATTTACTCGTGTGAAAAGCATTTTACCTACAGAAATCAACTTTCAATATTGCCCTCCCCATGCCCATCTGAGATAAAGTTTTCAAAAATGTTAATCATTAGTTTATTTTAAATAAAAGGTTTTATAACAAACTTGCTATTGTGTATGTATTCTCAATTCCATTAATTAAGTGTACTGAACTTTAATAGGGTGATGCAAGCAATTCTCTAATTATTGGGAGGTTTTATATTAAGACTACCGGTAGATGGCTATAAAGAAATCTCTTGAACCAGCTTTCTTGGGAACATATTACATTTATGGTCCATTTAATATTTATCGTTGATGATAATTTATTATTTATGCAATGCTATTGATGTACATAGCATGGGACAAGAGAAATCAAATGATTATAAGGTTCTTATCCAAAGAACTTGCAACCAAAGTATGAATTCTTCTATTCTACTTTAGCTACCGACACCGGCGCACAGAGCAAGAAGAGGATGAAGAGCTGCTTTCCGAGAGTCGTAAAACATCAAATGTGTGTGTACGATTTGAGGAATCCCCTTCCTGTGAGTAAAAAAACCCTTCATATTTCAGCTGGAAATGAATGAATGCAGGATTTGATAAGGACATAACTGATTAAAATCTGTTTCTAGTGAAGCAAATTTAATATTTGCAGATGTGAAAGGAGGAACGCTGAGGGACTACCAGGTTAGGGGTTTGAACTGGATGATCTCCTTGTATGAAAATGGTATCAATGGCATTCTGGCAGATGAAATGGTGAGTAAAAACGATAAAACATTCCAAAATGATGATCTTATGCCATATGTGCGTTCATTTTTAAACTGACCTAGTTTTGACTTGTCCTATTTTTTGACTTGACAGGGTCTCGGGAAGACATTACAAACAATTGCTCTGTTGGGCTATCTGAAGCACTACAGAAACATTCCTGGACCACACATGGTTTTGGTTCCAAAGTCAACTTTGCATAACTGGATGAATGAATTTAAACACTGGGTTCCTACTCTCCGGGCTGTTTGTCTGATTGGAGACAAAGATGCCAGAGTAAGTGAGTCATAATGACAACATTAAAAACATTAGGTAATATGTCTTACAAGGAGAAGTCTCATTTAAGAAATACAATTCTCTTTCATAAAATTCTGTTATGTTTTTTATGCTGTCTACATTTCCAAAATAATCCTTGGAAGATTGCTTAGGTAACTACAGTATAATGTATTACCAGAGCTACAAGTATAATATTGCAGATTTTCAAGACCTTATTCTTTTCTAGATTATGCCCGCTATTTTCCTTTATTATTTTCCTTTTAGCCATTTATAAACTTGTGTTATAGTTTTTGACCTGTGTTTCACAAGATTTTTCAGTAGTCACAATGAGGTCGATATTGTAGAGTTTGTCCAGTAACTCTTACTCAGTCTTGCTGACTGGCAAAATTGTATCCAGGTAACTTTTTTTATCTGGGTAAAATTTAGCTGGATAAAAAGAGGCAGGACAGGGGCTGTTCAGAAGTGTGCCCTAAATTTAGCCAGATAGCACCTATATTCAGAGCTATCGGAATCCATTTAGGGGAGTTAGTCTGGTCAAGGACATCAGTGCCAGACAACTTTAGGTGGGTATATTCAGTTGTAGACTTGCCTAGGCAAGTGCCACTGAATATCCGTTCACTGCCCTACTGAATATGGACCTCAGTTAGCTTAAAGAAATCACCATTTTTAATACATATCTGAGTATTGTGTAAATTCTGAATAAAAGTTGTAGACAGTAATAATAATTTTTTTTTATGCCTTTCATGCTAGCCGCTCATTTTTTACTGTAAGTTGAATGTTGACTAGACAGCAAAGGCATAGAAGGAGATATACAGTCTGGTATCAGTAATGGAGAAGTTGTAATGATGGTGAAAGATGGAACGAAGTTGGTGAAGGGAAAGAAAGTTGACTAAAACATCATGAGACATTTAGGATATTGGGACAGTGTATGGGTGGGCCTTGGTTTGAAAGGTGTGAAAGTTCTTGAAAAGGAAGGAAGACATGAGAAAAAGTGAAGCAGAAGCTGGTAAATAGAAGCACAAAGAAGTAAGAATTAGGCATTGCTATAGATGTGGGTAATTTTTTGATTGAAACTTTACAGCTTTGTAATTTCGCCACCTTAACCATTTTGAAGTAAGTATTCAAAAGTCACTTAGACTGATAACTCACAAGTTATCTGTTTAAATGACAAATTTGGATATCCTAGAATGCAGACAAATGGACTCCGGACCAGTGGCTTATGCACCTTTGCCAGCAGATGAAGACAGAGCAAGCTGACGTCACAATATATATACTCCTGTAGCGACAACAGCCTGCCAGTATACTCTCTCCAGCGGATGGTGGATGTGCATCTCCCTAAGGGGATTGCTTCAGATTTTAGAAGAATTAAAAAAAAAAAAAAAAAAAAAAAAAAGAAAAGCCCCACGCTCCTGCAGTGATACCAGATGGTCCCTCCCCTAGTTGAGAATTCCTGAGGTGATTTCCGTGGTTCCTC
The DNA here is from genome assembly GCF_901001135.1 of Rhinatrema bivittatum. Lineage (NCBI taxonomy): Eukaryota > Metazoa > Chordata > Amphibia > Gymnophiona > Rhinatrematidae > Rhinatrema > Rhinatrema bivittatum. The sequence continues at coordinate 369,607,421 of NC_042620.1, read as the reverse complement.
CGATGTGTGCCTTGATTTTCTACCGGTACAGGAAGCAGATGCCCTCTCCCCCTGCAGCCGGAGACCGTCTCTGTACTCAACTGGGAAGGGCTGGGCTCAAGTAAGTTAAGAAAAAAAAAAAAAAAGTCAGAGACAGTGTAGATGGGTTTTGTAGGACTTCCTCCGGTCTCCATGTTCAATGCGCCGTTCCGATGTTTGTTCCCGCTCCCGTGGGGGTTAAGGGAACTGGGCAGCCTGGCGGGTTGAGCAACCTAGCTGGGCTAGGCCCCGCTATTAGGCTTTTTCCTGCGCGCTGTGCAATAGGCCTCGGTGGTGTTTTTGCACGCTTCTGTGCATGTTCAACTGCCCTCCTCAGGAACATACCGATGTTCCTGAGGAGGGCACAGTGTGCACAGTGCGTCCAGCTCTGCATACAAATTGTGCGCTCAGTTTTGGGCCCACTTCCTGTGCGCACATTTTTTAAGCATATCGGTGGTGCGCCCAGATTTTGGCGTGCTGTTTGTGCATTTGTTTTTTCCGGCACATAAACTTGGGACACCTAACTTTTGTGCGCTTGAAATTTTTCAGCATGACTTGGCTGGATGCACATTCTCAGTCAACTGATGAACTAATGGTGCCGGTGAACTTGAGCGCCTTTCTCTCAGTGTTGCCTGTCATATTTGGGTATCTCAACCTGGAGTGCCCTCTAACATGTGTCAGCGCTGCTTAGAGGCTCAGGGAGAATTATATTCTTCTGATTTTGCTAAACCTGGTTCTTCCCAGCCTGATAATGGTCTGGCTCAGGATTTGTCTGAAGGTACGCCAGACCTTGGAACTCCCTTGACTGGTTCCTTCGCAGGAAATGGCAGCTCAGTGGGCCCCATTCTAATACTTTCTGGTTTTGGCCTGGATCCTTCTGCCTTTTCTTAGGTAGAGTTTTTTCAAGGTTTGCAGTCCTTCGGGCTCAGTACTCAGCTTTGACCAATCCTGTCAGATTGGATCCTCAGCCAGTGGCCCCTCCCTCTTCCAGTCCTATTTTTAAGTGCCAAAGCACTTGTTAGCTGCAGGTATTCCCGACAGGAACCCAGATGGTACTAATGATGAGGCAGATCCTGACTCCCTGGAAGATGGGGAAATTCCTCCAGGATTGGAACCATATTGGACCATGATTTGGTTCTTTCATAGAGTTGAACTGCAGGCCCTGATTTCCCAGACCTTGAAGATGCTGGGAGTACCTGGGACAAATTCCATGTCTGAGCCAAAGAAGAATTCCATTTTGGTTTCTTTGCGTAAAGCCTCTTGTTTTTTTCCTGTTATGACGTCGGAGGAGGGGCCGGGTGAGTGTCTTTTTAAATTTACACTCACCCCGGGCGCCCCCCCAAACACCAGGAGACCGTTAATCAGCCAGTCCCCACTTACCAGCTCTCGGGGACTCTAACATCGCTGCGGGGCTCCTCTCTCCGATTCGCCGACGCTAAACTCCGCAGGGGCTTACCCTGAAGGCATCCTGTCTTACCGACCGCCTCCACCATCAACGAGTGAGCCTATCGAGATGACCCCCCCGAGCATGCCTGCACCCAGCGTTACAGAACTGTAACCTAGGCTTCAGAAAGGCCTCTCAGCCACACCACCACCTGACTCGCAGCCAGGACAGCCCCCTGACGTCGGAGGAGGGGCCAGGTGAGTGTCTTTTTAAATTTACACTCACCACAGGCGCCGCGCGCCGAAGGAGCGTGTCCAAAGGAGCAGGCCCTTTTGCACGCCCCTTCGCGCAGCCCATTCGGCGCACCTCCAATTTTTACCACCTTCAAACAGAAGAGTTGAAGATGAATATAAAAATCTCACCACCAAACAACCCACGCCCCCTAACAACCACTCAGCACAAATGAAAAATACATCTAAACCCCTCAACAAACTGAAACAACCAATAAACAACAAAAACAACTCACATATCCAATTCTCAAAGTATATACTACTCTCATTCATACTTGTCAATGCCCATTCAATAATAAAAAAAATTCCTCTATTCAATGACCTACTCATTGACTCCAAACCAGATTTCATCACAATAACGGAAACCTGGCTCAAAAAGACAGATTCCGTACTAATTAACCAACTATCCAACCAGGATACAACACCTCCTCAATTCCCAGAAAAAACAAAAAAGGAGGTGGTTTAATGCTCATCTCTTTAAAAAACAAACAAACAAAAAAAACCAAACCTTTAACTAAAACTTCGTTCATCAAACATATCTCCACCATTTGAAATTGCTTTATTCGATTCGCCTAAACTACAGATCTGCCTTGCTTATTGTCCTCCTGGAACTCTCGAGAAAAACTGCTCCCCACTAATTGAATATATCGTGAATAACATTTCTCTCAACAAACCCATCATCATCCTTGGTGACTTCAACATACACTTCAACTCACTCTCCCAATCAAAAGCCTGCCAAACCATCATCGATGCTCTATCAACTCTAAACCTAAACCAAATAATCCAATCTCCAACTCATAAAGCAGGCCACACTATCGACCTCATCTTTATCAGCACTGATATCTGGCATTCAAATTCTATTCAAACCACAGAAATACACTGGTCTGACCACCACCTTATCCAAGCTAACTTATACATCAACTTCAACCTTAAAACACCTCAAATCATTCCAAACAAGATCACCTACCGTCCACCATTCAACACTGAACTTCTAACTCTTCAAGTAGAACTAAGCAACATAAATCTAGCAAATTCTGAGGTTGCAACCTCAGAATGGATAAATATTACAAAAAAAGTAGCAGACTCCATCAACCCCATTATTACAAAGACAAAACAACAATCCAAACACAACAACCAATGGTATAATGAAAACATCAGAACTGCCAAATGTTTACTCAGGAAAAAAGAAAGAGAATGGAGGAAAAACAAAAATACAACCACACTAAATAATTATTGGAACAACTTAGCACAATACAAAAATATCATCAGCAATACTAAAAAGGAATTCTTCTCCAACAAAATCTCTAAATTTCATCATAACCCCAGAATGTTGTTCACAATAGTTCAGAAACTTACTAAAACCACCCAAGAGTCCACATGACCAAACATGGAAGTGATGACTTTGCTGATTTCTTCAACAACAAAATATCTCATCTAATCCAATCCAACATAACCAACAACAACCAGAACACCAAACTTAACACCAAGATAATCTCATCATGGTCAAACTTTGATACCACCTCCACTCTTGAAATACAATCTATTATAAGTAAAATGAACCCCTGCCAGCCATCCAATAGACAGCATCCCAATAACAACCCTCAAAACAATTGAACCCACCAAAAAAATAGTAAAAATGAACTGAGATGTTAAAAGAGAAAATCAGTGATGTGAAGACCCGCCCCCCCCCGACGTCAGATCGACCAGCCAGCGGCGACCCGATTAACGGCGCGATTCCACCAGGCGTTTTTCCCCTTTGTGCTAACCTTTGTGGTCCTTCTAATATAATTATATTTATGTTTATGTTAATAATTTAACTTTTATTAATGTTATTTAGCTTTTTGCTTTGTTTAAAATTATTTCATTATTGACGTTTAAATGTATTAGACTAAGGAATTTTACTTCCTGCTTATTCTGTTTCATTGTAAACCGGTTTGATATGCATTTTATGCAGGAAAATCGGTATAAAAAAACTATAAATAAATAAATAAATAAATATCTAAAACCATCACCAAAATCGTCAATTTATCACTGACTGAAGGTAATTACCCCAAATGCCTCAAATCTGCTGTTATTAAACCAATCCTTAAAAAGAGCAACCTAGATCCTGAAATCCTTGCTAACCACCGCCCCATATCAAACCTATCGTTCATAGCCAAAACCATTGAAAAGGTAGTTCACACTCAACTTGACGACTATCTAGAGACAAACAACATCCTACCTCCAAACCAATATGGATTCAGAAAACCTAAACACAGAATCTCTCCTCATCTCCCTAAATGACATTATAATAAGAGGCTTTGACAAAGGTGAAAAATACCTGCTCATCCTCCTTGACCTTTCAGCCACCTTCGACACAGTAAACCACAATATATTGTTGGAACGACTAACTCAAATCAGCTTAACTGACACCACCTTACAATGGTTCTCTTCTTATTTATCTGATAGAACATACCAAGTTTTAATCAATAACAACCCATCAAAAATGATCAACCTCAACACTGGAGTCCCCCAAGGATCAACGCTATCTGCCACCCTTTTCAACATATACCTTCTCCCCATTTGCCAACTACTAAAAGAATATGGAATCACATCTAAAAGATGTGATTCCATATTCTCCCCATTTGCCAACTACTAAAAGAATATGGAATCACATCTACGCTGACGACATTCAGCTTCTAATTCCCATACAAAATTTGATCGAAGACACATACAAGAAAACCTCAGATCTACTTATTTCAATTAAGCATCTCCTAAATTCTCTGAAACTCATAATCAATTTTGACAAAACTGAAATAATACTCATGGACAAAAAACCCAATCCAACTCCGCCACCCATGCCAATACTAGACAAACAAAATGAAATCTATACTCCCCACCACCCACACCAGGAACCTCGGAATTATCGATAAAGAACTTTCATTCAAGAACCACATATCAAATAAAACTAAAGAAGGATTTCACAGACTCCTAACCCTAATACATCTAAAACCATTTCTCAACCCTTATGATTTCAGAACTGTCCTACAACTACTTATTTTCTCCACCTTCGATTACTGCAACTCCTTACTAATTGGAATACCTTATTCAACCCTCAAACCACTCCAGATACTGCAGAACTCAGCTGCCAGAGTCCTAACAGGAACAAAAAGAAATGAACACATAACGCCCATATTGCCATCACTTCATTGGCTCCCAATTAAAGCACGTATTGCATACAAATCAATGACAATCATTCACAAAATTCTAAACAATGTTCATCAAGGACTAAATACCTTAAACATAATCCCCCAGAATCCTCCAAGAAACCTACACTCTAATAACTCAGGATACTTAAACATCCCCCCTATCAGAGATGCACATCTGGCAACAACAAGAGAGAGAGCCTTTTCCATTGCCTCCCCTAAACCTTGGAACTCCCTACCTAAAGATCTGAGAACCCAGCACAACCTAAAAACGTTCAAAAAAGACCTAAAAACATTAATGTTTCACAAATGCTACACTGACCTTCATACGTCTGATCATCCCAACTCACACTTGAACTTTCATCCAAAAACCTCAGAATAACTTCTGTCCAACCAGAACCTACATACCCTCCTCGTCCCACTTAATAATACTTTCTGGACTTGAAATGTTTAACTTCTGTTTAATATCCACCTTGTTATACTCTTTGCACAACTGTTATGAAAATGTATATTTCGTAAACCATTATGATGGCTCTACCGAATGACGGTATATAAAACTCAACAAATAAATAAATAAATAAATTCAAGAACTGATCTTGAATGAGATGCTCCGGAGGCAAATTCCAAAGGGAGTCGGACATTGAAGGGCCTGTACCCCCTGGATCCAGTGGTGAGAGAGCGTTTGAATTTTCCGAAAGTGGATGTGCTGGTCTGTGCCATCTCTAAGCGGAAGACTATTCCCGCAGAGGGAGGCGCATCCTGGAAGGATGTTCATGATAGGAGAATTGAGGCCATTCTCAAACATGCATTTAAAACAGCGGCAATGACATTGCAGATAACTTCATGTTGTGCCCTGTTGGCTCATTCTTGTCTGCTTCTCTCTCAGGAGGTTAATGATTCGGGGGTGAACTCCAGAGCAGTTAAGGAACCCACCGCTGCCTTTTTAGCAGATGCAGGCTGCGATTTGGCCTGTACCTTGGCTAGGGGAGTGGCTTTGGTAATAGCAGCCAGACATCAATTATAGCTGCGAAATTGGTCAGCCAGAGCTACCGCCAAAGCTAATCTTACAAAGTTGCCCTTTAAAAGCTCCCTCTTGTTCAGGAGTGAGTTTGAGAAACTGGCCAGTATGTAGGGAGAATCCGTGGTTCCTCAGTTGCCGGAGGATAAGAAGCAGTTGCAGTGCCTCTTTGGTTTGAGTGGTCGTCTTAGTGGTTCCAAGCAGTTTCGGTCCTACAGAGGGTCGACCTTTCAGAGAACTCGGTCTTTTGGCAGGTCTCGGTCCTTTTGTTCCAGTTAACCCAAGAGAGGTGCGGTCTTGGGTAGTGGATCTTCCCTAGCCTCTCAATGAAGGTTTTGCTGACCCACCCCTGGAGACAAGAGATAGGGGGACGTTTCTCTCTTTTTTTATCAGAGGTGGATCGAAATAACATTGGATCAGTGGGTCCTGGAAGTGATACAAGAAGGATATGCATTGGAATTTCGCAGTGCTCCTCTGGTCGTGTTCATGGTGTCTTCTTGCCACTCCCGACAGAAGAAGCAGGCAGTGGAATTTACCCTGTCAAGGTTTCTCAATCTGAGGGCTATGGTTTCATTGCCAGCATCTCAGGAAAGTACAGGGCAATATTTATTTTGTTGTGCCCAAGAAGGAGGGCTCCTTTTGTCCCTTCTTGGATCTCAAAGGATTCAACCATCATTTGCGGGTGACTCATTTTCATATGGAAACCTTGAGCTCGGTGATAATGGCCATGCAGTTGGGAGAATATCTGACCTCTCTGGATCTGTCTGAGGCCTACCTCCATATTCCCATTCAGTTGGAGCAACATTTTCTGCATTTCACGGTGCTGGGGTTTTGGGTGATGCCTTTTGGTCTAGTCACTGCTCCCAGAACTTTTTCCAAGGTTGTAGTGGTGGCAGCAGAGTTGAGAGAGGATGGGATCCTAGTACACCCGTATTTGGACGACTGGCTGATTCGAGCCAAGTCTCTGGAAGAGAGCTGCCTGATGACCCACAAGGTGATCTCCTTGTTGCAGGAGCTTGGTTGGATAGTGAACCTAGCCAAGAGCAGTCTTCAGCCTTCTCAGTTGTTTGAGTACTTGACTGTTTGGTTTGACACGAGACAGGCCAAGGTTTACCTGCCAGAAGCTCGGATTCAGTTGATGTCGCAGGTATTCTTTTGGTGAACACTATATGCCTGACAGTGTGGTCCTATCTTCAGGTACTTGGTTTGATGGCGGCAACCCTGGAAGTGGTGCTATGGGCAAGAGCACATATGCGTCCTGTTCAGCAGTACCTGCTGTCTCAGTGGAATGCACAGTTGCAGGACTATTTGGTTCGGCTCCACTTGCTGATGGAAATCTGCTCTCACCTGCATTGGTGGTTGCAGGAGAATCATCTGAGAAAGAGAGTTTCCATGACGTCGCTGGACTGGTTGATACTCACGACAGATGCAAGTCTCCAGGATTGGGGAGCGCACTGTCAGGAACTAATGACGCAAGGGTGCTGGAACACAGAAGAGTCTCTCTGGAACATTAATCTCCTGGAAGCCTAGGCGGTCCGGTTGGAGTGCTTGCAGTTCAGTGACAGACTGCAGGGTAAAGCGGTCCAAATAATGTTGGACAATGTAACGACGGTGGCTTACATCAATCGGCAGGAAGGAACCAAGAGCCAGCTAGTGTCGCTGGAAATAGACCAACTTATGGAATGGGTGGAAGGGCATCTCTAGGTGATCTCGGCCTCTCACATTGTAGGAAAAGACAATGTAAGAACAGACTTTCTCAGCCGGGAGAGTCTGGACCTGGAGAATGAGTGTTGTCAGACGAGGCATTTCAGCTGATAGTGGATCGCTGGGGCCTTCCATTCTTAGACCTGTTTGTGAATTCTCGTAAGGCGAAGGTTCCTCGCTTCTTCAGTCGCAGGAGAGATTCAAAGTCCTTGGGTATCGATGCTCTTGTACAAGTCTGGCTGGAAGACAAGCTGCTGTATGCCTTTTCCCTGTGGCCCCTGTTGGGCAGAATAGTTTGCAGGATCGAAGATCACAGAGGAATGGTGCCCAGAAGACCATGGTGTGCGGATCTGTGAAGACTCGTGGTAGAGACTCCCCTTCGTCTTCCGCCATACAAGAATCTGTTGCAGCAGGGGCCTGTTGTTCACGAAGATCCGACTCGATTTTGACTTACAGTATGGCCCTTGAAAGGATATCCATGCTTGTTGAAGCATGGATATTCTTCTGCGATGATTGCCACCTTTCTATGATCTTGAAAGTTCTCCACTTCCTTAACCTATGTGCGGGTTAGGCGAGTGTTTGAGACTTGGTGTGAGGATCAAAGTGTTCTTCCTCGTTCAATGAAGATCCTACTCATTTTGGAATTTTTACAGAATGGGTTAAATAAGGGGTTGGCCCTTAATTCCTTGAAGGTACAGGTTGCGGGAGGGAAGGCTCTTTGGGGAAGCTGATTCTGGCAAAATCGCATCGCAGCAGCTCTAGAGCACACAGGAACCCTGGGAGGGCAGAATTGCTGCGGCAGCCTCGGGACCCTTTTCTCCTCAGCGCTGGTACTGAAGCCTTACTGCGAACATTCAGGGAGCAGGAGAAGGCTACCCTGGGGGAGGTGAGCTCCCCGCCACCTCTTTCGCTGCGTCCTGCTGCCCCTGGGGGGGGGTGACTTGAGGGTAGCTCAGATCTCTTTCTCAGAGGAGGAACAGGGGAAAGACTCGGATGAGTCTTCTTCCTCGTTCTCCTCTAATTTTGTTTTGTTGCTGCATAAAGCCTTCAAAGCACGGAAAGCAGCAAAGAGCCAGGGTACTAAGGTACCTCGCGAGGTCCCGGCGTCCACAAGCTTACCAAGTCACACACAGTGGCATAGAAGCCCCCAAGGCCAAACGCTCTCTCCGGTCCCTTTCCGGTCTGGTGGACAGTTCAGATATGGACGGTGTGGATGAAGGGGAGTCTCCTCCGCAAGCCCTTGGTGAGGGACCAGATGCGGGCCAGTGGGCACTCCTCTAGTGGAGGGCGATGCTCTCAAAGTGGTCTGCCTATTCAGAAGGGATGAACTAGGTTCACTTATCCCGGCCATTCTGGATGAGCTGGGCATTGAGGTTCCTCCGGAGGGCTCATGGTTTGGGGCTATGGATCCGGTGATGGTGGGGCTCCGGGATCCAGCTCCATCCTTTCCGTTTCATATGTCAGTTACGGATCTTTTGTTTAAGGAGTGGGACATTCCAGACCTTGGTTTAAAGGTAAGTCGGGCTATGGACAAGTTATACCCACTTCCGGAGGAAGCACTGGACCTCCTTAAGGTCCTTAAGTTCTCGGCAGTGACCAAGAAAACCACCATCCTGGTAACAGGAGCCACTGCCCTGAAGGATTTGCAGGATCGCAAATTGGAATTGCAACTTAAAAAGATTTTTGAGGTTTCCGCCCTAGGGGTCCGGGCCGCTATGTGCAGCAGTTTTGCGCTACGACCCAGTCTCTGCTGGGTGCAGGATTTGCAAGCAGCAGCATCTGTTTCTGTAAGTGAGGCGGTGCAAGCGTGGCGCCTGGAGGCGGCAGTAGCTTACAGTGCTGACACGCTTTATGATCTGTTACGGACTTCTGACAGGACTATGGTCTCAGCCGTGTGCGCCCGCAGGTTCCTCTGGCTTAGACACTGGGCTGTAGATGTTTCATCTAAGGTTCAACTGGGTTCCTTACCCTTCAAGGGTAAGGTGCTTTTCGGGCAACAATTGGAGGACATGATAAAATCTCTGGGGGAGAATAAAGTCCATAGGTTGCCGGAGGATAGACCCAGGACGAGAGAATCCTTTCCTCAACGGGCAAGATTTCAGGGAAATTGCCAGTTTCGCTCTTCATGGTCAGCCGGTTCGTCCTTTCGACAGGGTCCCGGCCGCCAATCTTCTTGGAATCAGTCCTTTCGAGGGCGCCGGCCTGCCAGAGATGGAGCCCCACAATTTCATGGGGGTCCCAAGTCAGCGCAATGAAGCAAGGCTGGTCCACTCTTCCGTCCCAAGAATAGGGGGGAGGTTATACCTTTTTCTGGAAGAGTGGACCAACTTAACCTCAGTTCAGTGGGTCCTCAGTATAGTAGAACATGGTTACGCGTTAGATTTTGCTCGGCCAATCCACGAGCGGTACATGATTTCCCCATGCGGGTACCACCAAAAATGCCGGGCGGTACAAGATTTGCATTTTAATGTAAGAATGTCGGTATATAAAAATTATAAATAAATAAATAAATAAGATACTCTGCGGTGCCATAGTTCCGGTACCCGCAGGAAAGCTCAGGCAAGGGTGCTACTCGATCTACTTCGTGGTGCCCAAGAAGGAGGGCACCTTCCGTCCTATCCTAGACTTAAAGAGAGTCAATTGGACTCTAAAGGTGCCTCGTTTTCGGATGGAAACTCTTTGCTTGGTGATAGCGTCTGTACACAAAGGGGAATTTCTAGCGTCTCTGGATCTGAGAGAAGCTTACTTGCACATTCCTAAATGCCCGGATCATCAGAAATATTTGTGGTTTGCAATCCTGGGGCATCATTTTCAATTTTGCGCTCTACCGTTTGGTCTGGCGACGGCACCCAGAGTCTTCACCAAGGTGATGGTTGTTGTGGCAGCGGCCCTGCGAAAGGAGGGGATTCTAGTACACCCCTACCTGGACGATTGGCTGATTCGAGCGAAGTCAGAAAACCTTTGCAGAACAGCGGTGCAGAGGGTGCTACAGATGTTGAGCTCGTTGGGTTGGGTGATCAACCCCGACAAGAGTCACCTGGTTCCCTCCCAGTCCTTGGAGTTTTTGGGTGCTCGGTTCGACGCGATCTTGGGAAAGGTTTTTCTTACAGAGGAAAAGATTGTCCAAGCTTCTCACTCAGGTGGAGTCCTTGCGATCCATGCCTCATCCCAGGGTCGGGGATTATTTGCAAGTCCTTGGTTCGATGGCTTCCACTCCCGAACTGTTGCCTTAGCCCTTTGCGCATATGCGTCCTCTTCAGTCAGCCTTGTTCTCCTGGTGGAATCCACTCTCCGAACAATTTCATCTTCTTCTCCCACTGACGGATTCGGCATGGTCCAGTCTTCTTTGGTGGCTGTGTCCAGGCAATTTACGGCGGGGGGTGGATTTGCAAATTCCCTCTTGGATAGTGGTGACCACCGATGCCAGCCTCTCCGTGTGGGGAGCGGTTTGTCAAGGAACGGCAGTGCAAGGCCAATGGACAAGAACGGAATCCTCCTGGTTGATCAATCGGTTGGAAACCAAAGCGGTTCTTTTGGCGCTGCAGGCCCTCCTTCCTTTAGTAGAGGGACGATCAGTGAGGGTACTCTCCGACTAGGCGACAAGGGTGGCTTACATCAATCGTCAGGGGGGAACCAGGAGTCGTCCGGTAACGGCAGAAGCTCAGCTTTTAATCAACTGGGCAGAGCAACACCTCTACAAGATTGTCCACCCCAGCAATGTGAAAGGCCGCAATGTGCAAGCCGATTTTCTCAGCCGCCACCAGTTGCACCTGGGGCAGTGGGAACTCTCCGAAGAGGCCTTTCGTCTTCTGTGCACACGCTGCAACATGCCCTCCATGGATCTCATGGTGACGTGCCGCGATGCCAAGGTTCCTCGATTCAGTCGGCGATGGGAACCAGGAGCAGAGGGGGTAGATGCTCTAGTCCTTCCCTGGCCAAAGGACGTTCTGTTGTATGTCTTTCCGCTGTGGCCGTTGGTTGGAAATGTTCTGCGCCACATCAAAGCTCATCCGGGCAAGGTGATACTCATAGCTCCGGAGTGGCCGAGGCATCCGTGGTTTGCCGACCTTCCGAATCTAGCAGTGGTAGGTCTGTTGAGATTTTGGCCGTCTCCGAATCACCTGCAACAAGGCCCCCATTTGTTTCGCATAGGTAGATCGTTTTTTTCTAACGGCATGGCTTTTGAAAGGCAGTGATTAAGGAGTAAGGGTTACTCGAATGCGGTTATTGCCACGCTCTTACATTCCCGTAAAACTTCTACCTCCATGGCGTACTTTAGAGTTTGGGGAGTGTTTGAATCCTGGTGTCTAGACCACGAAGTGCAGCCGTCCAGGGCTTCAATTCCAGATGTTTTGGATTTTTTACAGGCTAGATTAGCCAAGGGACTGGTGTTTAATTCCCTTCGAGTTCAGGTGGCAGCCCTTGATTTTCTTGGAAAGGTGCAGGGAGCTGCGCTAGCATCTCATCCGGATGTGGCTCGTTTTCTGAGAGGGGCTAAGATTTGCATCCTCCTGTCCGGAACCCCTGTCTTTCGTGGAAGCTCAATCTGGTTCTCCACACCCTGTATAATGCTCCTTTTGAGCCATTGAAACGAGCGACCCTGAAGAATTTGACATTGAAGGTTGTTTTTCTTGTGGCTATCTCCTCAGCAAGGTGTGTTTCTGAGCTTCAGGCCTTATCTTGCAGGGAGCCCTTCTTACGGATTTCTGAAGCAGGAATCTCCTTAAGATCAGTTCCCTCCTTTCTCCCGAAAGTGGTGTCCTTTCATTTGAATCAGTCAGTGGAGCTCCCTTCTTTCGCGGGTCTGGATTCTTCTACTCCAGAGTCTAGGGATTTAAGGAAGTTGGACGTAAAGATGGGGGTGTTGCATTACTTTGGAGGTCACGAACAATTTCCTTTTGGGCCATCTGTTCATTCTGTGGAGTGGACTCAGGAGGGGTCATAAAGCTTCAAGAGCCACTATCGCACGCTGGCTAAAGGAAGCTATTGTTTCGGCTTACCTTGTTCAGGGCCGTCCAATTCTGGTTGGTCTTAAAGCTCATTCTACTCGATCGCAAGCGGCCTCATGGGCGGAATGTCAACAGGTGTTGCCGCAGGAAATTTGTGGGGCGGCTATCTGGAAATCTACATACACTTTTGCTAGGCATTATCGTCTAGATGTCTGGGCCCCTGAGCCCGGTTCCTTCAGGGCCAGTGTACTCTGAGCGGGACTCTCTGTCGCACCCTGGTTAGGGAAGTTTTGGTACATCCCAGGAGTCTGGACTGATCTGGGTACGTACAGGGAAAGGAAAATTGGTTCTTACCTGCTAATTTTCGTTCCTGTAGTACCACGGATCAGTCCAGAGTCCTGCCCATGGTAAAACGGAGAGTCCGCTTGGCTGGTAGTTAGTCATATTTCTGCAAGTTTACCGAATGCCCCCTTTTTCAGGGAAAGAATATGGGCATAGTTTCGTTCATTGGAGGTTGTTTATGTGGAAGTTATGCTTTAATCTTTCTGCTTGGGAACAGTGTAAATACTGACAGACTCTAGGTGGCACCTCAGGGGTATAGGACGGAGTCGGTTAAAACTTCTCTGTCTCCATCTGTTGGAGGGGAGGCAAAACCCAGGAGTCTGGACTGATCCATGGTACTACAGGAACGAAAATTAGCAGGTAAGAACCAATTTTCCTTTCCCTGATAATTTTGTTTTCCTTAGTATAGACAAATGGACTCAGCTTCCTGTCCTTGGCTGTCGAATGGTTGGTTCAATAGTCCTCCTGTGGGCTATGTGTTCCAGGAATTTACTGGTAAGTGTTCATCCAGTCCTTAGATTGGGGTACATACATTCATTACCTGAGTTCAGTGTTTGCTGTTGGTTGAGTACAGTAATGGTTGATTGTTTTTAATCAAGTTTCTTTGCTAGTCTTTACAGTTGCTTTCGAAGGGAATACTGGCGGGCTGATGTCGCTGCAGGAGTATATATATTGTGATGTCAGCTTTCTTCGCCTCCATCTGTTGGCAAAGGTGCATACCACACTGGTCCTGAGTCCATCTGTCTACACTAAGGAAAACAAAATTATCAGGTAAGTAGTAATTTGTCCATATTTAGCCACTTATCTGGCTAAATTCTAGCTGGATAAAAAAGAGGTGTTCTGGGAATGTTTCTGGAAGAGTTTAGTTATCTGGGTTTACTTAGCTGAATTTCGGTTATATCCTGCTAAGTTAGTCGGATAACTTTAGACCTGTTTCAGAGTAGGTCTGAAGTTATCTGGCCTTGTGTGGCCAGATAACTTGCTACCTATCTGGGTATCTTCAAAAGATATCCAGGTAAATAGCACTGAATTTAAAATAAAAGTAGTAGTATTTAAAGGGCGTATGGTCTGATTTTCAGCTTTCCCCATTTTCATAATGCCCTGTTAGGCCATGCACTCTGTGCTTCTAATCCCCATATAAATTTAATAAAAAATATTCCATGGTCCACTGGCGGTACCTGCCACCCCAGATCTATTAGGATTGTAAAGTTTTGTTGTGCCGCATTTTCCATCTCCAAGGCCCTTCTCCCATCCCCCCTGAATCATAGAAATCCCTGCTGAGAGAGGGATATACATTTGCCTGCTCCCGGTGTGCTCCAATGTAGCTTCTATCAAGGCTATGCTGGAAGTGAAAACTACTCACAGATTATGCTTCCAGGGTACTTATTTCTAGCACCGGAAGCATAAACTGGTGCAGTTTACGTTTCCAGCGCAGCTTTGACAGAATCTATGCTAGAGCGCGTCAGGAGTGGAAAGTGTCATCCTTACTGGAAGCGGGATTTCCGTGGTTCAGGGTGGAAAAGGAGTGGGAGATGCGGCATGCCACATCTATAGACTGCGGGGGTAGGGAGTGGGGGGAAACAGCGGCAGTAGAAATTTACAAATGTGATAGTCTGGGGAAGGGGCTGGGGAGATGAGTGCCACGCACAGACCATGGTACATTTTTTATTAAATTTGAAAAGGGATTGGGGCTATGGAGTGCACGGGCCAATAGGGCATTAAGGAAAGTTTGTGGGAAAGGCTGAAAATTGGGTCATAGACCCTTTAATACTTTTGTTTAAAATTCACAGCCCTACTTGCCTGGATATCTTTTGAAGATATTCAGATAAGCAGCAAGATATCTGTCCACATAAGGCCAGATAAATTAAAAACCTATGCAGCTATATTCAGACAGAGCCAGTTAGGTTTTTAAGTTATCTGGCTACATGTAGCGGATAACTTTAAGCAAGTATATTCAGCGGAACTTTTATCTTGCTGAATATATGGGACAAGTTATCCAGCTAACTTGTTCACTAACCAGTTTACTGAATATTACCCTCTACATAGTTAAAATTTGAAATGTTATTTCACTATAGAACTGTAAGTCTAGAAATGCTGTTTGTTGTTAATTTTAACTATAACTTTGAACTGTCAGTCAGTTGTTTTGTATTAGGCTGCCTTCATTCGCGATGTCATGATGCCCGGAGAGTGGGATGTTTGTGTTACCTCATATGAAATGGTGATTAAGGAAAAATCTGTCTTCAAGAAGTTTAACTGGAGATACTTAGTCATTGATGAGGCCCACAGAATAAAGAACGAAAAATCCAAGGTAAGTTTTCAAATAATTGAATATTTTTGTAAATATTTTAGTTTGACAGCAGTCTCATTGATATTTATGTATTTGATTTATATTCTGCTTTTTGACACTTCAAAACAGATTACATTCAGGTACTGTAGGTTTTTTCCCTATCTCTAGAGAGCTTACAATCTAACTGGGAGATGCATCAAGCCGCGCTACTGCTCTAACACATTTAATCTGGGTATATCGTGTGATAGAGCACTATTGCGGCAATATCGCATGATATATATAATGTGCATGGCCCTGCCCAGATTGCCTTCCCGTATTACAATGAGCTGCTGTGCATGAAATTTGCATGCATGAATAATGCAAATCAATGCAAAGCAGCTCATTACTAGGTAATTTGATGTTAATATTTTATCGCTGCTGACCGAGAAAGTGGTCAGCCATGATAAAATAGCAACACTTCCTGGGGGATAGGTAAATCTAACACAAGAGCCCTGGAACCCTACCTATTGAGCTCATGAGGCTCCTGGTTACATTTAAAAAAAAATTGCCTGCAAAAATAAGAAGTTGATCAGCAGTTAGGGCTGACCCTTGGCTCAACCCAGGAGCCCCCACTCGAAATGGCCCATTCCCCCAAAAGGTTTAAAAATACATTTAGTGTTACATGTGGTGATGGCACCTGTTCCCCAGCCCTGTGTTAACTAAAATCCAGTTCCCCTACCCCAACCCAAATAGTGAAAAAATTAGTTGGGGGTATAGTGCCCCCTTTCCCCCAAAGGTATGAAATAAAATTATTGGGATTCAGTGGGACCCCCAAACCTTCAAAATATGACAAAGCTCCTGTGATGGGACCTATCCCCATAATGTGATAGGGCAAGGTCAGACTGGTGCCATTTTGAAAAATGGCACTGACTGGGCCGAGGGCTAGGAGGCGTCCTGGGCTCCATAGTGGGATCTTTGTCACATTTTGAAGATTTGGGGGTGAGGGAAGGGGTTCCATTGAATCCAATAAATGTTTAATGACATTTGAGGGTGGGTGGTGCTATACACCTAACAAATATTTTCACTAGTGGAGTGGGGGCACTGAATGTTAGGGTGGGGGTGGGGCAATCGCCACGCGTGGCACTAGAAGTGGATTCAGGAAGGCCAGTCTACATGCCAACCAGCAGATAGAGACCGAGAATAACTGATTCACTGATGTCACCCTCATATAGTACTGCACTGACATCAGTCTGCTAGTATTCTCCGTCTCCAGAAGATGGTGGACATGCTTGTGGACATAGGCCTGTCAGGAGTTGGGTGAATTCCAGAGGTGATAGTGAGCACCCTCCCTCAATTGAGTGCCTGGTGAAGACAAATTTGGAGTTGAAAGGGATCCCGCAGGTGAAGGTGTTTAGCCCTCTCCCTTATGTGGCAGAGGCTGCACTTCCAGGGTAGGTAAGGAAACCTTGGGCTCAGTTCTCCTCTTTTATCTTTCTCACAGGTCAAGCAGGATGGTAGTCTTCACATATGGGTGACATCATCTGGATGGAGCCAATCACGGAATACTTTTGTCAAAGTTTGTAGAACTTTGACTGGCACCTACTGAGCATGCCCAGCATGGCAATAACCCTGCATCCAGCAGGGGTCTCCTTTCAGTCTCTTTTTTTTCCACGCAGCTATAGCCACGCGGATTTTTGGAGCTCTTCACAAGTTCCTGACAGGAATTTTCTTCTCAGGAAATTTGTTTAAAAACTTGCAAAAGTTTATACCCCTTAGGGGTCTCCCTTCTCCGCCGTCGATTGCCGCGTCCGTACGGTAAGTTTGTCCCGTTTTTTGATCGGTTCCTGGCGGGGACCTTTGTGGGCCTTGTTGGCACCAACTGCGACCGGCCTAAATTTTTCGACAGCCATGATGGCGATGGGTTTTCGTCGATGCCCGGACTGTCCGAGAACTATGTCAATCACAGACCCTCATATGGTTTGTGTCTTATGTCTCGGACTGTCGCACGACGTGGAAACATGTACTGATTGTGCCCAAATGACCCTGAAGGGCCGTAGGGCACGGTTAGAAAAAATGGCGCTGTTATTTCAGGTTTCATCTCCACAGGTGCCATCGACTCAATCCCCGGCGAAGCATCGATGTCGATCCGAGGCCGAAGACTCCCGATCGCTGTCTCAGTACTCGGTGTCTTCGTTATCGATGCCGGAGTTGGGAAAAGCGGATCACCGAGAGAAGCACCGACACAAGCATCGAAGACCGGTGCCTTCCGCTTCTACTACGTCAGTGTAGCCATCGACTGAGCCACCAATGAAGAAGACCCAGGCCAAGGAGTGTCCCACACCCTCGAAGCCGGATGTGCCGAGGCGTCCCGCGCCTTTGGTGGAAAAGGCTACTGAGACTCCACCGGGACCGGTGGACCCTCCGGTATTGCTTGTTGTGCCTCCCACTCCGGACCTGGGACTCACCACCCCAGCGCTCCGAGAGGAATTGCACCAGATGGTGCAAGAGGCTGTGGTACAGGCTATTCAAGGCCTCCCGCAACCACTGATGCCAGCACTGGTGCCTTTGATGCCTCCGGTGCTGCTGCCTCTCCTAGACAAGCTGTTTGCTTATCGGTGCCATGCCGGGGGCACCGAGAAAATCACCATTATCCCAGGACAAGCAGGATGCTAGTCCTCACATATGGGTGACGTCACTGACGGAGCCCGAACGCGGGAAAACTTCTGTCAAAGTTTCTATAAACTTTTGACTGGCTGCATGAGGCTACTGAGCATGCCCGGCATGCCATAATATTCCCTGCCACAGGGGTCTCACTCCAGTCTTCGTTTTTCTGCGTGCCCTTTAGCACTGCGGTCCTTGGTGCCCTGTGAGTCTTTTCACAAATTTTCTAAAAAAGTTAGATAAAAATCTAAAGTTTTTTCCCACATTGGGTCTCATTCTTGTTTGGAACCGGACGGTGACAAACTTTTTCTCAGAATTCTCATTTTTGGCGCTTCTTTTCTCAGACTTCTCATCGATGGCTGTTGGTGTTTTTTCAGCATGGCCTCCGGTTTCAAGAAGTGTTCTTGTAACCGGACCATGTCCGTTACAGATCCGCATTTGGAATGTGTAATCTGTCTGGGAGAGAAACATGAAATTTCTTCATGTTCTCAGTGCCAACAAATGACCCCAAAGGGTCGAAAACTTAGGCAGGAAAAGATGGCCCAGGTTTTTCAGTTGCAGGTGTTACCATCACCATCGACTTCCACTAAGTCTCCAACTAAAAAACTTTTACTAAAGAAAAAACTCGTCGAGGGATCGGGAGACGCACCGTCATCAACACCATCCTCTGCATTGAAAAGGTCAGTGTTACAATCCAAACAAAAACACAAACACCGCCGAACATCATCGATGCCACCATCGACAGAACAGTTACCAAAACGACCAAAAGTTATCGCCTCGGTATCTGCGTTACCCTCGACGTCAACGTCACCTTCACCGATGACTACACCGGACTTCACAGCTCTCGTCCAACAACTGGTCCTCGACGCTTTAAAAAAGCAACTTCCGGCGTCATCGCCGATGCCGGTGGAAACACCGATGCCGACGTTACCGTCGATGCCGGCGAAAACCGTCGATGCCGACGTCATCGTCGATGCCGGCGGAACCGCCGATGCCGACGTCATTGTCTGCCGGCGGGACCGCTGATGCCGACCACAACTTCGACCACAGCGGGACCGTTGGTACTACATCATCGATACCACTATCGATGCCATCCACCTCCATGCTGCCACCATCGATAGCGCTGACTTCCAGAATACCAATATCAGAATTCACCTTCCTCTCCACCTCAACGACACCTCTGTCATTGATGAGCAGATCACTGCCTCTTTATACCACTGCTCCCAGCATTCCATACCTTCCCAAAAAGGTACCTCACTCAACTATCTACTAAGAGAGCAACATTCATATCAAAAACACCAATCTCTGAAGATAGGTCTTTGCAGGATATTATAAACAAAAGATATAATGACTTACTATCTTCCTTACCAACGGCACCAGAAGATATTCCACCTGCACATTCACCATCAGATAATCCTTTACCAGGACCTTCTGGGATACATCTAACTCAAAAGGTCACACCACCTCATCAACCAACTCCTTATGATTCCTGGTCTGACACAGATACCGAACCATCATCAGAGGAGTTTGTCGGACCAGTCTCCGCCACCTGCTTCAAAGCAGTCACCACCGGAAGATTTTACTTTCCAGTCATTTGTCCAGAAAATGGCAGATAATATCCCTTTTCAGTTGCATACCGAACAGGACAATAGACAACAAACTCTAGAAGTTCTTCAATTTGTTGATCCCTCTAAGCACACTCTTGCTATACCTGTCCATGACATACTGCTGCAATTGCAACAATGTCTTTGGGAGCATCCTTGTTCAGTCCCCGCAGTGAACAAACGCATAAAGTCCACATATTTAGTGCAACCTTCCTCTGCATACCAAAAAACACAGCTTCCCCACAACTCGGTAGTTGTGGAGTCAGCCCAAAAGAAATCTCGACGGACAAGGGCCCATTCATCAGTCCCTCCAGGGAAAGACAATCGGTTCCTTGACCAACTAGGACGAAAGGTATACCAAGGAGCAATGCTGAATTCCAAAATATCAGCATACCACCTGTACATGACACAGTACCACAGAAACTTGTGGAAGCAGATAGAAGAGTTTGTGCCCTCTTTACCTACACAGTATCAAGAAGCTGCACAAGCTATTATACAAAAAGGATTTAATGCGGGCAAACATGAAGTTCGAGCCGCATATGACAGCTATGACACCGCCTCACGAGTGGCCGCATCTGGAATAGCTGCAAGAAGCTGGGCCTGGCTTAAAGCATCTGATTTAAGACCAGAAGTACAAGACAAACTGGTTGATCTTCCTGCCTGGGGGATAACCTGTTTGGTTCAAAAGTACAGGATGCTGTCTCCCAATTACGGGAGCATACAGAAACGCTAAGGCAGTTATCCGCGATGCCACAGGACCCTTCTACGCATACCACCAGACGGCCACGAAGGGATACCAGAAGACCATTCTTCCGACAGCGTAAATATTACCCCCCATCGTCTAGACCGAGACCTTCTAGATCTCAGTAAAGACCTCAACAATGGCAACAAAGAACTCAAAGACCAGCACCAGCCCCTCAAACTGGACCTGCCACTGGTTTTTGAAATTATACCCGGAGAACAGAGCCCACATGCCAATCCTTACCCAACTCTACCAGTAGGCGGAAGATTACAACAATTTTACATCAATTGGACATCGATAACGTCAGACCAATGGGTCCTATCTATCATCCACAAAGGATACCATCTCAATTTCAATTCAATCCCTCCAGATTTTCCACCAAAGCCTTCTCATCTTACCGAAGATCACATTCTTCACCTTCAAATAGAATTATCCACCCTTCTGAGTGCCAGGGCAATTCAAAAATTACCCCGGGCCCAGCAGGGCAGAGGATTCTACTCCCGCTATTTCCTCATTCCAAAGAAAACCGGAGGCCTTCGTCCCATACTAGACCTCAGAAATCTCAACAAATTTCTAAAAAGAGAAAAATTCAGAATGATATCCTTAGGCATCATGCTTCCACTCCTTCAACAAGGAGATTGGCTCTGTTCTCTGGACCTTCAAGATGCCTACGCTCACATTCCAATTTTTCCCCCTCATCGCAAGTATCTACGCTTCATGGTAGGAAATCAACACTTCCAATACAGAGTTCTACCATTCGGTCTTGCCTGTGCTCCCAGAGTATTCACAAAATGTCTGGCAGTAATAGCTGCACATTTACACAAACAAGGTGTTCATGTCGTCCCATATCTAGACGATTGGCTCATAAGAAGTCAGTCCCAAGAAGGAGCTATAACTTCTCGGAATCACACAATTGCAGTACTTCACAACATGGGATTTCTCATCAACTACCCAAAATCCCATCTACTTCCTTCTCATCTTCTCCAATTCATAGGAGCAGAGTTAAACACTATCATCGCAAAAGCCTTTCTACCAAGCGATCGAGCAGAAACTCTATACCTCTTGGCAAAGTCCGTTACATTCTCAAAAACAAGTAACAGCTCACCAAGTACTAACACTATTAGGCCACATGGCTTCCACAGTTCACGTCACTCCTATGGCAAGACTCGCCATGAGAGTAACCCAATGGACCTTAAAATCACAATGGATTCAAGCCATTCAACCCTTGCACTCTCCAATCCAAATCACACAACATCTTCGTTCATCTCTCCTTTGGTGGATGGACAAGGGCAATTTACGCAAGGGACAGCACTTCCAGCAGCCAGTCCCACAAGTAACGTTAACTACAGATGCGTCCACCTTGGGTTGGGGAGCTCATATAGACAATCTCCAAACTCAGGGAACATGGACAAAACTCGAAGCAACGTTTCAAATCAATTTCCTAGAACTTCGAGCTATACGTTATGCACTTCATGCATTCAAGGACTGCCTTTCACACAAGACTGTTCTAATCCAAACGGACAACACAGTAGCCATGTGGTACATCAACAAACAGGGAGGTACGGGCTCGTATCTCCTCTGTCAAGAAGCCTCACAGATTTGGGGATGGGCCCTGAACCATTCAATGTTCCTCCGTGCCACCTATCTTGCAGGCATTCAAAATGTGGTAGCGGATCCCCTCAGTCGTCAATTCCAACCACACGAGTGGTCCCTGGATCCCTCAATAGCGACCAGGATATTTCAGCGTTGGGGTCAACCAACGATAGACCTGTTTGCGTCACATCTGAATCACAAAGTGGACAATTTCTGTTCTCTACACAAACAGAAGAACGAGCCAGCCAAGGACGCCTTTGCTCGCCCTTGGAACTCAGGCCTACTATATGTGTATCCTCCGATACCACTTATAACCAAAACTCTAGTGAAGCCACAACAAGACAAAGGGTCCATGATACTCATAGCCCCGTACTGGCCTCGACAAGCATGGTTTCCCACACTTCTTGAACTCTCAGTCAGGGATCCCATTCGTCTGGGAGTAGCTCCCACTCTCATAACTCAGGATCAGGGCCGGTTGCGCCATCCCAACCTCCAATCCCTAACCCTAACAGCATGGATGTTGAAAGCTTAATCTTACAACCACTTAATCTTTCCTCCAATATATCTCAAGTGCTTATAGCTTCACGTAAACCTTCCACACGAAAGAACTATTCTTCTAAATGGAAGAGATTCACTGTGTGGTGCAGGCAAAATACTATTAATCCTTTCACCTACCCCACTACTTCTCTTCTAGACTATTTATACCATCTTTCAGAATCTGGTCTCCAGATTTCATCTGTAAGATCACTTAAGTGCAATCTCTGCTTACCATAACAAAATAGGAGATGCACCAATATCTACACAACCTCTTATCACCAGGTTCATGAGAGGTTTAACTCAACTTAAACCACCAATTCGGCCTCCAGTCACATCATAGGACCTGAACTTGGTTTTAACAAGACTCATGCGTTCCCCTTTCGAACCAATAGATTCTTGTGATCTTAAATTTCTCACATGGAAAACTATCTTCCACATAGCCATTACATCAGCTAGGAGAGTAAGTGAGTTACAAGCACTGGTCACATATGAACCTTACACTAGGTTTCTACATGTAAACATACCATAAATCAATTCTGATAAAATACTGTTAATAACTAACTTTATTGAAAACGATATTGTTTGATTATTTTTTGTTTTTCTAATTTTTTGTTTTAAAGAGACATAGACCTCAGCACTGGTAAAACAGGTTAATTAACCAAGTTTTTTGAAAACCAGTAAACTCAATCATGGGTCTTTAATTTTGTCTCTTTTTTTATTTTTTTATGATTAAAACAGGTTTTCTAATTTCTGAAGAATATAATTTTTCATTCCTCATATAGTGCGTTATAAATACTGCCACATGACAATGCTTAAGTGGTAATTAAAATTCATTTGTTATTTGCATTGCTTCTGCAGAGATACATTTTTAAACCGCTGACCAGCTCTTTAATCGTTGCAGCGGCACAAGTTTTTTAGCTGCTAACTTACGCACTATTCCGAGATTTTGTTCCAGAATTAATTTATTGGTTCGAAGCCCATATTACTAGTTTTTGTGTCACAACACAGACGACACTAAATGTTTAAGTCTCTGTCTTGAAACATGAGATGTTACACAATTTTTAACATAGACGAGACTGATTTTTTTTGAATCTCTGTCTTAAAAAATAGACTGAAGCACTTATCTTTGAGACTCGCGGCCACTTTTTTTCATGCCTGAAACGAGTCTGTGCTGAGAGTCCCCGCCAACGTTAACGTTTCGCAATAACGCTTCCTCAGGGCGAGTTCTATAAATCAAAAATTATTGAGTCATGAATTCAACGAGAATTTTAAGCCATCTTTTAATTTGTCGTTTTACTTACTGAACGAGCTATGATGAACGCCTACGGGCTTCTTACTGCCGGTTAACATGGCTCTGCTTATTTTATAGTACTCCCAAGTTTTGAATACTGACCAATCAAACTCTACATTTCTGACGTGCTTAACGTGTCGACGTAACTACGTTCTCGATTTATTGCTTTATAACTCCAACGTCTGACGTCAGAATTTAAAGGGAAAAAGTTAATGCGAAAATCAGATTCTCAATGTGTTTCAACATTTGAAGGGAAAAAGTCACTGCGAAAATCAAATTCTCAATGTATTTCAACATTTAAACATTGATTTTAAACTGTTTGAAATTTATTGTTGCTTTATAACTCCAAAGTCTAACGTCAGAATTTAAAGGGAAAAAGTTGATACGAAAATCAAATTCTCAATGTATTTCAGCATTTAAAGAGAAAAAATCGCTGCGAGAATCAAATTCTCAATGTATTTCAACATTTAAACATTGATTTTAAACTGTTGAAATTTGTATGTGTAATGAACATTCTGTAAAATTTATCTAATCAGACTGTTCCATTCTATTTTGCTATTCAGTCCCATCGGTTCTTCTGAAAGTTTGAAAATCCACTCCTGTTCTCACAGGACAAGCAGGATGGTTGTCCTCACAAATGGGTGACATCGAGGATGGAGCCCACCACGGAAAACTTCTGTCAAAGTTTAAACAGAACTTTGACTGGCCCCTACTGGGCATGCCCAGCAAGGCACTGACCCTGCAGCCAGCAGGGGTCTCCCTTCAGTCTTCTTTTTTCCGCGCAGCAGTTGCCACGCGGTGAAAGGAGCTCTCTAACCACGTTCCTGACAGGAATTTGGAAATTAATTTCCTAAGAAAATTTGCCCCTCAGGGGTCTCCCTTCGACAAATTTTTTAGTCCTCTTACGGAACCCGGTAAGTTTTTTGCCTTTTTCCATCGACTGCCGTCGATTTTGGCCCTCGAGGCCTGTGGGCACTTACCGATCCCCAGCCTAAATTTTGGCTTTCAGCCATGGCAATGGGGTTCCGTCGTTGTCCGGATTGTACCCGGACTATGTCCATCACAGACCCCCACAGGGTTTGTGTAATGTGTTTGGGTAGTGGGCATGATGTCCTGACTTGCACCAAATGTGCCTTAATGACACCCAAGGGTCGCAAAGCCAGGATGGAGAAGATGGGGCTCCTCTTCCATGCACCAACCCCAACGCCATCGATAGCATCGACGTCATCGGAACCAGCACCGTCGAAGTTGTACCATCATCGTCAACCCTCCGGTGACCGTCCGCCATCGATCGCTTCTCGGCCGTCGACTCCCGTCCCTTCCCCGGATGGGCGAGGGGATCGGAAAGAAAAGCACCGCCATCGACGGCATAAGTCTCGGCCTGTCGAGGATCCTCAGCCATCGACCTCTGCTCAAGCCGAGCCACCGACAAAGAAGCCGCGAACAGACCGGATGCCCTCCACGTCTCGTTCGCCGGCATCGAGGAAACCCTCACCCTCTCGGGGTGTGGGGGCCGTGATCCCACCGGTTACGGTGGTCCCTCCGGCCCTGCCTCAGCCTCCCTCTCCCGTCGAGCCGGGTATGGTTACCCCTGGTCTCCGGGCAGAACTGGACCGGCTGGTCCAGGAGGCCATCGAGAAAGCGATGAAGAAATTACAACCTCCATCGGCACCGTCTCCGGCACCGGTTCCAGTGCCGTCCCCGGCACCGACACCGGCACCGGCTTCGCCACCGAGGAGGGAACCGACCACCGAGCCGTTGATACAAGCGCTAGCACCGCTACTGAGCCGCATGGAGGCACTCGTGACGGCCCTTCCATCGGTGATTCCAGTGCCATTGACAACACCACCGTCTCCGACTGGTTTCTCATCGGCAGGAGAAACACAGTTTCGAATTCCCCCTTCCGGGGTAGTTCCATCGGTACCTTCTGGTATATCTCCACCGATTTATCCTTCGGCTCCATCGATTCCGCGCCAGGCACCGATTCCATCGGCAGCACCGAAGCCATCGATGCCATTTCTGGTTCCACCTACTGCACCGATTCCACCTCGGTTTCCATCGATGCCTTCAGAGCCTCAGCCAGGTCCATCAGGGCTACAAGCCACACATGATCCCTACGATACCTGGGGTGATGATGATGATACCTCTTCTGACACAGATCTGCCTTCGCCACCATCTCCTACAGAGAGTAGAAAAAGATCTCCTCCTGAGGATCTATCTTTCATTAATTTTGTGAAAGAAATGTCAGAAGTTGTACCTTTTCAACTACAATCTGAAGCTGATGATAGACACCAGATGATGGAACTACTTCAATTTCTGGATGCTCCAAAAATCATCGCTTCCATCCCTATACACCAGGTGTTTTTGGATCTGCTCAAGAAAAACTGGGAATCTCCTTCATCGGTGTCACCAGTTAACAAGAAAGCTGACTCCACATACCTTGTCCAGTCAGCACCAGGTTTCCAAAAGCCTCAACTGGATCATCGCTCTGTTGTGGTTGAGTCCGCGCAGAAGAAGGCCAAGCGTCTTAAGC
This sequence comes from Rhinatrema bivittatum, assembly GCF_901001135.1. Taxonomy (NCBI): domain Eukaryota; kingdom Metazoa; phylum Chordata; class Amphibia; order Gymnophiona; family Rhinatrematidae; genus Rhinatrema; species Rhinatrema bivittatum. Next base: position 369,581,304 of record NC_042620.1, on the reverse strand, counting down.
CGCACTCTTCTACCCCACCTACCAGGGACAACAAGTTCCTCGATAGTGTAGGACGGAAAGTGTATCATGGAGCTACGTTGATTTCACGCATAGCTTCATATCAACTTTACATGACTCAATACAACAGAGCCATCTTTAAGCAGATGCAAGACTATGCTGACACGTTGCCGGACCAATACCAACCACAGCTTCAAGCCCTTCTTCACAAGGGATTTGAGGCAGGGAAGCACGAGATTAGGACTGCCTATGACATATTCGATGCTTCCACGAAGGTTTCAGCCACAGCCATCTCAGCCAGACGTTGGGCTTGGTTAAAGTCATCCAACCTTCGCCCAGAAGTCCAAGATCGTCTTGCTGATTTGCCCTGCTTAGGCGACAATTTGTTTGGAGAGCAAATTCAACAGATTGTGGCGGAGTTAAAAGACCACCATGAGACGTTGAAACAACTCTCATCTGTCCCACCTGAGGTGACCTCCAAGCAACCGCAAAAGAAGGACTCTAAGAAGTCATTCTTTCGACCACGTCGCTACTACCCTCCGTCAACTAGGGCTCGTCCTGCACGGTCCTCTACCAGGCCTCAGCCTCGTCAGCCGAGAAAGCAAAGACCTACTGTAGCCCCACCTCCTGGGCCTACGGCGGGCCTTTGATTTCCCTGTATTGAGCACATGCCATCTCCCTCTTCCACACATCCCTGTGGGGGGTCGACTGTTCCACTTCTTACACCGTTGGAAACAGATCACCTCAGATCAGTGGGTGCTAGCAATTATCGCACAGGGTTACCACCTCAACTTCATAACACTTCCGCCAGACTCCCCGCCCCTTCAGGCATGGAGTCTAACCAGCCATTTCACTCAATTACATCAAGAAGTATCCCTTCTTCTACAATCAAATGCTATAGAACCCGTCCCTCCTTGTCAACAAGGGAAAGGATTCTATTCCAGATACTTCCTAATACCAAAGAAATCAGGGGGGCTACGTCCAATTCTGGACCTTCGGGCCCTCAACAAGTATCTGCAAAAAGAAAAGTTCAAGATGGTAACCCTGGGCGCCTTGCTCCCTCTGTTGCAAAAGGGGGATTGGCTGTGCTCTCTCGACCTCAAGGACGCTTATACCCACATTGCGATCACACAATCCCATCGCAAATATCTACGGTTTCTTGTAGGCCACGACCATTATCAATACCGTGTCCTACCTTTCGGTCTGGCTTCTGCCCCACGAGTCTTTACCAAATGTCTCGTGGTGGTAGCAGCATTCCTAAGGAAGGAAGGTGTCCACGTCTACCCCTACCTGGACGATTGGCTAATCAGGGCCTCCTCCCAACACATAGCTCAATCCTCCCTAAAATTGACAATTCAAACACTCCTTTCCTTAGGGTTTCTTGTCAATTACGAGAAATCTTGCTTAGTCCCGTCTCAAACCTTATCCTTCATTGGAGCAGACTTGGACACCTTGCAGGCAAAGGCTTACCTTCCTCTTCAGAGGGTCCACACCCTAATATCCCTGGCTCGCCAGCTCCAGTCTCAAAACACTGCCACGGCTCGCCAGTTCCTCATTCTCCTGGGACACATGGCATCCTCGGTTCAAGTCACTCCCATGACCCGACTAGCCATGAGAGTAACACAATGGACTCTACGACACCAATGGATTCAAGCTTTTCAGCCTCTGTCCTCCATAGTCACAGTCACACAGGCCCTGCGCCTATCCTTAACCTGGTGGACAACTCAGGTCAACCTCCTTCAGGGCTTACCTTTTCTTCCGCCGGATCCGCAAGTAATCCTAACCACCGACGCTTCTCACATCGGTTGGGGAGCCCATGTGGACAACTTCCAAACCCAAGGGTTATGGTCCAAAGAGGAAGCCGAACACCAGATAAATTTCCTGGAACTTCCCGCAATCCGCTATGCACTCCGAACTTTCAAAGATCATCTATTCCATCAGATAATCTTAATCCAGACGGACAACCAAGTGGCCATGTGGTACATAAACAAGCAGGGAGTCACAGGCTCCTTCCTTCTGTGTCAGGAAGCTGCGCAGATCTGGGCGGAAGCCCTCTCCCACTCTATGTACCTCAGGGCCACTTACCTGCCGGGAGTAGACAATGTATTGGCAGACCAGCTGAGCCGTGTCTTCAAGCCACACGAGTGGTCACTCGATCCTCTGGTAGTGACCTCTCTGTTTCACAAGTGGGGTTTTCCCCGCATAGACCTCTTTGCGTCCCCTCAGAACCACAAAGTGGACGATTACTGCTCTCTCATTCGGAGCCAACACTTTCAGCCGAGAGATGCCTTCTCCCTCAAGTGGACGACAGGTCTGCTTTATGCATTCCCTCCACTACCTCTTCTGTCAAGGACTCTCGTGAAGCTACGCCAAGACGGAGGAACCATGATCCTGATAGCACCCCACTGGCCACGCCAAGCGTGGTTTCCTATACTCCAGGATCTCTCCATCCGCAGGCACATCCCTCTGGGAACGGATCCGCATCTGCTCACTCAAAACGACGGATGCCTCCTCCATCCCAACCTCCAGGCCTTGTCCCTGACGGCATGGATGTTGAAAGGTTAGTCCTTCAGCCTTTTAACCTTTCGGATTCGGTTTCTCGTGTCCTGATAGCTTCACGAAAGCCCTCTACCAGAAGATCCTATTCATATAAATGGAAAAGGTACACATCATGGGCACTTCTCAGTCCCTTGATCCCCTTTCCTGTCCAATCTCTAAGTTCTTGGACTATTTATGGCACCTATCAGAATCCGGTCTAAAGACCTCTTCCATTAGGATGCATGTCAGTGCGGTAGCCGCCTTCCATAAAGGTGTACAGGGTGTCCCTATTTCAGTACAACCCCTGGTAACACGTTTTCTTAAAGGCTTGCTCGATCTGAAGCCACCCTTACGTCCTCCGGCCCCATCTTGGGACCTTAACCTGGTTCTTGGTCGTCTAATGAAACCTCCTTTCGAACCTCTGCACTCCTGTGAATTAAAGTATCTCACATGGAAAGTGTTATTCCTTTTGGCTATCACTTCAGCTCGCAGGGTTAGTGAATTGCAGGCCCTAGTTACCTATCCGCCTTACACTAAGCTCCTGCAGGACCGGGCGGTACTCCGCACTCACCCTAAATTTTTACCTAAGGTAGTTTCTGAGTTTCATATCAATCAATCCATCATACTACCTATCTTTTTTCCCAGGCCCCACTCCAACTCCGGGGAACAGACTCTGCATACCCTAGACTGCAAACGAGCTCTAGCTTTTTATCTAGACCGTACAGTTGCTCACAGGAAAAGCACTCAATTATTTGTCTCTTTCCATCCTAACAAGTTAGGACATCCTGTGGGTAAGCAGGCTCTTTCCTCCTGGTTGGCGGACTGCATTTCTTTTTGCTATCAGCAAGCTGGCATTCCTTTTCAAGACCGTGTGAAAGCACACTCTGTGAGGGCCATGGCGACGTCAGTGGCACACCTTCGATCGGTGCCGCTTCCTGACATCTGCAAAGCTGCAACCTGGAGTTCTCTCCATACCTTTGCAGCCCACTATTGTTTGGACAAAGCTGGAAGACAGGACTCCATCTTCGGCCAATCTGTCTTGCGTAACCTTTTTCCAACGTGATGTACCAACACCCTTCCACCTTCCCGGTAGAGTGCGGATGCCCTTTACCAAATACCAACCCAGTTGTTGTGCCTGTTGCACGTCATTGGGTGCATTTGGTGCAAGTCCGGACATCCTCAGCTCGGTACTCACCCATTTGTGAGGACAACCATCCTGCTTGTCCTGTGAGAAAGCAAATGTTGCTTACCTGATGTAACAGGTGTTCTCACAGGACAGCAGGATGTTAGTCCTCACGAAACCCGCCCGCCACCCCGTGGTGTTGGGGTTTGTTTTGTTTTTACTTTTTAGGCACTGCCTGTAGCTTTGAAAATCAGACTGAAGGGAGACCCCTGCTGGCTGCAGGGTCAGTGCCTTGCTGGGCATGCCCAGTAGGGGCCAGTCAAAGTTCTGTTTAAACTTTGACAGAAGTTTTCCGTGGTGGGCTCCATCCTCGATGTCACCCATTTGTGAGGACTAACATCCTGCTGTCCTGTGAGAACACCTGTTACATCAGGTAAGCAACATTTGCTTTCTCTGGTGTACAATATTCTTTCTCTATTTCCACCTCTAACATCTGCAGTGATGTGATCAATAGCGAACCAACGTAATTCTTGTAAACCATGATTTTTCAATAAACAGTGTTCCACGATTGGTGCTGTAATTCTTTTATTTCTCAAACAGCTTTTATGCTCACTTATACGTGTACTTCAGATTTCTGCTAGTTTGTCCCACGTATAATTTTTTACAAGGACATAGGATAATATAAACAATGTAATTAGTTTGACATGTTGTAAAGTGATGTAGCTTAAAAGTGTACCCCGTCAGATCACACTTATATTCTTTCAATTCCAAAGTTTGATTGCAAATTTTGCAATGTCCACATCTGTAATGACCTTTCAAAACTGTGCCATCCAATGTCATGGAACTGACACTTTTCCCTTTTAATGTAGAGGGACATAAGATTTCTTTAAGATTTTTCCCTCTTGAAAAGGCCGCTCTAAATTCCAGATTTTCTAATCCAGGTATTAATTGGATGAGATGCCAATGTTTACGTATATTCTGAATGATCTTCTTGGACATCGGGGAATATTTTGTAACACACGTTACCATATTGACATCTTCTTACTTAGGAATTGGATTTAGCAGAGCTTCTCTGTCATAAAAAAGTGCTCTCTTGAATCCGTTGGTAATACTTTTTTTGGGTAACCCCTTACCTTCAACTCTTTACCTAGTTGTGTCACCTGATCTTTATAAATAGCTGTATCTGAGCAATTCCGCCTGTACCTCAGAAACTGAGAAAATGGTAAACTGGTTTTCAGAGGTACGGGGTGTGCACTTTGATAGTGTAGCATCGTGTTTCTGTCAATGGTCTTCTTGTAGACACTTGTCATTAAAGAACCATCTTTAGTTTTTTCCATTTGAACATCTAGAAAAGATATCTTTTCAAAATGATAGGTCAAAGTAAATTGAATCTTATCATCACACGTATTCAGCCCGTGTTCAAATGGAAAAAACTAAAGATGGTTCTTTAATGACAAGTGTCTACAAGCATTCCTACCCTGGATCCAGGGCAGAATGGTTCAAGTGTTCTTAGACAATGGAAAATGAGGCCCATAGTAATGATGTTAGAAGAGGACCAAATGGTCCTCCCAGCAAACTTAAGGTAGTAAGTGTCGTTCCCTGTATGTACCAGGATGAGTCCAGACCGCTGGGTTACGCCTCCCTTCCAGCAGATGGAGTCAGAAAAAAGCTGAAAAGCACCCCCAGATAACCCGGTGTGCCACCTGCGATCTTTCAGTATTTCTCTGACTCCAGCAGATGAAGGATGGCATAACCTGCAGTCCTGATCCTTTGCCAAGAACACACAGGTGTGTCGTCACACTTCCAGATCCCCCGCTGACTCAGCTGCTCCCCATACCCAAGTGAAATAAGTCCTCCGCCCGGGCTTAATGCCGACAGCCCAGGCGGAACGCGGCAGAATAGCTAGAGTCAGTGGCACCGGCATGCTCTCTTCTTCCCGCTATCCCCCCCCACGGCCCAGAAGAAGAAGTGGTGAGCAGCGGGTGTGTGCGCGGGATCTAGAGACCATGCTAGTGCAGGCAGCATCTGCCCGAAGAATAGGAGAGGCGCGGCCTGAAAAATGAGCAGCGCAGGTCAGAGTAAGATGAGGAACAACGTCAACCCTCGCGGCCGATGGGACTCCTTTCTCCGCAAGGGATGAAAATGAAGGAGGTTGCTGCTGCTGCCGCTAGTTGGGGGGGGGGGGGGGGGGGCAGTGAGTGAACGAGCAAGCATGTGTGTTTGAAATCCTGTGTGTGTGTGTGTGTGTGTGTGTGTGAGTGTGAGATAGCATGTATGTAAACCGGGGTGATATGTATATTATACAGGAACCTCGGTATATAAAAACTAAAAATAAATAAATAAATGTATGTGAATGATTGAGAGCCTGTATATGTGTACGTACCCGGATCAGTCCAGACCATGGGTTGAGCCTCCTGTCCAGCAGATGGAGACAGAGAAAAACTGAGAGTATCCTATATCAGGTCAGAGCCTACCCTGCATCCCTTCAGTATTTCTCTGTCTCCAGCAGATTCGGATGATAGAACCTGCGGTTCCCTTATTTCCTCAGTTTTCTATTTCCCTTTGGGGTTTTCTTCTCAGATTCTTTCCAAGATCAAGCAAGTATTCTCTATACTTTTGTATTAAAAAAAAAAAAAAAAGGATCCCAATCGGTTTCAGCTCTATCACTCACGGAGACAGCCCTGTCTCCTCGCTCTGCTGGGAGCCTAGGGGGGCTTGCCCCTTGATTATTCAGCCTAGGCTCCCTTTCCCGGTGACCTGTGTGCCATCTTGGGGTGATACTGGTGGTCCAGTCACTCCCCCTTTTCTGGCTGTATTGACCCCGAGATGCACATACCTCAGGTCCCTTAGCAGGGATGTTTAATTCCCCTGCAGCTGCTCAAAATGATCTACCAGCAATTACACTGACCCTGAGCAATCAATACCTCCGGTCCTCTAGCAGGGAAGTTTTGATTACCCTGCAACTGTTCAAATATCCAACAGCATTTACGCTGACCCGGAGCAGCTAATACCTCGGGTCTCCCGGCAGGGGAATTTAATCCCCCTGCATCTGCTCAATAATCTATCAGCAATTTCTTGGACCTTGAGCAGCCAATATCTCGGGTCCCTCAGCAGAGAAGGTGTTTTTCCCCTGCCAGTGCTCAAAGACTTGCAGCCATTCATCTGGCCCTGAGCAGCTACTCAATCGGGTCTCCCAGCAGGGAAGATTCTTTCCCATGTAACTGTTAAATAGCAGCAATTACTCCGCCCTGAGCAATCTCGGTTCCCTAGGCAGGGAAGACTGATTCCCCTGCAAGTGTTTAAAAAAAAAAAAAAAATATATACGTTTTTCCCCTGCGGCCAGCTCAGCTAATTGTCTCCGCGGTGGCTCCCTTTGATCTTGCTGCGTTGTTATCTGCCTGTTCTCTACCGCAACAGGTTCTGCCTCGGTTACTGGCCGCCTGGGGGAGGCTCTCTCCGTGGCAGCGCTGAGTACTATGACCAGGGGTCGGCCCTTCCAACGCGTGGCTAGGCCGTTCCCGGCCAGAAAAACCGCGAGAACGGCAGTCATTTTGGGGGAGGTTTTCTCTTGAGCTTCAGGGTGGGAACAAGCTGGGGAGTCCCTTTTTACTGGTTTGCCGTCAGCCCTAAGCCCCGTTCAGTCTCCAGAGGGGTTCTCTGACCTTCCCCCCCCCCCCTCTCTCCCCTCCCACCTCCCCAGGATGTTTATACCTCGTTTCTCAACGGCATATGTTATTTTCCTACACAGCCTTTGCTAGTCTGCAGGAAGGGGATGTTTCCTTCCCGGCCCCCACCCCCCAAAGCTAATCTCCCTAGGTTATCAGCTCCACGGCTCCTGGCTGTTTTCAGCTCCTTGCTATTTTCGGATAGTCTGGCATCCGTTGGAGTCTGGAGCTCCAAATCTCTCACAGACAGACAGACAGACACACACACACACCAGTCACCTGACCACTCTCATGCACACACACACACACATAGGCTTCCCACTCCCATGTTCTCTTTCAGATAAACAGGCTTCTCACTCCCATGCGTGTGTGTCACACACACACACACACACACACACACACACACACACACACACACACACACACACACACACACACTCTCTCTCTCTCTCTTCTGTTGTCCTCCCAGGGCTGTCCCTAAAACACTACCTCAGTCCTTTTCCTTTGACTGTGCTTGGTATTGGAGTATCCCCGGAGGGTCCTGGTACGCCCTCTCTTGCAGCTAACGTGAGTCTGGTCCTGGCGGGACTTAAGGCTCCTCCACATATGTTTATGTTCCACGCTATGCACAGACAGCTGCTCCTCCGGGATTGGGGGTCTCCTGAGGTGGGACTCCGCGTGGGTGAGGTGATGGGCACGCTCTATTATCTCCCTGATGCCCAGAGATGCTTAAACCTTCCAAGGTGGATTAGGGGCCGGGCAGCTGTCTACGGGGGCCTCATGCAGCGGGCAAACCCTGGGTGGGTTCCGCACTTGCTCAGTACCCAGGACCTCTCGTCTGCTGAGGCGGTGCAGGCTGGGCGACTGGTGGCAGTAGTGGCATATGGGACGGACGCCCTATAAGTTTGCTCTGAGTGCTGGCCAAGGCAATGGTTTCAACAGTACCTGTCAGGCTTTTCCTGTGGGACCGCCTTGCCCGGCGGAGTACTCCTCTAATTCGGAGTTGGGCACTTTTCTCTGCAGTATTTTGCTTTTGGTGAGGGCCTTGAACAGCTTATTATATCCTCGGAGGAACAAGGATCCCAAGCTGCCGGAGGCTCGTTCGACCCAGTCTAAGTCTTTTTTCCTTAAGTCCTGGTTTCATCCCTTCTGGGAGGATACCCCATAGCACTTATCCGCAAAGTCCTCTTCCAGTTAATACGGCCGACTCATTCCTCCGTAGGTGGTCGTTTGTCTCTGTTTCTTGAGGTTTGGGTCAAAATTAGGTCGGGCCCATGGGGCGTCAAGGTGATAGTTGAAGGCTACCTTTACCTCCTGCTCGGGATTTTCCTGACCTCTGCTTAAGCTCTCCCTGTGAGCACTGTAAGCGTTCAGCAGTCTGCCAGTCACTTGTCAGGCGGCACGAGCTCAGAGTTGTGGCCCTGGTGGAGGAACCAGGAGCCGGCCAATATCCCATCTACTTCGCCGTGTCTAATAATAATAAAAAAAAAAAGAACAATGACAGTGCCTTCCGTCCCACCTTGGACCTCAAGAGTGGCACCTGGGCCCTCAGACTGTTGACCCTGAGGATAGCGGCAGTTCACTCAGGCGGCTATCTGGTCCCATTCGACTTAATGCAGGCTTCCGGCACATACCGATACGCTGCGATCATCAGGTGTATTCCCGGTTCACCATTCTGGGGTAACTCTTTCAGTTTTGGGCTTCTCCGTTTGGACTCGCCTCTGCGCCACACACGGTTAACAATGTCCTGGTGGGGTGGTAGCCGTGCTCTGCCGGGACGGGGCTCTGGTTCATTCCTCCTCTGCAGGTCGGCGGCCTCCCTCAGGGGAATATCCACCATTCCCGAGAGCAATCTCCAGCTCTCCCAGGTTCTGGAATTCCTGGGAGCAAGGTGTTCCTGTTGGGCGCTCAAATTTAGGTATCAAGTGTGTAATTCTCTCGCTACCCACGGCTTGGGATTACCTTCCGGTCCTGGTCTCCAGGGCTTCCACCATCGTGCTGGTTCCTTCAGCTTTGTGCATATGTGTCCATTACAGGAGGCTTTGTTATCCAGCTGGAAGCCGGCGTCTGAATAGTTTCGGACGCTACTCCGCTCTCCTACTCCATCATCGCCGGCATACACTAGTGTTTTTTTCGCTTTGCGCAACTCATGACAGGGATGCCTCTATAGACCTCTCAGTGGATCATGGTCCCGATGGGCCCCAGTGTCCTGGGTCAAACTCAAGCTACACAGGGATACTGGTCCCCAGTCCAATGGTCCTCAGTCCAATCCCGCTGGCACGCCACTTGCCTAGAGGCCCTGAAGGTCTGTTTTTGCCCTCAAGGTCTTTCTTCCTCTGTTCTGTCGCAAGGCTGTGCACCCTACATCAACGACAGGGGGACACCGGACATCGCCGGTTGCCTCTGCTCGTTCAAGCAGACTTCTCAGTCATCAGTGTCTAGGCCCTGGAGGATGGGAGCTCTCCGGCGGACCGATGGAGTTTGATCGTCCGCAGGTGGGGTCCCCTTGCTCCCCACTGGACAATGGCTTGCTGATTCTTCAGCCGCAGAGGGGTACACTCTTCGGAGGGAGTGCATGCCCTGGATCTTCCCTGGTTTTACGATGTTTTCCAGATACGTATTTCCTCCTTGGCCTTTAGTGGGAGAGATACTTGGAATGTTCGCACCCGAGTGGCTTCGCAGGCTGTGGTACGCAGATATAGCGAACCTCGTAATACTTGGTCCCCCTATCCCCGGCCATACTTCACACCCGCTATGACAAGGACTAGTATTTTCATACAGTCCGATCGCTTCTATCTAGCTGCCAGGTTTTGAACGGCGGCGTCTTCGCCAGAAGGGAATATTAGGAAGAACTTATTGTTACTCTGCTACGGGCTCATATGCTCTCTCCCTCTCTCGCTTGCACCCTGCTTTGAGGAGTTTTTGTGATTGTCTGGGCTGAGTCCGGAAAACTTGTACACAAGGCTCCGGTATTTCAGGTCTTTCATTTCCAGCCTGGTTTGTCTTTTTCAATCTCTACAGGTATGGTTTTCTGCTCTCGGGTGTACTCTCGGTGTCTGCACATCCGGATGTAGTGGATTCCTCTAGGGAGTCAAGCTTTGTACTCTCCGTCTCTACTTGTTCAGCCTGAGGGGTGTCTGAGCCCCAAGCGATGTCTTGTAGGGATCAGTTAGTGGAGCTCCCTGCCTTCCTACTGAGGGTATTGCGAGTCTGGCTCTCAGAGAACGAGTCCGATCTCTGGAGGCTAGAATGGCAGACCTGGAGGAGCTGAGGCAGACAGAGAGGAATATAGATGAGACCTTCAGGGACATAGTAGCCAAGTCCCAACTTCAGACTGGCAGCCCTGGAGCTGCCTTGAAGGATTGGATAGCATCAACCGAGTGCAGCAAGGACCTGCTCTCTAGGAGATGCATTGTCCTTTCGCAGTGAGGATATCTCCCCAAGGCCTACTGCCCAGGAGGGAAGGGTTAGGTCGGCCATCATAGTTGGTGATTCGATTATTAGGAATGTAGATAGCTGGGTGGCTGGTGGGCGTGAGGATAGCCTGGTAGCATGCCTACCTGGTGCGAAGGTGGCGGACCTCACGCATCACCTAGATAGGATTTTAGATAATGCTGGGGAGGAGCCGGCTGTTGTGGTACCTGTGGGCACCAGCGACATAGAAAAATGTGGGAGGGAGGTTCTGGAAGCCAAATTTAGCTCTTAGGTAGAAAGCTTAAATCCAGAACCTCCAGGGTAGCATTCTCTGAAATGCTCCCTGTTCCACGCGCAGGTCACCAGAGGCAAGCAGAGCTCCGAAGTCTCGGTGCAAGGAAGAGGGATTCAGTCTTGTTAGGAACTGGGGAACCTATTGGGGAAGGGGGAGTCTCTTCCGAAGGGATGGGTTCCACCTTAACCAGGGTGGAACCAGACTGCTGGCGCTAACCTTTAAAAAGGAGATAGCGCAGCTTTTAAACTAGAACAAAGGGGAAAGCCGACAGTCGCTCAGCAGCACATGGTTCGGAGAGAGGTATCTTCAAAGGATACTAATGATGCATTAGAATTAGGGCATCCCATCAGTGAAGTTCCAATAATAAGAAAAGTAGTCCAAGTGCCTGTAACTAAAAACTCACCTGAGCTAAAAAATTCTAACTTATCCCTATCAATTAAAAAGCAGAATGAAAATACAAACAAAAAACAAACTTTGAAATGTTTGTATGCTAATGCCAGAAGTCTAAAAAGTAAGATGGGAGAATTAGAATGTATAGCAGTGAATGATGACATAGACTTAATTGGCATCTCAGAGACGTGGAAGGAGGATAACCAATGGGACAGTGCTATACCGGGGTACAAATTATATCGCAATGACAGAGAGGAGCACCCGGGAGGCGGTATGGCGTTTATGTCCGGGATGGCATAAAGTCCAACAGGATAAACATCCTGCATGAGACTAAATGCAAAATTGAATCTTTATGGGTAGAAATCCCTTGTGTGTCGGGGAAGACTATAGTGATAGGAGTATACTACCATCCACCTGGTCAAGATGGTGAGACGGACAGTGAAATGCTAAGAGAAATTAGGGAAGCTAACCAAATTGGTAGTGTGGTAATAATGGGAGACTTCAATTACCCCAATATTGACTGGGTAAATGTATCATCAGGACACGCTAGAGAGATAATGTTCCTGGATGGAATAAATGATAGCTTTATGGAGCAATTGGTTCAGGAACCGACGAGAGAGGGAGCAATTTTAGATCTAATTCTCAGTGGAGCACAGGACTTGGTGAGAGAGGTAACGGTGGTGGAGCCGCTTGGCAATAGTGATCATAATATGATCAAGTTTGAATTAATGACTGGAAGAGGAACATTATGCAAATCCATGGCTCTCGTGCTAAACTTTCAAAAGAGAAACTTTGATAAAATGAGAAGAATTGTTAGAAAAAAACTGAAAGGAGCAGCTACAAAAGTAAAAAATGTGCAAGAGGCGTGGTCATTGTTAAAAAATACCCTTCTAGAAGCATAGTCCAGATGTATTCTACACAGTAAGAAAGGTGGAAAGAAGGCAAAACGATTACCGGCATGGTTAAAAGGGGAGGTGAAAGAAGCTATTTTAGCCAAAAGATCTTCATTCAAAAATTGGAAGAAGGATCCAACCGAAGAAAATAGGATAATGCATAAATGTAGGCAAGTTAAATGTAAGACATTGATAAGACAGGCTAAGAGAGAATTTGAAAAGAAGTTGGCCGTAGAGGCAAAAACACAGTAAAAACTTTTTAAAATATATCCAAAGCAGAAAGCCTGTGAGGGAGTCAGTTGGACCGTTAGATGATCGAGGGGTTAAAGGGGCACTTAGAGAAGATAAGGCCATCGCGGAAAGATTAAATGATTTCTTTTCTTCAGTGTTTACTGAAGAGGATGTTGGGGAAGTACCCGTACTGGAGAAGGTTTTCATGGGCAATGATTCAGATGGATTGAATCAAATCACGGTGAACCTAGAAGATGTGGTAGACCTGATTGACAAACTGAAGAGTAGTAAATCACCTGGACCGGATGGTATACACCCCAGAGTTCTGAAGGAACTAAAAAATGAAATTTCAGACGTATTAGTAAAAATTTGTAACCTATCATTAAAATCATCCATTGTACCTGAAGACTGGAGGATAGCTAATTTAACCCCAATATTTAAAAAGGGCCCCAGGGGCGATCCAGGAAACTACAGACCGGTTAGCCTGACTTCAGTGTCAGGAAAAATAGTGGAAAGTGTTCTAAACATCAAAATCACAGAACATATAGAAAGACATGGTTTAATGGAACAAAGTCAGCATGGCTTTACCCAAGGCAAGTCTTGCCTCACAAATCTGCTTCACTTTTTTGAAGGAGTTAATAAACATGTGGATAAAGGTGAACCAGTAGATGTAGTATACTTGGATTTTCAGAAGGCGTTTGACAAAGTTCCTCATGAGAGGCTTCTAGGAAAAATAAAAAGTCATGGGATTGGTGGCGATGTCCTTTCATGGATTACAAACTGGCTAAAAGACAGGAAACAGAGAGTAGGAATAAAAGGACAATTTTCTCAGTGGAAGGGAGTGGGCAGTGGAGTGCCTCAGGGATCTGTTTTGGGACCTTTACTTTTCAATATATTTATAAATGATCTGGAAAGAAATACGACAAGTGAGGTAATCAAATTTGCGGATGATACAAAACTGTTCAGAGTAGTTAAATCAAGAGCAGATTGTGATAAATTGCAGGAAGACCTTGTGAGGCTGGAAAATTGGGCATCGAAATGGCAGATGAAATTTAATGTGGATAAGTGCAAGGTGATGCATATAGGGAAAAATAACCCATGCTATAGTTACACAATGTTAGGTTCCATATTAGGTGCTACTACCCAAGAAAGAGATCTAGGCGTCATAGTGGATAACACATTGAAATCGTCGGTTCAGTATGCTGCGGCAGTCAAAAAAGCAAACAGAATGTTGGGAATTATTAGAAAGGGAATAGTGAATAAAACGGAAAATGTCATAATGCCTCTGTTTCGCTCCATGGTGAGACCGCACCTTGAATACTGTGTACAATTCTGGTCGCCACATCTAAGAAAGATATAATTGCAATGGAGAAGGTACAGAGAAGGGCTACCAAAATGATAAGGGGAATGGAACAGCTCCCCTATGAGGAAAGACTAAAGAGGTTAGGACTTTTCAGCTTGGAGAAGAGACGCCTGAGGGGGATATGATAGAGGTATTTAAAATCATGAGAGGTCTAGAACGGGTAGATGTGAATCGGTTATTTACTCTTTCGGATATAGAACGACTAGGGGGCACTCCATGAAGTTAGCATGTGGCACATTTAAAACTAATCGGAGAAAGTTCTTTTTTACTCAACGCACAGTAGAGCTCTGGAATTTGTTGCCAGAGGATGTGGTTAGTGCAGTTAATATAGGTGTGTTTAAAAAAGGATTGGATAAGTTATTGGAGGAGAAGTCCATTACCTGCTATTAATTAAGTTGACTTAGAAAATAGCCACTGCTATTAATAGCAACTGTAACATGGAATAGACTTAGTTTTTGGGTACTTGCCAGGTTCTTATGGCCTGGATTGGCCACTGTTGGAAACAGGATGCTGGGCTTGATGGACCCTTGGTCTGACCCAGTTTTAATGTTCTTATGTTCTTACACCTGGTGTGGGCTGGTGGCTCCTTGATGGGAAAAAGGTGCTTATAAGGTGTTTCCAGTTTGCAATTGAGTCCTGGGTCTCTGATCATTTCTTATCTTTTGGCGTGGTCCTCAGGGATGAACCAAGGCTTCTGGGCTCGCAGCCTCAAGGAGGCGATTGCGTCGGTGTGCTTCTGTTAGGAACGGATGGCTCCGGAGGTTTTAGTGGCCCACACTCTTTACGTTCATAGGCTGTTTTCTGGGGCAGAGAGTCAGTCGATCTCTATCAGGAAATCTGGGGAGCGGCTACTTGGAAGGCTCTCGTACAGGTGTCAATTTTTGGCTCCTTCGGATGGCAAGGGCTTCAAGCGGGACTGTCACGGTCCCACCCTATTTAGGGAAGGCTTTGGAACATCCCACGGTCTGGACTGATCCGGGTATGTACAGGGAAAGGAAAATTGGTTCTTACCTGCTAATTTTCGTTCCTGTAGTACCACGAATCAGTCCAGATACCCGCCCGGCTAGTGTTGCTACATCCGCTCGAAGTGTTTTTCTTCACAGCATTTTGGAAGATCTGTCTGCTACTATCTGAATTTTATGGCACCGGAAGCATCTATTTGATGGATAGGGATATTTATGCAAGAGCAGTTCTTTACAGAGCTTTGCATTGTTCCATCTGTTAGTTACTTGTTGCTTGCTTGATCTTATGTTGGTTATCTCTCTATTTTTCTGCTTTGATAACGTTTATACTGAAGGGATGCAGGGTAGGCTTTGTCCTGATATAGGATACCCTTTCAGTTTTCTGTCTCCTTCTTCTGGACAGGAGGCTCAACCCACGGTCTGGACTGATCCGTGATACTACGGGAACGAAAATTAGCAGGTAAGAACCAATTTTCCTATGTGTGTGATTGACAGCCTGTGTATGAGAGATAGCATGAATGTAAGTTTGTGATTGAAAACCTGTTTATGTGAAAAAGTACATGTGTGTGATTGAGATCCTTTATGTGTGAGAGAGATCATGTGTATGTATGATTAAGAGCCTGTGTGTATAAGTAAGAGAGAGAGCATGTATGTCTGTGTGTGATTGAGAGCTGGTTTAGGTGAGGGAGCATGTGATTATGTGATTGAGAGCATGTGTGTAAATGAGAGAAGGAGAGAGAGAGAGCATGTTTGTAAGAATGTGAATGATAGTCTGTGTGTGAGAGAAAAAGTCAGCATGTATGTGTGTGATTGAAAGCCTGTGAAAAGATAGACTGCATGTGTGTAAATGTGTAATTAAGAGCCTATATAAGTGAGAGAGAAAAAGCATGTGTATATGTGAGCGATTGAGAGCCAGTGAGAGAGAGAGAGAGGAGAAAGTTGCAAGCAAATCATCCTTCCTCCTGCTAATTCAAAACAATCTCAGGGCACCTTGATATCAAATGTTCCCAGGTATGCAGAGCAAAACATTTTTTGTATCCTTATTATTTTTCATTACTGGGTCTTTGTGTCTGCTATTTTGAAATATTTTATTGGTATCTTGAAATTTTTGATATGAGTTTTTAATTATTGGATATTCCATTCAGCTGTTTTGAAATAATCTGTTCTTTCCTTGTGTGTAGCCAGATGGACTCAGAACGAATGGTATAGTATCCGCGTGCTAGCAGTTGGAGACGGATCTGACGTCAGCACGGGGTATATATACCCCCACAGGAAGCGTAGCAACTTAGTAATTTCCGTCTCCAAAGCAGTTTGGAGAGCCTGCACGCTCGCTGAGCGTGTTTTCCAAATCTACTTTCTATTTTCTTCTTTCTTTCAACGACAACTTCTGCAACATCGAGCCCCGCACTCCTGCGGTGATACCCTAAGGTCCCTCCCCCAGTAGAGTTTCCCGGGGTGATTTCCGTGATCCCCCGGAGGTCTAAGTCCTCGGTCCGGTGGCCAAATCGCGGCAGGGACATAGCCCCCGGGTGAGGTTCGGGTGAGGCAGCGGGTGCATATCCTCAAACGCGGCAGTGAAGGTACTTGCCCTCTCCCCCCGCAGCCGGAGACCGCCCCGGTTCCAGCCGGGAAGCGCCGAGGATCAGGTAAGGCGTACATCTCTTATTTCTGGTCTCCGAGGAACAGAGGATCAGCGGCGTGGCACGCCGTGGAGGGCGCCATTTTGTGGGCCTTGTTCAGGTATTGAGCGCCCGTAATAGGCGCGGCTCTATTCCTCCTTGTGCGTATATTGCCTTATTGCTGAGAGCATATTGAATGCCACTGAGCGTGTATTGCTAACCGCATATTGCTGAGAGCCTATTGAATGCCATTAAGCGTGTATTGCTAACCGCTTATTGCTGAGAGCCTATGAATGCCATTGAGCGTGTATTGCTAACCCCTTATTGCTGAGAGCCTATTGAATGCCATTGGGCATGTATTGCTAACCGCATATTGCTGAGAGCCTATTGAATGCCATTAAGCGTGTATTGCTAACCGCTTATTGCTGAGAGCCTATTGAATGCCATTGAGCGTGTATTACTAACCGCTTATTGCTGAGAGCCTATTGAATGCCATTGAGTGTGTATTACTAACCGCTTATTGCTGAGAGCCTATTGAAAGCCATAGAGCGTGTATTGCTAACAGCTTATTGCTGAGAGCCTATTGAAAGCCATAGAGCATGTATTGCTAACCGCTTATTGCTGAGAGCCTATTGACTGCCATTGAGCGTGTATTGCTAACTGCATATTGCTGAGAGAATATTGCATACAATTGAGCTGTGTTCATGGCCGCCTATTGCTGAGAACATACTGCATATTATTATGGTTAAGCGCCTGTTGTATTAAGCGCATATTGCTGCCGCATATTATTATTATTGTGCGCCTGTTGTATTAAGCGCATATTGCTGCCGCATATTATTATTATTGTGCGCCTGTTCTATTAAGCATTCAGCGCATACTTTTCAATGGAACAGAACGCCTCAGCGTCTTCAGCGGCGGCGCCGCCTGCCTCAGGCATTAAAGCCCTTGGCCTCTGCTCTGCATGCCAGCTTAGAGCCACGCACGGTGAAGAGCCAGACTCCCTATGTGCCCAATGTGAGGAGGCCGTGGGACCCTTGGGCCAGGACCATTCTAAGCCATGATTTGCTGACAGTTCCCCAGGGGCTACCCCGGATTTAGCGGGCAGTCTCGACCAATCGGGAATCCCGGGGGATCTTGTACCCCGGCGATTAGAGGCTGCTTCAATTTCCTGGGTGGATCTCTTTAAGGGGATTCATGCCTTTGTACAGATGCAAACGGCTTCCCGTCCAGGCCCTGCGGTTCCTGCGGTTCCTGCTGTTCCTGCTGTTTCTGCGGTTCCTGCAGTGGCTGCGGCTGCGGCGGCTGCCGCTGTGGTGGCGGCTCCTGCGGATCCTGTTCCTGGACCCTCACGCCCTTATTGTGAGCGGGACCTCCCGCCGCTGGACAGTCCAGATCAATCAGACCAGGAGGTTTCACCGGACGAGTCCGAACTCCCGGACGAGGGGGAACTTCCCCCAGGGATAGAGCCATATAGAACCATGAGGCGGTTCTTCCCTAAGGAGGATCTCTCCGACCTGGTGTCTCAGTGTCTGGCGGAGTTGGATATTACGGGTCCCAGTGCTACGGTACCCTCTGCGCAGAACCCCCTGCTGGAAGGTCTTAGTCCTACAGCCCGCCATTTTCCATTCTTGCAAGCAGCACAACTGATAGATTTAGAATGGGCGGCACCAGCAGCTTCCTTCAAAGGGGGCCGGGCCCTGACGGGCATGTACCCATTGGCACCGGCTATCCAGGACTTGCTGGCGTGCCCTCAGGTGGCCGCCTTGATTAGCGCTGTGGTTAAGCGCACTACCATTCCAGTTGAAGGGGGGACGGCCCTCAAGGAGCCTCATGACCGGCGACTGGACACCATTCTGAAACAGACCTTTGAGGTGGCAGCTCTATCTTTGCGGATCGCGACCTGCTGCACAGTGGTGACGCGTGCCTGTTTGTCACAGGTTAGGAACAATGCTCCAGCAGCTGACATGGAGTCAGCTCTTTCGTTCCTCACGGATGCTGCATCAGACCTGGTCCGGACAACAGCTAAGGGGATCTCATCCTCCGTAGCCACCAGGAGGCAGCTCTGGATCCGGAGATGGTCAGCTGATGCGCCTTCAAAGACACACCTCACCAGATTGCCCTTTAAGGGCTCATTCCTATTTGGCAGCGACCTTGATAAACTGGCCAGTACATGGGGTGCCTCTCCAGTGCCTAGACTGCCGGAAGATCGGTTCAGAAGGGGCCAGCGCGCCTTTCCAAGGCCCTCCAGGGGCAGGAGTTCACACCGCTTTGTTCCTTACAGGAGTCGCTACCAGGCACCACGTCCTCAGGCCAGGAATCAGTCCTTTCGGACCAAGCAGCGCAAGAGGGGAGCAGGCTCGGGCTCGGGTCCCGGTCGCGCCTCCCAATGAGAATCCGCCGATTCATCTGGGGACGGAGCCATAGGGGGCAGGTTAACCCTCTTCTACCCCAGATGGGTCGAGATTACGTCGGACCAGTGGGTCCTCGCCATTATCCGGGAGGGATATTATCTGGACTTTCATCATCTCCCTCCGGACAAGTTTGTGGAATCTTCATGTCCCATACACAAGAAGGCAGCATTGGAAGCTACCCTAGCGAGGCTCCTGTCCTTGAAAGCCATCATCCCAGTACCTGCCTGGGAAGTGAATTCTGGACACTATTCCATTTATTTCATGGTACCCAAGAAAGGGGGCACCTTTCGGCCTGTGCTGGACCTCAAGTCAGTCAATCGATACTTACGGGTCCCGAGGTTTCGCATGGAGACTCTGCGCTCCGTCAAGGCCGCAGTACAGCCAGGAGAATTCCTCACGGCATTAGACCTGTCAGAGGCATACCTGCATATCCTGATCCATCCGGATCATCAGCGCTACCTACGTTTTAAGGTTCTGGGTCGCCACTTCCAATTCCGGTCTCTGCCCTTCGGATTGGCCACGTCACCGCGGACCTTCACCAAGGTGGTTGTCGTGGTAGCAGCGGCCCTCAGGCGAGAAGGAATTCTGGTCCATCCCTACCTAGACGATTGGCTGATCAGGGCAAAATCACGAGAGGAGAGCCATCGGACAACCGACAGGGTGATCGCCCTTCTAGAAAGCATGGGCTGGGTAATCAACCTCAGCAAGAGTTGCCTACAGCCTTCCCAGTCACTGGAATACCTGGGAGTACAGTTCGACACGCAGGCAGACACAGTCAGTCTCACTACCAAGAGAAGGTTGAAACTTCAGACGCGTATCCAGTACTTGATGGGAGCCAGTCGGCCCATAGCTTGGGATTATCTGCAGGTTCTTGGTCTCATGGCATCCACCCTGGAAGTGGTACCTTGGGCAAGGGCCCATATGAGACCTCTACAACACTCCCTGCTCTCTCGCTGGAGCCCTTGTCTACGGAACTATTCCACGCACCTACCTCTGCCTGCCAGAGTCCGGACACAGTTACGGTGGTGGCTGCAGCCCGACCACATGAGCAAGGGGTCGAGGATGTCCTCCCCCACGTGGACTCTGCTCACCACAGATGCCAGCCTGAGCGGCTGGGGAGCACACTGCGAAGGACTCACCACACAAGGGCGGTGGCGCGGAGAAGAGTCAGCGTGGAACATCAACCGTCTAGAGGCTCGGGCAGTCCGATTGGCATGCCTTCGATTTGCTCACAAACTGAAGAACAGAGCAGTCAGAGTGATGTCAGACAACGCCACCACTGTGGCATACATCAACCGTCAGGGCGGAACCAGAAGCCGACAAGTATCTCTGGAGATCGCCCCACTGATGGTTTGGGCAGAGGCGAATCTTCAGGACATCTCCGCCGTCCACATTGCCGGGAAGGACAACACCACGGCAGACTTCCTCAGCAGAGAAAGCCTAAATCCGGGAGAGTGGCAGCTGTCACCCACAGCCTTCCAGATGATTGTAGATCACTGGGGGATTCCGGACATGGATTTACTGGCGGACAAGTCCAATGCTCAAGTACCCAGATACTTCAGCCGCAAGCGCGACCCGTTCTCACACGGAATCGATGCCCGGGTCCAGCCATGGCCTCCAGGGGCTCTGCTATACGCGTTTCCTCCGTGGCCTCAGTTGGGCGCCATCATCCACAAGATTCAGAAACACCGGGGCCTAGTTCTTCTAGTGGCTCCAGACTGGCCAAGAAGACCCTGGTACATGGACATGAGAAGACTACTGGCAGGGGAGCCTCTTCCCCTGCCTCCTCTCCGGGATCTTTTACGTCAAGGTCCCATCCTCCACGAGGATCCAGCTCAATTCTCTCTTACGGTCTGGCCATTGAGAGGGCTAGACTGAAGAAAAGAGGTTACTCGGAGCCCGTGATAGATACACTCCTCCGAGCTCGCAAGTTTTCCACATCCCTCACCTATATAAGGATCTGGAGAGTATTCGAGGCATGGTGCGACACTCATGGCACCAATCCACATGCGACCACAATCCCTGTTGTGTTGGATTTCCTGCAAGATGGACTTCAGAAGGGTCTCCCCCTCAGCTCCATCAAGGTTCAGGTGGTGACGCTGTCTTACTATGGCCCCAGGAGGGATGGCAAGCCCATCGCCAAGCACCCAGATGTTTCTCGCTTCCTGCAAGGAGTCAAGCATATTCGTCCGCCACTGAAGTGGCCTGTGCCCTTATGGAACCTCAACCTTGTTTTGGATTTCCTCGCAGGATCCACCTTCAGACCCCTTCGGGGCCTGTCTCTCCGTTCTCTAACCTTGAAGATGGTGTTCTTGCTTGGCTGTATGTTCAGCACGCCGCATATCAGAGCTACAGGCACTGTCCTGTCGGGATCCGTTTCTCCGAATCACTCCTGAGGCTATCCATCTTCGCACGGTTCCCTCCTTTTTACCGAAAGTGGTTTCACAGTTTCATCTTAACCAAACCATATCCTTGCCTACCACGGCGGGTTTGAAGAAATCTGAAGAAGGGCGTTTATTGCACCATCTCGACATTGGCAGAATACTGCCCAGATATCTGGAAGTGACACAAGAACTACGAAAGACGGACCATCTGTTCGTCCTGCACAGCGGGAAGAAGCAAGGTGAAGCGGCCTCGCGGCCCACCATCGCCCGCTGGATTAAAGAAGTTATCAGAGCAGCTTATGTGGAAGCTGGGAAGTCTCCGCCTCTACAAGTCAAGGCTCATTCTACCAGAGCACAAGCGGCATCCTGGGCGGAATCCAGGATGCTGTCGCCTGCAGAAATGTGTAAAGCGGCGACATGGTCCTCCCTCCATACCTTCTCCAGATTCTACCATCTGGATGTCCAGGCCAGGGAGGACTCAGCATTTGCGAGGGCGGTTCTACATGGTCCTCAGGCAGCCTCCCGCCCAGGCTGGGAGTAAAGCTTTTGTACATCCCATTCGTTCTGAGTCCATCTGGCTACACGCCAGGAAATGTTGAGATTACTTACCTGATAATCTACTTTTCCTTAGTGTAGACAGATGGACTTAGCATCCCGCCCAGCTGCCTGTGTACATGGGTTTCACCGATTCAAGGTAAGCCATGTCCTCTGTTTCCATAAGAGCGTACACTCTACCAGGTGTCAACGCCTCCCGGTTGGGAATGCTGGCGGTCTCCAGCTACTATCAATCGGTCAGGGGAATCCTGTTTCACTTTTCACTGAGCGTCAGTACACACATCTATAACAGCTTTTGCAAGGAAGATTACTAAGTTGCTACGCTTCCTGTGGGGGTATATATAGCCCGTGCTGACGTCAGATCCGTCTCCAACTGCTAGCACGCGGATACTATACCATTAGTTCTGAGTCCATCTGTCTACACTAAGGAAAAGGAGATTATCAGGTAAGTAATCTCAACATTTTTGTTGCTGCTATTGATTTAGGGGTAGATTTTATAATTTTGCGCGAGCACGTTCTTTTGTTCGCGCACCAGGCGCGAACAAAAGTACGCTGGATTTTATAATATATGCGTGTAGCCACGTGTATCTTATAAAATCCGGGGTCGGCGTGCTCTGCCTGTTCCCTCCGAGGCCTCTCCGAAATCGGAGCGGCCTCGGAGGGAACTTTCTTTCCACCCCCGCACCTTCCCCTCCCTTCCCCTACCTAACCCACCCCCCGACCCTATCTAAACCCCCCCCTACCTTTGTTGGCAGATTTACGCCTGCTGAAAGCAGGCGTAAATCTGCACGTGCCAGCGGGCTGCTGGCGCGCCATCACCCGACCCGGGGCTGGTCCGGAGGCCTCGACCACGCCCCCGGACATGCCCCCTCCCCCCGCCCCTTTTACGAAGCCCCGGGACTTACACGCGTCCCGGGGCTGTGCGCGCGCCGGCGACATATGCAAAATAGGTGCGCCGGCGCACGAGAGTGCCCTGCGCGTGTAAATCCGGCCGGATTTACACGCACATGGCCTTTAAAATCCGGCCCTCAATGTTTTTGATTTGTTTTATAAGGACTGGTGATATTTCTTTTTTTCCTTTATTACACTGCATACAGAGACTCTGGCTTGTTGCGGTATCCAATTCAGCTTTTGTCTGCATGCTTCTAGTTATTTATTTATTTTATTTAACAATTTTTCTATACCGACATTAAAATACACATCATATCGGTTTACATGATAACAAAAGGTGGAAATTACAAATAACGGGGGGGGGGGAGGTGGAGAACTAAGAGTAGTTATGAGGTTATAAGGTGGAGAACTAAGAGTAGTTATGAGTTTTGGTCTCTTTATCCTTTGTTAGGTGAGGGTCAGCACATGTGAATCAGGTGAGGTTTTCTGCTGGCGTGTGTGTAGGGCTCTATAGCAGCCTGACTTGGTCCGTTTTCCTAATAGGAGATGTATTGGTGTCTTAAGGCCTGGTGTAATATTTTCAGTGTTGCCTTTTCTTAGGGATGGTGGTTACTGTTTAAGGGCTGGAAATTGGTACTATTTTGGTGTGTGCTGTTTACTATTTATGCAATTTCTGTTCAGACAGAATATGTATCTTTTATTCTTAACAATAAAAATAATACTGGATCTTTATTTTTTATTTCCGCCTTGAATTGTAATGAGCAGTGTGTCACACATGTGAGCGTGGTCTTCAGGTGTGTCACGATGGGAAAAAGGTTGAGAACCACTGATCTAAAGGGTTCTTTTAACCTTAGTGTCTTTGACTAGATCAACTTGTAGTAAGTAAAAAAAAAAAAACAGAAAGAAAAAGGGAATAGTGTACAGAGCACTTGATAATAGCAGGCAAGGCTGGGCTTCGGCCCTACGACCTTAATACACGGAGAATCCTTACTCAGCCCGGTGAGTTCAGGGGGATTTACCGGTGGGCCGGTCCCTTCCCCCCATACAGGTGCAGAGATGTCTCAATTCCTCTGGTGGGTGCTAATACCTGTAGATTAAGCCCAGGGACGTTCATTTCCCTGGTTGAGTGGCTCTGAGTTTAAAAAAAAAAAAAAAAATTGAAGACAAAAATAAACGTTTCTGACAAAGCTAGCCTGCTGAGATCTCCCGGGGCTCTAGAGGGGGTGAATTTATTTCACTCAGCTGACTTTGTTTTATTGTTTAACTCACCATGCCGTGGGGATCGCGCTGTGCAGCTTGTGGAGAGCTGGCAGCATGGCTCTCCCACGAAGGCCTCTGCTCCTGCTGTATCCCGCTAGCAGGTAAAAGATCAGCTCTGCCGCGATCACGCGGCTTAGGAAGCCATCAGTCAGCTCAGAAGTAGAGGTCTGCCCCATCCCCGATAAGTGTGGGAATGGCGTCCATTTTACCTGATTCGGGTCCTGATGCTGCTCAGGGGGAGGGGATTTTCCTCCACTTTCCCCGCCTTCGTTGAGCCCTTAAAGACCTCGCGATTTGGAGCCAGATTCATCTCCTCCCCATGCCTTACCGCCAGGGGTCCCTTAAAGAGACAGCACCCATTTTCTTCACAGTTTGTATTACTGCTTCACAAGGCTTATATAAAAGCTGAGGCAGACTTGGATTGGCAGTATTCTCCTCCAGCTAAGATCCCTAGGCCTGCGGAGGGTCAGGGGACTTCTAGGACCCGTCTTCCCCGTCCAGTCCCTGCTGAGGAGGTCCCGACGCCTTCCACGCCTCCGGATCCCTCCACGGTGAACATGAGCGATGATGTGGACACTGCCGCTCCGGTGGAGGGAGATGATCCTCGGGTGCTCCGATTGTTTCACAGGGAGGAGCTAGACCCCCCTTGATTCCTCATGTGCTAGCGGAACTGGATATACAGGCTCCGCAGCCGGTGGCGGATTCTTCTTCAGGGGATCCTGTTTTAACGGGTCTGCTGGCTCCTCCCCGAACCTTTCCTTTCTACTCGATGCTTTTACAGCTTATGACCCGGGAATGTGATGCACCTGAAGCCACTTTACGGGTTAGTAGGGCCATGGAAAAACTTTACCTGCTACCGGATGAGTCCTTGGATCTTCTTAAGATTCCTAAGGTGGACGCGGCCGTGTCGGCCATCGCCAAGCGCACAACGATTACGGTGACGGGAGGGGCAGCTCTCAAGGATCTCCAAGATAGGAAGCTGGAAGTTCTCCTCAAGTGGATATTTGAGGTATCGGCACTTGGAGTGAGGGCAGCCATCTGTATGGGTGCTAGCAATCATTGCTCAGGGTTACCACCTTAACTTTCTTGCTCTTCGACCAGACTCACCACCTCTACAAGCATGGACAGTATCCGATCATTCTGTCCTTCTGGAGCAGGTTTCCCTTCTTCTCCAGTTAAGAGCAATAGAACCCGTCCCACTCTCGCAGCAAGGCCTAGGGTTCTATTCCCGGTACTTTTTGATCCCCAAAAAATCCGGGGGAGTTCGTCCAATTCTGGACCTACATGCTCTCAACAAGTACCTACAGCGAGAAAAATTCAAGATGGTAACCTTGGGCTTGCTTCTACCTCTTCTGCAAAGAGGAGACTGGCTCTGCTCTCTGGACCTTCAGGACGCATACACACACATTGCGATAACACCAGCTCATCGCAAGTACCTCAGGTTTTTAGTAGGCCCAAATCACTATCAATATAGAGTGCTTCCGTTCGGCCTAGCGTCGGCACCACGAGTCTTTACCAAATGTCTCATTGTTGTCGCAGCCTTTCTCAGGAAAGAAGGTGTTCACGTCTACCCCTATCTGGACGACTGGTTAATCAGGGCTCCAACCCAGCAAGCTGCTCGGTCGTCCCTCAATTTGACCCTACACACTATAATTTCTCTAGGATTTCTCGTCAATTACGAAAAATCCTGTTTAGTCCCATCTCAAACCTTGTCGTTCATTGGGGCAGACTTGGACACCTTGCAGGCAAAAGCCTTTCTACCTCAACAACGAGCGCTAACTCTCGTGTCTCTCGCTCACCAATTGCAGTCTCAACATACAGCAACAGCTCGCCAATTCCTCGTCCTTTTAGGACACATGGCGTCCTCAGTCCATGTCACACCAATAGCCCGCCTGGCTATGAGGCTCATGCATTGGACTCTGAGGTCACAATGGATTCAAGCTGTTCAGCCTCTGTCGACCATTGTACACATTACCGACTCACTCCGTCTGTCTCTCGCCTGGTGGAAAAATCAAAACAATCTCCTCCAGGGACTGCCCTTTTAAGTGCCAGATCCTCCACTCATTCTCACCACCGACGCATCCAACCTCGGGTGGGGAGCCCATGTGGGCAATCTACAGACACAAGGGTCTTGGTCTTCAGGGGAAGCCAAACATCAAATAAACTTCCTAGAACATCGAGCAATGCGATATGCTCTCAGGGCTTTTCAGGATCACCTATCAAATCATGTCATCCTGATTCAGACGGACAACCAGGTGGCCATGTGGTACATCAACAAGCAGGGAGGCACAGGCTCCTTCCTTCTGTGTCAGGAAGCTGCGCAGATTTGGTCGGAAGCGCTCTCCCACTCGATGTACCTCAGGGCCACCTACTTGCCGGGAGTGGACAATGTCTTGGCCGACAAACTGAGTCGGGTCTTCCAGCCACACAAGTGATCTCTCAACCCCTCTGTAGCGACCTCAATCTTTCGCCAATGGGGATACCCCCAGACAGACCTCTTTGCTTCCCCTCAGAACCACAAAGTGGACAACTACTGCTCTCTCATTCGGAGCGAGCACTCTCAGCCCAGAGATGCATTCTCCCTCTCGTGGGCAACCGGTCTGCTCTATGCATTCCCTCCACTTCCTCTTCTTTCGAAGACTCTCGTGAAGCTACGTCAGGACAAGGGAACCATGATCCTGATAGCACCTCACTCTCCATGCCAAGTTTGGTTTCCTATACTCCAAGATCTCTCCATCTGCAGTCACATTTCCTTGGGAACGGACCCGCATCTGATCACTCAAAACGACGGATGCCTACGCCATCCCAATCTTCAGGCCTTGTCCCTGATGGCATGGATGTTGAAAGGTTAATCTTTCAACCACTTAACCTTTCAGATTCCGTTTCTCGAGTCCCGATTGCTTTGCGAAAGCCTTCCACAAGAAAATCTTACTCTTATAAATGGAAAAGGTACACATCATGGTGCACCTCGCATTCCCTTGATCCCTTTTCCTGTCCAATCCCAAGGTTTTTGGACTATCTCTGGGATTTCTCAGAATCAGGTCTAAAGACCTCTCCCATCAGAATGCATGTTAGTGCGGTAGCTGCCTTCCATAAAGGTGTCGGTGATGTTCCTATATCAGTACAACCCCTCGTAACACGCTTTTTAAAGGGCATGCTCCATATCAAGCCACCTTTATGTCCTCCAGCCCCTTCTTGGGACCTTAATCTGGTTCTTGGTCGGCTCATGAAACCACCATTCGAGCCTCTTCACTCCTGTGACCTAAAATATCTTACATGGAAGGTGATTTTCCTTCTGGCTATCACTTCAGCTCGCAGGGTTAGTGAGTTACAGGCCCTAGTTACCTATCTGCCTTACACTAAACTCCTGCGGGACCGGGCGGTACTCCGCACTCACCCTAAATTTTTACCTAAGGTAGTTTCTGAGTTTCACATTAATCAATCCATCATACTACCTACTTTCCCAGGCCCCATTCCAATCCAGGGGAACAGGCTCTGCATACCCTTGACTGTAAACGGGCTCTAGCGTTCTACCTAGACCGTACAGTTGCCCACAGGAAGAGCACTCAGTTATTCGTCTCTTTCCATCCCAACAAATTAGGGCAACCTGTGGATAAGTAGACTCTCTCCTCCTGGTTAGCAGACTGCATATATTTTTGCTATCAGCAAGCAGGCATTTTTTTTCAAGACCTTGTTAAAGCACACTCTGTGAGGGCCATGGCGACTTCAGTAGCACACCTACGATCGATGCTGCTTCCTGACATTTGCAGGGCTGCCACTTGGAGTTCTCTCCACACTTTCGCTGCCCACTATTGCTTGGACAAAGCCGGAAGACAAGATTCCATCTTTGGCCAGTCTGTCCTGCGTAACCTGTTTCCAACGTGACGTACCTACACCCTTCCGCCTGCCCGGTGGGGTTCAGGATGCCCTCTATCAAATTCCACCCCAGTTGTGCCTGTTGCACCTCGTTGGGTACATTTGGTGCATGTTCGGACATCCTCAGCTCGGTACTCACCCATATGTGAGGACTACCATCCTGCTTATCCTGTGAGAAAGCAAATGTTGCTTACCTGTAACAGGTGTTCTCACAGGACAGCAGGATGTTAGTCCTCACAAAACCTGCCCGCCGCCCGCTGTGTTGGGTTCGTAACGTTTTGTTATTTTATTTTTCGGCACTGCCTGTAGCTTTCAAATAAGACTGAAGGGGGACCCATGCTGGCTGCAGGGTTAGTGCCATGCTGGGCATGCCCAGTTGGGGCCAGTCAAAGTGATTGGGCTCCATCCTGATGATGTCACCCATATGTGAGGACTAACATCCTGCTTTCCTGTGAGAACACCTGTTACAGGTAAGCAACATTTGCTTATACCCTGGAGGAAAGAAGGAACAGGGGTTATATGATACAGTCTTTCAGATACTTGAAAGGTTTTTTTTTTTTTTTTTAATTTTATTTTAAATGTCTTTATTCAAGGATGTACCAATACAAAAAGACATTATATGAACATCAAAACACCTAACAAAGTACCATCCTTCATTTTTGGTCACTTTACTACCCCAAACCAAACCCTCCCCATCCCGTACATACAGCAATCTTCAAGAAAAAGCAAGCAAGAATGACAAATAGAACTCAATATTATGATGATACAGCATCCATCAGCTAGAAGCAATAATGTCATGACTTTCTGGGCAGCGCAGTAGACCCCTGGAGAGGAGCAAGGCGAAAGCACAGCGTGCTGAAATCACATCTAGAAAATAGCTCAGAGGCGATTTGACTATTTTAAGAGATAGTGTAAACCCTCTGTTATACTGCTGCAATCTCTAATGGAGCCAGCATTTGAGTGTGGGGAGGTAAGGAAGAATAATACGTACCCCAAATCTCCCGAAAAAAACATTTTTTCTTATAGGAAAAACGCTTATATTTAGATCCATATTCCAGTTGGTAAAGCTCTGTCATTTGGCTAGACCACAACGTGTCAGTAGGCGGCTCAGGATCCAGCCAGCGCAGCAAAATACATTTTTTAGCAATAAGACATGCTTTGAATACAAATAGAACATTATCAACATTCGTACTACAGTCACCACTATCATTGTTCAGGAGGCAAAGGGAACAAGACCAAGTAACATCCATATTAAAAAGTTGTGAAAGGTAAAGTCTTATTTTCTCCCAGAAGACTTGTATTTGGGGACAATCCCATATACAGTGAATGAATGAAGCTGGAGATTGAAAACATTTAGGACAGGCCGGTGAAAGAGCAACTCCCATCTTGTAGGCTCTGGCTGGCGAATAAACTATCCTGTGGAAAACTCTTTGTTGCAGTTCCCGTAGCGTGACATTTCCAGACACTTGGCAAATGGAGGCATATGAGTTTTTAAGCATGGAGGCAGTCAGCACTTCTCCACAGTCTGCAGACCATTTCAATAATAAGGCATCATAGATTCCATAGGATCGGTTTGCACAGTAAAAAGCATACAAACAGGATAGACTACCTTTTTTATCCTGAAAACAAGTTAATAAGTCAGTGTAGCAGGAATTGTCAATAACACCCCCGGTATTTTGTAATAAGACCCTTACCTTGGCCCGTAGCTGGGCATACAATATACTTGAAAGGTTTTAATGATTCAAAGTCAACGACAAACATTTTCCTTTGGAAAAAAATCAGCAGAACCAGGGGTCATGGTTTAAAACTCCAGGGAGAAAGACTCAGAAACAATGTCAGGAAGTATTTCTTCACGGAGAGGGTTGTGGATTCCTGGAACGCCCTTCCGGAAGAAGTGGTGAGGACCAAAACTGTGAAGGATTTCAAAAGGGCGTGGGATAAACT
This sequence comes from Rhinatrema bivittatum, assembly GCF_901001135.1. Classification (NCBI taxonomy): domain Eukaryota; kingdom Metazoa; phylum Chordata; class Amphibia; order Gymnophiona; family Rhinatrematidae; genus Rhinatrema; species Rhinatrema bivittatum. The sequence continues at coordinate 369,551,493 of NC_042620.1, read as the reverse complement.
CTGTGGATCCATAAATTGTTGAGGATGTGAATGAAATGAAGAGAAGAGGCATTGGGGGGGGGGGGGGGGGGGGGGGACGACTTACGGGAATGACGGCTACTACCCTTATTCAATAAACATACACACGGTTAATGCGACTCCAACATTGCTCATTGCTTCAACGGCAAGAGAAAATGTGGGAAAAAGGATCTGCATTCACAAATAAGCGTGGGAGTAGTAGCTTGCTTGTTACGGCGGTTACTACCCCAAACCAAATTAGCCTGGTACTTCACTTTCAATGCATATCCAAGCAGCTCTCTGCTTCAATGGCAGGGGGAATGAAGAAAAGAGGATTTATATTCAAACAACCACAAGGACTAAATTGCACAGGCTGGAAAAACAACTAAGCGTGGGAGTAGCTTGCTTGTTACGGTGGTTACTACCCCAAACCAATCAAGCCTGATACTTCACTTTGAATACATATACAGTGCAGCTCACTGCTTCAACGGCAGGGGAGGAATGAAGAAAAGAAGATTTATATTCAGACAACAACCAACAAGGACTAAATTGCACAGGCTGGGCAAACAAACGTGGGAGTAGCTTGCTTATTGCGGCGGTTGCTACCCCTAACCAACTACATCAATTGGTTGGGGTGGAAGGAAATTAGAACCAAAAAGTTACCAATAAGGGCCCTGATCTCAGCAGTCAGAGTAACAGAGAATGTATGAGAAAAATAAGTATGAAAGCTTGCTGGGTAGACTAGATGGGCCACTTGGTCTTCTTTTGCTGTCATTTCTATGTTTCTATGTTTACTATCCCATACATACAAGAGTTTTTTAATTTTTTATGATTTTTCTTTATGGACGGCGTCCATGGGAACTTAGTGTCATTCGCGTCTGAAGAGCGTCTCTGGGAGAATGAAGGAGTGTTGACAGGAAATGAAGGCTGAAGCCTTAAGAAGACGTTAGAGAGATATCTGTGTGAACGGCGGTGGCCATGATTATTGAGTGCTGTGCTACTTGTAGGATTGTATTTGTGGAACAAGGATATGTATATATTATCTTGTGCTGATAAAAGTGGGATTATGAGAACAGAAGAATGATATAGACATGATGAGGTTGTGAGGATCCATAGCCATTTTATAGACTGCATAGGGGACGGTGGTTATAGAATATGTAGGAAGTACAGAGTGGACTGGGGTGATCCGGTTCTATGGAAGATACTGTTCCAGCGATCGTGTGGGAATGATGCAGTATTATATCCCCTGAAGAAGATCGGGTGGGGTGAAACAAGGGTCCTTGTTGGGTCTGGGATTTTGTTTCTGTCTTGGCATATGGTATGAATATGTTTAGTGGTATTTTAGATGATGGTTTTAAATATGATGTAAGAATGATATGGTGTATGAGTGTGGTGACTATAAGTAATTTGAAACAAGATAAAAATATTTTCTAGACTTTTTGATATGTCCATATGTGCAATATGATGATATATATGATATTTGTGAATATTGTACAAATAGTTTAATTTGTGTATTTCTTATATATTTAAGTGTTGATATATATAAGGAAATAATAAAAAATTGAAAACTCTTGTGTGTATGGGATAGTATATATTGAATATACAATGTATTAGATATATAATGCCTGCTTATATAGGGAGGTACATCCCTTAAGAGTTCTCAGGATAAAGACGGAGGTGCTTCTCTGCAACTCTATATGTGCAGATTGCTATTTGTGATGGTCTTGTGACACAAGTACTCCTGCGTTGGGTACAGCAGCTCCCTGTGCCGCTGAATATACCTTGTAACTTTGCTAGATAAGTTATATCCAGCCAAGTTATTTAAATGGCCAGCTTTGAATTTTGACCTCATAGAAATGAAAATAAAAGGCTGGCATATCATTCCTTTTATGATCTCATCAGGATTTCATTTCGCTCTGTGGCTTCTGCTGTAGCAGCTAGGAGACTTCTATGACTCCGACACTAAATGTAGACTCGTGGTCTAAAACCTGTTTTTTTTTTTCATGTTTCCCTTTAAAGGGAAATTGCTGTTTGGGGAGGATCTCGAGCAGTTGGTTGAAAAATCTAAGATACCTGAAGGTAAAAGTCAGTCATTTTATCGGGCCAACAGGGGCCACGGTCCGTTTTGGGACTCCAGAAAGTATAGATTGGGAAGACAATCCAGTTCCCAATCTTGGAATAATGGAAGATCCATCTCCATTCTCTCTTATGGCCTGGCTCTTGAGAGGTAATGCTTATGGAGAAAAAGGTACTCTTCCTTAGTAATTTCCACCCTGCTGAAGGCCCTTAAGAATTCTACCTCTGGTATATATTCGGGTCTGGTGTCTTTTGAGTCATTCTGTAAGGATTGTTCAGTTTCTCCGTAACATACAGATATTTCTTATATTTTGTCCTTTCTTCAGCAGGGTTTGAATAACGGATTGGCATTGAGTTACCTTAGAGTTCAGGTTGTTTGTTTTGTTTGGAGGGCTGCGAAAAGGTAAGGCGGCCATCAAGGTGACCTTGGTTAGATGGATCAAGAAGCTATCACTTCAGCCTATTTGCTAAAGGATCAACAGGTCCCAGAAGTTCTTCAGGCTCATTCTACTAGAGCACAAGCATTTTCATGGGCAGAAGGTGCCAGAAGACATTTGGAAAGTAGCCACCTTATCTTCTTTGCATTCTTTCTCTAAGCATTACAGATTGGATGTGTATGCTAAGGAGGATGCAGCCTTTGGTGCTAATGTTCTCAGAGCAGTCCTAACTTCTTCCCTTCTGATTAGCAGAGCTTTGGACCGTCCCACTTGTTTGGATTGGTGTAGCAGGATGATGAGGAAGGAGAATATTTCTTACCTGTTAATTTTCTTTTCTTGAATCCTGCTACACCAGTCCAGGCCCTCCCAGGAAGTTGGGTTCTAATACAAGAGAGGTAGATGTGTGTGTTGAAAAAACGGACGCCCAGTTTGGACACACGTTTTTATGTGCGTGATATTGCATCAGCCTCATAAGTATTAGTGATGACATCACAGAGAAAACTGTGTTCTCTGCCTCTATTTGCTGGCAGGGGCAACAACCCACTTGTCTGAACTGGAGTAGCAGGATTCAAAGAGAAAATTAACAGGTAAGAAAATTTCTAAGTATTCAGCATCTTTGGGGGCAGTTCTCCTAAGCCAGGGCATATGGGGAATATTAAGTTTTCTGAGAAGAAGAAATATAAGAATAATGTGCTTAGTATAGATGTCACAGTTCGTAACTGAAAAATATATTTATTGCTTTAGTGTTAAGAACAGGGCAGATATGTTATTTTAGGCTTAAATTTAATGATTAAGAAAAGGCTAGAATAACAGTGGACAATGAAGTCCCCCTTTTAACCGCATATTGGATATGACTATATAGCAGCAATATAAGCTTTCCAATAGGCTCTATGTATGTGTGTCAAGCCTTTTTTTTTTTTTTTGAGAGAGAGTTCATTTCTGCGCATAATTGCCTTGAGTGCCAACGATGATATCTTTTGTCTAATTATACTGAAACTGCCATTACTCTTTAGTTAATAGTATTACTGACTTCGTTCTTACTTTTCTAGCTATCTGAGATTGTTCGTGAGTTCAAGACAACGAATCGGTTACTTCTGACAGGAACTCCTTTACAAAATAACCTTCATGAACTGTGGGCATTACTTAATTTTCTGTTACCTGATGTCTTCAATTCTGCTGATGTAAGTCTGATCTGATTATTATAAGTCTGTTTGGTGTTTGAAAGCAGCCTCAACGTAACTTGTAGAATTAAATATATCTAATTTGTTTTTATTTTTTGATTGATTTTTTTTCCTTAGCATTCGGGTAGGTCAGTCCCAACAAGTGGGTTATGCACCTCTGCCAGCAGATGGAGACAGAGCAAAAGGTGATAGAGTCCCGCCTCTATGAGAGCACGCCAGTATTCTCTGTCTTCAGAGGATGGTGGACATGCATTTCCTTTCGGGGTACTGCTTGTGAGTAAAAAAAATAAAAAAGGAAAAAGAAAGGTTCAAGTTGCGTTACTGGCTTGATAGATAGGAAGAATCAATGGAGGGCTTTTGTTTTCCTTTGTTTTCCCATCCGGACGTGACCCATTCCTTGTGGGAAGTTAAACATCTTTGACCCCCGTTGTGGCTTCTGGTACCTTTGTGGGATCTGTTAGGAAAGCTCTGTTGTAGAGCTGGGAGTTAGCAATCTGTTAGAAGTTTGCTCCTGTGGAAGGAGGAGTTAGCAATCTGTTAGGAATCGGTTGCTGGATACTCCTGTTGGAGAAGGAGTTAACAATCCTTTATGAACTGCTCCTGAGGAAGGAGTTAGCAATCTGATATGCTCAGCTCCTGTAGAGGGAGTAGTTAACAATCTGTTAGAGGTTAGACTGCGGAGCTAGCAATCTGTTGCTGAAGACTCCTGATAGGGAAGGAGTAGCAATCTGTTACCAGTGGAGTGCTTGGAGACGGCACTCAGCTGTAGAGGAATGTAGATAGGTGGATCCTTGGGCCAATGGCAGATGACTGCGTCCCCAGGAGGATATCTTGAGAGGGACCACCGGCTAGGCTTGGGTATGGAGACAGACACAGATAATTCTTTTATTAGACAGGTTAGTAGAACCACCAGAGGTGGCAGAAGTGAGCTGATATGCCCGGCAGGGCTAAGTCCCTCAGGTACTGGAACAGCGATCCCAGGGTTGCTGAGCTGTAGAGAAACTATAGATAGCGAGTAGACAGGGAATGCTGTGTTCATAGCCAGAACTAGATGACAAAACTCACAATAAGGTCTTAAGGAAGCTCAGTAGCTGGAAAGGGTTAGGCCCTCGAGGAGCGAGTACCTGGTTCCAGGGAAAGCTCTGAGAGAGCGATGGTAACTCACAAATGTCTGTATCTGCGATAGCTTCCAGGCAGTAGAGAATCTTCAGAGTGTCCAGGAACATGGGCCCTCGAGGAGCGAGTACCGGTTCCTATCTGCAATCTGAAATAAAGAAAAGAGAGCGAGGCCCCCGAGGAGAGCGGGTACCCCTGGTAAGTCCGAGGAGGCAGAGTAGCATAGAGAGACAAGCAAGCCCAAATCAATCACCGCTATCAATCCTTGCTAACTCGAATTATTAGCGAATACTGAGATCTTTTATATTGGAAGCGGATGACGTCATCTCAGGGGGACGCCTCCAAAGTTCGCGCCCTTGCTGGTACATCAATCGGAGCGCGCACACGTGCCCTACATCATCAGGCAACATGGCGGATCCGCAGCATCGAGCCGGTCCAGGGACGCCGGAAGGAGACGGCAAAAGACGCCATGGCAGCTAACCGTCCATCAGGGAGTCGCCACAGAGGTAAAGAGGGCGGAGTGAGGGCGTCGAGCAGCGACGGACACAACAGTACCCCCCCTTCAAAGGATGATTTCCTCTTCGGGTATCAAGCTTAGTTTTTAAAGGATGCGCGAGGTGAAACTGATGAAGCATCTCTTTATCCAAGATATTGGTCTGAGGCTCCCAAGTGATTAAATCGGGTCTGAAGCCTTCCCAAATCAAAAGGTATTCAAAAGTCTTGCCTCTGTTACGAACATCTAGAATCTCTTTGATCTTGATTTCTAATTCGTCTTCTGCAATAGTGACAGATGGATCTTGAGATTTGGAAGAATCTTTCAGAGTGTTATTGATGATATCAGCAGCAATTGGTAGAGCTGATGTGGACATCACTGAGGAATTCAGTGGAATTGGTGATGTTGACGAATGTCCAAAATCCACTTCTAAAGATGACTCTCCAGTAGATGATGCTGGATGAGAGATGGTAGCATCACCAGCGGAAATGGACTGGCTAGTTGCTAAGGATATCTTCTTCAGATCTATTATGTGCTGAGGTTCATCAGGCACATCTTCTGAATGAAATGAGCATGACAGCGCGTCTGCTGTGGTGTTTCGATCTCCCGGTCGGTACTTAAGCACAAAATCAAAACGGTTGAAGAGTAAAGACCACCTGGCCTGTCTGTAATTCAAATGTTGTGCATAGCAGAGATACTCAAGGTTTTTGTGATCCGTGAAGACGGTTATTTGATGTTGAGCGCCTTCGAGCCATGGCCGCCACTCCTCAAATGCAAGCTTTATAGCTAGGAGCTCCTTGTCACCGATTCCATAGTTCTTCTCGGCTGGAGAAAATCTTCGTGAGAAGAATGAACAGGGTCGTAAAGTCTTTGAGTCTCCCGCTTGGCTCAACACAGCCCCTACCTCCACATCTGAAGCATCAACTTCGACAATAAAGGGTCTGTTGGGGTCTGGATGTCACAAGCACGGTTCTATGGAGAAGGCAGTCTTCAATTTTTCGAACGCGGAAATGGCCTCCGTTGACCATTTTGAAGCGTTGGCACCCTTATGGGTCATCGCAGTCAAGGGTACAGTCAAAGAAGAATAGTTCTTAATAAAGCTGTGATAATAATTAGTGAACCCCAGGAATCTCCTCAAGGCCTTCAGGCTGGTGGACTGAGACCAATTCTGGATACTTTCAAGTTTGTGTGGGTCCATTTGAAAACCCTCCTTAGAAACGATGTAGCCTAGAAAAGGCACTGAGTCTTTGTGAAATTCGCACTTCGAGAGTTTGGCGTACAGCCGATGTTCGTGGAGACGGAGTACTTGCTTGACATCTGCAATGTGGGTCTCCACAACCTGGGAGAAGATTAGTATGTCATCCAGATAGACCACCACGTTCTTGTATAGCAGGTCCCGCAAGTTGTCATTCATCATATTTTGGAATGTAGCGGGTGCATTGCACAACCCGAACGGCATTACAAGATACTTGAAATGGCCATTTCGTGTATTAAAGGCCGTTTTCCATTCATCGCCACTTCGAATGCGGATGAGGTTGTAGGCCCCTTTCAGGTCCAGTTTTGAAAATATCTTGGCCCCTTGCAGCCTATCAAACAGCTCCGAGATTAACGGCAAGGGGTAACGGTCTTTGATCGTGATTTCATTTAGACCTCGATAGTCGATACTGTTAGAGAAAAAGCCTGCACCAGCTGGCGACTTTGAGGGTCGAATAAACCCTTTCTGGAGATTTTCTTCAATGTATTCAGACATTGCTTTATTCTCCAGAGCTGAGAGAGGGTACACCCGTCCTTTTGGTGGCTCCGAATTGGGCTTCAGTCTTATGGCACAGTCATAGGACCTATGTGGAGGAAGAATTTCAGCCGCTTCTTTGGAGAATACATCCCCAAAGGAAGCATATTCAGGCGGCAGTCCTGGTATCGCTGGAGTTGTAGGCATGCAAATGATAGACGAGACCTCCTTGAGGCATTTCCCTGACATTCTGGGCCCCATCGTGAGAGATCCAGGGATGCCCAGTCAAATTGGGGTTGATGCTCTTGCAGCCAGGGTAACCCCAGGACGATAGGGTGCATGGCCTTTTCTAGTACAAAGGAGGAGATTATTTCTGTATGGAGTGCTCCGGTGTAAAGCGTAACTGATACGGTCTCGCAAGTCATGTTGCCCGGCAAGGACTCCCCGTGAATGGAAGACAACGGTAGTGGATCTTTTAATTTGATGAGAGGGATCCTCAAGTATTCCACTAAATGTCTAGTAATGAAGTTGCCTCCTGCCCCTGAGTCCTGAGTCCTGAGTCTGAACCGTGACTGGTCAGGGAGACTGGGAGAGAGCGCGGAGGAGAGGATGCGGTAAGGCCCAAGAACAGTTTTCTCGCCGGGCTTGAGTCCATCCTTTTCCCCGGACAAAATGGGGCATGCAGAGACATCATGGTCGGGCTAACCATAGTACATGCACAGGCCATGTTTCTTCCGAAATCTTTTCTCCTTTGAGGTCAAGTGACCATGACCAAGTTGCATCCGTTCCTCTTTATCAACAGCAGAAATTGTTGGACCTATCCGAAGTGCAGAGGTACTGGCCTGTTTCAACCCAGTTAACACCTTAGGCCGGAGTTCCTTCACCTTGTCTCGGAGCCGACAATCAATCCGAGTAGCTAAAGCTATCAATTCTTCCAGCGAGTCAGGTGTCTGGCGAGTAGCCAGCTCGTCTTTCAAGCGGGTATCTAGGCCTCTGCAGAAGAGAGTCTTGAGACATCTGGGGTCCCAGTGAAGTTCCGCTGCAAGAGTCTTGAATTCTATGGCAAATTCAGCCAATGATCTGTTGCCTTGCTTCAAGTCCACTAAGGCAAACCCTGCAACAGACATATGAGCAGGGTCATCAAAAACGGATTTAAACAAGTCCATAAAGCCTTCTATGTCCTGCAAAATAGGGTCCTTGGTTTCCCACAAAGTAGATGCCCACGACAAGGCTCTCCCATCCAAGCATGACAGGATGTAGGTGGTTTTAGAGAGGCCCGTGGGAAACAATGAAGGCTGTAAGGTGAAATGCGTGCTGCATGGTTCAAGAAGCCCAGAGTCTTCTGGAGTTCTCCGGAGAAGCGAATAGGAGCCACCAGTGGAACAGCAGTCTTTAAAGTTACCTCCTGTAACTGACCTTCTTGGGTAGAAGCTGTGCCTTGTATCTTCTGTGTGTGAAGCTGATGAAATGCTGCAGTACGTTTCTCCTAGCTTTCTTGCTGTTCTGAGATGCGTTGACCCAGGCCCGGTATAGCCTGCAAGGCGGAAAGGTGTGCCGGGTCCATGGGGTTTCTGACATCCCATACCTTAAGCTGGATTCCCAGGATTACTGCTTCTCCAATTTAAGCCGGATCCACTGGAGTTAGCAATCTGTTAGGAAAGCTCTGTGTTAGAGCTGGGAGTTAGTAATCTGTTAGAGGTTTGCTCCTGAGGAAGGAGGAGTTAGCAATCTGATATGCTCAGCTCCTATAGAGGGAGTAGTTAACAATCTGTTAGAGGTTAGACTGCGGAGCTGTAGAGGAATGTAGATAGGTGGATCCTTGGGCCGATGGCAGATGACTGTGTCCCCAGGAGGATATCTTGAGAGGGACCACCGGCTAGGCTTGGGTATGGAGACAGACACAGATAATTCTTTTATTAGACAGGTTAGTAGAACCACCAGAGGTGGCAGAAGTGAGCTGATATGCCCGGCAGGGCTAAGTCCCTCGGGTACTGGAACAGCGATCCCAGGGTTGCTGAGCTGTAGAGAAACTATAGATAGTGAGTAGACAGGGAATGCTGTGTTCATAGCCAGAACTAGATGACAAAACTCACATAGGGTCTTAAGGAAGCTCAGTAGCTGGAAAGGGTTAGGCCCTCGAGGAGCGAGTACCTGGTTCCAGGGAAAGCTCTGAGAGAGCGATGGTAACTCACAAATGTCTGTATCTGCGATAGCTTCCAGGCAGTAGAGAATCTTCAGAGTGTCCAGGAACATGGGCCCTCAAGGAGCGAGTACCGGTTCCTATCTGCAATCTGAAATAAAGAAAAGAGAGCGAGGCCCCCGAGGAGCGGGTACCCCTGGTAAGTTCGAGGAGGCAGAGTAGCGTAAAGAGACAAGCGAGTCCAAATCAATCACCGCTATCAATCCTTGCTAACTCGATTCATTAGCGAATACTGAGATCTTTTATATTGGAAGCGGATGACGTCATCTCAGGGGGACACCCCCGAGGTTCGCGCCCTTGCTGGTACATCAAATATGTCATCAGGCAACATGGCGGATCTGCAGCGTCGAGCCGGTGTGGGGACGCCGGAAGGAGACGGCAAGAAGACGCCGCGGCAGCTAACCTTCCATCAGACCCAGAGGGAGTCACCACAGAGGTAAAGAGGGCAGAGTGAGGGCGTCGAGCAACAGGATCTTAACTTGGTCCTTGAGGTCTTGGCAGGTCTGACTTTTCAACTGCTGAGTTCCCTTTCCTTGTGGCTGCTTACTTTGCAGACAGTTGTTTTTCTGATAGCAATCTGTTCAGCTCGTTGAATCTCTGAGCTGCAGGCTTTTTCCTGCCTTGAGCCTTTTCACCATGTAACTTTGGGTGTGGTTCGGCTTTGGACTGTGCCTTCCTTTTTGCCCAAAGTGGTTTCAGACTTTCATTTGAATCAGTCCATTTCTTGCATAGAAACATAGAAATGACAGCAGAAGACCACCAAATGGCCCATCCGGTCTGCCCAGCAAGCTTTCACACTTGTTTTTTTTCTCATACTTAACTGTTACTCTTTGGCCCTTAGTAACCTTTTGGTTCCAATTCCCTTCCACCCCCACCATTAATGTAGAGAGCAGTGCTGGAGCTGCATCTAAGTGAAGTATCTAGCTTGATTGATTAGGGGTAGTAACTGCCTCAATAAGCATGCTACTCCCACTCTTATTTGTTTACCCAGCCTGTGCAATTCAGTCCTTGTTTGTTGTTGTCTGAATAAAAATCATCTTTTCATTCATTCCCCTCTGCCTTTGAAGCAGAGAGCTATGCTGGATAAGCAGAGAGCTACGTTGGATATGCATTGAAAGTGAAGTATCAGGCTTATTTGGTTTGGGGTAGTAACTGCCGTAACAAGCAAGCTACTCCCTGCTTTTTTGTGAATGCAAATCCATTTTATTTTTCCACATTTCCTCTTGCCGTTGAAGCATAGAGCAATATTGGAGTCACATTAACCATGAGTATGTTTATTAAATAAGGGTATTATCTCCAGGTAGAAGCCGTCATTCCCGCAAGCCACCCTCTCTTCATTCAGATCCTCTAGACTTTATGGATCCACAGTGTTTATCCCACACTCCTTTGAAGTCCTTCACAGTTTTGGTCTTCACCACTTCCTCCGGAAGGGCATTCCAGGCATCCACCACCCTCTCTGTGAAGAAGTACTTCCTGACATTGGTTCTGAGTCTTCCTCCCTGGAACTTCAAGTCGTGACCCCTGGTTCTGCTCATTTTTTTCCAACGGAAAAGGTTTGTCGTCTTTGGATCATTAAAACCCTTCAAGTATTTGAAAGTCTGTATCATATCACCTCTGCTCCTCCTTTCCTCCAGGATGTACATATTTAGATTCTTCAATCTCTCCTCATAAGTCATTCGATGAAGACCATCCACCTTTTTGGTCACCCTTCTCTGGACCGCCTCCATCCTGTCCCGGTCCCTTCGGAGATACGGTCTCCAGAACTGAGCACAGTACTCCAGGTGAGGCCTCACCAGGGACCTGTACAAGGGGATAATCACTTCCCTTTTCTTACTTGATATTCCTCTCTCTATGCAGCCCAGCATTCTTCTGGCTTTAGCTATCGCCTTGTCACATTGTTTCCCCGACTTCAGATTGTTAGACACAATCACCCCAAGGTCTCTGTCCTGCTCCATGCCCATCAGCCTTTCACCCCTCATCGAATACAGTTCTTTCGGATTTCCACACCCCATATGCATGACTCTGCACTTCTTGGCATTAAATCTCAGCTGCCATATCTTCGACCACTCTTCCAGCTTCCTTAAATCCCGTCTCATTCTCTCCACTCCTTCTGGCGTGTCCACTCTGTTGCAGATCTTAGTGTCATCCGCAAAAAGACAAACCTTACCTTCTGTCTCATCCGCTATGTCGCTCACATAGATATTGAACAGGACCGGTCCCAACACCGATCCTTGTGGCACTCCGCTTAACACAGCTCTCTCTTCAGAGTAAGTTCCATTTACCATCACACATTGTCTTCTGTCCGTCAACCAGTTTGCAATCCAGGCCACCACCTCGGCACCCACTCCTAAGCTTCTCATTTTATTCACCAGTCTTCTGTGCGGGACCGTATCAAAAGGTTTGCTGAAATCCAAGTAGATGACATCGAGCGCTCTTTCTCAATCCAATTCCCTAGTCACCCAGTCAAAAAAGTCAATCAGGTTTGTCTGACAGGATCTTCCCCTGGTGAATCCATGCTGCCTCTGGTCCAGCAATTCTCCCGACTGTATATAGTTCACTATTCTTTCTTTCAGCAGCGACTCCATTACTTTTCCCACCACCACGGAGAGATTAACCGGCCTGTAGTTTCCAGCCTCCTCTCTGCTCCCACTCTTGTGAAGCGGGATCACCACCGCTCTTCTCCAATCCCTCGGCACCACTCCCGTTTCTAGGGATCTATTGAACAGGTCACACAGTGGACCCACCAGCACATCTCTGAGCTCCCTCAGTATCCTGGGATGAACCTCATCAGGTCCCATGGCTTTGTCCACTTTCAGTTTCCCCAGCTCTTCCCATACATTCTCTACTCTAAATGGAGATACATCTACTCCACTCTCCTCCAGTTTCTTGTTAACTAGCAATGGTCCTTCTCCAAGGTCCTCTTTAGTGAACATCGAACTGAAGTATTTGTTTAATATTTCTGCCATTTCTTTGTCTCTCTCTACACATTGATCCTTTTCACCTTTCAATTTCCCTATACCACTTTGAACTTTTCTCCTTTCTCTGATGTATCTGAAAAATGTTTTGTCACCTCTCTTTACCTCTTTGGCAATCCTTTCTTCCGCTTGACTTTTTGCCGTCTTGATTACTTTCTTTGTCTCCCTCAGTTGTACCAGATATTCTTCTTTGTGCTCCTCCCTTTGTGGTCCTTTATATTTCTTGAATGCTGTTCTTTTAGCCTTTATTTTGTCAGCCACCTCCTTTGAGAACCAGATAGGTTTCATTTTCTTTTGCTTTTCTAACATATAGATTAGTTGCCTTGGTAATTGCTCCTTTTAGTTTGGTCCACTGTTGTTCCACATCTCTCTTGTTCTCCCAGCCTTCTAGTTCTTCCTCCAGGTACTTCCCCATTTCATCAAAGTCCATGTTTTTGAATTGCAAAACTCTGGTCTTTGTGCTTCTTCTCCATATCCTTTGTGTGATATGAAACCATATCATTTGATGATCACTGGTGCTGAGGTGGGCTCCCACCTGGACTTCAGAGACATTATCTCCATTAGTGAGTACTAAATCGAGTATAGTTCCCTCTCTCGTGGGTTGCATTACCATTTGTTTCAACAGAGCCCTTTGCAGGGCATCCACTATTTCTCTACTATTGTTAGATTCTGCAGAAGGGATTCTCCAGTCTACATCCGGCAGATTAAAGTCTCAAACGATCACCACTTCTCCCTTCTTTCCCATCTTTTGGATGTCTTCAACCATATCTCTGTCATGCTCTTCCTTTTGATTTGGAGGCCTGTAAACCACTCCAAAATAAATGGATGCCCCATCATCTTTTTTTAGGTCGGCCCATAGTGGTTCTTCATTGCCCCATTTTCCTTGCAGCTCAGATGCTTGCTTATTGTTTCTGACATAAAGAGCCACTCCTCTCCCTTTCCTATCCTTTCTGTCCTTCCTTAACAAGTTATAGCCCGGTATTGCCGTATCCCAATCATGAGATTCCGTGAACCACATCTCCGTGACAGCAACAATGTCCAAATCCACCTCCACCATTAGGGTTTGCAGATCTGGGATTTTATTGCCCAAACTACGAGCATTTGTGCTCATAGCTTTCCAGCTTTCCTCTTTCAGGTTACTGTTTTTCCTGGACTCCTTTTGTGCCTTTTTGTTGAGTTTTGTTATCCACTTCACCCTTTCCCTTTGCATTTGTGCAAGGGAAAAGATTAGTACCTCTGATGACAGAGTCATCCATCACAGTGAGCTTTTTCCTTTGGTTTCTTTTCAGATAACACTTCAATGTTTTTCTCAAGAACTTCTTCAGTATTTAATACAGAGAAGGCATTTTGTACTTGTTGCACTTGATACAGTGTGTGTCTCCGCATCACAGGTCTAATTCTACCAGAGGTCTAATTCTGGGACAGAGATGAAGCTGAGTACCACCTTTTGCTTTCCTTAAACGTCAAACATCATTTACTGTGCTATTTGGAGGTGACTAAGACTGTTCAGAAGTCTGATCGTCTGTTTGTCAGAGGACAAGCAGGATGGTAGTCTTCACATATGGGTAACATCATCAGATGGAGCCCTGATGCGGAAAACATGTCAAAGTTTCTAGAACTAGACACACTGAGCATGCCCTATACCACATGTACACACGGGGTCCCTCTAGTCTCTCTTTTTCCACGGAGCTGTAAGCCTCATGGTGTGAGTGAGCTCACTTTGGCTATTTTTTGGCCTTGTGGAAAACTTTGGTTTTTCTCGCGTTTTTTGAGGATTTTTCTTCTTTGTTCCGTTGCCGGGTCCTTCTTAGTGTCCTTCCATTGTGTCTCAGGATTTTTGGCAATTCAGGTAAGTTTCCTTTTGCGGTCTATTCCCCGTGGTGGCAGTGCATTGGTGCCCACCTGCCATTGATGTTCCGCTGCCATCGTTTCTGGTTCATGCTTCTTCTATTTCGTCCTTCATGGCCACGTCCAGATTTCAGCAATGCCCCTGGTACCCAAGGACCATGTCCATAACGGATCAGCATGAGAAATGTGTCCTCTGCTTGGGGGCATCGCCTGATGTCCGGAGTTGCTGCTTATGTGCCCAGGTGACCCCAAAAGGATGACTGCTTCGACTTGACAAGACAGAGCAGCCCTTCGGATCGAAGACGTCCAAGCCATCGGCATTGGTGGTATCGGCATCGAAGGACCAAGGAGCCACACTGATGGACACCAAGCCATCGACATCAGTGAGACCGTCAGTTTTAAAAAAAAAAAAACTACCTTTGAAGCTGAGAGGAGAATGCTGTGGGGAAAGCCATGATTGAGAGACCCCCCCCCCTCCCCCGACGTCATCACAAATGGAGCTGGACCATTGAAAGGCACCGAGCCAGCAGGCGCTAATGAAGGGGAGGGCTACCCACCAGTGCTGAACACCTTGTAACATCCAAGGTAAAAAAAAGATAAAAAAATTGAGAAAGACAAGTCTTTGAAGCTGAGAGGAGAATGCCGTGGGGAAAACCATGATTGAGAGACCCGCCCCCTCCCTTGACGTCATCACAAACGGAGCTGGACCGTTGAAAGGCACCAAGCCAGCAGGTGCCGTGCGTCGTGCAACCCTTAGTGTTAACCTTTCCCATGTTTTTATCTCCCTTGTTAACAATTTCCATGTTTATTATTGTTCAATGTATTGACAAAGGAAATGCTTGATTTCCTGCATTTTTTGTTGGAATATAAACTGATGTGATGTGTAAAATCGAACACCGGTACATAAAAATAAATAAATAAATAAAAAATAGGGGAGACGGAGACCGACAATCATCGTTCTCCTCCAGGCCGAGGATGTTAGGTTCCTCGTCATCAGCCTTGGCACCGAGGGAAGCTGAAGAAGCATTTGCAACGTTCCCCATCAATGCACATTGCCGGGCACAAGGATACACCCGCTTTTGTCACGATGCCCCCAAAGTGACCCTGCGGCGAGGAGTGCCAATCCTTTATTGGTGCTTGAGGTCCGCGATGGTCTCCACCGTGTCTAATGCCAGTCATCGATCCACCTTAAGGATCTGAAGAGGATCTGGCCATCCCTCCTTCCTCCCAGTCAGGGTTGGCATCGGCAACATTTGAAGAGTAGCTGGAGCGCATCCTGCTAGCAGTGGACTGGGCGCTGCAGGGCTTCAGTCTTGTGGCCCCAATGGCACTGGACCCGGTGCTGCCCATCCTTGTACTGCTTCTGAGAAGCTCAACGTGCTCATCAGTATGTTACCCAGTTGGCATCTGTACCTGGGACAGTATCGGTGCCTGGAGGGGCACCGAGGCCTCCCCCTACTGATATGGTGGTTGTCACTGGTTCCTCTAAAGAGGGCTGGCAGAGGTGCCGAAGCTTGCCACCCACTGTCCATTTCTACCAGTGTCTGCACCTCTGGACGAAGGCTGAGCACCTAGGGACTCATCCCCTGTCACTTACAGTGAGGATGAGGAACCATATGATCCCTGGAGGGATGAGGTTTCAGAATCCTCCTTCAAGGGCTCCGAGGTTCTCCCTTCAGACCCTTCTCCTCCAGAGGAGCGAAGGAAGTATCCGCCTGAGGACTTAACCTTCGCAGGTTTTATGAGGGTGATGGCAGAGGCCATCCCTTTTCAGTTATTGACAGAGGAGGATGCCAAGCACAAAATGCATGAGATCCTCCAGTTCATGGAACCTCTTAAGGAGATTATGGCAGTCCCAGTAAACAAGATCCTTAAGGAGTTGCTGCTGAGTATATGGGAACAACCTCTCATAGTGCCTCCTGTTAATATGAAGTCAGACGGGGTTTATCTCATCCAGAAGGCTGCCAGATTCAATAAGTGTCAGCTGCCCCACCAGTTGGTGGTAGTCAAATCTGCCCTCAAGAGGGTCAAGCATTCTCGGACTCATTCGTCGGTGCCCCTGGGGAAGGATCATAGAGCTGGTGCATAAGGACCTGGAGTGTGGAAAACATGAGGTCTGTGCAACCTACAATGTTTTTGAGATGGCATCTAGAGTCTGCAGTGGGACTCAGTGCCTGCAGAATGGCATGGCTGTGGGCATCTGATCTCTGACCAGAGGTACAGGATCTACTTGCTGATATGCCGTGTACTGGAGAGAATCTTTTCCGAGATAGGGTGAGAGATGCTGTGACCCAACTTAGGGACCAACATGAAACCCTCCAACAACTCTCTACCAGTATTCTGGTCCCATCCTCCTCTTCTAGGAGGCTGGCAAAACCAGGATCAAGGAAGTCTTTCTTTTGCCAAAGGAAGTACTATCCTCTGCCTCCTTGCTCCCGTCAACACCATCAGGGCTCCCGCGGCCATCCCAGGGAGCAGAGAGCTCCTAAGCCCCAGCCGGCTCCTCAGTCAACTCTGGGGACAGGGCTTTGACTGGGTCGTAGGGAGCGTAGACCAGTTGCCCATATTCAGGACGATGGAACCTCCAGTTGGGGATAGGCTGCAGTTCTTTATGAACCAGTGGCCCAGAGTAACCTTGGACCAGTTGATTCTGTCCATTGTTTGTCAAGCGTACCAATTGAATCTGTTGAGTGTCGCACCAAATTGCCCTCCATGCCCATCTTGGAGGGCCAGTAGCACATCAGGAGGTACTACTAGCAGAGATCTCCTCCCTCTTACTGGCCAGAGCGGTCGAGCCTGTACTACCAGGGCAAAGAGGGAGGGGTTTCTAGTCCAGGTACTTCCTGATTCCAAAGAGAACAGGAGGACTCCGTCCCATCCTAGATCTAAGGGCTTTGAACAATTTTCTAAGATAAGAAATGTTCAAGATGATTTCCCTGGGCACCTTGATTCCCCTTTTGCAAAAAGCAGACAGGCTATGCTCCCTCGACATAAAGGATGCATACTCTCACTTCGAGTTCTTCCCCGATCACAGGAAGTATCTCCGATTTGTGGTGGGAAAACAGCATTTCCTGTACTGGGTGTTGTCGTTTGGGCTCAAGTCAACTCCATGGTTCTTTATGAAATACCTGGCCATGGTGGCGGTGCACCTCTGCAGGCTGGGAGTGCATGTTTTCCCGTATCTTGATGATTGGCTGGTCAAGCCCACATCTCAGGAAGGGGCTGTCAGGTCCATGCATTTGACCATCTAGGTGTTGGAGTCACTAGGGTTCGTTCTCAACTACCCAAAGTCCCATCTCAGCCAGTCACTTCAATTAGACTTCATAGGAGCCCTAGTAGACATGGCTCTGGCCCTGGCCTTCCTGCCTTGCCAGAGGGCCATCACTTTGTTGACCATCACAGAGGAGATTCAACAAAACCAGTAGGTGTCAACCTGGCACATGTTGAAACTGTTGGACCATATGGCCGCAACTGTCACTTCCTTGGCACGTTTACACATACATAGAGCCCAATGGACCCAGTGGTTGCAGAGGCGCCAGGCTACTTGGAGCCTCCAGGATTGCATCCGAGTCACCCTGTCTCTCTGGAACTCATTGTCCTGGTGGCAGGTACTTTCAAATCTGGAACCGTGGATTTCTTTTCATAGTCCCACTACCCAAATTATCCTAACCACAGATGCATCCACCCTGGAGCTCATGTAGATTAGCTCAGTCCCAGGATCTCTGGTCCGCTCAGGAACACTCTTGTCAAATCAACTTACTGGAGCTTCAGGCGATTAGGTACGTGCTTTGAGCTTTCAGAGATCGACTGTCTAACAAAGTTGTCCTGATCCAAACCAACAACCATGTCGCCATGTGGTATGTCAGCAAGCAGGGAGGCACAGGTTCGTACCTCCTATATCGGGAAGCGGTCCAGATCTGGTCATGGGCCCTGTCCCACAGGATGGTGCTCAGGGCCATGTACCTGGCTGGGACGGAGAAGTGGTAGCGAACAGGCTGAGTCGAGCCTTCGGAGTCCACGAGTGGTCCCTGAATCAGGGTGTAGTGAATCATATAGTCCACCTCTGGGGGAGCCTGGATGTAGATCTGTTCACATCCCCCTGCAATAGGAAGGTGCCTCGGTTTTGCTCCCTGTACAAGTCTGATGGCAAACCAGCCTCAGACATCTTTGCCCGTCATTGGTGCAAGGGTCTTCTGTATGTGTATCCTCTGATTCCCTTAGTGGCAAAGACTCTCTTGAAGCTTCGCGAGGACAGGGGAACTATGAACCTCATAAACCCTCATTGACCAAGACAGATCTAGTTTCCATTCCTACGGAAGTTGTCCATCAGGAGACCGATCTATCTGGGGACTTCCCCAGATCTCATCACGCAAGATCAAGGCAGGCTTCTGCATCCCAACCTCCAGGCTCTGTGGCTCACAGCCTGGATGTTGAGAGGTTAATTCTGTAGCCACTTGATCTTTCAGAGGATGTGTTTTGGGTCCTGGTGGCTTCCAGAAAGCCTTCCACTAGAAAGTCCTGTGGACTGAAGTGGGGAGGTTTTCCATGTGGTGTGAGCAGAAGGCCCTAGATCCATTCTACCTCACACAAAAACTACTTGACTACCTTGCACACCTATCAGAAACTGGTTTAAAGACCAACTCCGTTAGAGTTCATCTCAATGCAATTGGCACATACCACCAAGGTGTAGATGGTACACTATCTCTATACAGCTTATAGTTGTATGATTCATGTAGGTCCTAGTACAGTTGAAGTCTCCCCTAAACCCTCCCGCTGTGTCTTGGGTCATCAACGTGGTGTTAGCTCACTGATGAAAGCTCCTTTTGAGCTGCTGCACACCTATAACCTGAATTATCTGACCTGGAAGGTCAGATTTTTGGTGGCGGTCACCTCACCGAGCAGGTTCAGCAAGCTCCAGGCCTATCCACCTTACACTGAGTTTTATCATGACAGTGTGGTCTTGCATATGCACCCTAAGTTCCTGCCTAAGGTGGTGATGGACTTCCATCTTAATCAGTCATTCGTCCTGCCAACATTCTTTTTCAAGCCCCATTCGCACCAAAGCGAATGAGCATTGCACAATTTGAACTGCAAGCGAGCCTTAGCTTTCTATCTGGAGTGGACATTAGCCCATAGACAGTCCACCCAACTTTTCATTTCTTTTGCTAGGAATAGGTTGGGCGTGGCCATGCCAAACAGACACTATCCAATTGGCTAGCAGATTGCATCTTCTTCTGTTATGCCCAGGCGGGACTGCATCTTGTGGGTCATGTCAAGGCTTATTTTATCAGAGCTACAGCAGTGTCGGCCCACTTGCGAGTGGTTCCCGTGGAGGAGATCTGCAAGGCTGCAATGTGGAGTTCTCTCCACATATTCACATATCATTACTGTCTAGATAGGGATGGCTGAAGTGACACTAGGTTTGGCCACTCTGTCCTTCGGAACCTGTTTGAGGTATAGAACCCAACTCTCCCACCTGGGGCCTGTTGTTTGGGTTCAGGCTATCTCCCCCTCTGTTACCACTTGGTTCGGTGTTCTGTTGGTCCTCTTTTGTAATGGGGAGCAGCCTGTAGCTAGGGGTTCACCCATGTGTGAGAACTACCATCCTTCTTGTCCTTGGAGAAAGCAGAGTTGCTTACCTGTAATAACCTCCTTAACCCGAACAGGCAATTGTTGCCTGTGTTGCAGGTGTTTCTGGCTTACCTCCACCATGGAGCACAAAGCAGAGTTGCTTACTTTGTAACAGGTGTTCTCAGAGGAGAGCAGGATGTCAGCCCTCACAAAACTCACCAGCCACCTCGCGGAGTTGGATTTTTCTTATTTTTATTTTAATTATAATTCTATATTACAAGACTAGAGAGGGACTCTGCTGGGTATGCTCAATGTGTCTAGTCAAAGTTCTAGAAAGTTTGAAATAAGTTTTCTGCATCAGGGCTCCATCTGTTGAGGTCCCTCATGTGTGAGGGCTAACATCTTGTTGTCCTCAGAGACCACCTGTTACAAGTAAGTAACTCTGCTTTGTGCTCCATGGTGGAGGTAATCCAGGAACACCAGCAACACAGGCAACAATTGCTCGTTTGGGTTAAGGAGGTCATTACGGCAGCCTATGTGGCTGCTGAAATTGCCTTACCGGAGCATATTAGACTACATTCTATGAGGGCTCAGGTGGCATCATGGGTGAAACTTTATTGTCACCTGCTGAAATTTGCCGAGCAGCAACATGATCATCTTTGCACACCTTCTGCAAGCATTACTTGCTTGGATGTTAGGGCTAGGGAGGATACTGCTTTTGTGCAGTCAGTTTTGACTGGGTTTCTGGCAGCCTCCCATCCTTTTTGGGATTAGCTTTTGACATCCCATTCGTTGGGATTGACCTACCAGAACACTAAGGAAGGAGAACTTACTGCTTACCTGATAATTTCCTTTCCTTTAGTGAAGGGTTGGTCAATCCCAAACCTGCCCTTGGTTGCTGGATTTTGTGGTTAGTCTTCTTAGGGCGAGCAATGCAGAGTATGGTTCCTCTTCTTCGTTGATAACTGGTAAGTGGCTTCTCTAGTTTTTAGTTTGCTAGATATGTTCCTTCTTTTGGCTGAGCTCGGTGTTTCTGTTTGAGAAATACGAATGGTTGCCTATTGCTAATAATGTTCAAGTTTAATCAGGTTTGTCCACAGTTTGGCTTTTCCAAAGAATATTGGCAGGCGATGTTGGGGTGGGACTATATAGCTGTGACGTCAGCTTTTCCTTCATCTGCTGGCAGAGGTGCATAACCCACTCGTTGGGATTGACCTACCCTTCACTAAAGGTAAGAAAATTATCAGGTAAGTAGGAATTTCTCCATCTAATTGGTTATTTTGATCTGGTAATTTCCTTCTGCTTCTTTGGACTTTCAGCTCAATTGAAATCTGACTCTTGGGCTAAGGCTTCATGAGCTTTAATTTGAAACTAACGAGATTTTCTTTCCGAGTTTGTATCCCTTTCTAAATCATTTAGTCTAGTCATTGCAGCAACAAGATTTCTTCTGGAACAGTGGAATTATGAACCTTAGGTCTGGCCAATAGGTGTCTCCATTGCACAGTGACTGGAATTCCCTTTACTTCAGGGTGTGTGAATACTGCCTCGGCAGTATCTCCAGATCTTTGTGACCCAACCCAGAAATTAAATCTAGGTCCTTTGCATGGGAGTACAGAGCACTGCCACTGAACCAGTAGACTAGCCCATTATTTCTAACTTTTGCAAATATTTTTTTTTTAAATGCACTGCCTATAGAGTTTAAAGTGTTAAGAAAACCAGTAAATACTTGCGATTAGAAAAGAAATAAATTGTTTTTTTTAATTATCACTTTGGGCTAGCAACCAAGATGATTTTAGTTCTGATCTCCTATCCATTAGGGGTCATTAAGACTTGGATATTGCAAGGAACTAGTTCTCCAAGTACAAGCAGGATGGCCACAGACTGGGTGACATCAAGTGGAGTCAACATGGAAATTTGATCTCAGAGTCACAACTTCAGGCGATATCCCTCTGTTTACCTCTGAAGCAGCACTGGCTGGAGGTCTGAGAATGTGGGCAGGGGAGGAGACTTGCTTCTGGTCAGGTACTGGCAGAGCTGCCGGCTGTGTGGGGGCTTGCTTCTGGATCCTGTGCTTTCTTTCAGGGTTGCCAGTCTCCATACCACCATCAGACCCTGTGCAGGGCCTCTCCTCTCTCTGGTCTCCTAGCCACACCTTAGTCTTCTCCCTCCTCAATAGCAGGGGGTGCTGAGCTGCTTTGAGTCTGCTTTTCTTTCAGGGTCACTTCCTTATTCTTATTTGCCCCCTCTCTTATACTTTCCAGCTGATAAATATGCATAAGCTCATGCATAATCATTTATTTATTTATTTATTTATTTATTGGTTTTTATATACCGCCGCTCATCAGAGATATCACGTCGGTGTACAGAGAACGAAAAAATACGCAATTGCGTTGTACATAAAACAGTATGATAACAACTGGGAACCAATACATTAGAACAGTTAAATGCATTAACAAAAACAGGTTATAAAAATATAAATAGATATATATAGATAATATAATATGGATTAGTTGTAATAACACGACTTATTATAGTATCAAGGGAAAACTGTAGGGGAGAAAAAGGAATGAAGGGGTATAAGTTTAAGTAGGGGAAAATGAGAGAGAGGAAAGGGAGGAAAGGATTATATACAAGTGAAGCTGTTAAATACAGCAAATTCTTCGGTTATCATGTGGTGGGTGATGGGTCTTTTCCACATTGTATGTCTTTTCCCCCCTCCCCATTTCTTCGGGGGGAGGGGTGTCCTGCCACGTCTTGGACCGAGGCTGTATGCCAAGCTGTTATGCCAGTATCAGTGTTTTCTCCATCTCAGACTGTCCCCCCTTCTTCCAAGGGTAAGGGTCCTTCTGATCTCTGGACTCCCTTGACCGGTCCTTGACTCCTGCTTATGAGCTTAAATGGCTGCATTAGTCCTCTACCTTGGTTTTATTTACATAGACACTTGCAAACAGGCAGATATTGATAAACATCCTTCAATGCTTGTTTACAGTTCTCATCTGGCCAGAGTTTCTTACTTTAGCTGTGACAGTGTTTTTGGGGCCTATCAGCATGCTTGTCTGCCTCTTTGTCTATTATGATTCATATTTGGTGCTTTCAGTGCTAAAACATGGGATATCTCCCTACAGCATTAGGCAAAGTCTAAGAAGCATCTGCATTGGTCTCCCATCGATGCTAAATCTTGGGAGAGAAGTCATTTTAGTGGCAGCCTTGAATCCCCTTAAGTGTTCCATGGGGATGAGACCTCATCCTCCATACATTTGCAACATTTTCCTAAGGTCCAGGAGTCAGAAATCAATACACTTCTGATGTCGAAGGAAGATGTGGCCTCTCTTGCCTCCTTGGCCATGTTATTGTCAGTTTTTTGAGGAGAAGCTGGATAGGAAGATCCTGGATACCCTTGATCATAAGATGTGGAGCATCGGTGCACTGGCATTGTGACTGCATCAGTGTCTCTGTAGACAGATGTTCAGCTTCTGCTGTAATCTTTGTTGGCACCTGACAGAAGGGCCCTAATACTGGTTCATGAAAGGGAATTAACATTGGATACCGCCACACCAATGTTAATCTCCTGCCCATTGGGGCAGCAGGCTTCAACAAGATGCAGTGTTCATCAAATTCTAGGCCCCCCAACAGACAAGTGTTGCCCTCTCTGAAACCTTGTCTGCTATCTGGGTGAGATCCAGGTACATGCCCTGATATATCATTTGGGCTCAGATTTAGATAATTCCTGGGGGTACAGCTATGGATCTGAGGACTTCTCTGAATAAGAGGTGTCAACAGGTTTTTCCTCCAATCCCTCTCCTTCACAGGAAAGGGGAAGGTCTCCTCTGGAGGATCTCTCCTTTGATGATGTTATTAAGAGAATGGCAGAAGCTATTCCGTTTATGTTGCAAAAGAAGGACGAGTTGAGGGCAAAGATGCTTGACAGCCTCTAGTTTGTAGAACTTCCCGTGCCTGTCCACGAGATCCTTCAAGAGCGGCAGTTGAGAATGTGGGAGAGCTCCCCTCTCTATGCCTTCAGTTAATAAAAAGGTGGATGCAATATATTGTGTCCAAAAAGGCTCCTAAATTCAAAAAGCAACCGCTTTCCACCAGTCGGTGGTGGTCGAATCCACTCTCAAGAAGACCAAGCATTCTAGAACCCATTCCTCAGTGCCCTTGCGGAGGGATTCTCATACCATAAACTTGCTTGGGAGAGAGGGGGACTATGCTTAATGCCTGCATAGTGTCCCACCAGCTCTTCATAAGCTAGTATATACAGATCATGCTGGAGTCTAAAGGAAAGATCAGAGCAGCTTCCTCAAAAAGTAGTGTGATATCTTGGAGTTACTGATGGACGAGGGTATGGAATGCGGAATACATATGGTCTGGTTGACCTTTGTTTTTGAAATGGCATTGAGAGTCCCGACAGCCAGGGCACTGGGGACGTCCCTACAGGTGATGAGGATACTGTATCCTCAGATTCATCTTTTCTTCAGATTTTGTTTTTTTAATGCATAAGGCCTTTAAGGCCCGGAAAGCGAGCAAAAAGAGACCTCTTGTTCTGGAACCCCAACTCGGGGCCCCGAAGCGGGCCAAGACCGTACAGGACCCAGGTCCTCCGCCAGGCCAGAGGCCCCTCAACTTGAGAACCCCCACTTTCGTATCCTGATACATCCATGGATTCGGACAACCAGGATGACTGGGAGTTCCCTGCTCAGCCCCCGAGGGGGGTGGAGGGGGAGACAGAGCCATTTCAGAGCGGTGTCTCATGGGGTGGACGGAGATGATCCAAAGGTTGTCTGTCGGAGGTGCTTTTCCAGGAGGCGATATACCGAATACTTCAGTTATTGTGAGCCCTCGGCTGGATGGTCAACATGTCCAAGAGTCGTCTTGTACCGTCTCAGTCATTGTAGTTTTTGGGAGCTCTGTTCGATACTCGTCAGGGATGGGTGTCCCTCACGGAAGACCGGATGATCAAGATTCAAGGTCAGGTGTGAGCCTTGATGGCCAAGCGAATTCCGAAGGTATGGGATTACTTGCAAGTCCTAGGTTCCATGACTTCAACATTGCAATTAGTCTCATGGGCATTTGTGCTTATGCGGCCTTTACAGTCTGCTTTGCTTTCCCGATGGAGCCCAGTTTTGGAGCAATTTCATCTTCCTTTACCGCTGACGGAATATGCACTGGCCAGCCTGGATTGGTGGCTGCTTCCGGACAATTTGAGGCATGGGGTTCCTTTAGCGGTTCCCAACTGGACTGTGGTCACTATGGATGCTAGCCTGCACGGTTGGGGAGCGGTGTGCCTGCGGAAATCGGTTCAGGGGCTGTGGTCCCAAGAGGAAGCGCAATGGTCCATCAATCGCTTGGAGACCTGGGCGGTGCATTTGGCACTACAGGCGTTTCTTCCGATTCTCCGCGGCAAGTCGGTCAGAGTTCTATCCGACAATGCGACCACAGTGGCTTACATCAATTGCCAGGATGGAACCCGGAGTCAACCGGTGGCATTGGAAGCTCGTCTGTTGATCTCGTGGGCGGAACAGAACTTGGTCAGCATAGCGGCATCTCACATAGCCAGAGTGGAAAATGTCCACGTGGATTTTCTCAGTCGACATTCTCTAGATCCCGGAGAATGGGAGCTCTCGGAGGAAGCTTTTCGGATTCTCTGCACTCGATGGGGCACGCCAGGTATGGATCTGATGGTGACGGTCAAGAATGCCAAGACTCCTTGCTTCTTCGCTCGTCGGCGGGACACAGGAGCGGAGGGCGTGGACACTCTGGTTCTTCCCTGGCCAACCAATGTTCTTCTGTATGTGTTTCCACCTTGGCCTCTCAAAGGCCAGATCCTTCGCCGAATAGAATTGCATCTGTCAGACGTAATTCTGATAGCTCCAGAGTGGACGATATGCCCTTGGTTTGCGAATCTGATCAATCTGACCATAGATGGCCCCTTACGGTTTCAAGACTGGCCGAATCTGCTTCATCAGGGTCCCATTTGTTTAGACCAGGTCGAGCGCTTTTGTCTAGCGGCATGGCTTTTGAGAGGAAGCGGCTGAAGTCCAGAGGGTACTCGGATGCCATTGTGACTACATTATTACGCTCATGAAAGACTTCTATGTCTTTATCTTATGTACGAGTGTGGAAGGTCTTTGAGGCATGGTGTCTTGACCGGGGTATCCTACCTACTCGGGCGGGGATACCAGACATTTTGAGTTTCCTTCAGGCTGGTCTGGCAAAGGGCTTGTCGTGTAGTTCTTTGCGGGTGCAGGTGGCCGCCCTTGGCTCTTTATGAGGTAATATTCAAGGAGCGGGTGTAGCGGCACATCCTGATGTCGCTCGTTTTCTGAGAGGGGCGAAGCATTTGCGTCCTCCGGTGAGGCAGCCGTGTTCATCTTGGAATCTAAATTTAGTTCTTAAAGCCTTGTATGCGGCTCCTTTTGAACCTCTCCGTAGAGCAACCTTGAAGGACCTCACTTTGAAAGTGGTGTTCCTGGTAACGATTGCCTCTGCGCGCCCACTGTCGGAGATTCAAGCCTTGCCATGTAGAGAGCCCTTTTTGAGAATTTCGGACTCTGGTGTTTCTCTGCGTACATTGCCTTCTTTTCTTTCCAAGGTGGTGTCCTCTTTTCATCTAAATCAGTCGGTGGAGCTGTCTTCCTTTTCAGACTTGGATAGGGGGGATCCCTTGTCTAAGGATTTACGGAAGTTGGATGTTCGTAGGGCTTTGCTCCACAACCTGGGTATTACCAATGGTTTTCGAGTTTCGGATCACCTTTTTGTGCTCTGGAGTGGGCCGAGAAGGGACAACATAGCATCTAAGACTACCATTGCTCGGTGGCTAAAGAATGCCATAAATTCGGCCTATCTATTGAGTGGTCGGTCTATGCCCGAGGGTCTTCGGGCTCATTCAACTCGTGCCCAAGCTGCCTCCTGGGCGGAATGTCAACTGATTTCACCTGAGGAAATTTGTAGGGCGGCTATTTGGAAGTCATTACATACTTTTGCCAGGCATTATCGCCTTGATGTCCGGGATCCCGGGACAGCTGGGTTTGGAGCAGGTGTGCTCAGAGTGGGCCTCTCCGGATCCCATCCCAAGTAAGTAAAGCTCTGGTACATCCCAGGAGTCTGGACTGATCCGGGTACTTACAGGGAAAAGAAAATTGGTTCTTACCTGATAATTTTCATTCTTGTAGTACCACGGATCAGTCCAGAGTCCCGCCCATTTGACACTTGAAGGTAATAGAGTCCGCACTGTATTTTCTTTCTTGTCGACAGTTCATTTGAGTTTTTCCGTCTAGCACGGGTTCTGTACTCATGTGAGGGTTCATGAGCCGGTTTCAGGTTGTAAGGTTACTGTACATAGTTAGTTTGGGTTTTTTGGATCCATTCTGCTTTGACATTAAGTAATACTGCCAGACTGTAGGTGGCACCATCCTATATAAGGCGGAGTTTTGTTGATAAACTTCTGTCTCCATCTGCTAGAGGGGGGGCAAAACCCAGGAGTCTGGACTGATCCGTGGTACTACAGGAATGAAAATTATCAGGTAAGAACCAATTTTCTTTTTGTTGGTGTCTCGTCATCAGGAATTGCTATGAAAAGGAGCTCTCCACCCTCTTAGAGGCCAATGTGGTTAAGCATGTTCCACCAAGAGAAAGAGGGTGGGGATTTCACTCCCAAGTACTACTTGAACTTGAAGAAAATGGGGGGACTCCATCCTGTATTTCAGGGCTTTGAATAAGGGCCAAATAAGGGAAAAATTCAAGATGGTTTCCCTGGACACCTTACATAAGAACATGCTATACTGGGTCAGACCCAAGGGTCCATCAAGCCCAGCATCCTGATTCCAACAGTAGCCAATCCAGGCCATAAGAACCTGGCAAGTACCCAAAAGCTATGTCTATTCCATGTTACCGTTGCTAGTAATAGCAGTGGCTATTTTCTAAGTCAACTTAATTAATGGCAGGTAATGGACTTCTCCAAGAACTTCTCCAATCCTTTTTTAAACACAGCTATACTAACTGCACTAACCTCATCCTCTGGCAACAAATTCCAGAGTTTAATTGTGCGTTGAGTAAAAAAGAACTTTCTCCGATTAGTTTTAAATGTGCAACATGCTAACTTCATGGAGTGCCCCCTAGTCTTTCTATTATCCGAAAGAGTAAATAACCGATTCACATCTACCCGTTCTAGACCTCTCATGATTTTAAACACCTCTATCATATCCCCCCTCCTATCATAGCTGTCTCTTCTCCAAGCTGAAAAGTCCTAACCTCTTTAGTCTTTCCTCATAGGGGAGCTGTTCCATTCCCTTTATCATTTTGGTAGCCCTTCTCTGTACCTTCTCCATCGCAATTATATCTTTTTTGAGATGCGGCGACCAGAATTGTACACAGTATTCAAGGTGCCGTCTCACCATGGAGCGATACAGAGGCATTATGACATTTTCCGTTTTATTCACCATTCCCTTTCTAATAATTCCCAACATTCTGTTTGCTTTTTTGACTGCAGCAGCACACTGAGCCGACGATTTCAATGTGTTATCCACTATGACGCCTAGATCTTTTTCTTGGGTTGTAGCACCTAATATGGAACCTAACATTGTGTAACTATAGATTTCCTTTCTTTAAGAAGGAAACTGCCTGAATTATCTAGATTTGAAGGATGCTTACATCCATATAAAGATATTTCTAGATCACAGAAAATATCTCAGATTTATAGTAGGCAACCACTACCTCCAATATCATGTATTGCCCTTTGGTCTGGCATCAGTGTCACGTGTAGTCACAAAATGTCTTATGGTGGCAGTGGTGCATAAATTATGAGTATTTGTGATACCTAGATGATTCTGGTCAAGAGCACATCTCAAAGCAGTGCTATCAATCAATGAGTAAAACTATCTGGGTGTTAAGAGTTGCTAGGGTTCGTCTTCCCAACATAAGGTTCCTGGCCATCAAAGCATGGATATTAAGAGGGAAGCTTTGAACCCTTGAGGATGTGTTTTGTATTCTTCTGGCTTCCAGAAAGGATTCTGCAAGGAAGTCCTATGGGTTAAAGTGGAGGAGGCTTCTCCTTTTTGTATGAGGGGAAAGGCCTTAGATCCTTTCTTTGCCCGACCTAAAACTGTTTGATTACCTTCTACATCTTTCAGAGTCAGGTCTTAAATCCAACTCAGTTAGGGTTCATCTTAGTGCAATTGGTGTTTACCGTCATCGTGTAGGAAGTAAACTCATTTCTATACAACTTTTAGTTGTATGTTTTATGTGGGACTTTCTTCACTTTAAGCCTCCCATCAAGCCTAACGTAGTGTAATGGGACCTCAACATAGTATTGACCCAGTTGATACAAACCCTTTGAGCCTGTAGACTCCTGTAAGCTGAAGTACCTGATCTGGAAGGTCATATTTTTGGTGGCAGTCACTTTGGCATGCAGAGTCAGTCAGTTCCAGGCCATAGTAACTTATCCATCTTATACCAAGTTTTTTCAAAGTAGGATAGTTCTGCGCACACATCCTAAATATCCTAAGATAATGTCAGACTTTCACTGTAACCAGTCATCCTTCCGACATTCTTTCCCAGGCCATGTATCAACAAGTTGGACTGCAAGAGAGCCTTGGCCTTCTCTCTGAAGTGGACTGAAGCCCTTAGAAAATCCACCCAACTTTTTGCTTCTGTTGACACCAACAAAGCTGGAATTGCTATTGCCAAGCGTACTCTTTCTAATTGGCTAACGGCTTACACTTGTTCTCTTGTGCCCAGGCAATCCGGTAGGTCACATCATGGCTCATAGTGTCAGAGCCATAGCAGCATTGGTAATTCATCTAAGATCAACCTCCGTAGAGGAGATGTGCAAGGCTGTAACTTGGTATTCTCTTCACACATTCACATTGAACTATTACTTGGACAGGGACTCTCAATGCCACAGTAGATTTGACCGGGCTGTCCTGAGGAGTTTCTTTGAGGTGTAGAACCCAACTCCATCCCCTCCTAGGGTCCATTATTTTGGTTTGAGGTTGCCCTCATTGAAAAAAAAAAAAAAAGAATGGAAAAGACAAAAATGACCTGTTGCCACCAAAAACAGTTTTTGCCCATTGGTACTGTTTTGTCACCCCCCCCCCCTCCCATTTTTTTGTTTGGGGAAGTCGGTAGCTAGGGATTGCTTATCTGTAACACTTGTTCTCCAAGAACAGAAAGATGTCAGTCCTCACAAAACCTACCCACCTCCCTTTGGGATTGGTTTCTCCAAGTCTAAGTTAAATTATAGACTGAAGGGGGGGGGGGGGGTGTCTCTGTTTGGATGTGTGGTAATATAGCATGCTGCACATGCCCAATAAGGCTTTCTCAAAGTTTCCAGAAACTTTGAAGTCAAATTTATTTATTTATTTTTATTTATTTTTTTTTTAATTTATAGTTTATTTAATTTATAGTTTATTGAAGTCAAATTTACATGCTGGGGTCCATCCAATGATGTCACACATGTGTAAGGACTGCCATCCTGCTATCCTCAGAGAATACCTGTTACAGGTAAACAACTCTGCTTGACCATTGACCTGAGGAGGGAGGAAAAACAGGGACTTGAATAATGGTGGTCCTGCTGGACAAGTGGTACTGAGCATGCACCTCAGAAGAGGCACCCATCCAGCCCTCAGCCTGGTGAGGATTGCCAGAGCAAGGTCATTCTGTTTAATGTGGAGGATGGAGGTCCAAGAGGGAAAGAGAAAAGCTGGCTGTTGGTATGTGAAGCCAATGTAAGTTATTATTTTGGTATACTCATCTGCTAGAAGAATATTTTAATATTTTATGCTTGTGGCCTAGAACTGTTAAAGCAGTATCAGCTTATTATTAGCTTCTCATCTAGCTACATAAGTTAATATTAAGTTAATGCGGGGTAGGCAACGTTGGTCCTGGAGTGCCATAAACAGGTCTGGTTTTCAGGATATCCACAATGAATGTGTATAAAGAATATTTGCATGTACTTCCATTGTATGCAGATATATCTCATTCATATTCATTGTGGATATTCTGAAAAGCAGATTTTTTTGTGGTACTCCAAGACCAGAAAAGGAAATTATCAGGTAACTAGTAATTTCTCATTATTCTAGTTTGTAATGTTTGTCTTAGTTTTCCTAGCTAAATTATCTAATTATGTTAAGGAATAGTGATTGTTATGTTAAAAGTATAGTAATAATACATACTGTAAATACCAGGGCAAACTGAATTGGTAACTTAAAATGAGGTAATATTTTTTTTGTTATTGCAGGACTTTGATTCCTGGTTTGACACCAACAATTGTCTTGGTGATCAGAAGCTGGTTGAAAGACTTCATGCAGTAAGTAACTGTCTCATGATACTATGTTAAAGGAGGAGAAAGAGGGAAGACTTGGGAGTTAAGAGTGGCAGGAAGCCTGATTAGGAAATGGAATTCTTCAGATAAGAATACACTCAGTTAACTTGATGAAATGAATTATTCTAGTCTGTACCCTAGTCTTAGCAGAAAACAATCAAACATTTCTTTTTTATGTTTAGTGTGAGTCAAGTAATCAGGCACCAGAGACAGTGACTTGAAAATATCATCATGCTGGGTGGATAAAACAATGGGGTTCACTAAGAATGTGGTTAAGGGTTCATATGTGTTTTATAGGAAACGAGTGGTACCCGGCCACGCGTTGCAGTGGCAGAGTCAGGTTCATTACCCTCCCTCCCCCTTCCCCTTGCTCATTTACCTCAGTCACTGATCCTCCTCCCCCTTGGTCACTCACCCCTCCTTCCCTCCCCTGTCCCCACTCCAACTCTCTCCCCTCACACTCACCTCTCCCCTCATTCTCCCTCCCCTGAAATGTATGCTTTCTTAGGTAAGAGGACCCAGACTGTAAGAAGCAGCTAGAAAAAAACACCGAAATAGAAATTGGTGGTAGTAAACGTGGTCCGTCAGTGGGAGGTTGTGCGTGTTCTGTATCAAAATAGGGGAGTGGCTAACCAAGATAGCACTCTCTATTTAGTTAATTGTTTTGTAGAGGGCTAATTAGGTGCCTTTCCGAGATCAGGGACGTTTTGTGTTTGTGATTGTGTGTGCCCTCCGTCTTTCCACCCCAAAAGAACCCCACCATAAATGCAGTGTTTAAATATGCACCCCCCCCCACCCCAGCGAAATACAGTAACCCACCCTCCCGCCCCCACGAGAGTTGCATAATGACCGAAACACCCCCTCCCCCCCTGAACACGCGCGCAAGAAAATAACTAAGGCCCCCCACCATGCAGCCCCCCATATACCTGTGCAAACAGTCAGTCGGTGGAGCGGGTGTTCGGTTCGGGATCGAAGTCTTGGGTTTGGGCCGTCCGCTGCTAGCCATGAAAATGGCTCAGAAGGCCCTTTCACCTGACTATGTCACCATGGAGGAGTAATGGGAGCGCTAGGTTCCCTGACATAGTAAGGGCAAAGGTCCGCTGGCTGCCAGTCCTGAAAATGGCGTCGACGGGCCCTTGCCCTTACTATGTCACATGGGCTACTGCCGCCATTGTCTCCGAGTGGCATAGTAAGGGAAAGGGCTGTCTGCGCCATTTTGATTGCTGGCAGCTGACGGCCATAGTGTACGCGATGTGATCCTGGACCGTTCTTGGCCCCCCGCTGGAGCAGCGCGGACCTGTTTCTGGTTTTGTGTGTGTTCGGAGGGTGTGGGCAGTAAGTAGAACAGGCATGTGCGTGAGGGGTGTGAGGAGGGTGTTTTAGTGTGAGTTCGGAGGGTGTGGGAATTGCCAACATGTGACATGTGCGTGGCCCCCCGGTGTAACAGCCAGAAATTTGGTGTGTTTTGGCAGGGTGTGTGAAGTAAGTCCAATTGGCGTGTGTGTGTGTGTGTGGGGGGGGGGGGGTGAGGAGTGTGGATTTCTGTGTGTTCGGAGGGTGTGTGAATTAAATACATTTGTCATGTGTGTGGGGTGTGTGAGTGTTTATGAAAGGTGTAAGAGGATGCACTGACGTCCTATGTCCACCAGATGTCGCTGTTTGTGGAGCCAATTTTTAAACCTTTTTTACCTGTCACAGGTGTGACATATATGTAATGTAAGTACAGAAGAACCTTCCCGTAAGCGAAAGGAAGGTTGTGTCCAAATTTGAAAGCAATCGGTGCAGTGGTTTCTGAGATTAGTGATTTTGTACAAACTATTTAACATTTTTATTTATATAGATGTAGTCTTAGCCAGAAGTAAGGAAGATCATTTTAAAATGTGGCTTAGTGAATGGCAGCATTGTTTGTGATGAGCTTTAATTCCTCTATTATAAATATTCATATTACATTTTCAAGTGTTTCTTTGTGAAAATGTTCTAAATCTCAAGGCTACCATTTTTACCAAAAGTTACCACGGTAACTGCTTTTTCCCTGTACGTACCAGGATCAGTCCAGACTGCTGGGTTATGCCTCCCCTCCAGCAGATGAAGTCAGAGAAAAGCTGAAAAGCACCCCCTAGATATACTGGTGTGCCACCTGCGATCCCTCAGTATCTTCTCTGACTCCAGCAGATTGAGAGGCATAACCTGCGGTCCTGATCTTTCCAAATTTCTACATTGGTTGTACAGGTTGGAGTGACCCTGACTAGATCAATTAGTGTGTTTAGACAGTGTTTAAAAAAAAAAAAAAAAGGAGAAATTTTTACTTCTGGTCTAATGCGCTGCGAGGGGGTCTTGTTCAGGGCAGGCTTGGCAGGGCAATGCCCTAAGGCCACATACCCGGAGATAGTTTGTTCCTAGGGGACTGGGGGGAGTATTTACCGGTGGGCTGGTCACTCTCCCTCCCAGTTTGCATATGCCAGAGGTTTCCCTCTGAAGGGGGCTCATTGCTATCTCTGTTGGACCCTTGTGAGTTAAAAAAAAAAAAAAAATCAATTTCACCAAAGCAAGTGCCAGTAAGTCCTGTTGGGAATTCAGGCAGGACACACTTGTTATCAGCCCCGGCCTGCCACATTCGGGCCTGGGACTCCGGAGGATGTGGCTTAGTCGCCTGGCATGTTTCTCGACTCTGTTGGCGGTGCTTACTTGTTTGGCGCACTTTTTTGTGGCTGTACTTCCCGCAGCTCCATGCCACGCTCTTCGGTCTGCACGGCCTGCGGAGGGGCGGGGACGCGACTCTCCCAAAAGGGTCTCTGCTCTCGATGTCTTCCTGGGGGCGAGGGACCCTCTCTGGGGCCGAGCGCTGCCCGTGGTCCGTTTTCTTCGCGTCCGCAGAGAGCTTCGGTTCCCCGGTAAATGGCTCCGCCTCCTGTCGACCAGGGAGCGGCGGCCATTTTGGCCACGCCACACTCGGAAGAGATGGCGTTGGAGGAGGGGGACTTTCTTACTCCCTCTCCTCCGGACTTGAGCCCGCAGAGCATTCACGATTTCGGGGCACCTCCCCCCCCTTCCTCCCAAACCACGGGGGACAATTTTAAAAGGCCAGCCCCGTTTTCTTCCCAGTTTGTGCTCTTAATGCACAAAGCTTTCTTGGAGGCAGAAGCGGGCTGGGAGGTCTCGGGGCCCTCCCTGCCCAAGATTCCGAGGGTGACCCTGGACCAGGGCAGGGTGGGGGCTCGTTGTCCCCGTCCACAAATAGACTTAGAAATTCGGGATGCTTTAGATCCTTCACAGGACCCTTTAGTCGCAGTCGGGGGAGGGGATTTGGACGAACAGGTGCCCGTGGAGGGAGATGATCCCCAGATCTTGCGCTTATTTAGCAAGGACGAGCTCGATCACTTGATTCCGCATGTTTAGAAGGAACTGGGAATTCCAGCGCCTTCCCAGGAAGCGGATTCTTCTCCAGGGGATACAGTTTTGGCGGGGCTCCGTGGACCCCCACAAACCTTCCTGTTTCACCCTAAATTGTTTCAGATTGTCGCTAAGGAATGGGATCTTCCAGAAGCTTCCTTGCGGGTCGGCAGGGCTATGGATAAGTTGTACCCCCTACCTGCTGAGTCCTTAGACCTTCTCAAGATTCCCAAAGTGGATTCAGCGGTCACGGCGGTGATAAAACACACTACCATCCCCGTGGTGGGGGGAGGGGGGAACAGCGCTTAAGGATCTCCAGGATTGGAAGTTGGAGATTTTATTGAAGAACATTTTTGAAGTTTCGGCACTAGGCGTCCGGGCAGCCGTTTGTAGCAGTCTCATGCAGCGGGCCACGCTTCGCTGGGTCCAACAATTGCTTACAGCCCAGGACCTTCTGCCGGAGGAAGCGGAGCAGGCTAACCGTTTGGAGGCTGCGATCACCTTATACAGCAGATGCCTTGTATGATCTTCTTCGGACTTCGGCTTGCACTATGTCCTCGGCTGTATCCGCCCGGAGGTTGCTCTGGCTTCGTCACTGGGCGGCGGATGCTTCCTCTAAGTCACGTTTAGGTTCCTTTCCCTTCAGGGGGAAATTGTTGTTTGGGGACGAGCTGGAGCAGCTCATTAAGGACCATTACCAGTTTTGCGCACTGCCGTTTGGGTTAGCGACAGCCCCCAGAATTTTCA
The DNA here is from genome assembly GCF_901001135.1 of Rhinatrema bivittatum. Lineage (NCBI taxonomy): Eukaryota > Metazoa > Chordata > Amphibia > Gymnophiona > Rhinatrematidae > Rhinatrema > Rhinatrema bivittatum. The sequence continues at coordinate 369,516,413 of NC_042620.1, read as the reverse complement.
CCAAGGTGCTGGTGGTAGTAGCGGCTTCTCTTCGCCGTCAAGGGATATTAGTGCATCCTTATCTGGACGATTGTCTCATTCGGGCCAAGTCGGAAGCCCTGTGCAAGCGAGCGGTTCTGTCCGTGGTGGAACAACTACAGAAACTAGGTTGGGTGATCAACTTTGCCAAGAGCCATCTAGACCCAACTCAACAATTGGAGTTCCTGGGAGCACGGTTCGATACTTCGGTGGGCAAGGTATTCCTTCCCCATCAATGGATGGTCAGTCTATTGGCTCAGGTGCAGAACCTATTGGAGCTGCCATTGCCTACGGCCTGGGATTATTTGCAAGTAATTGGGCATATGGCTTCTACCCTGGAAATGATCCCCTGGGCATTTGCTCAAATGCGACCTTTGCAAGGGGCGCTACTTTCACGCTGGGATCCCAAGTCCGAGGACTACGGCGTGATATTACCCTTGTTGGAACCGGCCCGGTCCAGCCTCACTTGGTGGCTGATTCCGGACCATCTCCTGCAAGGGGTGAACTTAGAACCCCCCACCTTGGATTTTAGTGGCGACGGATGCCAACCTTTCAGGGTGGGGGGCGGTATGTCAGTCCCGGGCAGTACTCGACAGGCCACTTGGTCCATCAATCGCTTGGAGTCCAGGGCGGTTCGTCTGGCCTTGCATCAACTCCTCCCGTTGGTGCACCGTCGAGCGGTGCGAGTTCTATCAGACAACGCGACCATCGTGGCATGCATAAACAGGCAAGGAGGCACAAGAAGTCACCCAGTGGCGACTGAAGTGGTGTAGTTGATGACCTGGGCGGAACGCCATCTGACCCACATTGCGGTGTCCCATATTGCAGGCGTGGACAATGTTCATGCAGATTTTCTCAGTTGACAGCATCTGGACCTCGGAGAGTGGGAACTGTCGGCCGAGGCAATGCACCTCATAACTCGGCATTGGGGGATTCCACGCTTGGATTTAATGGCGACGCAGCTGAACGCCAAGGCGGCTCGTTTCTTCAGTCGAAGGCGGGAGCACGGTTCGGCGGGGGTAGATGCGCTAGCGCTTCCGTGGCCTCCTCACATTCTCCTTTATGTGTTTCCCCCGTGGCCTCTGGTGGGAAAGGTCTTAAAGCACATAGAATCCCACCAGGGTAAGGTAATTCTTCTTTTTTTTTTTTATTATTTCTTTATTGAATTTTCATTTAAAACAAAAATATCCAAAAGTAATACAGATGTAATTACTTAACATAATATAGATTACCATAATCAACAACATCTCCATTACATAACCTATAAGTGGGGAAGCTTTTCATAATAGTCAAATAAACTTAAACATTTTTAAAGGAGAGAAAGACAATGGAATTACTATTGATCATCAGAACTACCTCTGGCTACACTTTTATCCAACAAAAATGTCTCCAACTGCAATGGGTCAGAGAAGCTATACTTATTACCTTGAAAGGTTACTAAACATAGACAAGGATATTTTAAAAAGAAAGTTGCTCCTAAAGCAATTAATTTAACCTTCAAGGAGAGAGAGATGCCCTCAGTAGCCCCGAGCACTGTACCTGGACTGCCCCTCAATTAACAGCAATGGAGGAACAGCCGAGACCCGGAGAGGAGGCGGGGTTACGATGAAATCATCAGCCAGTGCCAGTCCTTTAAAACGACGGTCTGCCGGGAGAGTGACTGGGGAGCGGTAAGAGGAGAGAGAGACGCTCTCAGTAGCCCCGAGCACTGTACCTGGACTGCCCCTCAATTAACAGCAACGGAGGAACAGCCGAGACCCGGAGAGGAGGCGGGGTTACGGTGACATCATCAGCCAGTGCCAGTCCTTTAAAACAACAGTCTATCGGCGCACCAAAGCCGCGAGCACCCAAGGGGCGAGCAGCTTGGTACGGCTTAGTCCGGAAAGGCCGGACAAGCCGGCACTGACTTTTTGTAAGATTTTATTGAGTGGAATCAGTGCTAATTTCAGCGGTACACTTCCTCCTTAATCTATGGGGAGGAAAAGGAAAGTGAAAAGCTTTCCCATTTCACCAATAGCTACTAAGGGCCCTATGGACGATCACATGTTAAAACGGATCGAATCATCATCAAGTGAGGACAAGACCGGGGAGCTTTTTTCAGCTTCCCTTAGTCCTGGTGAAGGACCATCACTCCCTCCACAGCAGTCGGCATTAATTCCAGATGGTTTTTTGTGTTTGGAGCTGAACTCACTGCTTCAGGAAGCATAGAGATAAGAAACCAAATAACTGTTATGGCGAAAGGTTGTGTTGAAGGGGTGGGGAAAAGGCCTGAACAATGGCCTGATAACCCCCTGACAAAGATTTATGGAAATTGATGTCTAATGTTAATAATAATGTTATACAACTGAATGATTCATTATCAGCTGTTGTAAATACAACTAAAGTAAAGGTAGAAGAACAAATGAAGGAAGTTGCTACTTTGAAAGAGGAGGTGGGAAAAATTACATCAAAAATTAAGTTACTTGAAAATATTGACTCTGCTCATATAAGAGATAGTCTCTCTGTACACAGAGAGTTAGAAAATATAGAGAATATAATGCGTTATAAAAACCTGCGAGTGATTAATTTCCCGCAGACCAGACTTTTGTCACCTATTGAAATGTTTAAAAAATATTTAAGGGAGATTATGCAATATGAGGAGAAGGAGATACCAGTAGTTTCAAAAATATTTTATTTTTCTAAGAAATTAAGAGAAAAGGAAGAGGGAAACTCTATCTTCAAGTGTGGGAGTCTCGACTTTTTTAGAAGAGTCCATAGATATTATTCAAAAGAGAGCCACTTTATTTGTGTCCTTTCAGTTAGAAGCTGATAAAGAAAAGGTGTTTAGGGATTTCCTTAAACACAAAGAACTAAACTTTTGTGGTCAGAGGATCTTAATTTTTCCTGATGTCTCACAGGGTAAGGTAATTCTAGTGGTCCCGGAGTGGCCAAGAAGGCCGTGGTTTGCGGATCTGGTCAACCTGGCTATAGACGGGCCACTGCGTCTTGGTCATCTTCCAAATCTCCTACATCAGGGCCCGGTATTTTTTTCGATTTGGCGGATCGCTTTTGTCTAGCGGCTTGGCTTATGAGCGGAGACAACTAAGAAAGAAAGGTTATCCAGAAGTGGTAATTTCTACTCTCCTTAGGGCACGCAGATCTTCGACTTCTCTTGCTTATGTTAGAGTTTGGAAGGTTTTTGACTCCTGGTGCAGTGGTTTACAGCTATACCCGCAGAAGGCTTCTCTGGGGCATATTCTCACGTTCTTGCAGGACGGTTTGAAAAAGGGCTTGGCGTACAGTTCTCTTCGGGTTCAGGTAGCAGCACCGGGCTGTCTGCGGGGCAAGATTGGTTCTTTTGCATGTCACCCTGATGTCACACGTTTTTTGCACGGGGTTAGGAATTTGCGTCCCCCTGTGAGGACTCCATGTCCATCCTGGAGCTTGAATTTGGTCCTCCGTGGTCTCTGCGCTTCTCCTTTTGAGCCTCTTAAGAGAGCCACCTTGAAGGATTTAACTCTCAAGACAGTATTCCTGGTGGCCATTTCGTCCGCGCATCGCGTTTCGGAACTTCAGGCTCTGTTGTGCAGAGAACCGTTTTTACGTATTTCTGAGTCCGGAGTTTCCTTACGCACAGTACCTTCCTTCTTGCCTAAGGTGGTGTCAGCCTTCCATGTTAATCAGACGGTGGAATTACCTTCCTTTACTGAGGAGATATCCGGTCTTCTCAAGGTCGGGATTTGAGGTGTTTGGATGTCCGTCGGGTACTCCTGCGGTACTTGGAGGTGACTAATGAATTTCAAAGGTCGGATCATTTATTTGTGTTGTGGAATGGGCCCAAGAAGGGTCTTCAGGCTTCCAAAGCTACTATCGCCCGATGGTTGAAAGGTGTGATTGCTTCCACATACATTGGGTGCGGAAGACCTTTGCCGGACGGACTTAAGGCCCACTCCCTGTGTTCTCAGGCGGCTTCGTGGGCTGAAAGTCAGTTTGTGTCTTCTCAGGAGATTTGCAGGGCGGCCGCTTGAAAATCCTTGCATACGTTCTCTAGACATTATCGCTTGGATGTTCGTGGTCCGTCGACGGATTCCTTTGGGAGCAGTGTACTTCGAGCAGGACTCTCTGGGTCCCACCCCATTTAAGGCGACTTGGGTACATCCCAGCAGTCTGGACTGATCCTGGTACGTACAGGGAAAGGAAAATTAGTTTCTTACCTGATAATTTTCATTCCTGTAGTACCTAGGATCAGTCCAGACGCCCGCCCAAGTATGTTACGGGAGAGTCCGCTCGTATTTTCTTTTGTTTCTTGTCTCCTTACAGTTACTACATCCGCAGAGCACCGGAATAAGTGTTGGTTCATTGGTTCAGACAAGTTATACTGGGTTTCCTTTCTCCTTTTGGGATTAGGGAGCCAGGATTGGTTGTATTTTTTAGGGCAATGTTCCTACTTGATCTAGTCATTGGTTGGGTTTAAACAATTTTTTATTCAGCGGAAGTGTTTGATTATATATTTCTTCTGCTTTGATATTCTTTATACTGAGGGATCGCAGGTGGCACACCAGTATAACTAGGGGGTGCTTTTCAGCTTTTTTTCTGACTCCATCTGCTGGAGGGGAGGCATAACCCAGCAGTCTGGACTGATCCTAGGTACTACAGGAATGAAAATTATCAGGTAAGAAACTAATTTTCCTTTCCTCAACTAACAAATGAGCATTTATTTTATTATTTTTTTCTGACTTTTATATACAATACTCAGCAAAAGATGACTGGAATGGTGCACAAAATAACAATGTAAACAATACAAACACATTAAAATCATTAAAAAAATATAACTGCTGCACTTTACCCAATTTAAAATTAAAGGACAGCAAGACCTGCCTACTATCACCTAAATTTTAACAACCCCCCATTGAGACGGAGCGCACTGTTAACCCGCCACTGGACGCGCGTTTTCCCTTACCCCTTATTCAGTAAGGGGCCGAAAACGCACGTCCAATCCGCCGAACCTAATAGCGCCCGCAACATGGAAATGCATGAATACTGTGTACAATTCTGGTCGCCGCATCTCAAAAAAGATATAGTTGTGATGGAGAAGGTACAGAGAAGGGCAACCAAAATGATAAAGGGGATGGAACAGCTCCCCTATGAGGAAAGGCTGAAGAGGTTAGGGCTGTTCAGCTTGGAGAAGAGACGGCTGAGGGGGGATATGATAGAGGTCTTTAAGATCATGAGAGGTCTTGAACGAGTAGATGTGACTCGGTTATTTACACTTTCGAATAATAGAAGGACTAGGTGGCATTCCATGAAGTTAGAAAGTAACACATTTAAGACTAATCGGAGAAAATTCTTTTTCACTCAACGCACAATAAAGCTCTGGAATTTGTTGCCAGAGGATGTGGTTAGTGCAGTTAGTGTAGCTGGGTTCAAAAAAGGTTTGGGTAAGTTCTTGGAGGAGAAGTCCGTTAATGGCTATTAATCAATTATACTTAGGGAATAGCCACTGCTATTAATTGCATCAGTAGCATGTTCTTCTTAGTGTTTGGGTAATTGCCAGGTTCTTCTTAGTGTTTGGGTAATTGCCAGGTTCTTGTGGCCTGGTTTTTGGCCTCTGTTGGAAACGGGATGCTAGGCTTGATGGACCCTTGGTCTGACCCAGCATGGCAATTTCTTATGTTCTTATGTAAGCAGGATGGTAGTCCTCACATATGGGTGACATCACAAGATGGAGCCCTGTACGGAAAACTTTTCTGTCAGGTCGATTCCATCGATGGGCATTGATGCCAGGTCGATTCCATCGATGGGCATCGATGCTAGATCGATTCCATTGATGGGCATCGATGCCAATGTCAATTCCATCGATGGCATCCATGCCAAAATTGATTCCATTGGTGCCCATGTTGGTGGCATCTATGCCATGGATGCTATTGGTGCCTGAGTCGATCCAATTGATACCGTCGACGCCCGTGGCCATGCCACCGATGCCATCAGTGCCCGCCTCTATACATCGATGCCCTCGACGCCCACGTCGTTTCCATCAGTATATTCGATGTTCCTATCGATGCCGGTATCATTTTTTCCCATGCCAATGAATTTTTTTTCAATTATTTGATGCCACATCGTTCCCATAGATACCTACGCCGATGCCATCAGTGCTTCCATCACTGTCATCATTGCTCTGGCCGAGTCATCGACGTTTTTTCATATATATTTTTGATGATACCCTCGAGGCCGCTTTGGCCTCCATCGACACCGCCACATAATGCCCTCGCCTGAACACAGTGCTCCATGCGTTGGGTTCATATTAAAGCCCCGTGTTAGCCTACGACACTACATAGTGCCAGGAGCAGTGCAGGCATGCTGACAGTCCGTCATCAGTCGCCATCCAAGACAGCGAGGGCATCCATCTCGGCGCTGGGGAAAGACCGGGCCGAGCACCGTGGCATGCATCGTCACCGACACGGTGACCGTCCACCACCGATGCCATCCAGAACATTGGTGCTATCCTTCTCGATGCTGGACAATGCTCAGGCCGAGCAACATCACCACTGCCATCGACACTGTTCCGCACAGTATTGGCAGTCCTTGGTGCTCCAGAAACACCGGAACGAGTTCCGAAGAATTCTGCACTGGCGTCACGAGACAATGAGCCGATGCGACGAGGGCCAGGTTCACGAGCTGTTAATTGGCTCCCCTGTTCCCGAGGCGTGCCCCACCGACATCGGTGGGGGATTGTGGCCCTGCACAAAATACTACTGTGGTAGCGCCAGCTACGCTCAGCCTGTCTCCTCTATACCTGCGCCACCATACCAGGCATCAGAGTTGAGACGGGCGTCTACTCCCTCTATGACTCCTGAAATCCACGGAGCCAGCAATCTTCACTGGCTCGTTCTTCAGCGATCCACGTCGGATGGTAAGTACCCGCTTCTGTGGCATTCCCATTGAGATATGTTCTCTTATTCAGGCCACATGGTTCGAAAAGTTCGAGGTCATGTACCTTCCAAGAACCGTATTATTGTCACATATCGCTATGCCAGCTATGTCAGCCACAATACCAAGAGAACCTCTCTATCATTTCTTTGGGATTGCATCAGGGCATCCTCCCTTCTTCAGCAACGAGGCTCTGTACTGATTAATACTCTGGCTTCTGGTTCCTGCTTCAGAACCAAAGTTCTAGGTGCATTCGCTGATCTGCTAAACACGAGATCCAGCAAATACTGCCTCAAGTGCAAGTCCACCTCGAAGCCTGACGACAGGTCTCAGTGTCTACTTGTACAGCACACAGAAATGCGGGTAAGACTTTACCGCTCACGCTCCCGTGGGAGGTTACATGATATCCAGATTACATCAGCCCCTGCAGTTGGACACCACCTGGTCTCCCAACTGGCCGGATATCAGAGCAGCCACCCCACCTTGTACCAAAGTTCCTGGTACACTCCCCCAGGCGCTACCAAGCGCAGGGGGGGGGGGGAGGTTGGAGAGTTTTAATTACATTATTCTTTCTTTCAACAGAAAGTAGTTATTCTCCGCCCATCCTGGACCTCAGAAATACCAAATTTCTTCAGAAGGCACAGGTAAAATGGTATCTCTCGTCACCATGCTTCCATATCGAAGTAAGTACATTACCTTTAATTTTCTATGTGCTTCATGGTGAGTCAACAATATTACAATCCCAAGCTCTGCCTGTTGCACCAGCTTCGGCAACTGGGGTATTCATTGAATCACTATCGGTGACTGCTGTTTCTCTGCGGAGTGCAACATCATTCACTCTTTCCTTGCATGGATAGCTGCATAACCACAGTCAGTCCATGCAAGGAGCTCTAACTTCTTCATGACTCACTATACATTTACTAACTGGGATTACTGTCACTGCCATAAATCCCTCATATAACACTTCTGGGCACCACAGTCATAATGACCTTCCTGTCCAGCATACGCGCAGACATTCTAATAAATTTACAAGTCCCTGCGTGCATTTTTCCATAACCTCAGCCCCTCAATTCTTCATTGTCGGGCCATGGGGTGTTTTCACTATGCACTTTCCTCATAGATCCCAAACTGCCATGGGTTAGATTCAGTGAAATTCCATTATCATTGGGTCTAAGCTGTTCAACCGCTTTCATCCCTCATCCATATTGCAGATCTAGAACCAAAACCTAGTCTGATTCTGCTCATGCTCGCATTTACTCAGGGTTGTAAAGTTTGACCTAAAAGCTTCTCAACCCAATATGCATCTACTCCACTCCAGGCACAGTTTCACATGAACTTCCTGGAGCTTGTAGCCATGCGTTATACCCTTATGCCTTCCAATACTGCCTCTGCAACAAATACAGACAGACAGCATAGGGACAATGTGCTTTCCAACACACAAGCACGCACAACCTCTTAGCTGCTTTGCAAGGAAGCTGCGCAGCTCTACCCTTGGCCCTTGCTCACTCAATGTATCCTCGGGCTACTTATCTAAGAGATTTACTGAACGCACTAGCAGACCTTCTCCATGTAGGTTTCCATCCTCTTGAATGGTCTCGGACTACATGTGTAGCGGGAAAGATCTTCTAACGCTGAGGTCAACCGAACTTGCCCTCTGCGTCTGAATCGAACCATACGGTGCACAGATTCTACTCCCTACACATGTTTCCAATGCGTTCTCATAGACGCCTTTCTTCCATCAAGGGCCTCTTAAATGTGTCTCGTCTGCTGCCTCTCATAGCCAGCACTCTTCTAATGTTGAACCGGGACGGCGTTCACTGTTCCTCAGACCCACGTCCTGTCCGAGACCAGTATGCTTCCCATACTTCTCAATCTATCACACCAGTAACCAATTTGCCTTCTCACAAGTCAGTCTCAAATCGTAGACTCACTGATGTTCTCAGGTACTGGTAGCATCATAAAACCTTCCACACATAAATCTTACCATTCAAAATGGCATGATTTACCACATGACGCATACAACAGGGTATTTCCCTTTTTCTTTTTCTATTCCACTCTTTTCTCTTGCTCCCTCGGATTCTGCTCCCCAGACCTCCTCCGCATAGGTACACCTCTGTTCCAATTGGTGTATCGTTTGGGAGTGGGGATACCCGATTAACAGTAAACCCCTTCTGAGTCAGCTTACCATGGATTTAACACTGATCAAGCCGCCTTTATTTTCACTAGTCATGGAATGGAACCTGTATCTTATCCTTATAAGTCTCATATGTTCTCTGTTCGAGCCTTTCCATTCCTCTCATTTCACAGTTTGGCATGGGAAATTCTTTCCCTCATAAATGTCATTTCAGCCAACAGGGTCAGTGAGTTACACACCTTGTTACATACTCATCTGACCCTGCGTTCCTCCGTGACCGAGTGGTTCTACGTATTCAACTTCATATCTTTCTTAAGGTAGACTTTGCATCTCATCTTACTCAGAATATACTCTGCCCATTTTTCCCAACATCTCTCTCTCACCAAAGCGAGAGGGCTTTTCCACTTCTTGGACAGTAATAGTGCACTTGCATTCTATCTAGATCGCACTACATTCCATAGGAATTCCACCTAACTCTTTCCTTCTGTGGCAAGAGTCAAGCTGCGAGTTCCAGTGGGCAAACAGACCTATTCCTCCTAATTGACTGTCTGTATCTCTTTTTCTACCAACAAGCAGGCATTTCACTTCAACACTGTGTGTAACCACACTCTGTTGCGTCCGTCCCAGCCTTTATAGCTTTCCCTCGGTCGCTGCTGCTTGTACATATTTATCAGGCTGCAACCTGGAGTGCTCTCCATACCTTCGCAGCCCATTATTGCCTAGATACGACTAGCCGGCATGCTCCATGTTTGGCCAGTCCGTCTACTCTTATTCTTTTCAGTGTAACTACCCAGCATCCTTCCACCAACCCATTAAGGGTTTCAGGAGGCCCTCCGTTCCAAATTCCATTCCCGTCATTGCGCCTTTCGTGCGTCTTGGGTGCGTTTGGTGCACTCTCGGGCATCCTCAGCTCGGTACTCACCCATACGTGAGGACTACCATTCTGCTTGTCCTGTGAGAATGCAAATGTTGCTTACCTGAAACAGGTGGGTTATTTGCCAGCTCTAACATCCTGCTGTCCTGTGAGAACACCTATTACAGGTAAGCAACATTTGCTTTCTAAACCCTGATTGGCATATATCTAGCCAATCAATCTACAGATACACAGATAACTGCTTACAAACCATTTTCTCTATTACTTTAGTCAAAAAGTGCTATTAGTTACTGGACTATAACTAGCACAGCCTTCCTGATCCAAAGCCGTTTTTCTCAACAAAGGAGAAATTACCATTTGCTTCATTCAACAGAGCTGGCAAATAACCCTTTGACAATGATGAATTTACAGTTGTGAACAAATCAACTTTCAAATTCTCAGGAGCCTGATTTGTCAAAAAAGATGGACACCGATCAAACACACATTTACAGTCATTGCTGGAAGACAAAGATTTCTGTAAATCCACTAATCCTACAGGGTGGAATTCCTGCAGCACCCCCCCCCCCCCCCCCCCATACTAACATTTCCCACCTCACTCAAATCGCTCACCACCTCTATATCAATAGGACCAATTTTAACTAATAAAGCTTCAACCTGTTTCCTACACATGGAGATTTTCTGTTCCCAAAACTGAACAAAATTACTCACTGACAACTCTATTGGAATAGTAACTCCTGGGTAAAAACCTTTTTCCATCAATTCCTGTAAAATCCAAATAATTTCTTTGGTTTTATTCTCTGCTTTATCAATTCGCTCTTCCCAAAAAAAATTTTTTTGCCAACCAAACTTTGGAACAATAACTATATGCCAGCTTTTTTTTAATTTATATTTTATTAATTATTCATGCAGTTCTTAAATCCAACAATGCGGAGTAGAACATATATCAATAAATCAGTATAGCAATAAACATTACAACTGTCGATTCCTCGTGTCTTGGACTGGTATTCGGAATGTCCACACTCAATGTTCTGTGTCCACTGTATGCAGTCTCCCCTGACCGTTTGATACCCCTCATCCCTCCCTCCCCCCCTCCCCATCACTAATATGACAGATTAAGAAATCATATCACATAAACAAGAATATGCTATATTACTGTCTGTTACAACATGGTCAGTGGCATTAATAATGCACATTTATAACAATCATATGAGGGAGACAAGCATCACTCTCAAAAGAAATAGAAAAGGAAAGAAAAAGAAATAGATTGCTTATGGCATATTGTGAACCAAAGTATGTAAGCGCTATAGTAAAGGTGTTATACTCCACATCATTGGGTTAACCAGCTCTCCAAAAGTGCCGATATCTGCGAGTGTCCCTGTTTAGTATGTCTTAGAGCAGCTATCCCTGCGTGGTATTTCCACAGAGTATGTAATCTCTGCCGTACACTGTCGTTTGAGGGTAGATCCATAGATTTCCACATCTTAGCCAACTCGCACCGGGCACCAATTATGATAAGTTGAACTAGTTTCCAGGTGGTTGGGGAGACGTCCACCGGCAGGTTTAGAAGAGCGTTCTCCGGTTCCAATATAATAGGGGTCCCAACAATCTGGGCTATGGTTTGCATAATAATCAGCCCAAAAAGTAGCCACTCGGGGACAAGACCACCACATGTGATAGAAGGTTCCTATGTGACCACATCCTTTCCAACATAAGGGGCTTGCAGAAGGCAGAAATTTATTGATCCTTTCAGGAGGGAGGTACCATCTAAGCAGTACCTTATAGCAATTTTCAGCTAATGGGGTGAATTGGGAGCCTTTCTTGGTAGCCACGAAGATATTGTCCCATATTTCGTCGGTGGCCAATCTGTTAATATCCGCCTCCCAAGCTTTCATATAGGCCGGTTTAATACTGGGGTCTTTATTCAGAAAATTATAGGACCGTGAGATTCCTTTCTGTAAAGTATCTACGCGCCCACACCAGTGCTCGAATTGGGTTTTCCCCAGCGCTAAGTCCCTAGGAATCCACTCAGTATGAAAGATGTGATGAACCTGCAAGTATGCAAAGATGTCGCTCAGGGGTAGTTGATATTGTTCCTGCAATAGAGGAAAGGGAATCAGATTACCTCTAGCTTCCCAAGTCCTAAAAGATTTCACCTGACCCCTTCTGCAAAAGTACATTAGCAGCGATACTGGAGCTATAAAAGTATTTTCTATCTCCTACAAATTGCTGTTTCCACCTCTCCCATATTGTTAATGTGGTTCGGACCGGTATAGGTGTGTACTGTAGTGGACTCTACGCTTCCCTAGGTAACCAAATAAGAGTATGAAGTGGCATTCTGCCCACTAGAAACTGTTTGACATCCCTCCAAGTTTTCTTCTCCCCCTTTCGGTGCCAGATACCGCTCTTAGTTGAGCCGCTACATAATACCATCTTATATTGGGGACACTCAGCCTACCCCTCAGCTTGGGGAGATACATTATCGTTTGGGAAACCCGTGGTGGCCGTCGGCGCCAGATGTATGAAAACATTTTCCGTTGCCATTTTTTAAGGATGACATTTGATATATAAATGGGGATAGATTAGAATAAATATCCCAGCCTAGGAAGAACATTCATTTTGATTGAGGCTATGCAGCCAAACCAAGATAGATATAGGCCGGACCAGCAATCTAAATCCTGGAAGATCTTACGTATTAATGGTGGCTAATTTAACTGAAAAAGGTCATTGGGATTCTTGCTGATATATACCCCCAAATGTTTGATGTTTTTGGTAGCCCAATGAAAGAGGATCAGCAACTTTAGACCGGGAATCTGATCTGCAGGGACTGAGATGTTTAAAATCTCAGATTTTTCCACATTTAATTTAAAGCCGGACATCTCACTAAAGTTCTGTAGTTCTGATAGGGTTGCAACCAGAGTGGAAGCCGGGTTCGTAAGGAGAACAGAACATCGTCCGCAAACATTGACATCTTATAATTTTTATCCCCCAATTTATTTATTTATTTATTTAAAGTCTTTTTTATACCGATGTATAGCAAAAAATGCCTTCACTCCGGTTTACAGAATAACAACTTGATACATACAACGAGTTTGATACATATAACTAACAATATGAAAGAGAATCCAATTAAAACAAACAATGAACAATATAAATGGGTAGCATGTACACAAGATATTACGGGAACTATTAAGTAATTATTTTAGGTTGAACAAGTCTAACTATGTATAAATATTGCTTATCAGGTTGAAAATAATAATAATAGTAAATATATATCTAACTATGTAAAATATTGCCTGAACCGGTTATAATAAAGTGCTGATGCATTAATTCTATGACAAGACAGGGTAATGTCAGAGAGTCATTTTGGGTGTGTGTTTGAGGTATGCTTAACCAATGTCATCTGTGAAAGACTGACTGAAAATCCATGTTTTGAGTTCTTTTTTGAAGGATTTTATGTCTCTGAGTCTCTGAGTCTATGTCAATGAGATTCCCTGAATGTGAGGGTGCTTGCGAACCTTGGTGGCCAAGGGTTCTAAGAATAGGGCGAACAATAACGGGGAGGGGGACACCCTTGTCTCTTGCCACGTCGAATGGAGGCCTCTGAATATGTTCCATTTACTTTCACCCTAGCCTTGGGATCAGTATATAATTGCTGCAAACCATTTAGAAACTTCGGGCCAAAATTGAATTTCCTCAATGTGTGAAAAAGAAATGGCCAGAGGACCATATCGAAGGCCTTCTCTGCATCGACCGACAGTAGAACAGTCGGTATATCCTGGTCTTGTACCCACCATATCAGATCCACAATCTTGCGGATATTATCTGCTGCCATTCTACCGGGGATGAAGCCTGCCTGGTCTGTATGTACTAAACGCCCCAAAATTCAGTTAAGACGGGATGCCATGATTTGGCAAGGAGCTTTAAGATTTATATTAATTAAAGATATCAGTCTGCAATTAGTTAGGTCACGGCCCGGTTTACCAATAATAGTAATACCAGTTCTGTTAGCTCCCTCTCCCAGTTAATTCCCCCCTCCATAAATAATTAAAGAAATCTTGTAGGGGACCTGTGAGTACTGAGGAGAACATTTTGTAGAATGTAGAGGTATATCCGTCGAGGTATAGCCTTGAAACCTCTAATGGCCTCAGTGATTTCGTCCTGTGAAATCTCTTGCTCCAGGCTCTCCTTTTCCTCCTCAGACAGACATGGGAGATCAATATCTTGTAGATAGGCTTCTATTTGAGCTGTACTGGTAATGGTATTATCGTTATAATACCATTACCAGTACAGAACCAATGTCAGGAAGTATTTCTTCACGGAGAGGATGGTAGATGCCTGGAATGCCCTTCCGGAAGAAGTGGTGAAGACCAGAACTGTGAAGGACTTCAAAGGGGCGTGGGATAAACACTGTGGATCCATAAAGTCAAGAGGCCGTCAATGAAGAGTGGGTGGCTCGCCAGAATGACGGCTATTGCCTGGAGATAATACCCTTATTCAATAAACATACACATGGTTACTGTGACTCCAACATCGCTCTAAGCTTCAACAGCAAGAGGAAATGTGGAAAAAGGATTTGCACTCACAAAGCGGGGAGTAGCTGGCTTGTTACGGCGGTTACTACCCCAAATCAAATAAGCCTGATACTTCACTTTCAATGCATATCCAGCATAGCTCTCTGCTTCAACGGCAGGGGAGAAGAAAAACTGATACTTCACGCATATCCAGCATAGCTCTCTGCTTCAATGGCAGGGGAGAAGAAAAACAACCAATAAGGGCTGAATAACATAGTCTGGGTAAAACAAATAAGCATGGGTGTAGCTTGCTTATAGTGGCGGTTACTACCCCTACTACCCCTAACTAATCAAGCTTGATATTTCACTTGGATTCAGCTCCACATTAATGGTGGGGGTGGAAGGGAAATAGAACCAAAGAGCTAAGAGAAACAGATAAGTATGAGAAAAGAAATGTGTGAAGCTTGCTGGGCAGACTGGATGGGCCGTTTGGTCTTCTTCTGCCGTCATTTCTATGTTTCTATGTTATAAAGATCCCCTTAAAATTTTTGAAATCTATGTCTAATTTCAGGGGGGGAGGTAAGGAGTTTCCCATCTGAGCTGCAGATCGTAGTGATCTGCGACTGAATTTGTTTTTGTTTCAGATAGCGGGCTAGAAGTCTCCCTGATCCTCCACCCCATTCGAATCTCTCCTGGGTTATAAGGGCCAGGTTAGCTCTCAATTCTGCATCGGCCAATACTTCTAGTTCTTCCCTCATTTTCTGTAACTGTGCATAAACCGTCTTGGTCAAGGTTCTACGGTGTATGTCGGACAGTTTAGCTATGTTGTCCAACAGGGATCTTTTTAGTTACTCCTTTTGTTTTTTAAGATGTGAGCCTCTGGAAATCAGGCAATCCCTCAGCACTACCTTCAAGCAATCCCATATAACCCTAGGGTTTCCCTCATTGATTTTGAGGTAAGATGTGATTTCCCCTTCCAGTGTTTACAGAAGGTGTCATCACTAAGGAGGGAGTCATTGAGTTTCCATGGGCAAAATCCAGCTCCCGTGGACTGTTCCCCCAAGTCGAGACCAACTGAAGCATGATCGGACCAGGTTATAGAATTAATATACGCCCTCAGTACCCTTCTGTGCAGAGTTTTAATAATCAGAATGTAATCAATTCTTGAATATAACTGATGTGGCAAAGAAAAGAATGTGTAATGTTTGGTATTAGGGTGTTGTTGATGCCACATGTCCTCTAGCTCCCATTTGGCCATGAGGGACTTGAGCTTCTTTCTGGGTTTACCCGTTCCCATTGCATTGCCTCCCGAGTTGTCCACATGTGGACAAAGTGTTAGGTTAAAGTCTCCCATAACTAGTTGAGTCACCTCCCCTTCTTTGGCAAGTAATTGATCCAAGGAGGTCAAGAAGCTCAATTGATTGGTATTGGGAGCATATATATTCAACAAAGAGAACAACTCTCCCTGGAACTCAAATTTGATCAGTATGTATGTATGTATTTATTTATTTATTTATTTATTTGCAGTTTTTATATACCGACGTTTGTTTAGTAACCTCACATCTGTTCACAGATAACAGAAACATTGCAGCTGTGCGAACTAGAACAAACATATGCAACAGTGCTTTACAATAAACATTTACAATAATCAATAAACTTTACAATAAACTTGTTAACGAAAATATGCAACAGTGCTTTACAATAAACTTATTTAACTGGGGGGGGGGAGGAGGGGTAACAGTGGAAACAATGGAAGGGAAAAATCAAATAGTGGTACATAGCAAATTCTCACTGAACTTATGTCTGTAAATAAACAGAATGAGTTTTATAAAACACAATTGGAAAAGAGAGATGCTGGGCCTGAGAGAAAGAAATAGGATAGAAGTCTTATGTCCAATTGAAATACAATAGATATGAGTAGTTGCCAATAAGACGATAGGTGTGGTGAGAAAGAACGGGGATGTACACTTAAGTAAGTTAGTGGGCAAGGCTGTAGGAGAAAGAGAGAAAGGAGAGCGTAAAGTTAAGTATAAGCCTGTAGGAAGTGCCATGTTTTCAGTTTTTGCTTACATTTTATTGGGCATGTTTCTTGCCGTAGCTCCGGTGTCATTTTGTTCCAGCAGCTCGGCCCGGCTATGGTTATCGCACGCTTCCTAGTCGACTCAAGAGTGGTGGTTTTAAGTGTGGGGGTGTGTAGAGTGGCTGCATGCTGTGTTCTAGGGGTTCTGGAGTGTTTGTGGAAGTAAAGATCATTATTGAACCATGTCATGTTTTCATTGTGTAGGGTCTTGTGTATTAGAGATAAGGTTTTGAACATGATTCTCTGCGCAATGGGGAGCCAGTGCAGATCTCTGAGTATGGGAGTAATATGTTCCGATTTTCTGGTGTTGGTGAGTGTGCGTGCTGCAGCATTTTGAAGCATTTGTAGTGGTAGGATGGTAGTTTTGGGTAGGCCTAGAAGAAGGGCATTACAATAATCAACTTTCGAGAAAATGAGGGATTGCAGTACAGTACGGAAATCATGTTGGTAGAGTGATGGTCTTAATTTTTTTAGAGTGTGTAGTTTGAAGAACCCATCTTTAATGGTGTTGTTGATATGCTTTTTAAAGTCAAGGTGGTTGTCTAATGTGACTCCAAGGTTTTTAACAGTGTTAGTGATGTCAGGAGGAGTGAGTGATGTGTGAGTGGCAGCAATTGTGTTTTTGTGATTCTGTGGGGAAATTACCATAAGTTCTGTTTTATCAGGGTTAATAGCCAGATTGATGTTAGTAAGGAGGTTACTAATGGCGGTGAGGGCAGTATCCCATGTTTTAAGAGCATCATTAAGGGAGTCAGTAATGGGGATTACAATTTGTACGTCATCTGCATAGATGAAGTACATAAGGCCAAGTTCTGTAAGTAGGTGACAAAGAGGGAGGATATAAATATTAAGTAGAGGAGAGGGCAGATCCTTGTGGTACTCCGTGATTTATATTGTACGGTTGTGATTCATGGTTTTCGAAATTGACTTTGTATTGCCGTCCTTGTAGGAAGTCCTCAAACCATTGCAGTGGTGTGTTAGCTATGCCGATTTCCTTGAGCCATGTAATGAGAATGTTGTGATTAATAGTATCGAAGGCTGCGGAAATGTCAAGCATGGCTAGTAGGAAGGATTGACCTTTGTCGAATCCAGTAAGTATGGTGTTGATTAGAGAGATGAGCAGAGTTTCAGTGCTCATACATTTTCAAAAACCATGTTGCAATGGTGAAAGAATTTTAAATTTTTCTAGGTGTTCAGTGAGCTGGGTGTTTACAATTTTTTCAAGGATTTTCGCTATGAAGGGAAGGTTGGAAATAGGTCGGTAATTGGTTAGGTCAGAGGTATCAGCTTTGGGCTTTTTTAGAATAGGTCTGATGATAGCTTGTTTAAGCGTATTAGGGATTTCTCCGGTAGCTAATGAGCAATTGATAATTTTAGCAATTGGGGGTACTATGATTTCAGGGAGGGAGAGAAGATATTTGGTGGGTATAGTGTCACTTGGATGTGTGGCAGGTTTCATTTTTTTAATGGTATTTTGAATCTCTAGGGACGTGGTGGGTTCGAAGGCATTAAATATAGCAAAGAAATCATATGGGATGGTTCCGGTCAGGGGATTATTACCAGGGAACCGTGCCATGATTTTAACTATTTTCTCGTGAAAGTATTTAGCTAAGTTCTCACTTTTGGCTTGGGCATCTTTATTACAGGAGGGAGTGGTATTGGTTTTAGTCATTTGTGTTACATATGTGAAGAGCATTTGCATTAAATGCCAGGTCATGTATTTTTTTTTTGCATGGTAATTTTTTTTTTGTGTTTAGGGTTTGCTCACGATATATAAGTAGGGTTGCTCTGTAAGTATTTCTTTTTGTGAGGGAGGGGTTGTTACGCCAATCTTTTTCTAATTTCCTGAGGGTGTATCAAGGTTTAAGTGAAGATTTGGAGTGGCCAATTTTTTTAGTGCGAAAGGGGCAAAGGTCGTTGGCAATGTTCCCAGTGATAGAGTACCATGATGTGATTGCTGAGTTGATGTCAGCTAGTTCAAGATTATGAAGTTCTTTGTTGAATGCAACAGTGAGTTCATCGATAGAACATAATTTGCAGATCTGTATAGTTTTAGGTTCTGGGAGTTGGGGTGAGGTGTTTCGTTTAAGGGTGAGGGTAGTGTGTAGGAGGTGGTGATCTGACCATGGAACAGCAGTGCTAATAGGGTCACTCGAAAAGATGGGTTTGTTAATGAAAATCAGATCTAGGGTATGACCATTTTGATGAGTAGGTTCAGTGACAATCTGTGTGAAACCAATAGCTTTGAGGGATGATAGAAAGGTTTCACAGGCATTTGATAGTGGGAGGGAGTCAACATGTATATTGAAATCTCCTAAGATGATGGCATGTTTTTCAATTTCAATATTCTGGGCAATAAATTCAATTATGGGAGAAGGATTTTTTGAAAGAATGCCAGGGGGAATATATACTAGACAGATCTGAAGGTGAGGAGATTTAAATAACCCAATCTCAAATTTTGGGGCAATTTGCACAGGATGTGACGTTAACTGCAATTCTTTTTTTGCAGCGAGTAGTAACCCACCTCCTTTTTTTTTTTTAGGTCTTGGGATTGAGTAGATGTCATAGGTGTCATTTGGTAATTGATTAAGTAGGACGGTATCAGTTTCCTTTAGCCAGGTCTCAGTTATGGCGCAAATATCTGGCTTATCAGTGAGTATATCATGGAGTATATTGGTTTTTTTTGTGATGGATTGCGCATTAAACAGCATGATAGCTAGAGTCGTGAGACCTAAGAATTGTGTGATTGGAGTGAGCATGATTGGGATGAGGTGTCTGTTCATTTGTTGAGGTTTCATGAGTGTGTCTGTGTATGGCCAATAGTTATATTTGAGTATGGGAATGGGGTTGTTTAGCATATTGCAAGTAATGCACTGAGAAGTTTAAAGATACAGAGTTTTAATAGGAATGGTATGGGTGAAGATAGGGAGGGGGAAGTGGGAAAACAGGTTAGGGAAAAGAGGAAAATAGGCTATTTGTAAGGATTGTAGAGGGGCAACGCTAAGGGGCACGACAAGGGGCAGGCTCCTTTGTCGTGCTCTTTAGGCGCGCGAAGCCTGTGTGAGAGGGAGATTTAAAAGCAGATTCTTTTAGTTTCTGTGACGTACTCCAGCTGGGGGAGGGGTTAACAGCCACGAGGTGGAGGAGGAGGCGAGGGTCCAAAGGAGGGCTGGGTACAGGAGAAATCTCAATCCAAGCCCTGGATCCTGGCTTGGAGAGCAGTTGAACAAGCAGAAACAAACAGAAATGAAGGTATCTGCATAAGAGGGAGATTTAAAAGCACATTCTTTTAGTTTCTGTGATGTACTCCAGCTGGGGGAGGGGTTAACAGCCACGAGGTGGAGGAGGAGGCGAGGGTCCAATGGAGGGCTGGGTACAGGAGAAATCTCAATCCAAGCTCTGGATCCTGGCTTGGAGAGCAGTTGTGCAAGCAGAAACAAGCAGAAATGAAGGTACCTGCATAAGAGGGAGATTTAAAAGCACATTCTTTTAGTAGATACCGGCCTTCTGGATCTTCAAAGTGAGATTTAATAATATAGTCATACCCTTGCTTGAACAGGACACAGACCCCAGCATACTTGTGATTTTTTGTTGCAGGGGAGCAAAATCGATATGCAAACATTGGCCACTGTAACAAATGTTCCTAGCGTTGTCTCAAGTGAGTTTCCTGCAAGCAGATAATCCCTGCTGAGGAATTATGTAGATCCTGTTTCAGGAGATGACGCTTGTGTGGGATATTAAGCCCCTTAACATTTAGGGATAAAAATTTAAGGGCCATGAGTTACATGGATGTGAAAGGATCATCCAGGGCCATGACCCCTGCGTTCTGAGACCCGATATGTCCCTCCCAAAATATCCCACCCTTTACTATGATAACCCCTCCAGAAAAAGTCTGACTTCTCTTATAGCTAAAATTGCCACTAGACACATATTTTGTGCAAGAAACCCCTCCCCCTCCCGTCCCCCCCCTTCCCCCCCTTCCATTAGGCACCAGGTCAACCTGGTATTCCTGCATGAGCAGGCACGGGGCATCATGTGGTCCGGTAGCGCAATAGCCTCGCCCCTTACACCAGTGATCTCATTATCCCTTCTTCAGAATCCCTTCCCCGCAATCCCCCCCAATATGATGTAAACTTTTCTTTCAACAGAACAACTTAGATATTTGCGACCACCTAAGGTTCTAAACCTAAAAATAGAAAACTCAGCCGCTGTTTGAACATAACATTAACGTGAAAAACAACATTCATGTATGGAATATCTCACGAATGCCCTCCAGACGCCAAATCATCCCGTGCCGTCTTGTGCTTTAGCATTGCCGGCAGTCTCCTGTCTCCTCAGTCTTCTTCCTCCCTTTTCGACCTGCTGCCAACGCGGGGGTTCTGGGCGGCCTTTGCTCTCTGCTGCGGCGGTTTGCTTGATGGAGAGGCCAGTGGATGCCAAGATGGCTGCCACTTCATCCAGGTTAGCCGCTCGTGAAGTACTCCCTGTATTGTCTCTGAAATCTCGACCAGGAACAGCCATCTGTAGCGAAGATTCTCTTTTCGCAATACGGAGGTAATCTGGTTGTAAGTCTGTCGGCATTTCAAGGTTCTTGGTGAAGGGTCTGGGAGAACTGAAACTGACACGTCGTTCCACTGCCATGTTTGTTGTTCCCTCGCAGCCGATAAAATCTTTTCTTTGTCCGAATAGCGCAAGAAACAGGCAATAATATCATGGGGCAAATTCCCATTGCGCAGCCCCAGAGTTTGGTGGGCAAGCTTCAACTCAATCGGATGGGTAGGAGCCGACTCTTTGTGTCCTGCCCCCTGAGAAAAAAATTACATAGGGAGCAGACAACCTCATGGCAGTCGCTAAAGGCCTCTACGTCTGGGACCCCTCGAAACCGGAGATTACATCTCCGAGTTCTATTTTCCAAGTCTTCCAGTTTGATAAGTAGCTCGTTTCCACCTTTAGTCACAGAGTCGCATTGCGATTGTAATTTCCCCAACTTTATTGCGTGCGATTCCAATCTAATATCACAGTCATCAACTCTATGGCCTATCTCTCCCATGTCCTCGCGCATTTCCGCCATCTTGTCTAGTAGTTCTTTTTTATTTTCTTTCATGTCCCATCTTAGATCGCTAAACCATTGCCTAAATTCATTTCGTGTGGGTACCTCCGGTAGCGGACGGCCTTGCTCCTCCTCCGGGAACTCAAGGCTCAACTCAGGCTGAGCCGCCATTGCGAGATTCGCGCTGTTACCCGGTGTTACCGATTCGTCCCTGAGCTTCAGGTAGGAGTATTTGCTCAGGCAGGTCTGTCCCTTTTTTCTTAGCGTACATGAATGTATATTGCAAGGAAAGTCTCTTTCAGCTGATATGCTGTGTGATTTGGGGGGGATGGATGGAGATTATTCTTATTTTGCCCTCGTGCCCTCAACTGAAAAGTTAGTTTTTTGATCAGGGCAGTGTCATGCACCTGCCCCCTCCAATGTAGGTGCAGATTTCCATTTAGTTGCTGTAGAAAACCTTGCAGCATATATGATATGCAGTGCCAATTTTTTCTTGTATTTATCCAGTGGAGATTCATCCTGTTGTGAACCCTGGCCGTGGGTGGCCACGGTTGGGTCCCCCCTTACCTGCTGTCCCTCTCCGGGCTTCTCTGCGGCATTCTCCGTGTGGCTCCGGGCCGCGGCATTCTCCCCACGAAGGAGATGCCACCGAATTTCTCCTCCAGGCCCTGCCCCCTTGGCCCGGCCCCCGAAGATGACATCAAACGCCCAGGCTATTTAAGCCCAGCTTGGATCTTTGTTCCCTGCCTTGGCAGCAGGTCGACTCTCCGAGTAACTAGTTGCTGTTCCTGCATTCTCCAGTTCCTGTGTTTCAGCTCTACTCCGTGCTCCTGCTCCGCTGTTGCGACCATCGGTCTTCGACGGCTTCGCCCTGCCTGCTCCTCCCGCTTAGCTCAGACTACTGGCTGCTGCGGCGTCTGTTTGCCATCCTCTCCGGTGTTCCTGGACCGGCTTAGGTGCTGCCTTCCACCATGCTCCTCCAAGGTACCTTAGGGCACGCGCGCGCATGCCGCCCTCATCTTTATTTCCATGTTGGCGCGAACCTCAGGGGTGTCTCCCTGATATGACGTCACGCTGCCCGGATATTTAAGCCTACAGTATTTGCTAGCTCATCGAGTTAGCAATGGTAGCTCTACGGATGGGATTCACTCTCTTTACTGAAGCTGCTCTGCCACTCCAGCACTATCTGGAACTCTTACACCCTTCGGGGTTGCTAACGGGGTACCCGCTCCTTGGAGGCCTCTTCTGCTTCTTTCAGGTGCTATCAGGAAACCGGTACTCGCTCCTCGAGGGCCCATGTTCCCTGAGTCGCTACCTGCATCTTCAAACCTTTCTACTTGGAAGACTTCACTAAAAGTTTCTATGTGTGAATACAACTACCATCTATTCCACAGTACTGCTTCACTGGCCTGCCCTCTGTTCCGACGACAGACCTCTTGTCTAGTGGAATCTCTGTTACTGAGTCTCTCTGCTCTAAGGGATCAGGTACTTGCTCCTCGAGGGCCTGCTCTCCCTGTCTCGGAGCTTCTCCTAATTCTACCTGGGACTCTGAATGCTTCTCATTGTGTACTCAGTCTCTTTCCACTACAGACCAGCCTAGCAGAGGATTCGCTGTTCCAGCATTCTGTGGGAGGCCTGCTCAGCCGGGCTCAACATCCACTACTCACTACTGCCACCTTTAGTGGTTTCCAAAACTATTTAATAAAAGATTCAAATCTGAGTTTGTGTGTCCAGAGTCTAGCCTGACACTGTGGTCCCTCACGGGACTGCCCCCCGTGGGCATAGTCAGCTGCCACAGTGTCCAAGGATCCACCCAAACATCAATAACCATAACATCCACTCCTGACCTCGTGTTCCTGCCTTGCTCCGCTCCTGCTCCCGAGTTCCTGGTCCTGCTCCTGTTCCTGCTTCAGCTTGACTCCATGGTTCTTGACTTCGGCTTGGCTTCTGGTTCTCTGTCTGCTGCCCGTCCTGACGACCTCGCTAGTCTTCAGCCTCGCTAGACTTCTGGCCTGGATCTCCGTCTTGCACCGCTGCCGCTTGCCACGACCTCTGGGCTATCTTTGTCTCTCCCATGCTTCTGCCTGCCTCGACCCGGACTGTTCTTTGGACTCTTCGTTGCCAGGAGACCCTCACCTAAGTCCTGCCGGCCCCTACACCCAAGGGCTCAACCTGCAGGGAACGAGGGCTGGTATAGGTGAAGGTCCTGCCCGGTCTTCTGGTCCAGTACCGCCTTCCGGCTATGAGTCCCGTTGTATCCCTTCCTCCAACAGATCCAACCAGCACTCTAGCCGGTCCAAGGGGCCACGTTCATAACAGTTAGCCAAGGTCATGGACCCGGCAGACATCTCTGGTCTCCAGGCTTTCCCAGGCATGGCCCAGCGCTTGCAACAGCAACAACACTGCCTAGACGTCTTGGCGGCTACCGTGGAGAGGTTAGCCAACCCCCTGGACGCTACCCCTCCTGCAGCAACTTCGCCTCCGGTTCCGGTTCCTGCTCCAGGGCCTGCTGCATCATTACACCTACCTGCGCCGCCACATTGCGCAGGAGATCCAAAGCAGTGCCATGGCTTCCTGAACCACTGCTTTATGCGGTTTGCCCTACAGCCTGCGCATTTTCCATCGGACCAGATCTTTTGGATGGTCGAGCCCTAGCCTGGGCTTCACCACTATGGGAGCGAGACGACCCCTTGCTTGGGGATATGCAGCAATTTGTTCGTGCTTTCAAGCTGGTATTCGACAAGCCAGCCCAGCAGTCTACTGCAGCTACAGAACTTCATCTTCAGCAAGGGTCCCGTCCCCTAGTCGACTATGCGGTCGAATTCCGCACCTTAGCATCGGAGCTGGCTTGGCGAGAGGACAGCTTAAGGATAATTTACCTGGAGGGTTTCTCTCCCTGAATAAAGGACAAACTCGCTGCTCGGGACCTCCTGGAGAACCTCGAAGCCTTAGTAGTCCTCACAGGGCGGATTGACTGCCGGCTTCAGCAACAAGCCCGGGAAGTCAAGCTTGCTTGGAGACCGGTTCCACTGGCTTCTTCCTTCTCTCATCCACTTGTCTCCTCTTCTGAATCCAGGCCAATCGAAGAGAGGAACCCATGCAGCTGGGTCGCAGCCCACTTACTCCAGAGGAGAAAAAGTGCCGCCATTCTCTAGGCCTCTGCCTTTACTCCGGTGGCAAGGGCCACTTGCTGGCCCAGTGCAGCGAGTGGCTGAAAAACTCCAGCCTAGGGGAATACCCCTAGGCTGCATAAATCCTGCTCCTCAATGTACTGTTCCAGTCACCCTGGAGTATCCTGGTGGGACATTTTCCACCATGGCCTTTATTGACTCTGGGGCGGGAGGAAATTTTATCCTTGCGGATCTTGTGCAACAGCTGCGGCTCCCGGTACTGCCTCGCACACCGCCACTACGGATATCTTCCAGCCAAGGTACACCGCTTCCGGGCTGTGTCTCGGCCACAACTATTCCGGTGATCCTTCGCACTGGGGTGCTTCATACAGAGGAGATCTCCTTTTTTGTCCTGGGGAACGCCATTCACCCCATTGTCCTGGGCTTACCCTGGCTCCAGAAGCACTCACCAATCATCAAGTGGGACACCCTTCAAATTGCTGCCTGGAACCCAACTTGCTTCTCTTCATGTCTGCCAGCATTACCCCGGCTGTGCATCCCTCTGCCTGCCACTCCACTGTCTCTGCCTCAACAGTACTCTGAATACATGGATGTTTTCTCTAAAGAGATGGCCGAACTCCTTCCGGAACATCGCCCTTTGATTGTGCCATAGACTTGCTACCGGGCACCATGCCTCCTAGGGGGTGTGTCTACCCTCTGTCCCTTTCCAGAGACACAAGCCATGTCCCACTATATTCAAGAGAATTTGGATCGTGGCTTTATTCGAACCTTGACATCTCCGGCGGGAGCCGGCTTCTTTTT
Organism: Rhinatrema bivittatum; assembly: GCF_901001135.1. Classification (NCBI taxonomy): domain Eukaryota; kingdom Metazoa; phylum Chordata; class Amphibia; order Gymnophiona; family Rhinatrematidae; genus Rhinatrema; species Rhinatrema bivittatum. Next base: position 369,490,908 of record NC_042620.1, on the reverse strand, counting down.
TGTCACAAAAAAGGATGGCTCTCTCAGACCCTGCATAGATTATCGTGGTCTCAACGCCATCACCCACCAGGACAGATATCCTCTACCACTCATCCCGGAACTCTTAGACTGCCTACAAAGGGGCTAAGGTCTTTACCAAGCTCGATCTCTGTGGTGCTTACAACCTGGTTCGAATCCGCCCAGGTGACGAGTGGAAAACTGCTTTCAATCCTCGAGATGGGCATTACGAGTATCTTGTCATGCCCTTCGGGTTATGTAATGCTCCAGCGGTTTTTCAAAACCTGATGAATGAGGTCCTACGTGATATGCTCCACTCCTTGGTAATCGTCTATCTCAATGACGTACTTGTATACTCCAAATACCTCACTGCTCATCGACGGCAAGTGGGGCAAATATAGCAACAACTTCGAGACAACCGCTTGTTTGCCAAGTTGGAGAAATGCTTGTTTGAACAAGAATCTCTACCGTTCTTGGGATACATCGTAACCTCCACAGGATTCCATATGGACCCCGAGAAAGTATCGGCCATCAAAGATTGGCCTCGTCCTGTTGTGATCAAGGCTCTACAGCGCTTCCTCGGATTTGCAAACTTCTACCTGCAATTCATAGCCCACTTCTTGCAAAAGGTGGCTCCTCTCACTGCCCTCACAAGAAAGGGAGCGAATGCCAAGGATTGGCCATCAGCGGCACTTCAAGCTTTTGAAGAATTAAAATGAGCTTTCCTCTTAGATGCCTGCCTACATCACCCGGATCCTCAACGCCCTTTCGTTGTGGAGGCGGACACTTCGGACCTGGCTGTGGGGGGCTGTCCTCAGCCAAGTGTCTAGCAAAGGCAAATTGCTTCCTTGCTCATAATTCTCCCGGAAGTTCTCAGCCACTGAGAAGAATTACGGCATAGGTGATAAAGAGCTCTTAGCCATAAAATTGGCCTTTGAAGAGTGGCGTCAGTGGCTGGAGGGAGCTCAACATCCAATTGTAGTATATATGGACCACAAAAACCTGGAATTCTTATGTCGAGCCCAACGCCTGTATCCCAGACAAGCTTGTTGGTCCTTGTTTTTAAGTCGTTTTAATTTCTCTCTACGGTACCGGCCAGCATCTAAGAATCTATGTGTGGATGCACTCTCCCGCACTACTGAGACAGAGGACACACTCATCTCTCCTCAGTACATCCTAGATCTGGCTAAGGTCATCATTGCCGCCTCTGAAGTGGTTCCCGCTGGCAAGATGGTTGTGCCCATCCATCTATGAAAGGAAGTAGTCTCCTGGGCACACGACTCCTTAATGGCGGTACATCCGGGCAAGGCCCAAACCTTAGAGCTTTTAACATAATACTACTGGTGGCCACACGTCAAGTGGGATGTCCAGGCATACGTGAGCTCCTGCCCCACCTGCGCTAGGCAAAAGCCCTTGTCAGATTGTCCTTTGGAGCCTTCTGCAACCTCTTCCCATACCTGCGGAGCCGTGGACTCACCTCTCTACAGATTTTATAGTAGATCTCCCTCCATCCGAGGGGAAACAAGTCATCTGGGTCATGGTAGACAGGTTCTCAAAGATGGCTCACTTTGTGCCACTTTCTAAACTTCCTACTGCACCAGAGCTTGCGCAGCTCTTTACCCAGCACATTTTCCGTGCACATGGACTACCACTACACATTGCCTCTGATCGTGGCTCGCAATTTAAAGCTAAAAACTGGAAAGCACTTTGTAAAAAGTTTGAAATTCGCTTAGACTTCACGTCTGCTTTCCATCCGCAAGGCAATGGGCAAGCGGAACAGACCAATCGTTCTCTGAAGGCTTTCCTCCGTTCCTTTGTGGTGGACAAACAGGACGACTGGGTACCCCTACTACCATGGGCAGAGTTCTCTTACATCCACCACGTTCACTCTGCCACTGGAGTTTTGCCCTTCCAACTTGTCTATGGTAAACAGCTCAAGCCTCCCTTGCCTCTCCCTCTAACAGTACCTTCGCCTGCAGCGCAACTCACAGCCCAGCAGCTTCGCTCTCTCTGGGAATCTACACAAACTAAATTGCAGCAAGCGGCCGCATCACAAAAAGGAACACTGATAAACATCATTGTAAAGTCCTGTTTTCAGCCCTGGAGATAGGGTGTGGGTAAGCACCAGGCATATTCGTCTCTGGATTCCCTCCATGCACCTGGCCCCTAAATACATTGGCCCCTTTGTGGTCATGGAACGAGTGGGTGCTGTCTCCTACCGCCTACGTCTCCCGTCTACTTTCAGGATATACAATGTATTCCATGTTTCCTTACTTAAGCCATTGATACTTTCAACTTTTCACTGCAGACCACCTGAACCTTCAAAGACAGTAGCAGAGGAAGAGACCATATACCAAGTACGTGATGTTCCCTGTACGTACCAGGATCAGTTCAGATGGTGGGTTATGTCCCCCATCCAGCAGATGGAGTCAGAGCAAACTTCGGAGGGCGCTGGCATATAAACCCGTGCGCCCTCCCTAGATCCTCAGTATCTCTGACTCCAGCAGATGTGAGTAGGGGAACCTGGTGCTTCCCCTGTTTGGTGGACATCCTCCACACACATTTTCTTTCTTTTCCCTCAGGTTGAATCAAGCTTGTTCAAAGAGTTAGTTTGGAAAAAAAAAAAGGGGTTCTCTGCCACTGGCTCCTCGGAGCCCTCCCCCTTGCAAGCAGGGCTGGGCAGTCAGCCTTCTTTCTCCTCTCTCTTGCCTGTCCTCGACTGGGGGTAAGTTTTGTTTTTTGATCTGTGGGGTTTTTTCCTTGCAGGTTTAGTTCTCTCACCGGAGTAGGGGGTGGATGCTGGTGGGGCCAGCCCCTCTCCCCCTCGCCGCAGTCTACTCCCCCCTCGGCCCCGCGATGTGACATTCCCTGGGGCCGACGCAGCAGGGAAGGCTCATTCCCCTGCTGCTCTCTTCGGGGGTTTCAGAGTCGAGCGGAGGTGGTCTCGTTCCCGCTCCTCCTGCGGCGCTGCCCTGCTACCGGCTTCCCGCGCTTGCTGTCACTCCCTGGGCCCGCCCATCATGCCGTGTTCCACCCGATGCCCGTCCTGCGGCGGCCCGGGGTCGAGAGGATCGCGGGAGGGGCCTTGTCTCAGGTGCCTCCCTGGTGGGGAGAGCAACCCCGCACCCCCACCGACTTCGCCTTCACGCTCTTCGGAGTGCCGCGATCCACGAGGGCCGGCCCCGCCCCCACCTTCTGTGGGAATGGCGGCCATCTTGGAGCTAGAGGACAGCACGTTTCTGGAGACAGAAGGGGAACAGGAGGATTTTTCAGACTCACCACCACCGATTCTGGATCTGGTCCCAGCTCTGCCCTCTTCGGAGTCTCCAAGGGACCCTCTCATGCGCCCTCCCAGGCCCCCCTGCATTTTCTGCCGAGTTTATTGTGCTTATGCACAATGCCTATTTGCAGAGCATGCAGCAGCCAAGGGGCCCGGCCACTGTTCCACCTCTCTGTAAGGTTCCTTGCCTGGCGGATGCAGCGGTTGCAGTTCCTGGACCCTCGGGGGGGCCCCCGGGACCCCCCAGGGGGCACCCAGGGTGCATTTTTCCCTCCCCGCGGGGGGGGGGGGGGAGGGGCTCCACTCCCGGATCCGGGGGGAGACCCGGCCTCTCCTCATGCGGACGACCCCCTCCTGGCGTCTCATTTGGACTACGACGACCCTCGTGTTCTCCGGATTTTTCGTAAATAAGAGCTGGAGGATCTCATCCCCCATGTGCTGCAGGAATTGGACCTAGAGCCTCCCTTCGAGCCACCAGGGCCCCCGGCTCCTACCGTTGTTTCTTGCGTCCCCTATCTCGGGCTTTCCCAATCCATGCTTCCTTCCTACAGCTTCTGGCAAGAGAGTGGGATACCCCGGAGGCCTCCCTCCTGGTTGGAAGGGCAATGGACAAGCTCTATCCCCTCCCAGAGGATTTTCTGGACCTCCTCAAGGTACCAAAGGTGGATTCAGCGGTCACCAAAAGGACCACGATCCCGGTCACGGGGGGCACGGCTCTCCGTGACCTACAGGATAGAAAGCTGGAAGTTTACCTCAAAAAGGTCTTTGAGGTTTTGGCACTGGGAGTCCGCGCAGCAATCTGCGGCTCGCTCACCCAGAGGGCTGGCCTCCGTTGGGTCCAGCAGCTCCTCACCTCTCAGCAATTGCTGCCGGAGGAAGCGGCCCAAGTGGATCGGCTGGAAGCCGTAATTGCCTACGGGGCTGACGCTCTCCATGACCTCCTGCGCATCTTGGCGAGGACCATGGTTTCCGTGGTCTCTGCCAGACATCTCCTATGACTCCGCAACTGGGCGGCGGACTCCGCTTCCAAATCCAGCCTGGGCTCCCTCCCATTCAAGGGTAAGTTCCTCTTTGGCGACAATCTTGACCAGATTATCAAGTCGCTGGGGGAAAATTCAGTACATCAGCTCCCTGAGGACCGTCAGCGGTTGTATCGTCCGTCCTCTTCCTTCAGGAGTCGTCCCCGCACCCAGCGCCGCTATCGGGGCTCCAGACAGCAGGGACTCCAGACACCTTCCTCCAGATCTCAGTCGTGGCCCCATTCCTTTCGTGGCCGCAGATCACGTAGGGAGGGCTCGATGCAGGGAGTGTCGTCCAAGCCTTCCCAATGATGCCAGACCCGCCCACTCCACGTTACCCTGGATCGGGGGCTGCATCTCTCTCTTTTACGGGGAGTGGGCCAACATCACCACAGATCAGTGGGTCCTGGATATTCTAAAGCAAGGCTACGCGTTGGAGTTTGCTCGCATCCCAAGAGACAGGTTTATCTTCTCGCCCTGCGGTTCGAGTCACAAGCGCCTGGGGGTGCAGCAGACCCTCGACAGGCTCCTGGACCTCTGGGCTCTCTCTCCCGTCCCCTCCAGAGAGGTGGGCTCGGGCCACTATTCGATTTACTTCGTGGTGCCCAAGAAGGACGGAGCCTTCCGACCCATCCTGGACCTCAAGGAAGTCAACAAGGCGCTTCAGATATCCCGCTTTCGCATGGAGACCCTGCTCTCCGTCATAGCGGCGGTTCATCAGGAGGAGTTCCTCGCTTCTCTAGATCTGACGGAGGCCTATCTTCACATACCAATCCTTGCGGCTCATCGGAGGTTCCTTCGCTTCAAGATCTTGAATCAACATTTCCAGTTCCAGGCCTTGCCTTTCGGCTTGGCGACCGCCCCCCGGACCTTCACGAAGATCATGGTGGTGGTGGCGGCCACGCTAAGACAGGAGGGGATCTTAGTTCATCCCTACCTGGACGATTGGCTCATCCGGGCGAAGACCTTCTCACAGGGGCAGGCGGCGGTCGACAGGGTCGTCCAGCTCCTTCAGTCCCTCGGCTGGGTGGTGAATTTCAACAAGAGCAGTCTCCGACCTTCTCAGTGCTTGGACTTCTTGGGAGCCCGCTTTGACATGACTCAGGGCAAAGTCTTCTTACGTCCGGACAAAGCGCAAGCCCTTTGGGAGCAGATTCAACGTTTCGCAGCTCTCCCGGAACCCACGTCTTGGGATTATCTACAGATATTGGGATCCATGGCCTTTGCAATAGATCTGGTTCCGTGGGCGTTTGCACACCTGCGTCCCTTGCAGACGGCCCTACTATCTCGTTGGAAACCAGTGTCACAGGACTATCAGGTCATCCTCCCTCTCCCCCCGACTGCCAGGAACAGCTTGCGTTGGTGGCTAGACCCACGGAATCTGGCTCAAGGCTCCCCTCTCGAGATTCCGGATTGGGTGGTGGTCACCACTGATGCGAGTCTGACCGGCTGGGGAGCAGTTTGTCAACAGAGCTTTGCGCAGGGGCAGTGGACAAAGGAACAAGCCTCCTGGCCAATCAATCGTTTGGAGACCAGAGCGGTTCGTCTGGCACTCATTCATTTTCTTCCCCTCCTAAGGAATCGGGCAGTACGAGTCCTGTCGGACAACGCGACCACAGTGGCCTACATCAACCGCCAAGGCGGCACCAGAAGCCGACAGATGGCTCTCGAAACCGCCCGCCTGATGGCCTGGGCAGAGCGTTTCCTCACACGCCTGGCAGCCTCTCACATCGCCGGGGTGGAGAACATCCAAGCGGACTACCTGAATCGGCAGACTCTGGACCCCGGGGAATGGGCCCTCTCCGACGAGGCAATGTGACTCATCATCCGTCGCTGGGGGACACCGTTGATGGATCTCATGGCAACGCTCCTCAATTCCAAGGCCCCTCGATTCTTCAGTCCAGATTCTTCAGGCGCAGAAGGGGTGGACGCCCTAGTACTCCCCTGGCTGACCCGGCTCCTCCTCTGTCTTCCCGCCGTGACCCCTAGTGGGCAAGGTTCTAAGGCGAATAGAGACCCATCAGGGGTCAGTCATCCTGGTGGCCTTGGAGTGGCCACGGCGCCCGTGGTTTGCGGACCTGCTCAATATTGCGGTGGACGGGCCCCTACGTCTCTCCCATCTTCCTCGCCTCCTTTATCAGGGTCCAGTATTTTCTGACCAGGCAGGACACTTCTGTCTTGCGGCCTGGCTTTTGAAAGACAGGGACTCCAGCGCAAGGGCTACTCTGCCTCAGTAGTAGCTACTCTCCTCAAGGTGCGCAAAAACTTGACGGTCGCTTATGTACGGGTCTGGAAGTTCGAGTTGTGGTGCTCTGACCATGGTACGCACACTGCCACAGCTTTGGTTCCTCAGATTCTGGCTTTTCTCCAGGACGGCCTGGAGAAGGGGCTCGCCTACAATTCCCTGTGAGTACAAGTTTCAGCCCTGGGCTCGTTCGTTTGAGCCACAGGACAACCGGACCTCTTGGCTCATCCAGACATCGCGAGGTTTCTCAAGGGGGCGAAACACCTGCGACCTCCGGTGCAGAATCCCTGTCCATCTTGGAACCTTAACCTGGTGCTCCAGGTTCTCTCGGGGCCTCCCTTTGAACCTCTATGGTGCGCCTCCATCAAGGATCTCACCCTCAAGACTGTTTTCTTGGTGGCCATAGGCTCAGCACGTCGCATCTCTGAGCTTCAAGCACTCTCCTGCAGGGAACCTTTCCTACGCTTCACGGACTCTGGAGTTTCTTTGCGCACGGTGCCTTCGTATCTGCCCAAGGTTGTTTCCACGTTCCACTTGAATCAGACGGTGGAGCTTCCATCCTTTCCGATTGACGCTCCCAGGTCTCTCCGGCATTTGGACGTCAAGTGCACCTTACTCCGCTTTCTGGAGTTTACCAACGACTTCAGGGTCTCCGACCATCTGTTCGTCCTCTGGTCCGGTGCAAGAAAAGGCTCTCAGGCCACGAAGACTACGATAGCGAGGTGGCTCAAGGAAGCCCTGGTGACGGCGTACATCGGCGCCGGCCGGACCCCCCCCCCCCTTTGGGGGTCAAGGCTCATTCACTACGCACCCAGTCGACCTCCTGGGCGGAATCACAGTCAGTTTCATCTCAGAAAATCTGTCGGGCAGCGACTTGGAAGTCCCTGCACACTTTTTCCAGGCATTATCGGCTTCACTTGCCGGTTTCCAACTCAGGTTCTTTTGGCAACAGGGTGATTCGAGCAGAGCTTTCAGGGGCCCACCCGAGTTAGGGAAGCTTTGGTACATCCCACCGCCTGGACTGATCCTGGTATGTACAGGGAAAAGAAAATTATTCCTTACCTGCTAATTTTCATTCCTGTAGTACCAAGGATCAGTCCAGACGCCCACCCAGATACTGTTGGGGCTTTGGGGTTACTCCTGCTCGATTCCTCTCCTCTTTTTTCCTGATCTCTCTGTTGGAGCGGGATCTGTTCCTCGTTCCCTTCACTAAGGCTGTTCGACAGTTCTATTTGCAAGTTGCATTGTTAGTTGCATCAGTTTCAGTTCTGTTATGCTTGATCCAGCCTTCTCAGTTTATTGTTTTAGCTTTGATATTCTCAATACTGAGGATCTAGGGAGGGAGCACGGGTTTATATGCCAGCGCCCTCCGAAGTTTGCTCTGACTCCATCTGCTGGACGGGGGACATAACCCACCGTCTGGTCTGATCCTTGGTACTACAGGAACGAAAATTAGCAGGTAAGGAATAATTTTCTTTTTTGGATGTACGGTTCTACCATCGAAGATGGGAGTATTTAATATTATGGGAGAGATGTGGTCAGGAGGAGAACATGTGGGAGCGTAAGAGGGGGGTACTGTTGTGAACCCCTGCTGTGGACGGCCACGGCCGGGTTCCCCCTTATCTGCTGTCCCTCTCTGAGCTTCTCTGTGGCATTCTCTGTGCGGCACCGGGCCGTGGCAGGGCCTTCCCGCGGAGTTCTCCCCACGAGGGAGACGCCGCTGACTTCCTCCTCCAGGCCCTGCCCCTTAGGCGTGCGTGTGAGCGCAACGGGCCGTAACTTAAAGGGGCCATGTCGGGAAACCTCGGCCCGGCCCCCGAAGATGACATCAGACGCCCGGGCTATTTAAGCCCAGCTTGGATCTCTGTTCCTTGCCTTGGCAACAGGTCGACACTCCGAGTAACTAGTTGGTGTTCCTGCATTCTCCAGTTCCTGTGTTCCTGTTCCAGCTCTGCTCCTGACTCCGTGCTCCTGTTCCTGCTCCGCTCCTGACTCCGTGCTCCTGTTCCTGCTCCGCTCCTGACCCCGTGTTCCTGCCTTGTTCTGCTCCTGGTTCCGAGTTCCTGGTCCCGCTCCTGTTCCTGCTTCAGCTTGACTCCCTGGTTCTTGACTTCGGCTTGCCTTCTGGTTCTCTCTTTGTCTGTTGCCCGTCCTGACCTTTGGCTCGTCCTCCAACCTCGCTAGTCTTCAGCCTGCCACGACTTCTGGCCTGGATCACCGTCTTGCACCGCTGCCGCCTGCCACGACCTCTGGATTGTCTTTGTCTCTTCCACGCTTCTGCCTGCCTCGACCCGGACTGTTCTTTGGACTCTTCGTTGCCAGGAGACCCTCGCCTAAGTCCTGCCGGCCCCTGCACCCAAGGGCTTAACCTGCGGGGAACGAGAGCTGGTATAGGTGAAGGTCCTACCCGGTCTCCTGGTCCAGTACCCCCTTCCGGCTACGAGTTCCACTGTAGGCCTTCCTCCAGCTGATCCATCCAGTACTCTAGCCGGTCCAAGGGTCCATGTTCATAATACATCCTACCATCTCAATAGACATATAGTCGGTGTAAACACCAGTGTATCACCCAATATTTGATTTGTCAACCTATTCACCCTCATCCAGAAAGTGCTTCTCAAGGGGCAGTCCAACCAGACATGTAAGTAAGTGCCCACCTGGCCACAACCCCTCCAACAGAGTGGGGAAGAGGCAGGTGCAATCTTGTGAAAGAAGACAGGATATCTATAATTTCAAAATAGTAGTTGGCCCATGTATGGCGTTTCTTATGTTTTTATTTGGATAAGTTTCTAGAGGTTAAATCCATAAACTGCTATTACGGTAATTAATAAACAATAGTAGCTTGTGATCTATCTTAATGTTTGGGTACTTGCCAGGTACATGTGACTTGGATTGGCCACTGTTGGAAACAAGATACTTGACTTGATGGACCCTTGGTCTGACCCAATATGGCATTTCTTATGTTCTTATGTCAACAGCTCCATCCTATGGGCACACATCAGTTTTGTGTGCATTTCTCCAAATCCTCTTCCATCCCCCTGAGTCTATTTGCACTCCCAGTTCTCTATTCCAACACTCTTCTACTGGGAGCGATGGCTCTTTGAGCAAGTATACTTGCATAATTCCCCTGTTTAGGACCGAGTTGACACGTCCTGGTGTTCTACCCCCTAGGAAAACTTTTTCAAAAGGAGTAGACTCTCGCCAGCTCCATCCTTCCCCCATAAAGTTATTCAAAACTCTCACCAGTTTGTCATAGTATTTACGTGTCTGATCTGGTATGACAAATTTGAGATCATCAAAAGACATCAATGCTCCTTCCTCATACATTTGACCCAAGCATCTCAGCCTTTCCTCCCACCATATCTTGGTTTCTGCACTGAATCTGTGCACTATTAAAGAAACGTTCTGCCTCAGGGGGACATAGCCATAGGGTGACCTCCTGTCATTCCCAATCCCTTGCACAGGGATTTCCACATCCAAAGCGTGCTTGCTATAACAGGGCATACTCAACAGGCACATCTACCGTCTACTGTATAGGAGATTGCAGCAGGAGTAGTCCAGGATCCACTCTCCCTGCTAGCTCCACTTCTAATAAATACCAAGGTATCTTTTTTCTCTCGAAATAACCAAGTAAATACCCCAGTAAGATCAGCCACCCAGAAATAGGCTTGAAGATTTGGGATCGCCAGACCCCCCCTTTCCTTGGACTGCCATAAGGTCTTCAATTTAAACGTGCAGGCTTATGGCCCCACAGAAATGTTGTCAACATACCATTTACCACTGTAAAAAAAACCCTTGTGGCAAATAGCACGATACATGCTGAGGGGGGATATGATAGAGATGTTTAAAATCATGAGAGGTCTAGAACGGGTAGATGTGAATCGGTTATTTACTCTTTCGGATAGTAGAAAGACTAGGGGGCACTCCATGAAGTTAGCATGGGGCACATTTAAAACTAATCGGAGAAAGTTCTTTTTTACTCAACGCACAATTAAACTCTGGAATTTGTTGCCAGAGGATGTGGTTAGTGCAGTTAGTATAGCTGTGTTTAAAAAAGGATTGGATAAGTTCTTGGACGAGAAGTCCATTACCTGCTATTAAGTTCACTTAGGGGCGGATTTTCAGAGCCCTGCTCGCCGGTAGGCCTATTTTACATTGGCCTACCGGCGCGCGCAGAGCCCCGGGACTCGCGTAAGTCCCGGGGTTCTCCGAGGGGGGCGTGTCGGGGGCGGGCCCGGTCGTCGCAGCGTTTTTGGGGCGGGTACGGGGGCGTGGCTACGGCCCGGGGCGGTCCGGGGGCGTGGCCGCGCCCTCCGTACCCGCCCCCAGGTCGCGGCCCGGCGCGCAGGAGGCCCGCTCGCGCGCGGGGATTTACTTCTCCCTCCGGGAGGCGTAAATCCCCGGAGAAAGGTAAGGGGAGGGTGTAGACAGGGCCGGGCGGGTGGGTTAGGTAGAGGAAGGGAGGGGAAGGTGAGGGGAGGGCGTTAGAGGATTCCCTCCAAGGCCGCTCGGATTTCGGAGCGGTTTTGGAGGGAACGGGGGTAGGCTGTGCGGCTCGGCGCACGCCGGCTATACAAAATCGATAGCCTTGTGCGCGCCGATCCAGGTTTTTAGCAGATACGCGCGGCTCCGCGCATATCTACTAAAATCCAGCGTACTTTTGTTTGCGCCTGGAGCGCAAACAAAAGTAGGCCTATTCGCGGAGTCTGAAAATCCGCCCCTTAGAGAATAGCCACTGCTATTACTAGCAATGGTAACATGGAATAGACTTAGTTTTTGGGTACTTGCCAGGTTCTTATGGCCTGGATTGGCCACTGTTGGGAAACAGGATGCTGGGCTTGATGGACCCTTGGTCTGCCCCAGTATGGCATGTTCTTATGCTGAAAAAGAGTAGGCGGGTGAGAACATCCATCTTAATAACATTTGCTCTACCCTTCCAGGAAAGATGATGTCTGTTCCACTCCCGTAAATCTTGCAGAGTTAAGCTTATATAGATCCCTTTCCTTACGTGGCACGTGAATACCCAGATATTTAATATAGGAATCTGCTCACTTGAAGGGGGCAAAGCAATGCAGGATATCCGTCTCCTTTAATAGAATCCATCGTAAAACACATCAACATTGACTCGCCGACCATACTGTTAGGAGACTTCAATCTTCATTTGGACGCCACTCCCTACTCCTCCAATTGCGAATCCTTCCTCAACTCCCTCAACTGCATGGGATTCAAGCAGCTCATCAATGAACCCACCCACAAAGCAGGTCACACGCTGGATCTCATTTTCATCAACCAAGCCCTTACTCTAGCGTCGCATATCCAATGTCTGCCTATTCCATGGTCGGACCACAAGCTTATCTCTACTTCCCTCCGAAACCAACATTCAATTCCCTCGGTAACACAGAAATCCACAGTCCAACTCAGAAAGCTATGTAACCAGGAAACTCTCATCTCTCACCTATCTTCGGATTTAACCCAACTCGACCTTACTGATGCTGACACTGCTCTGTCCTCTTGGTTAAAAATCACAAACAAAGTGGCAGACGTAACCTGCCCTCTTACTACCAAAGTCATTAGTTCCAACAATGACAAAAAAAACCCCATGGTTCACCCCACAATTAACAACCTTGAAACGTGAACTTAGAAAAAAGGAACAGAATTGGCGAAGGAACCCCTCCCCCTCTAACTCATCGGACTTTAAGTCGCTCATGCACAAATACAGGATTGTCATTCTTCAGACAAAAAGAGACTTCTACTCTCAAAAAATCAATCACTTCATCTACGACCCAAAAGCCCTCTTCTCCCTGGTCTCGTCACTCACCAAACCTCCATCCTCAACCATTCCAGATGACAAAGCCGCTACTAAAGCCACAGAACTTGCCACTTACTTCAAGAACAAAATAATCAACTTACTCGCCTCCCGTTCAGATAACTATGCTCCTACCCAGCATCATCCATGCTCCTCTGATCTTCTAGTTAGCTCAAACTACTCTCAACTTCCCTCAGCCTCCTCACAACTAATGGCATGCTTAGAAGAATTTGAGCTTACATCCCCTTTAGAGATAGAAAATCTTCTACGGAAACTCAAGCCATCCTCACACCCTCTTGATGCGATTCCAGCTAACCTTCTTATAGCAAGCGCTAAAGAAGTCGCCAAGCCGATCACCCAGATCATCAACGCCTCTATATCTCAGGGTATGGTCCCTGACCCCCTCAAACTTGCCATCTTAAAACCACTATTAAAAAAACCAAATCTCTCTCCAGATAACCCAGCTAACTTTCGCCCAATTGCTAATCTTCCAATCATTGCTAAAATCCTGGAACAAGTAGTCAACAAACAACTCTCTGAATTCCTTGACAATAACAATATCCTGTCCCCAGCACAACTTGGTTTTCGCAAATCCTGCAGTACCGAAACACTTCTTTTATCTCTGTCAGATAACATTCTCATGAATCTGGAAAACAAACAACCCTGCTTGCTCATCCTTCTTGACCTTTCCGCCGCCTTTGACACGGTCAACCATGACTGTCTCATCGAAAGACTATCCGAGATCGGCATCAAAAACAAAGCTCTAAACTGGTTCAAATCTTTCCTCCAGAACAGGCACTACAAAGTAAAAATCAACAGCAAGGATTCACCACCGTTCAGCTCCACTCTAGGGGTCCCTCAAGGGTCATCGCTATCCCCCACTTTATTCAACATCTATCTTCTCCCGCTTTGTCTTCTCCTTTCTGAACTAAAGTTAACCCATTACTTATATGCAGATGACGTCCAAATCCTTATTCCGATCACAGAGTCCTTGCACAAGACCGTACTTTTTTGGAACTCCTGTCTTCTCTCCATTAACAACCTCCTGTCAAACCTCAACTTGATACTCAACGCCGATAAGACAGAGTTCCTCCTGATCACTCAAGACGGCAACCCTCCACCATTCAGCTCTCACCCTACACCGCTCCCGGTTTTCTCACCCTGGGTCAGAAACCTTGGAGTCGTCATGGATAATCAACTAAGTTACTCAGGTTTCATCAACACCACGATAAAAGAGTGCTACTACAAACTCCAAGTTTTAAAAAGGCTTCGACCCCTCCTCCATTTCCATGATTTCAGATCAGTCCATCATTTTCTCGAAAATCGATTATTGTAACGCACTGCTACACGGTCTTCCAGTCAACACCCTAAAGCCTCTTCAACTGTTACAGAACGCAACAGCAAGGTGTCTCACTAAATCCAACAAAAGGGACCATATAACCCCAATTCTAAAGAAGCTCCACTGGCTCCCAGTCAAATTTAGAATCCTCTATAAACTTCTATCAATCACCCACAAAGCCATTTTCAACAACATTCCACTGGACCTCAGAATTCCTCTTCAACTTCACACTTCATCCCGCCCGCTAAGACTAGCACAAAGAGGCACTCTACATGCACCTCCCATTAAAACATCTTTAAGGAAGAGAGCTCTATCCACCGCAGGCCCCAAACAGTGGAATTTTCTTCCTCCTGAGCTTAGACTGATACATTGTCCTACCACGTTCAAAAAAAGACTCAAGACATGGCTGTTTGGTCAAGCATTCCCGTAATTCATGGAGTCATCCACAGCTTCCACAGTCTGTTCAGACTGTCGCTACCCAGGACATATTTTTCAGGTTTACTCAGTCACATTAACTTCTTCGCCCCCTCCATAAGTTAATTTCCTTCCCTACTTGGCTTGATATCCCCTAAGTCCATTTCGTTTTTTAACTGTACACTTTGTTCTTTTCCTAGTTATGTTTTCCAAGTTTCTCACATCCTTGTTCATTGTAAGACATATTTTGTCATTATTTTATTACCTGTTGAATGTAAACCGGAGTGATAAGTAACTCTGTTACCTGAACTTCGGTATAAAAAAAAGTTATAAATAAATAAATAAATAAAATCCTTAGGATTACTCTTTCCTATTGGGAACACTTCCAATTTTTGAAAATTCACTTTGTTAGCCCACTATCCTCCCAAGTAGCGAGATCAAATGCTTACTCCCTATTTTAGGATTAGAGAGGTAAATCAGGACATCATCAGCATACAAGGAAATAGTATACATTTTACCTTTCACCTTAAAATACTGGATCCAGCTGGATCTTCTGGGCCAAGACTTCAATTGCCAGGATAAAAAGCAGAGGGGACAATGGGCAGCCCTGCCTGGTACCCTTCTGTGTGGGAAAAAATTCTGACATGTACCTATTGGTAAATATATTTGCCCTAGGACTAGCATATAAGGCCCTAATCCAAGCAGTGAACTCAGGGGGAATGCCATAATTTGTCAAGCACCCCAAATAGGAAGGGCTGCTGCAACCTATCAAAGTCCTTTTTGGCATCCAGTCCGAAAACCCGACCTGGTATCCTATTCCTCCTAGCTAAGGCCATGATATCAAACAACCTTTGAGTCTTATTAGTAGAACAGCCCTCCATGAAACCCGTCTGATTTATACCCACCAAGTTTGGCAGACAGCTTTCTAAATGCAACTACAAAATCTTTGCCAGCAATTTAATATTGGTTTTGAGTAGAGAAATTGGTCTGTATGATTCAGCCTCTAATTGCTCTCTGCCTTTTTTGTATATCAAAGTAATAGTCACATCCGTCAAACTGCCAAATGTCTCTGGGTGAGCCTGCAAAGTGCTTAAACAATAACTGCAATGGTCCCCCCAGTTCCAGAAGAAAGCTATTATAAAATTCTAGTGGGTACTCATCTAGGGCCAGGACCATTTTTCCCAGGCAGGTCATAAACTGCCCTCCTCAGCTCATCCCCCGAGATTGGTGCCGCTAAGCACTCTCTTTGTCTGTCAGACTAGGCAATGGCATATCTCCCAAATATTGAAGTACCTCTTCTGTGGAAATTTGACCCTCCATAGAATATAATTGTGTGAAGTAAGCTCGTAATCAGGTACTAATTTCTTTTAACAAATATGTAATATCCCCATGTGACTTGCGTATTCCCAGAATTAATATAGAACCCGCCTTGTTCCCATGTTCATAGATTCGCTATCAGGTGTAACGCGTTGCTCTTTCAATATTTCCCATTTGTAATTCTTTAAGGTCTGCTCTGCATTTTTCTAACGCTCGATAAATCCTATATGAGCCCTTACGTTTATGGGACCATTCCAATTATTTAATTTATCCTTCTAGGGATCTCTCCCTCTTAAGCCTCTCTTTCTTGGAGTGTGCAGCAAAGCTAATTATTCTCCCATGCAGAGATTTAAGCATTTCCCATATAAAAGATTTAAGCATGTCCCATATTTATTTATTTATTTATTTATTTTCTATACCGGCTTTCACGACCGGGGTCGCATCAAACCGGTTTACATTTAACAAGTTGTGTGTTGAACAGAGAACTTAAGCAACTAAACGGGTGCAGGAATTGTAGTTACAATAAACAAGGAAGAATACAACTGGGAGAATAGGAAGAAGAAGAAAGTGGGACAATTGATAAAAACACATTTACAAAGGATCTTTACATAATATACAATATAAAGCCAAGTTTGAATGAAGTCGTGGGCTGAGTTAAGTCGAAGATGCATAAGATAATAAAGTGATATCTTAATACTGGAGTTATGGGATGCCGTTAACTAGGGATGACTAAATTAAGGGATGATATTAACATGGGTCAGTCTTTAATCTGAAAGGCTTTTTTAAAAAGCCAGGTTTTTAGCCTTTTTCTAAAAGTTAGTAGGCACGGTTCCTGGCGCAGCTCGGATGGAATGGAGTTCCATAAACGTGGTCCTGCTGTTGACAGTGCTCTGTCTTCGAGTGATTTGTGTTGGAAGGTTTTTGCATGTGGAACCTGTAATGCTTCTTTGTAACATTCCCTAGTTGGTCTGACAGTGGTGTGTTTTTCGAGGGGAATTTGAAGAATTAATGGTGTGTGATTCTGGATGACTTTGAAAATGGTGGTAATGGATTTGTACATAATTCTGTATTGAATCGGTAGCCAGTGGAGAGCTTTCAGGATTGGGGTGATGTGGTCGAATCTCCTGGAGTTGGTCAGAATTCTGGCGGCTGTGTTCTGCACCATCTGTAAAGGGTTTGTATGAGAAGCAGGGAGGCCTAGTAGAATGGAATTACAATAATCCAGCTTAGAAAAAATAATTGCTTGAAGAATTGTTCTGAAGTCGTGGGAGTGGAAGAGTGGTCTGATTCTTTTGAGGATGTATAATTTGTGGAAACAGTCCTTGGTCGTTTGGTTAATAAATGGTTTTAGGTTTAGGTGGTTATCGATGATAGCTCCTAGGTCTCTTACGTGTGTGGTTTGCAGGTTGGCTGGTGGGTTTGAGGTGATACTGTTGTTTTCATGGGCTAAGATGAGGAATTCCGTTTTAGAAGCATTAAGAATTAAGTTCAGACTGTTAAGGAGGAGTTTAATCTCAGTTAGGCAGCTCTCCCAGAATTCTAATGTGTTTGTAATGGATTCTTTTATGGGGATTACGATTTGAACGTCGTCTGCGAATAGGAAGTGTTTCAAGTTTAGTTTAGTAAGAAGGTGGCAGAGTGGGAGCAGGTAAATATTAAAAAGGGTGGGTGAAAGGGAGGAGCCCTGTGGAACCCCTAGTGAAGATGGCTGGTAATGAGATTCTTTGTTATGGATTTTTACCTTGTATCCTCTGTTCTCCAGGAAGGTTTTGAACCAGGTATGTGCAGTGCCTGAAACTCCGATGTTTGCTAGTTAGTTTAGTAGGATGTGATGGTTGACCGTATCGATGCCGCCGAAAAGTCAAGTAGAATTAGAAGGAATGCGTGTCCTTTGTCAATGCCGGCTAGTAGGAAGTCTGTGAGAGAGAGTAGTAGCATTTCCGTGTTTGCTGCTCTGCGGAATCCAAATTGGTTGGGCGATAGTATTTGGTGATCCTCAAGGTAGTTAGCTAATTGTGTATTAATCAGTTTTTCCATGATTTTTGATATGAACGGGAGATTGGAGATGGGGCGGAAATTGCCTGGATCGTTGGTGTTAAGGTTTGGTTTTTTGAGTAGTGGTTTGATTGATGCCGTTTTCAGGTCATCTGGGTAGATACTCTGAGCTAGGGAGCAATTTATAATGTCGGCTAAAGTTTTAGAAATAGTATCCGGAATTAGTAATAGTATTTTGGTAGGGATTTGGTCGAATGGGTGTGATGATGGTTTCATTTTCTTCAGGATCGTTAGAATGTCAGCAGTAGAGATGGGTTCGAAAGAGTTGAGAGCGATGTCTTTGTTTGGATGAAGATATGTAGTGTAGGAGGATCCGTTTGCGTTAGGTGTCAGCTTATTAAGGAGGTCAGAGATTTTTCTGTTGAAGTAGAGAGCCAGTTCATCTGCTTTAGACTGTGCTAGGTCCTCTGGGATGGCTGGAATGATGGTTCTTGTGAGACTAGACACGTAGTTGAATAAAGCTTTCGAGTCAAATATAAGGTGATGGATCTTGTGGGCGTAATAGTCTCTTTTAGTTTTCAATGTGCTGTTTTTGTAGAGGTGGAGGGCGCGTTTGTATTCCTGTAGTGATGCGAGTGAAGGGGCTTTTCGCCATTTTTTTTCCTTCTGTCTTAAAGTCTGTTTGAGTTTTCGCAGTTCCTCGTTGAACCAAGGTTGATTCTTTGGCGCATTGTGCTTGGGATTTTTTGATGTTAAGGGACATAGCGTGTTAGCTACTGATTCAGTTATTTTGGACCAGGATTGGATGGCTGAATTGGGAGTGGAGACGTCTATGAGCGAAAGATCTGGGGCTAGATTCTTGGCGAGGTGTTCTGAGGGGCATGTTTTCCTGTATAGAAATGATTGGGAGGGGGGAGAATTGTAGCTTGGTTTTAACAGTGAGAATGAGGTGGAGATTAATGTATGGTCTGACCATGGGACTTTATTGCATTCCGGGTGTTCTGGGAGTGAGATGCTGGAGTTAGTAAAGATAAGGTCCAGCGTGTGACCCGCTTTGTGTGTGGGTTTGTTAATTTGTTGCTTGAAACCCAAGGCTGCCATGGCCGTGAGAAAGGTTTCGCAGTTGGGAGAGAGAGGGGATTTATCCACGTGAAGATTGAAGTCTCCCATGATAATGGCGGGTGAGTCTAAGTTTAGGTGGGTTGTTATGATTTCCAGAATCGGAGAGGAGTCGCATTCTAGAAGGGTTGGGGGGGCGTAAACTAAGAGAATTTTAAGAAATTCCGATTTAAAGAGGCCTATTTCGAGTTTGGATGGTGATTTGATCGGATGATGAGTGAATCTCAGAGATTTTTTTACTGCTAGGAAAATACCCCGCCTCTTTTTTTTTGCCTTGGGATGGAGAAGAGGTCGTAGTTTTGGGTAGGAAGTTGGTTTAAGAGGGCGATGTCTGCCGTTTTGAGCCATGTTTCAGTTATGGCGCAGAAGTCTGGGTTGTTATCTTGAAGAAGGTCGTTGAGAATCAGCGTTTTGTTCGTGAGCGATTGAGCGTTGAAAAGGATAATAGTGAATAATGTGAGTCCTAAAAACTGTGTGGTGGGGGAGATCATGATCGGAATGAGAGGCCGGTTGATCATTGTAGAAGTTGTAGATGTTTAGAAAGCCTGCTGAGGAGATATTGTAGATGTCGTAGATGTTTAGAAGGCCTGCTGAGGAGATATTATAAATATAATATATATTGTCTCCTAGAAGATATTATAGATATAGTATAATTATAAGTATAAGACTATTCACCATATAAAAGTGGTGAATAGTCCTCCTTACTGTGAATCTCAAAATATTCTCTAATGACCTCCCTAATCAGAGAACAAAATGATTCCTTCCACAGGAGCGACACATTCAGTCTCCAGCTTTTACCTTCTTGTAAAGATTGAGAGAATTGTACAGGCAGAAATATCGGATTGTGATCAGATATGAGGCTAGGTAATATATATCCACCACCCCATTTTCGAAACCAGGGAATTTGAACAAAGAAAGAAATTTATTCGTCTATATGTTCTATGCCTTGGCGAAAAACATGTGTAATCTCTCCCTGTGGGGTTTTGCACTTGCCACACAATCCAGAGTACCAATTGCTTTATTAAGAGCTGCAGAGAGACTGCTTGCCCACTGTGCTGTAAACCGGAAGTCCTGTCCTTAAGAGGGTCCACACAAACATTCCAGTCTCCACCCATTATTAGTGGCCAGAAGAGAAAGTCAACTGCAACCAACAGCTGGCTTTAAAACTTTCTCTGACCCTCATTGGGTCCATATACACAAATTATGGTAAATTTTTGCTCATACATCAAACATTCCATCATCACATATCTACCCTGGGGGTTGCTAAAAACTTCCTCCACTTGTAGTGGCAAAGCTTTATGTATAAGAATACATACCCCCCTCAGCTCAGAGTTGTAAGAGGCATACTCAGCTCTTCCCAACCAATCAAGAACAAGTTTGGCGTGCACCATGTTCGTGAGGTGCGTCTCTTGAAGCAAGGCTGTCTGCACCCCTCTTTTTTTTTTTAAAGATAATCCAGTATTCGACTTCTTTTAGCAGGTGATTCAGTACCATACACATTAAGGGATATCAAATTTATAAGTAAATTAGCCATACCTCCCATCTATCCAAACATCCTGGCTAATCATTGAGTATATCATCTCTTGTTGTACATCTACAAATATCTGCATGTTCGGTAACTTTTTAACATAAAACCGTAGAACCTCCATAACATCACTCAACTCCCCACCCCTCCTTTCCCATTCTCCAAAAGTGAACCAGCCCCAACATTGGCCCGTTCACACACTTCCCCTGTCAAGGGCACAACCAATGCCCACCTGAAAACCATTTTGCCCCTTTCCCATACATAGAAATACTAAGCCGGTGAGGGAAACCCTGAGACCAACTTGTTTCTCCATCAATTATCCTCCCAAGCCCGCTACTTAATCCATAATCTTTCTAACCTTCTTACCTCCCTACACTCTTCCCTACGGTCTTCTCCCTATCTGTAAACCATAGGGCTGACATGCACGTTTCTTCCCCTTTTTTTCCTAAGGAGCAACCTTATGTAGAATATTCCTCAACTTAGAATTCCAGCTAACAACTAACTCCTGTGTATTTCCTTCTTCTTTTCCCAAAACCAAATCTCTCCACTGCTCATAAAAATGTTACTCATTAATCTTATCACATTTCCCTTCCAAAATAACGTTACTCCCATTAGTTACCCTGCACTATTCAAAATCTGAAGGAAATAATTGTATGGTCTGACCAAATCACCACCTCCACCCTTCCAATCTCCCTTACTATATTTGTAGAACCAATAATGAAATCTTTAAGCATAGGAATTTGCACTAGCTGAGTAAGATCATACATCATCAGCATATTAGAAAATATTTGCATCAATGAACAAGACAGATCATCCATATGACATTTGAAATCCCCCACCACAATAAGATTGGAAAATCTCACAGCAGCTTCCCCTATAAATTCTATCAAATTTGACACCCTTTCCAACCCAAAACCTGGAGGAGAATACACTGCCAATACCCCTTTCCGTTACCCCCCTTCACTAAAAGAACCTACTCACAATCTTGAATATGACGCAGTGCTAGCTGCTCTACTGTCCATTTAGAATTACAGAGAATTGCCACCCCATCCCCTCTTCCCACATCTTTATTTTGAAAATAAGCAGAAAACCCCTCTGGACAAGTTTGAGCAAATATAGACAGAGTCCTTTGAGACCCATATCTCTGTAATATAAACAAAATCCACCCCTTTTTCTCAAATCAAATCATACACTAACAGGGATTTATTTCCTAAAGATGTAGCATTCAACAGTAACCCCTACATCTCAGCTTTCTTCTCCAAATACCCTTTGATAATTCTACCTCCCTTAAATACCTAAAACTTCTCCCTATCCTTCCCCCTGTGCGGGAGTGTATAGGAACTCCCTCAATCTACCTTAAAGGACAGGGCACAGCTGTCCCACCCACTCTCTCTTAAAATAGAGAGCTGCAGGGAATCCTGGATTAAAGGAGGAGCCCTTTCCCAGAGGATAAGACCTCAGGTCCTAGAAGGGTTAGACAGGCCCCCCCCCTCCCCCTGGAGGGAGTTCCCATATGCAAAGACTTGCTTTGTTTGAAGACTAATTTTTCCTTGAAGCTTGTACTTCTGTTTTAAGACTGCAGTTAAGCTGGCTGCTGCTTGTTGCTGCTGTTATAAAAAAAACGGTGTATTAAGAACATAAGAACATAAGAAAATGCCATACTGGGTCAGACCAAGGGTCCATCAAGCCCAGCATCCTGTTTCCAACAGTGGCCAATCCAGGCCATAAGAACCTGGCAAGTACCCAAAAGAACCTGGCAAGTTCCTGCATGCTCCTGAGTTTAAGGTGAACTGCTGCACTGGTTGCTTATGTTAGCATTTCTTGTCCAGACATATCCGAAGTGAAGGCTGGTGGCCATTTTGTTTGTTTAATTTCATTCAGGCCGATTCAGTATGGCGCACTCAGACTGAGCGTACCGTTAGCCCCCGTCTGCACGCGCGTTTTCGACGCGCTATTATTACCTCTTCTACAGTAAGGAGTAATAGCACGAGGAAAACGCGTGTCCAAGCCCCCCAAAAACTAATAGCACCCGCAACATGCAAATGCATGTTGATAAGCCTATTAGTTATTCCCGCGCCATACAGAAAGTAAAATGTGCAGCCCAGCCACACATTTTACTCTCAGAAATTAACGCCTGCCCAAAGGCAGGAGTTAATTTTGGCTGACACTGGGAAAGTGTACAGAAAAGCAGAAAAAAATGCTTTTCTGTACACCCTCTGACTTAATATCATAGTGATATTAAGTGTGAGGCCCCAAAAATAAACAAAAATAAAAAATTGTAAAAAAAAAAAAATCAGCCCGCGTGTAGGAAGACGGATGCTCAATTTTGCCGGCGTCCATTTTCTGAACCCGTGGCTGTCGGCGGGTTTGACAACCGTTCTGGTAAAATTAAGCGTCTGCTGTCAAACTCGTTGACAGCCACCGCCTCCTTATTACCGTGGGCCCTCATTTGAATACACCCAGGAGAGTGGGTGCTCGCCTCGGAGCGCCGGCTCTCCCGTGCATTTTACTGAATTGGCCCGATTGTAAATAAAGAGTACTGAAGCACTCTGGCTGTACCCAAGCCACTGACCACTTGAGATACCCCTTCCCCCCCCCCCCCAATAACAAGAAACCCTGACCTGATACCGCCCTCAACAACTGTTAATGGTGAATACACACAACACATAATAACAAATCAACACGTGAAGCTACCCTTCCCTGGGATGGGAAATAGCTTCTGTGTTTTTTTTGTTTTTTTTTATGAGAAAAGGCACACTTTATTTTAGGGAATTCCAAATCCAGTTTGAGCTGCCATTATATTTTTGTTTCAAACTTTTTTTTTTTTTGTGTAAGCAATTTTTATTGGCATACGAAAATAACACGCATTTGGAACATGTACAATCCAAAGGAATACAATATCAATGCAACACGTGTATGATAGAACAGAGGTTTGAGTCCAAATAATTGAACTTAAGTTACAGCCAGAATTTTTAATAATGTTTGATAACAACAATAACAATGGTAAGAATAATAATAGTAGTGAATAATAATAGTAGTGAACCCCCCCACACACCCGAATGTATCTCATGTGTGAACAGGGAATGAAAAATGAGAGAGGAAAAGAGGAGGAGTCTTGAAGCTAGTCACAGAGCATACAAAGCAGAGCACATAGGGCGGACCAAGCCAATTACAGGCCCATATTAGAAAACAAGGAGATTCAGACACCCAGAGAGAGTGGCAAGAGTGCAGTGGAAAAAGCTCGGGATCAGCTCAGAGAATGAAATTGGGTAGCAGCAGTAAGTGAATAATCACCCATAGCAGAGAAACACACAGCACACAACCGACACAAGATCAACCAATCTAAACCCCGCTATGGGACTGTAGCAATTAAGCTTGTGCATCTAGCCACGTTTTGTATGGGCCCCATGTTTTCTGGAAAGCCGGAAGGCGATCTTGGTGTTCAGCAGTGAGCCTGCCCAGTTGGTAATACGAGTAGAGGCGATGCTGTATGCTGGCCAGTAGGGGTGCATGGGTACGTTTCCAATGGAGCGCTATTTCAGTCAGAGCGGCAATAAAAATTTGCAAAGCCAATCTTTGCGTGTCTCTCTGGAGGTCTGAAATGGGGAGACCCAGAAGGGCATGCCATGCCTCAACTGTCACAGGCAAACTCAGTATCCGATGCAACCATTGAAACACCGATTGCCAGCATAATTGAATCTTGGGGCACATCCACCAAATATGGTAATAAGTACCCAACTCCCCACATCCCCTCCAACAAAGGGCTGATATAGCGGGTAGAAACCTGTGAAGTGCCACTGGCGTATAGTGCCATCGATAAAGCAACTTATAGCAATTTTCTTGTAGCCCAGCAGAAATGGAGCATTTGTGAGCCATGATATGTATCATCTCCCATTCCTGATCATCCAGAGGAGACTGAAAGTCATGATTCCATTGCATTTGGTATTTCTGTATTCCCATGTGTCTACCATTAAGAAGGGAGTAAATTTTTTATATTGCCCCTTGAAGCGTGGATGCTTGCTGGCAAAAAGTTTCAAACAGGGTGCCCCGGGTCCTAAGAGTTCCAGCCCTGAGACCATTGTGAACAAAATGGTAAAGCTTTGCATAAAAGAGGAAATCTATTTCTGTAAGGGGGAAAGTAGTACAGATTTGGTCTTTAGTAAGTAGCTTGTTCTGCTGGACAATGTGTCCCATCCGGTGGATACCAGCCGCCATCCACTGTTGCGCGGTCTTGGAATGGTCAGATAGTGAGACAATCGTAGTAGTAAAAATATGGGACATTAGGGAGTACTGTTCGGACCCTACTAGAGTTGCCCTCCACTGCTGCCGAACTTTTAACGTGGTTCGCATCGCAAAGGGGAGACAGCGCCCAGTTCCCCAGTTAGGTTGGGATTGCCAGAAAATCGCGGCGATCGGGAAATTCCCCAACAGTGTCTGTTCTAATCGGGCCCATTGTGGGATGTTGACCGTGCTATGGAGGGCTACCATCGCGCGGAGTTGTGCCGCACAGTAATACCAAGCCAAGTTGGGGAGTTGTAAGCCTCCTCTGTTTTTCGGCTGATACAAGGTAGTCCTAGCAACCCGCGGAGGCCTTTTACGCCAAATAAACCCGCATATCATTTGCTGCCATTGCTTTAATATAAGTGAAGGGATGAGAATAGGAATAGTGGTAAAGAAGTATAAGAAATGAGGAAGGATGTTTATCTTTACTATGGCCAGCCTCCCTAGCCAGGAATGAGTATGTCCCAACCACTTTTCCAGATTGGCCCGTATAGCTGTTATCAGGGGCTTATAATTCAAATCAAATAAGTGATGTGAGTGAGACCCCCAAGTGAACACCTAGGTATTTAAGCGACTTATCAGCCCATTTAAAAGGGAATTTCTGTTTTAAAGCACCCACCTGCAATGGTGGTAGAGTCAGGTTGAGATTTGTCAAAATTAACTTTCATACCTGAAACGGCCGAAAACCGTCCCAATTCTTCCACAACACCTGTTAGAGAAGAGTCAGGATCTGTAAGGGTAAGTATAACATCATCCACAAATAATGAAATGTTATAGTGAGCATCACCCCTAGGGGATGCTCACGCATCAGGGGAGCGCCCACCCTGTATGGTGGGCGCTCCCCTGATGCGTATGGCAAAAGGCTCTAAAAAGAGAGCAAACAATAGGGGAGATAAGGGACAGTCTTGTCTCATGCCCCGCCCGATGGCAAATGGGTTCCCGTAACTACCATTTACTTTGACTCTCGTGGAAGGTTGTTCATACAGCTTATGTATCCAGCCTAAAAATGATTTCCCAAAGTCCATACATTGTAACGTCCGGAAGAGGAATGGCCAATGGACCAGGTCAAATGCCTTTTCAGCGTCCAGTGCCAATAACACGACGGGGGGTGCCAGTCTGGTGCACAAGGTCTATTATGTCCACAATTCTCCTGACATTATCGGCCGCTAAGCGACCAGGGACAAAACCCACCTGGTCGTTGTGAATCAAACCTAGCAGCACCCCATTCAGCCTAGCCGCCAAAATCCGAGCCAATATTTTCAGGTATATATTAATTAGGGATATGGGCCTATAGGAACTGCACCTAGAGGGGTCCCTCCCCGGTTTAGCCAAGACTGTGATGCCTGCTGTATTAGAGTCTATGGTAAGGGAGGTCCCATTCAGTAAGGAGTTAAGGGCATCAGTCAGAGGCTCCACGAGAGACTATGCAAATTTTCAATAATAAGTACCCGTATAACCAGCCATCCCTGGCGCCTTCCCCGGTTTTAAGTTTTTTATGGCAGTCAGCACTTCTTGAGGTTCAATGGGCCTGTCTAAAAACCCAGTTTGAGCCAAAGTAAGTGTAGGCAACTGTATGGGCTGCAAATAACCAGAAATATCCCCCTCCATTATGGAAGCATCTGATGAGTATAATTGGGAGTAAAAATTAGTAAAGGAATTGCGTATATCCTCTGGTGTGGTAACCAGCTGCCCATTCGGATCGTAAATTTTGGCTACTACTGTTTGGGCCTGAACTGCCCTCAGCTGCCTTGCCAGATATCTCCCCGCCTTATTGCCCCTTCAAAGAATTGCTGTTTTAGCAGAGTCATGTGGTGACTAATTGCTGCATCATCCAAGGATCGCAACTGATCTCTGACCTTCAGTATTTTTTGGTAGGTCACAGCAGATTGAGTATGACTGTGAGACTGCGTTAGAGTCGATAGTTCCGATAGCCATAATGTACGTTGGCATTCCCGTTCCTTATTACAATGTACCGCTCGGGCAATACATGACCCCCGTACTACTGCCTTGGAACATTCCCAAATCGTCAGGGGAGACATTCCCTCTGTCTGGTTTTCCTTAAAATAATCTTTTAATTGACTCTCCACTTGAGTAACAAAGGATGAGTCCTTAAGCAGGGAATCATTAAGTCTCCAAGGGCAATATCCTGACCCCTTATCCCCGAGACAGCATTCCATCCATACTGGTGCATGATCAAACCATATAATTTGATCAATATCCACCCTGCGAACCCTAAGCTGAAAGGATGAGGAAACAAAAAAATAGTCAATTCTGGAGTAGGTGCAGTGTGGGTTGGAATAAAATGTGTAGGAGCGAGAGTGCAAGTGTCTTTGTCTCCAGACATCTACAATACTCCAATCATCCATAAAGGTGTGCCACCGCCACCTCACCTGGGGAACAGAAATGACATCAGAACTGGAATCCATAGACGGGTCTATTACAAAGTTGAAGTCTCTACCCAGGATAAGATCCCCTTCCAAATGTTGTTGTAATAAACTATTAAGAGTAGAAATAAAGGGGAGATGCTGAGTGTTAGGGAAGTATACATTAAGCAATGTGAGAATTTGCTTGCCCACCTTGATTTTAAGGAGAATAAATCTACCGTGTGGATCATAAACATGCAAGACTTCCTCATAAACAAATGCCAATGAAAATAAAATCCCCACCCCAGCATATCTGTTATCTTTCGTACTAGCAGCCCAATGAGAATTAGGGAATTGAGGGAAAGTCAGTAGACGCTCGTGGTGCTTCCGGACATGCGTCTCTTGAATAAATACAATGCTGGCCCTTTGCCTTTGTAATTCTCTCTTGAAAAGCAAGCGTTTTCGTGGTGTGTTGAGCCCTTTAACATTTAGTGAAAATATGGTAGTTGCCATTTTACCCTATGTGAGAATATGAGTCTGTACCAGGGCCCATACCCGGATCCCAGACTGAGAAAATTTTTCAATATACCCCCCTGTACTCTGGTATCCTCTACCGCTCCCATGTTCCCTGAGTCCCACTTCGATCCCCACTAGAAACAGAGAATAATGATACCATCCGGTGTGTCCCCCATACATCCTACTGTATTCCTGAGACCTCCTACAGGATACAGCTCCCCCAGGAGCCTGGGACATCCCACAGACAACGGAGCGTCTCCACCTCCGTTTACCCCCGAACCCGCATAGAAACGTATTGAGAATTTCATAAATATTGAAAACCCAGCATTCCAATAACACAGTGCATCGCCCAACCCACTTTAAACCTTCAAAAATTGCAATTTGAACTGAAGAAAACCAACCGTCTTTAAAACAGACACTCAGTCCTAGTGAGCATTATTGCAGCTTTTTCCCTGCTGCTTGCTGAAGTAATTCCTCCCAGAAGAGAGAGTACACGATCAGCCCTGCTCTGGAGTTATGGAGCAGCTGGTGTTCGGCTGCCTGCGAAGCCACTTACTGCCCTTACCGGCCCGTTGCCATCGAGGTGCAATGTCCGGTCTCTATGCTGCTGCTGCCATTTTGGGAGCGTGGAAGGAGACTGGCAGTTGCGCTTGCTTGAAGGCCTCGGCGGCTTCCATGAGGTTTACAATTTTGTATGTGACACCTTATATTTGGAAACTTAATCCAAATGGGTAAGTCTATCGATACTTTACGTCCTTCTCCCTTAAGATCGCTGTGACCTCCCGGAGCTCGTAGCGCTTTTTAAGTGTAATCGGCGCCAGATCTTGATAGATGGAAAGTCTATAATTGCGCCATGTGATGTCCTTCTGTTTCCTAGCGATGCTGTAAATCCGTTCTTTGAGCGGGTAACTAGTAAAGCACAAAACAAGGTCCCGGGGGCGCTGATCATATCTTGGGCCCAAAGCACAGTGCGCCCGCTCAAAGCGCACTTCAGGGAGAATGGAATCCGACGACGAAATGCCGACATCGCTCTGCGATAGTAAGGAGGAGTAAATTTGGGCCACCACCTTGTGCGCGTCTGGGAGCTCCGGAAACCCCTCTTATGCGCAGATTGTTCCGTCGGCTCCTATTTTCGAGGTCCTCTACCTTAGCTTGCAGTGCTTGTATTTTGGAGGACGAAGCAATCTGTTGAGTGGTCAGGTTGTTAATAGCCTCCCCCTGACCCTCTATGCGGATTTTCCTTTCGTCTACTTGATGTCCAAGTGCTGCGAGGTCATCTTTAATTTCTGCTACTGATGCCATAATGTCCAGTTTATACTGTTTTAAATCAGTTCGCAAATCAGTAAACCACTGCCAGGCCTCATCTCTCGTGAGCAGTGTCGCTAGAGTCGGGCTTCTCATGTTCACCTGATTCTCCGTGGCACTGGCTAGTGCCGCGGTTTCTTCTTTATCAGGACCCGGAGAGTCGTCGCCATCTTGGCCCAGCTCTGTCTGATTTTTGCCATATGAGAACTGGCGAAGATCCATGGTTTTCCGTTTGGAAGTCATTGGTATGGTCTGTAGAGTAGAGCCGTACGCTACGTTGGTGGTCTCGGCCAAAATTCAGGGTTAAAACTGCAAATCACCGGGTTTTAAGGCTCGGGAGGAACGGAGCTGAACAATTATACGTCCGTCCGCATTGGATGTCAACAGCGCCCCCTCCGCATCGGATGTCAACAGCGCCCCCTCGTCAACAGTGCCCCCTCACTTTTGTAGTTTTTATTGGAAACATTTTCCTCACTTGTTGGGATATAATTTTACTGTGCTCACAAAAAACATTGCCATGTCAGTTTATTTCTCCTGACTGCATATAATGCACTTGGAAGCAAGAAAACAGATCTCTTTTGGAGGTGAGCAATCAGCTTGGTTTGATATCTCGTGGTGTTCCGCAAGGCTCTGTATTAGCCTCAACTTTATTCAATTTATATCTATGACCTCTATGTACTGTACTTGATGCCCAAGCAATTATATTTAGGTTATATGCTGATGATCTACAACTGTATTTTGAGGTGAGAGGAGATTCTAAAACAATGATTGTCATTGAAAAAAGTGTTTGTTTGATCATCGAGTGGATGATGAATAACCATTTAATTATGAATCTCCAGAAGACTGAGGAAATTTGCTTTTCACGAGATTCAGAATATTTGAGAAAGCATAATAGTGATCTTGTAATATTGGTTATGATTGTCCCCTTTAAGGATTCAGTACGGAATCCTGGTTTTATGTTTGATGCCAGACTTACATTTAGAGAGCATATACAGAAGATATAGTCTGGCTATTTTAAGTTGACTGCTGAGGCACTTGAGATGTGCTTGATAAAGATGATTTTCAAACTGTGATCCAAGCTTTCGTGCTATCTGTAGTTGATTATTGCAGCTCGTTATTTATAAGCCTTTCTGCTGCTTCTTTGAGAGCAATTCAGGTTTTGCACGATTGCAGGAGATGCAGGTTAGGACTTTTTGTGTTGAGGATCACAGTTATGGAATGACCTACCCGAAACAGTAATGACATTAAGATATTTAGAAAGCAAATTAAGACATTATTCAGGCAAGCTTTTGATCCTTAATGTCAAGGAATTGCATTTCTAAGTGACGTAAGTGAGGACAATTTTTACGTTTGTTTTATTGTTTTAATAAGTATTTTAAATGTTAAACATTTTATGTCATTGTAATACGCCTATCATGTATTTATTTATTTATCTATTTATTTATTTAAGTAAGTAAATATATGCGCAGTTTTAAAGCATTTTGGTTTTCTTGTGCCCAATTTCCAACCTTGTGTAGCTTAACAAAACTTTAGGGTTTCAAGGTTACTTTTATTTCTCTGTACATTAACTGTTGCGCTGGAGATTTATTTATTTTATTTTATTTAAGTTTTTTTATATACCAACATTCAGGACGATAGTCCCATCATGCTGGTTCACAAGAAACAGGGGTGCAATAATAATAAGACTTTACAATTTGAACAAAAGTGCAGAAAAGCAGTACATATAACAAGGAAATCAATAACTTGGAGTGAGAAGGAAAATGAAGATCAGATGATTATATATATGTATAAATAGCATTGTATAAATAACATTGTAAGAGGTGGCTATTAATGTTGGACCCTTGGCCTGGCGCAGGATTGGTATAGCCCTCAGGGAGGTCCCCGAGGGTACCTGCCGCCAGGAGGTGGAGCACACGAGGAGACAGAGGCAAGCTGGAGCTTCACCAATAACAGTCCGGGGGTTCTGCAGGTTGAGCCCTGGGTACCCGGACCACCTGGGCTTAGGTGGGCCTCAGAGGGTCTCCCGGAGAGGTAGCGGAGAGTTCTGCCCACCAAGAGCAAGGGTACGCGGCTAGTGGAGAACAGCTGAGCTAGACCGGAACAGAGTGTACCGGAGACCACTGGAAGGGAACAGGAATTGAAGGTCCTCCGGACAGGATAGGCAGCGCCTAGTGGTCTAGCTTGTAGAATGCCGTTGGCAGTGTCAGAGGAGGCAGACCTGGTGGTCACAGGAGAAGCAAAGGGATGTGTCCGAGTGAAGTGCAAGGGTCAAAGCCAGGGTATCCGTCCGAGGGTGGTCAGCCAAAGCAAGGGTCAGTTCCAGGTATCAGTCCGAGCGTGGTCAATGGCGATCAGAGGTCAGTTCCAGGTATCAGTCCAAACGTGGTCAATGGTGAACAGAGGTCAGTTCCAGGCAGCAATCCAAACGTGGCGAGCAGAGGTCAATACTGGGTATCAGTCCCAACGTGGTCAGAGGCAAGCCGAGGTCAGTACCGTGAATCAGTCCGAGAAGGTACAACCTGGGAAGTGGAGCAGGAATTAGGAACAGACGCTGGCACATAGGAAGGACCGCAGGAACACTGGAACAAGCACAGGAACGCAGGAGCACTGGAACACACGCAGGAACAAGGACAGGAACACTGGAACAAGCACAGGATTAAGGAAGCAGGAACACAGGACGGCAACTAGCGTCTCACGAATGAGACAACCCGTTTGCCAAGGCAAGGAACTGGATCCTAAGCCCTGCCTTTTATGCAGGGCTCAGTTGATGTCATTGTTGCGCGCCGTGGAGGAGTTTCCAGTGCTTGGACCTTTAAAGGGCCGGGTGATCCGCGTGCGTGCCTTGGGGCAGACCCAATGCCAACAAGGACGCCGAGCCTCACTGTGAGGAGCAGTGCGAGGTCGAAGGCCCCGAGGGGTCTGGAGACGTCATGGGACGCCGCGGGCGCCGGGGTCTAGCTGCAGCTGCGAGGGAGGACAGACCAGGCCTCGTGGGGGGGGGTGCCCGAGGTGAGCAGGCCCAGCCTTGGCACCAGCGCGGCCGGGATGCGTAATATTAACCTGCTGCAATTTGAAATAATGCTTTTCTTTTCTTCTTTGTCTTTTCAAAGATGTAAAACGTGTTAGCATTCTGTTTGGTTAAAAAGTCCTGGATAAATTCAAATAATTATTCAAAGAAGATACTTCTATAGCTACTTATTTATATTATTAATTATAATAAATAACTTTCTTTGAGAGCATAATGCTTTGATTTTGGTTACTGTGGCAGGATATGGGGCTTCCAAGAGGGCAGAACCAGCAACACAGTGATGAATCCTTTTGTGGCATTGACTATTTGGTTATGGCACAAATGGAGGAAATTGCTAACGGGACATAAGATTTCACCTATGATACCTTTGGGACTCGTATGGGGAAGGCATTGTTTGCCTGAATTCAGGAGTGGGAGGTTGCTTCTGGATCTCCCGCTAGACCACTAGGGAAATTTTGGTGAGCTCTGGGGCGGGGGAGTGAGCCCAATATTTAAATAAAATGGAAAGGTTTGGGGTGGGTTCTGTTTTGTTTTTTTAATGAAACAGAACAAAAATAGATCCGAGGGTGGACCTGAAATGGCCCACTCCCAAAACAATAAAAAAAAACAAAAACACTACGAAAAATGTTTTGGCTACCACCCATATTGCAAATTGCCTGTTGGAGTCCTTTCTGCATACAAAATTGCCTTGCTCAGGTCCTGCTATCAGTCATCATAGCTCAAGCTACATTTCTCACCAGGTCTGCCATCCCAGTATGCTGCCTGCTCGGATGTCTTCAGTAAATAAGAGGCCAAGACATTACCTCCTCATCAATCGTACGATTGCCCAATAGATCTTCTACCAGGGTAGATGTCCTCTAGAGGGTGTGTCTATATAGCATGTACATTACCTTTGTGCAGTCAGACAAAAAACAAACAAACCCTGGATCTCAAAATGTATTTTGCATTGGTTTATAATGCCCCTGCACTCCTTAGGATCCCCCAGGTATTTGGAAAGCAGAGTAAGCTGTGGCAGAGATCAAGCAGATCCAGGTGGAGGCATGGCCACTGAAGATGGTACTAGAGCGGGCGATGGTGGCTGGGCCTGCCAGTCTTCCATGTAGTCCTGTTGCAGCTGGATATGCTGGGCTAGACCGGGTATGGTCTGGAGTGTGGACGAGTCCTCCGGGTCCATGGCCTCAGCAAACTTGTAAGAATAGTGGACCATTGTGCTGTGGTGTGGTAGATGCAGCCCAGTAGGCGAACCTACTAGGCTCATGCTGACAGCTTGCGAACGCACCCTAAACCACTAGAGTGTGGTCTACTGTATAAATAATACCCCTCCTTCTAGATGAAATAATTGTCCAGTTGCAGGGGCCACCCGCAATTGGGTTGAGTTCATTGTAGGCCCCCGCAATCTACTGATGGTACTAAAATCTGTACATGAGTCTCAGTCCTTGATGAGTCAAGGACTAGGGGGCATTCCATGAAGTCAGCAAGTAGCACATTTAAGACTAATTGGAGAAAATTCCTTTTCACTCAACGCACAATAAAGCTCTGGAATTTGTTGCCAGAGGATGTAGTTAGTGCAGTTAGTGTAGCTGGGTGCAAAAAAGGTTTGGATAAGTTCTTGGAGGAGAAGTCCATTAATGGCTATTAATCAAGTTTATTTAGGGAATAGCCTCTGCTATTAATTGCATCAGTAGCATGGGATCTTCTTAGTGTTTGGGTAATTGCCAGGTTCTTGTGGCCTGGTTTGGACTCTGTTGGAAACAGGATGCTGGGCTTGATGGACCCTTGGTCTGACCCAGCATGGCAATTTCTTATGTTTTAATAGATAGAAATAGGTTGGTATTTGGTGGTGTGGGCAATTATTTTCTAATAAGGTGGTGTTAGGATTTGAAGATCTAAAACTCCAACATGGAATTTATTTTATTTATTTAGAAACTTTTATATACCGGTATTTGTGGGGACATCATACCGGTTCACATAATAACTGCAAGCTTGGAAAGTACATTTCAACAGGGAGAGTAACTGGGCGAGGGGGTAACCAATAAGCAGTAAGAAGGATAGAAAACAAGTAAGTCATAACAAGAGAATAATAATTAACAATTTACAATTTACATTGAATATCTCCTTAGTATAAGGAGAGGGCGGTCACCTGGAGGGAGGGGGGGCGGGGCTACGGACTAGGAAGGCTATTCTGTGTAGGCATGGTTGAACAGAAGTGAATATCTGATATAGAGTATTACAAATATATACAAGTTAATCATTGTTTTTCTAAGGATCTTATTAAGAGCCTGTCTTCTCTGAATTTGAAGATATATATTTTCCACAAACTGCAAAGAAAGGTTTATTTCCTAGAATTTGATAATGTTTCCTAAGAATGAAATTTGATTCACACATGTTCAAAATGGGAACTAGATTGGGGGGAATCAATAGCAAATAAATACTAGGAGGTCTGCTGTTATTGACTGCGAAAAATTCAATATCTACAAATGTTGAAATGAATTATAAACTTTTATACGGGTGGTAGATGTTGCCCCATAAGCTACAAATGATCTACCCCAGCTATTCTGAAAAATGTTGGAGACAATGTGGTTTTGAGGGGACATTTTATTACATCTGGTGGTTATGTCCGAAATTAACAACATTTTGGAACTGGATTGAAAGAGTGATTATGGAGATGACTACTATAACAGTCCCTTTGGATTGCAGGGTATATCTTATATCCGTGTATCCGAGTGACTGGTCTTACAGTATAAAATCTTTGGTGAACTTTATTTTGTGTGCTATTTGGAAAGAAGTGGTAGTCCATTGGAAAAAAGAGGCTGCCCCAATGCAAGGTTTTTTACATTACATTATATGAGCTGCTTAACAGCAATTAGGAAAAATAAAGTGGTTTTCCATTTGGCTGTATGGGAACCTTTCCTTCGTTGATATAACCAAATCAATTAAAATTGGACTTATTACGTGACTTCATATCATCTAAATTAATTGTATGCTATTTTATGTTTTTTTTTTATTTCTGTTATCTAATTATTACTGTATCTAGCCTTCTCTAAATTTCTTATATTTAATGAAGTACTATGGTGGTGGGAAGGGGAGATATAACTAAAAATTGATTATAACGTTATATTTATGTTCCTTTGTTGTTGATGTTATTCTCCTTGCTGGATATGCATATAAGAAGTAGTCATTTTAGAATAATAAAGATTAAATAAAAAAAAAAATAAAAAGAAGGAAGGTGAAGTACTAAGGCAGAATAATAAGGCTTAAATAGTTATCAACCCATTTACAGAAGAGGAAAATTTTGTTTTGATTATTTTGGTTTTAGAATAAAGATGAAGGGTTTGTTTTCCAAGGCCGTTGAGCTAGAACCTTTGAAAAAAAGCAAAGGTGTTCTACAGAGCAACTCTGTAAGTTTGCTGTGAACATTTTTGCTGTCATGACCATCACCATGTAGCATGAGGAGAGAGAGGCTCCTCATGACTTCCAGTTTTCTGCCTTTAGAGTAGAAGTTAAAAGGACCATAAGGTAAGCCCGAGAAAAAAATATTGTATTTTTCATATATTTATAGTCAATTTTTTAAATCATGCTAAATCTGTTTATAGATTTCCTATCTTTTCCAATAGCTATATAGGATTAACATTTGTTTCTTTCAATAAATTTTGTTTAGAATTTAGCTGTATGTCATGCAGTGATTTCACAATCAGCCTCATTTAGAAATGACATTTTCCACTGCACATTTATAGGTTCTGAAGCCATTTTTGCTACGTCGAATAAAAGCAGAAGTAGAAAAGAGTTTGCCTCCCAAAAAGGAAGTGAAAATCTACCTTGGGCTTAGCAAAATGCAAAGAGAATGGTGAGATATTGATTAAAATATATTTAAATCTTTTGATCAAGATCATGTAATTCTGAAAGTTGGTCATGCAGTGTTTTTATTGTGCTAACCTTGGTATAGTAGTAAATAGAATTTTCTGATTTTTTTAAATCATTTTGTATATTAATAATTGATGAAATGTAGCAAATACTGTTAATCTTGACTTGGAGTGTGGTTCTCAGTTGGGTTTTACGCCATTTTCTCACAGGACAAGCAGGATGGTAGTCCTCACATATGGGTGACATCACAGGATGGAGCCCAATCACGGAAAACTTCTATCAAAGTTTCCAGAATTTTGACTGGCCCCTACTGGGCATGCCCAGCATGGCACTAACCCTGCAGCCAGCAGGGGTCCCCCTTCAGTCTTCTTTTTTCCGCGCTGCAGTAGCCTCGCGGTTTGGGAGCACTGTGGAGATTCCTGACAGGAATTTTCCTCATGGAATTAACTAACGTTAAATTGCCCCACAGGGGTCCCTCCTCTAACTTGTCTCTAGCCGCGATACTC
Source organism: Rhinatrema bivittatum (assembly GCF_901001135.1). Lineage (NCBI taxonomy): Eukaryota > Metazoa > Chordata > Amphibia > Gymnophiona > Rhinatrematidae > Rhinatrema > Rhinatrema bivittatum. The sequence goes on along the minus strand of NC_042620.1, from coordinate 369,454,995 downwards.
CGGTAAGTGTCTTACAGTTTTTCATCGATTACCGTCGAGTTTGGCCTTTGCGGCCTGCTGGCCGTCGTCCATCCCGCGGTTCAATTTTTCTATGGCCATGGCGTCGGGGTTCCGCCGGTGCCCGGACTGTACTCTCACCATGTCTATCACAGACCCTCATGGCGTCTGTGTAATGTGTTTAGTCCGGGAGCATGATGTCCTGACTTGCACCAAATGTGCCCTCATGATACCCAAAGGTTGCAAGGCAAGGATGGAGAAGATGGGACTCCTCTTCCGTGCACATACCCCGACGCCGTCCATTGCATCGACGTCATCGGAACCGGCACCGTCGATGTCGCACCAGCATCGACCAC